>NC_065445.1:117673913-118381138 GCF_917563875.1 Diabrotica virgifera virgifera
TAACTTGGAGATAAAAGTTTATTATTTTTAAACATATGCAATTGTTTAAACAATATTTCACAAACAATAATAAAATTAGTTTAATTTTTGTGGAATTAAAATATTAAAATACAAGAAAATATAGAGTAAGAAAATAATATATTAGATAAAGATTGGAAGAAATTTTGGTGGAAATCAACTTGTGTGAATCGAACACCGCTGTCCTGCGCGTAGCACCAAAAATTATTGTTTATTTAAAAAAATTCCTGACGCCGTGGTAATTAATCGATTTTAATTTTGGGAATTGCAAATGAAAGGTAAAGTACACTTCTATAAGCAAAAAAAATTCAACTTGCTATCTGCTTTATTTTCAGTCCTGCAACATTTAAAAAAAAATATTTGTTTTTGCGAAAGCTGGATTGCAAAATTTATTTTGCAAAATTTATTAAACCGATCTTAATGAAATTTACAGTGTTGTTTTACTATATCACAAAGTTTTTCTGGGTAAAACATGAAGGTCCTAAATGTAGCATAAATGGTTGAAAAACGTAAAATGCGAATACTTGTTTTTGTATGTTTTTTTTTCGAAATTATTGCTATTTTGCAACAAGGGTGACTATTTTTTAAATTTTTAACCAAATCTATATTGTAGAAAATTTAATTACGCAACTTTTATGTCAGTACAACTTTTCTCAGAAATGAATAGTTTTAAAGTTATATTCAAAAAACCAATAAAAAAATCGAATTTTTCCATCATGTTTTAACATTTTGATTATTTAAACAATGTTCCGGACCATTTTGAGTGGGAGGATAACTCAAATATTATTATTTGAGTAATTTTCAAACAACTTCTGCAAAAAAATTTGAGACCTCTCAACGTCCATCTCAAAACAGATGCGCCCTGGACTACCCCGTTAAGATAGGCAAAATGTCCCGCCTCCCAGAATTCAATTTTATTCATGTTTTGCGTGATTAAAAAATAAGACCCAGGGCAATATAAACCCTCCACCATCTTCCCCCTCCCCCCACAGGCAAAAACGTTTTTCGTTTGTATTTTTTTTAGGTGGGGGGTTAAAAAATTCAAAAAATTCTCGCTCATAGTTGAGGCTTTTACAAAACATATCTATTTTTTATAGACCCGTAGATTGAGTGTATCTACACAACCTCAAAAAATTTTTTTTCGGGAAAAAGCTTATCTTTTTTTGAGATGACTGCAGATCTATTTCTTTATTTTGTGCATTTTATCAAAAACTATATTCCTAATTTTTTTCAGATTTTTCCGTAAAGTGCGCCTCCTTCAAAAATTCGAAAAATTGTTTTTTATGAGGTTTTGGGAATTTTCTTCATTGTATAGACTTCAAAATTGATCAGATCAAGGTTTTTTTTATAGGTTATATTATATAATTTGAAGTAACTGAGTCCACTAGGACATTCAAAAATGGAAGGAACACGTTTAAACGCCCCAAAAACGGGGGGTGTTTGGTGGAGGGGTCTTTTTTCGGGGTTTAAACGTGTTGCTCCCATTATTGATTGTCCTAACGGACTCAGTTGCTTCAAATTATATATATCCTTTAAAAAAAACCTTCTAAAAAACAGGCTTTTTTCAAGAAAAAAATTTTTTTTGAGTTTATGCACACTCAATTTACGGATCTATAAGAAATAGACCTTAATCTGCAATTAATTGCATACCACCTAAAAAAAATAGCAAAAATGACGTTTTTTGGTGGTGTAGAGAGGAGGGAGTGGTGGGCTAAAATTGAGCTGAGTCTTATTTTTTAATCACATAAAACGTAAAAAATGAAAAAATTGAAGATACGTCAATTTATTTGCTTGAATAGGATAGCAAAACGGCTTAGAATTCCACTGTACGTCATAAAGAAAAATGATTATTAATTTAATAATTCTACTTTATATTCCGTGTTCTATTCTTTTTTCAAATGTATTTTATATTAAAGTATATTAAGGGGGGGGGGTATAGTATTTTTGATTATTTTTTTCGATTTTTTTTTATTGGCTTATTTGATTGTAAATATTTTCAAGAGTATACCATTAAAATTTCAAGTTAATCCGAGCAAAATTGACGGAGATATGGATATATACAAAAATTTTCTTAGTATTATATTGACAAAACAACATTTTTTTAAACGCGTTTTCTGAAAAACATGTTTTCTTGAGGCGGTGTACATCATAACTCAAAAAGTAATGCACCGATCTTTCTGAAATTTTGCACACTTCTTTTTTAGATATTTGACTAGGTAGCGACGTCGAGTTTTTGCTTATTTTAATATTTTTTTTGTTTATATTACCATTTTTCTCTTTACCGAACACACTTTTTTTTGTTTTTTTTTTCGATTTTTTCACTTTAAAGTTATACCATGAATTTAAAAATCAATATAATCATAAAAACTCGACGTCACTACCTCAAAAAACTCTTAAACTAAAATCATCTTTTTGGTTTATATGTTTCAAATGATTCTGTCCGAAGACATGGTGTACACCGCAAATCATCTTCTTTTTTGGATCATTTTCTTAAAAATGACGCCACTGCTTCATTTTTAATATTTTTCAATAAAAATTTAACTGAATAATCTTCAAGTGTTGTTCTTTAAGATATCCTTTTACCCATTTAATTGAACCCTACCACTTTCAAGGGAAAACGTTTTAAAATTATGCAAAAAAACGTAGAATTAACTATACCCCCCCCATACGTGCATAGCAATCGGCCCACTTAAAAATTTGGTCATTTTTGATGAATCGTATTTCCTAAACCTGTTGGCCGATTAGGTGATTTCTTGAACATGTTATAGCCTGATTATTTAACAATACCATTGTAATAAAATTGTTGCTAAACAGGTAAATTTTCATTGTATACCGGGTGTTCCAATCAAACTGTGTTTTTTCTCAAAGTTGGCATCACCCTGTGGACTATTCTAGCGTTTATAAAATACTGAAATTAAAAAACAACTATAGCCCCAGGTTTTCTTAACATTATGTCTTTCGATTCATTCGCTTATATTGGATAATGAAAAAGTTAGGTACTTTAACAACTGGCCATGTTCGTCATCAGTAGGAGGATGTTTCGAAATAAGTGCGGCAAACTTTAAGGGGTAATTTTACAAATGAAAATAATTACAGTTTGCTTTATAATCATACGTCCGCAAACGCTTCGTTTTCGAGATACGGGATGTTGAATTTTTTCTTACAAACTAACGATTTATTTCTCATATTTCCTCAACTTGTTGGCCGATTTAAGGGATTTTTGAACATGTTATAGCCTGATTCTTTTGCAATACCACTGTAATAATATTGTTGCTAAACAATTAAATTTTCATATACCGGGTGTACCAATCAAACTGCGTTTTTTTCTCAAAGTTCGCATGACCCTGTGGAATATTCTAGCATTTATAAAATACTGAAATTAAAACCCAACTATAGCCTCAGGTTTTCTTAACATTCTGTTTTTTGATTCATTCGTTTATGTTGGATAATAAAAGAGTTAGATACTTTAACAACTAGACATGTTCTTCATCAATACACGGTATTTCTAAGTAAGTGCGGCAAACTTTAAGGGGTAATTCTGCATGAAAAAATAATGACAGTTGGCTTTATAAACGTATGTCCGCAAATCTTTCGTTTCCGAGTTACGGGATGTTGAATTTTTTCTTAAAAACTGACGATTTATTTATTGCTTTAAAACGAGTTGAGATATGCAAATGAAATTTGGTATGGTTTAAGAGATAGTTATTGCAGATTTTTTGACATAAAATTAAGAATTTAATATTCACCAATGGCGCACATACGGGTAATATGACCGATCATATTACCGGCATGTACACCCATGGTGAATATTCAATTCTTAATTTTATGTCAAATAATCCGCAATAACTATCTCTTAAAACCTACCAAATTTCATTTGTATATCTCAACTGGTTTTAAAGCAATAAATAAATCGTCAGTTTTTAAGAAAAAATTCAACATCCCGTAACTCGGAAGCGAAAGATTTGCGGACATACGCTTATAAAGCCAACTGTCATTATTTTTTCATGCAGAATTACCCCTTAAAGTTTGCCGCACTTACTTAGAAATACCGTGTATTGATGAAGAACATGTCTAGTTGTTAAAGTATCTAACTCTTTTATTATCCAACATAAACGAATGAATGAAAACCTGAGGCTATAGTTGGGTTTTAATTTCAGTATTTTATAAATGCTAGAATATTTCACAGGGTGATGCGAACTTTGAGAAAATAACACAATTTGATTCGTACACCCGGTATACAATGAAAATTTACCTGTTTAACAACAATATTATTACAGTGGTATTGTTAAAAAATCAGGCTATAACATGTTCAAAAAATCACTTAAATCGGCCAACAAGTTTAGAAAATATGAAACATCAAAAATGACCAAATTTTTAAGTGGGCTGATTTCTATGCACGTAAGTTTATTTAGTAATGATATTGATTTTTTTCCCTGGTTACTGGATACATAGCCCTCCAATTGCCCATATTCCGGTCCCATGGATAATTAAAATTAAATTACATTACAGTTGCAATTAAATGCGATAAAATACAGGGTGTTTATTGGTTATATAATCATAATCAGCCGATTTTGCCTAACTTACTCTATTGCAAATCTGCACTTTTGCACCCAGAAAAAGTTACGGGCTGTTAAAGTTACAAAATAAAACCAATTTTTTGATATTGCTCCAAAGCGGTTTAAAACTTTTTTTTTATGAAAATTCACATAATATAAATTTTCATGAGTTTTAAACCGTTTTGGGGCAATACAAAAGAACTCGGCTTGATTTTGTAACTTTATGAAGACCCCGTAACTTTTTTGGACACACTTTTGAATACAGGTAAGTTAGGCCAAATCGACTTGTTTTCGTCTCTAAAAATCATGGCAAAATAATATATGACCAATCTTTTATGTGAAAACATCAAAAACTTATAAGCTAAAAGTTAATATTTTTTAAAATATATTTGAAACAGTTGCTAATATTCTAATTCTTTTTAAATGTAGTGGTTTAACTGTTGATTTGTATCAAGTTTTTGAGGATATATAATAAAATCTTCTTCTTCTTCTTCAGCCTGTTTGCATCAACTCCTGGACAAAGGCCTCCCCATTTTTGCTTTGATGTCGTCTAGCCATCGTTTTTGTGGTCTTCCTCTACTACGATTGTGCTCACGTGGTCTCCAATGTACAATGCTGTTTCTCGTCCACCTTTCGATGTTTTGTCGTGTCACGTGTCCTAGGGAGCGTTCAAGTATTACGTAACGCGATTTTTGAAGATTTTTGACCCCCCCCCTACGTATCGCACTGTATTGGGCGTTTAACTATTACCGTTGATTGAGGTATTGGATTCAATACCTCAATATTCAATACCTCAATCAACGCTATTACGGAACGCAATTTTTGAAGATTTTTGACATTTTTGAAGATTTTTGAATATTTACAGACAGTAAGAGTGTCGTTGATAGACTAACTAACGTACGTAAGTGCCAACAACTCAATCATATAGAACTGGAAATTATAACTCTTTATAATAAAATTGTAAATTTAGGAAAAAATATCATTATATCATGGATAAAGGGACACGCAGGCATTAGGGGTAACGAAATAGTAGACAGGCTAGCCAAATCCGCCCTAGAAATAGGCGAAGAACTTCCCATGAACTTACTACCCATTTCGGATATTGATATTATTAGTAGACGACACCAAAAAGAAAATTGGCAAAGGTATTATCGAAACACGAGAACTGGTAGTAATTACAAACAAATGCAGCCTGAAATTCCCATTAAAAGATGGTTTCATTCTGTATCAAATCGCCATTGCATAAGAGTTATAAATATATTGAGATGTAATCATGCTCTTACCCCCCTTCATATGTACAGTTTGGGTCTCACAGAGTCACCTAACTGTGAGTGTGGAAAAGAAGGTGGTCTACTACATATTCTCCTCGAATGTTCACATCAATCAGTAAATATAAACAAATTTTATGATAATCTTAATATATTAAAAATTCCACTTCCCGTCTACCTAAATAATTTGATATTTTCTGAAGATAATTAATACGTTAAAAACAATTTACGAACATATCAAAAACTATAAATATAAATTGTAGCAATAAAATTTACCCTGTATTTAAGAAATTTTGTTAAAACAAAGCAGGCATGTTTGTTAAAACAAACATGTTTGTTTTGTTGTTATTTTTTTTAAACCTTGTAGATTTAAGTAATTATTGTACCTATATTGTAATTGAAAAAAGAAAAGAACAAGAAAAAAAAAAGAGAAAAGGAAAAGAAAAAAAAAGCAAAAAAAAAGAAAAAAAACTAAGAAGATGTAAACCTCCGAGATGTTGAATCGGGTTTATGTCTTAGCGTAGTAAAAAAAAACAATAAAAAATAATAAAAAAATAATCTTAACTATTTATAATGGGAAATAAGCCACAATATTATTAAAAAATGATTTTTATTAACGTTTCGACGCCCAAATCGGGTGCCGTTGTCAAAATACAAAATACTACTAACATAAACAAAAATGTTGTTGTTTAGTAAAAAATTCTTCTAATAATTTATTTAATTTGACTCATTTATATCGGCAATTAAGATACATATGATACATTTTAAAATAGAAGACTTTAAAATGATATTGCCAATATTTATGAGTTGCGTTCCTGGGACGACTTTACTGAAAGATAGTTCATTCGATTACATGAAATCAACCCCAACTCAAGAATATCCGTCACAAAAAAATCATAGCATGTGATCTGTCTTTAAAAAGACAACCACATGCAACGGTGACATTAAAATTCTCGCGTTAGAAATCACGAGGGAAAACCAGGAAAAACCTCGTGATACTATCCCGACATCGTAAGTATTTGGTCTTACATTTAATTTACTCTCAAAATTAATACCAAATTCTGACTTTACTATAATTTTGTTTAAATTATAAATAATATCAACAATACATGGATATATAAGTAATACTAAAATATAATATATGTACTAACTCGACTATTGACTTACTAATAAGAAAATACCACAATTAGTAAGTCAATAGTCGAGTTAGTACATATTTTATATTTTAGTATTACTTATATATCCATGTATTATTGATATTATTTATAATTTAAACAAAATTATAGTAAAGTCAGAATTTGGTATTAATTTTGAGAGTAAATTAAATGTAAGACCAAATACTTACGATGTCGGGATAGTATCACGAGGTTTTTCCTGGTTTTCCCTCGTGATTTACTATGAGATCTCTAACGCGAGAATTTTAATGTCACCGTTGCATGTGGTTGTCTTTTTAAAGACAGATCACATTCTATGATTGTTTTGTGACGGATATTCTTGAGTTGAGGTTGATTTCATGTAATCGAATGAACTATCTTTCAGTAAAGTCGTCCCAGGAACGCAACTCATAAATATTGGCAATATCATTTTAAAGTCTTCTACTTTAAAATGTATCATATGTATCTGAATTGCCGATATAAATGAGTCAAATTAAATAAATTATTATAAGAATTTTTTACTAAACAACAACATTTTTGTTTATGTTAGTAGTATTTTGTATTTTGACAACGGCACCCGATTTGGGCGTCGAAACGTTAATAAAAATCATTTTTTAATAATATTGTGGCTTATTTCCCATTATAAATAGTTAAAATTGTAAAAATGGCACAAGAAAATAGCTTCAGAACAACATTAAAAAAATAATAATAAAAAATAATAAAAAAAACAATTAAGAATTATAAAAAAAATACAAAAAAATAAAAATTTACAAAAAAAATATTTACAACAAAAACTGTATTATTTAGATAATAATTGTAATATGTTAGTTTGTTATGTATTTAGAGTTAGAAATACAGAAAACATTCCTCTGATTGAGAAAACAAATTTGTTTGTTTTTAAAATAACAAAATGTCTGGCTAATTGGCTCGGCCAAGGCCATAAAATTCACAGAAAAAAAAGAAGATTTTTGACCCTCCCCACACCTGCGTTACGTAATACTTGAACGGTCCCCTACCCACGATCATAAAATCACGAGAACGAAATTAAAACAGAATTAAGTTTGGCCGTTTCAATTTGAAAATCCGTCGAAATGGACAGTTTCGATGAACACTGTATATAGACCAAAATAGACGAAATGTAAATCGTATAAAGTTTTGTATAGTCTAATAAAAATTAAAGAAAAATATACAAAGTATAATATTTTTTATCGATTACACATGAATGTTCCAAGTTTACACAACACATTCAACTCGATGAATACATGGAAACTCTCTATTAGACGTTTCCGTTAATATTTATTACATTCGGAACTGATAGAGAAGATCGCCCGGGATCTAGGAGGGGTTAGTGCCCTTTTCTCAGTCTAGACGCAGAAAGGAAACGAAACGCGACCCCGAAGTTAAAAATTTCGGGCGCACCACACCACATGTCTGTATGTCAACCCCCAATGAAGACACACGTGGGGGTCTTACTAGTACGTACGCACTAAAACGCATTAAAAGGACCTAGCTTACCCAAATTAAGTAGATATAGGTGGTTTCTGGATAGATCATTGATTTTTAGTTTTGAAAGGGTTGCGCCAATTATTATTTTTACGTAGATATTGGACTGAAAAAAACATGAAAATGACTGGACTTATAAACCGTCAAATAATAATCTGATAATCCCATGATTATTCGTCATAATATAAAAGTTAAACAACAAAGAATGCACGTAATTTTCCCTTTTTTGCCATATTCTAAATTTGAAAGAATATATTATAGGGAATAATCAGATTTTTGTGACATGTCATTCCTATTACTGCGAGCATTTCATTGGCTAGAATTAGTGACGAGTGTATATGACGGCATTATTATATTTGGTGAGATTGTAAATGGTAACTGACGTCTGTCATAATATTGGAGGTTAAATTTAATGCCAAATTATTGTTTTTAAAAATAATTTTATTTATTTAGTTTATATTTTAACGACAGTTTATTTTTTAACAAACTTCGCTTTCCCTTCTCTATTCTTGATTATTAGATTAGGTTTGTAATAGTCTTATTGTATGATAGGTTTAGTTATTTGATAATTTTAAGAAATGTTGCTGGCTAAAACGGCACAGATCCCAAAGTCTATAAAAGAAGACGAAAAAAGAAAAATAAACAAAAATCTTACATAACCTCCTATAGGACAATGTCAGTTTGACACTTATAGTTCAGATAATTATCTTTTTTTTTTTACCACTCCCTTGTGGATGAATTTAAAAAAAAAAATTTTTTAATAAATTTATAATATACCTACATACAACAGAAGTGTTTACTTCATTCTACGTTATAATTATCTTTGTTTTACACTCTTAAAGTCAAAGAAAAACAGTGTAGTGTAGCCGGTAGCTGCTGCTGCTTTGATATGTATTTTATTTGGCAACAGCGCTTTCCGGTTAAACTTGACGGTAGCGAAAAAAACAATATATGAGGAAACATTTGTTTAATTTGTTTGCCGTCAAGTTTGTACCGGTGTGTTATGATGTCATTAAATCTATGACGTGCATTCCTAATCGTTTGACTTTTAGTTTAAACTAATGTATGTACAGAAAATGACCGTCCTTGCGGAAACCAATTTTAAAATTTAATGGGACAAAAGAGAATATCGAATACGATCACTTAAATATATCGCTGGTATCTATGATTAATGTGATTCCTAATACATTTCCAGTGAAAATAATAACTCTTTGATAAGTGTTGGCGATACAATTTTTTTATATGCGTGTCCGCGAAGATTATAACTTCCAAAATGTTTATAACGAAAATATTTAGTTCATAATAGATGCCGACGAAAACAATTATTTCTGAGAACTTTTTAGTAATTATAATTTTCGTGGACCCACAAACAGAAATGATGTTTTTTGCTGATACTCCCCAAAAAATACATTTCTTCGCTAACACTTTATTAGGGAATATAATTTACACAATCATATAATCGAAAATATTATTTTTCGTGGCGGCGTTCACTGAAAGTTCTACTCTTAATGGCATTTTGGCGGAGTTTTACTTTTCGTAGGCGGCGGCGATATAATTATAATAGTTTATTAAATATATAATTATATACTACAAGTAAGATCAGGCAGGTGTGCCTTTGTTAACATCTATCCACAAAAAACTTTACTCTGAAAAAATGTTTGAATCTTTAACCAAAGATGATGCAGCTACGATTCATCTAAACATTTTTTTACTTGATCCTGATTTTGCCGTTTGATTGATTCATTGATGCAAAGGTTAATTGAGTACGGTGTTTTTGCAAATTAAACCTCGTATCAGGTATCAGATAATCAAAGGCAAGCGCACATAGCTCTAAATAGCAACCATGGTTTTGTGTTAATAGCTTAAAGCGGATCCACATCAATAAAAATTTGGGACAGCTTGTAAAGATTCAGATGTAGGGTACGTAGGGTGCACTAATATACAACCTATCCAAAATTTGTGTATGTGTTGTATTTTAAAACACAAAAAATATTTGTGGCGCACATTTAAATCTGGTCAAGTATTTTTACCACGTAAATATTTCGTTCGTGTGTTGTACCGCCGAATCCACTTAGCGACAAGTGGATAATCAAGTCCACACTAACATTGCTGTGCGGCACAAATTTCTTTGAAACCGACAGCACGACGGGTAGCGTGCGTTGTTCGTCACGAAAATATTTTTGCGTTATTATATGCGGCGCACAGTCCATATCAACAAAAGTTCAGCGCACACGAGCAAATTTGCGTCAAATACAACGTACAACATACATTTTATTGATGTGGATCCGGCTTTAGATGCGACGTGCGGCGCCCTCGAAGATCATTTTTACGATTCGCACGCCGCGCCGTTAGTATCAATATTCGCTGATTATGTTATGATAATATAATAGTGTTTCATTCCACAATTATTGGGCTTAAATATACAGGATACAGTGGGTACAAAAAAACAGCGCCCTTGCATTTTAGGTTTTAGGGTAAAATATAAACTACAGTTGTTGAGTCCGCGAATCTTTACCCGTGCGTCATCATTTAATTAAAGCATACGAAATAAGTCGATGGTAAGTCGGAAATTGAAATTTACTAAACGCAACAGCAAGTGACAGTAAGTGACTTGCTGTTGCATTTAGTAAAATTTCAATTTCCGACTTATCATCGACTTATTTCGTATGCTTTAAATGATGATGCACGGGTAAAGATTCGCGGACTCAACTGTATATTTGGGGGTTTGGAATCAAAAAGAAATTTTAAGTAACATTTTAAGGACATCTTGGATTTTAAAAGCACCCTAATATGTCTCTATGATGTCTGTGTAGATATTGGCATTGAATCCGATCCGGGCCAACCGTCACATGTAACACCGTTGCCGTATCCTCTATTTTTTCATACTATCACGTTACAATTTTTTGTGATATTATATTTGTGTGTGAAATGTATCATTTTTGTGTATTTTAGGGATGTTCTAATATGTTATGTATATATATATATATATATATATATATATATATATATATATATAGGTTTTTACTTGATTATTTTAAATCATTGTGACGTTTAACTTGCTAGAAACCTTGTAATGTTGTGTACCTAATGTGTTAAAAGTAAGTAGTTTTGAAACACCAATTAAGTAAAGTTTATTATGTTGTTGTTTTCACCAATTTAGAAAAAATGTGAAAATATTGAATTGTCCACGTCCGTCTGTCCGTCCGTCCGTCTGTTTGCAATCTCAACTCCTTCGTCATTATACCAGGTAGAATGATAAATGAGGTGTCAAATGAAAGCTTATCCAAGGATGGTACTAAAGGTGAGAAATTTAACCTAGGCTGTCTGTCCGTCTGTCTGTCCGACCGCGTATATAATTCCTTCGTCACTGTACCAGGTAGAATGACAAATGAGGTGTCAAATGAAAGCTTATAATCCAAGGATGGTACTAAAGATGAGAAGTTTGACATAAGCTGTCTGTCCGCCTGTCCGTCCGACCTGGTATAGTGACGGAGGAGTTATATTCGCGGACAGACAGACAGACGGACAGACAACCTAGGTCTAATTTCTCACCTTTACTACTATCCTTGGATTATAAACTTTCAGTTGACACCTCATTTGTCATTCTACCTGGTATAGTGACGGATGAGTTATACTCGCGGTCGGACGGACAGACGGACAGACAGCCTATGTCAAATTTCTCACCTTTAGTACGATCCTTGTATTATAAGCTTTCATTTGACACCTCATTTGTCATTCTACCTGGTATAGTAACGGAGGAGTTATATTCGCGGTCAGACAGACAGACGGACAGACAACCTAGGTCTAATTTCTCACCTTTACTACTATCCTTGGATTATAAACTTTCAGTTGACACCTCATTTGTCATTCTACCTGCTATAGTGACGGATGAGTTATATTGGTGGTTGGACGGACAGGCGGACAGACAGCCTTTGTCAAATTTCTCACCTTCAGTACCATCCTTGGATTATAAGCTTTCATTTGACACCTCATTTGTCATTCTACCTGGTATAGTAACGGAGGAGTTATATTCGCGGTCAGACAGACAGACGGACAGACAACCTAGGTCTAATTTCTTACCTTTAGTACTATCCTTGGATTATAAGCTTTAATTTGACACCTCATTTATCATTATACCTAGTATAATGACGGAGAAGTAAATGTTATTATTCTATTATTCTTGTAGGTATATTTAACATTGATTGAAATTATGAAAGAAATATATAGAAAACAGCATGGCAACACTGTGATGCACAAACATAAAAATGCAGCCACATTGAGCTGTGCGTTACATAGGGTGCTTTAAAATCCAAGATGTCCCATTTTAAAAGGGAAAACCCTATAGTTGGCTGTATACTGTATACTATCGTTAAAACAACGTAATAATGAATAGTTTAGACTGTTTAGAGAAATAAGGTTTTTGTCGGGACACTTGACCAGCCAGGTTGCAAATGAGTTTTTTGGGTACTATATACAGTGCGTCCATAAAGTAACGCATTAATTCATTATTTCGTAAACCGGCGACTTTAAGGAAAAATACCGAAACAGGTCGATTTTTATTTTTAAATTTCGATTTTCTGGCATGTATATCATACTAGTGACTTCATCCATCTGGTCAGGATGACGTAATATAAACATTAACATAATACAGGGTGTTCAAAAAAAATTTAATTAAATTAATTGAGACAAAGAGAAGAATGTATGTAATTTATTTAATTCAAAATACGTTTTATTCTCGTCAAAAAACATGAAACAAATATTTATTTCATAAATAAATATTGTTTTTCGCTTAAATTAAATGTTAAAGCTGCCACCCACCTGCCTCTTGGCAGTTTGAACATTTCGTTTAAGCGAAAATCAATGTTTATTTTTCAAATACATTTTTTTTCTGCTTTCTGACACCAGTAAAATGTATAAAGTACAATGTTTCTGACCAATTAAATAAATTGCATACATTCTTCTTTTTGTGTCAATTAATTTAATTAAAAAAAAAGAATGTGTGTGTACTTTGTACGCACATAAGAAGTTATACTCTTCTATATTATGATTTCAACAAAATCAATATATCTACTTTAAACAGTTTTTTTGTATTGTATTTAAATATTAAATTAATTTTAGAAAGAACTAAAAGAATACCAAAAAAATATGCATTGTCCGGGATTCGAACGTGGGACCTTCCGATCTCTAGGCGAATGCTCTATCGACGAGCTACCGAGGTTACCCTTACGTACGATTATTTCTCGGTCATAATAATTACAATCGCGGTGACACATAGATAATTGAATAAACATTTTAAAAAATATTTATTACCGTACTCCCAAAAACACAAAAATTATAATAAATATATTTACTAAAATCACTAATATATTATTTTCACGCACACCTTAGTTGCGCTACATAATTTAAAAGATTTAGCGACTAACCATACTGTCGTTGTGCGCATGCACCGGGAATGTTAAAATTTCACCCTCAATCGCGCCTAAAGAAGTATAACTTCAAAAATAAAGAAAATTTCTCTATGGGAAGCCGAGAAACTAGACTTTTTTCAACGTGTACCGATTTTGAACTTTTATATTTTCTTCAACCCAATTTTTGACTGGGATTTTGGTATTTTTGGTATTTCTCACGGGTAATACCGATCGTTTTTATTATTTTAATATATATGTTATGAGTCTCTTGAAAATATGAAAATTTGTATGTAGAAAGAGGACCAAAATTAAAATGTAATAATGCAAAAATTACCATCCTATTGTTTATAACTTCGTCGCACATGCCGGTCAACTTTGACCGGTTGTATCTCAAGAACCAGTCATTGCAATTACATTGTTTTTCTTTTACAAGAGGCAACCTGACATGTCCTTTCCAATACCGTTTTGTTAATTTAATTTAATCTAATAGTTGCCGAGATATTCTATTTGTTTATAAGCCAAAAAAGTGTTAATAACTTTAAAACAATCCTGAGGCCGCTTAATTAGAAAAAATGTTAAAAAAAGAATGTGTGTGTACTTTGTACGCACGTAAGAAGTTATACTTCTATTATATGATTTCTTAAAAATAAATATACTTTAAACAGTTTGTTTTAATTTTGTTAAACGCCAAACTAATTTTGTGCTTACCGCTTTCAAAAAAAAACAAAAAAAAAAAGTATAGGATTGCTCCGGACTCGAACTCAAGACCTCTCGATCCCTGGCCGAATGCTATACCAAATACGCTGCGAGGACTGTGTCTGTATCGGTTCGGACGTACCTAATGACACTTCACGGTAACAAACAGACAAGTATAATAAATATACAATAAAATGTTTTAATAATACTCATCTTACTCCTGAGGAAGACAAATCCAAAGACACAAAAATTATAATAAATATATTTACTAAAAACACTAATATATTCTTTTCACACCTTTTCTTGCACTAATATATTTATACATCACTTGAAAGATTCGGCAACTAAACGCCATACTGTCTGTGTGCGCATGCGCGCAGTATTATGAAATTTTACTCTCAATCGCGCCTAAGGAAGTATAACCTCAAAAAATTTTTGGACACCCTGTATAAATAATTATGTTAATGTTTATATTGATATAATCACTATACGTCATCCATCTGGGCGTGATGACGTAATCGACTATTTTTTTAAATGAGAATAGGGGTCGTGTGCTAGCTCATTTGAAAGGTTATTCAATTCTCTATTCAGTGACATAAACATTAAGATAATTATTTATACAGGGTGTCCAAAAAAAAATTTTTAATTAAATTAATTGACACAAAAAGAAGAATATATGTAATTTATTTAATTCAAAATATCTTCTACTGCTGTTAGAAAACAAAGAAAGGTTTATTGCACAAATAAATATTGCTTTTTTGCTTAAATTCAATGTTCAAACTGTCAAGAGGCTGATGGGTGGCAGCTTGAACAGTGAATTTAAGTGAAATTTCTGTTTTCTGATAGCAGTTGAATGTATTTTGAATTAAATAAATTACATACGTTCTTCTTTTTATGTCAATTAATTTAATTAAAAAATGTTTTTGGACACCCTGCATAAACAATCATGTTAATGTTTGTATTACTGAATAGGGAATTGAATAACCTTTCAAATGAGCTAGCACACGATCCCTATTCTTATTTAAAAAAAATAGTCGATTACGTCACCAGGCCCAGATGGATGACGTCACTAGTACGATATATATTTCAAAAAGTCATAATTTAAAAATCGAATAACTTTTGTATCATACATTTTTTCCTAATTCTGTAAATAAAGTAGTTTACAGGGGGTTAAAATATAGTGAATAACCCTGTAGTAGTTCAAACTAGCTACGTTGAAAGGTCTGAAAACCTTTTAGTTACATTGTTAAAGTATTTAACATTAAAAATAATGCGACATTGACCCTCCGGTGTCCACACTGCGGTACGCCGTGCCGCATTTTAAAGCTTTACCAATATATTTTCGTACACAACACTGTCTATTTATACAGTGTGTCAATTTGAAAAGTTGCCACCCCTATAATTTGGTCCCTATATAAAATATAAAAATATGCAAAAACACGTCAAATTTATTTGTGAGGGTGACATTTTGTACACCAGTTTTCAACTAAATTACATCAACCCTCTAGCGGAGGCGGACACTACCCCCAAAATCTTTAATGGAAAGGGGGGTTGAGTGATACCTTATTTTAAATACTCCAAAAAAATACTGTAAGTACTCCAATACCCAAAAAAATTCAATTTGGAGTTCAATACTCCAAAAAAAGTTTTGGAGTTCTGAACTCGATACTTAATATCAATATCTGTATGGTTTCACTTGATTTTTCCAAAAGTACTGAAAATAAATATAACGTATGTGGTATTTTTGAAAAGGTAATCGAACGATCTTTAAAAATGAGGTATCACTCAACCCCCCTTTCCATTAAATATTTTGGGGGCTGTGTCCGCCCCCGTTAGAGGGTATATGTAATTTAGTTGAAAAGTGGTCTATAAAATGTCCCCCTCACAAATAAATTTGACGTGTTTTTGTATATTTTTAGATTTTCTATAGAGACCAAATTGTAGCGGGTGGCAACTTTTCAAATTGACACCCTATATATGCGAGTGCGAGTGACTATCTTTAAAATACTACCTGGGGCTATTGCATTTTCTGAAGTGTGTTATCAGTTTGATATTGAGCGTTGAAGCATTGATTAAGGTATTGGCAATCAACGGTTGAAGTGAGAGTTGTTCAATAATTCTTTTTTTTTTTTGCAAAAAACAAAGTGAGAAAAAAATTCAGAGCAATGTGTGTTTATAAGACTAATTCAATTATTTTGTATTTAGGTATTTTACATTTAGTACTGTCGCCAGGGGGGTACAAGGGCCTCCTTTATTTAGATTTTAGATGGACATACCCAAGTTTTCTTTATGTATTTTGACCCGTAGAACACGAATTTTTTGGGTAACAGTTGATCCGAATGTCGATAACATTGTTATAAACAAAGAACTTGCAGAATTACCCAAAAGCAATTTTTCGCAAAACAAAATATTTTTTTGTATTTTTTGGATCATTCTAAGCAAAAAATGTCCGTATAAGGTTTTCCGTAGGATGCATAGTTTTCGAGATAAACGCAGTTGAACTTTCACACAAAATTAAAAAATTGCAATGTTTGAACCCGAATAACTTTTGATTAAAACATTTTTTTTTTTTTGTTATGCTTTATTTAACAATCAGAATACATTAGCATCCTATAAGTTAAAGTGTTGGCTTGGGAGCTGGGCCCCTCATTGGCGTGAAGGGACTCCCTCCAATGAAGGAGTCCTAGATAGTCTTCATGTCAGCTGGCCATAATCTCTTCAACCTTCTGGCAATTGGAGCTTGTACTAGCGGCTGTAATACTGCGTTGGGGTGTGTTTCCATTTTCTCGTGGTGTTTGTTGTACCTATCTTTAATGACATCTGTGATGAATGGAACCTTCAGATCTTCATGTAATGTTAAATTCGACACGAACCAAGGTGCATCTGTGATCATGCGTAGTATTTTTGACTGGCTCCTTTGGATGATAGCAATATTAGATTTGCTTGCACATCCCCAGACTTCGATACCATACATCCATATTGGTTTGATTATGGTGTTGTATATCAGCAGTTTATTTTCCAAACTTAGTTTTGATTTTCTACCTATCAACCAGTAGAGTTCTTTGACTTTCATGTCTATTTGTTTTCTCTTCTTTGTTATGTGCACTTTCCAAGTAAGTTTAGAGTCTAGATGTATGCCGAGATATTTGGAAGAGTTGTTTTTAGCAATAATTTTGTTATTTATGTATAGTGATGGACACTGATCTTTTCTTGTAGTACAGTTGACATGGACGGATTTAGCCTCATTAATCTTAATTTTCCATTTTCTTACCCAATTTTCTAGGTTTGCTAAGTCATTTTGTAGGATGTTGGAAGCTTCTACTGGATCTTGGTGAATTGCTAAGATGACGGTGTCATCCGCAAAGGTTCCTATGACAGTGTGTGGAGACGTAGGAATATCTGATGTGAATAATACATATATAATGGGACCCAGGACACTGCCTTGCGGAACTCCGGCCTTGATTGGGAATTTTTGCGAATATTCATCATTCACTTTTACAAGAAACTGTCTGTCGTGAAGATATGATTCGAGCAGTCGATAGAAGGATAGTGGAAAGAGTTTAGATATTTTGTATAAAAGTCCATCATGCCAAACCTTGTCAAAGGCTTGGCTAATATCCAAGAATACTGAGGGACAGTATTGTTTTTGTTCTATTGCTAAATTTATTGAATGTGTTATTCTGTGTATTTGCTGAACTGTTGAGTGGCCTTGTCGAAAACCAAATTGGTGTGATGGAATCCAATCCTCAGGGAGTACTTCCTTATTTATTCTTTGAAGTATGAGTCTTTCTAGTAGTTTTGACATAACTGGCAATAAGCTGATTGGCCGATAAGATGAAACTTCGTTTGGGTTTTTGCCTGCCTTCAGTATTAAAATTATTTCTGCTGTTTTGAGTTGCGTCGGCCAGTAGTTTAGTCTCAGGATAGCATTGAAAATGTACATCATGAGTATGACTCCTCTGCGTGGCAGTTCTTTTAACATTTTGGAGGTTATTTTATCGATCCCTGGAGATTTTCTTGGATTTAGGAAGTTTAGTTCATTTTGAACTTCCTTTACAGAAAGTTGTTTGGTTGCGGGTATGTTGTTTGGGATATTTGAGAGATGTCTAGCTATTTCGTCATCAACTACATCACAGTTCGGTGTGAATACATTGGATAAGTATGCACCAAATAGTGAAGCCTTTTCTTTATCGCTTCTTGCCCATATAGCTGCAGGATTGCTGGAGTCACGTACAGGAGAATTCTGCATTTGAGGCTTGTTTTTGAATTTGCATGGTTTCCAGATGGAGTTATCACTTCGGTTAAGACCCTTCAAATATTCATTAAATGAACTTTCACGCAGTTCTTTAATTTTTGCTTTTAGTCGACTACTGGCTCGGTTGTACACTGTTCTGTCAACAGGGGCTTGCGTGCGTTGTAATCTAGCTCTTGCTTTTCGTTTTAGAGCTATGAGTTCCTTCACTTCTTTAGGTACAGAAATGTCTTTCTTTTGGATAGTGGGACGAGGAGTGGCTTGTTGTACTGATTCTATTAGGAGGTCATTAAAAGTTGTGATCGCCCCTTCGACTTCATTGGGTTCCTTTAGTCTGATGTCGAGTTTTACTTTTTCTTCAATTCTGGTACGATATTCTTCCCATTTGGTTTTCTTATTATGTAGTCTTGTGGGAGTTTTTCTATGTAACGCTGCTGTTCCTATTGAAGCTATTATCGGAGAGTGGTCAGAAGAAAGATCATGGCTTGGTATTACGTCCAAGTAAGGAGCTGGTAACCCATTTGTCACAAAAAAGTCAAGCAAGTCAGGAGTTTTAGCAGGATCAGTTGGCCAGTAAGTTGGAGTTCCTGTTGACAGGTATGCGTAATGCTTCTCTTGAATCACTGATGCCAATTCTCTACCTTTGGTTGTTGTAAGCCTAGACCCCCATAAAATGTGTTTGCTATTGTAATCACCGCCCGCAGTAAATTTGGATCCTAGTGTATCGAAAAAATCACTGAAATGTTCCTTTTTTATGTTGTGTCGTGGTGGACAGTAGACGGCGGCAACTTTTAGATTATATGAGTCCATGCAGACGTTGACAGTTGTGGCTTGTAGAAAATTTTCAGCATATTTTGGCATTTCATGGTGCTTTATTGTGTTCTTTATTAGGATAGCAGTACCAGCATGTGCAGTGTTGTCTGGGTGATTGCTGTGATATGTTGTGTAATGTGGAATGTAAAAGTAGGATCTGTCAGTGAAGTGTGTTTCGCTGATGAGAAGCAGGTCTATGGAATTGTGTTTTAGAAATATTTCAACTTCTTGTTTGTGATGTAGAATGCCGTTGGCATTCCACAGTGCTATTCTAATAAACTTAATGAATTTTATTTATTAACGTAGTAAGCATATTCATCACCATGGTGTTTTGATGAATAAGTTGCTGAAACATGGCTTTGAATTCGTCTAAGAATCTATGTAGCATATCTGTTGTGGTGTCACATTGATTCTGCTGAGTATAATTGTTGGATGCTACATTTGCATAGGTCACATTATTTCTTACCGGCGTTGTTGTTGGCTTGGTGGTAAGATTAGGATGGGCATTTGGGCAACCCTGACTGCTGACTGGCTGTACATTTTGCCTATTATTTTGATTATTAGGGCGTCTCATTATGTTGTGATAGTAGCTACAACCTTTATAGTTGGCTGTATGGGCACCTCCACAAAGTGCACATGTTGCTGGAGTGTTCCTTGTTTTTGTGCAGGTTGATGTACTATGGGCTCCCCCACACTTAACGCAGACAAAAGGTTTATAACAGTAACCCTTGGTGTGTCCATATTGTTGGCATCGCGTGCATTGAGCTGGTCCATAGATAGGTTTTGGAGGTTCTACCTGTATGATTAAATTTTGCATTTTTTGTATTTTATATACATCTTTGTTATTTACCGCAGGCTCTAAATCCACAAAGAACAGATTAAGAGGCTCCTTAGTTCTTTTGTCCTTGGCATTGAGAATATTTCTGACTTGATGGCCTTTTGCGTTGAGTTCTTTCACTATTTCTTTTGTATCCATAGTGTGGTGAAGGTGTCTGATCACTACTCGGAATGCACGTTCTTCTTTGAGTTGGTATGTGTGGTGTACAATTTTTTTCTCACGCATATACGTTACTAGTTGCCTGTAAGACTCAACAGTATCACTAATTATTTTAATTGTATTATCTGCAAGTGTTTTTGTACTGTAGTGCACATCATCAATGGCATCTCTTAAACTTACTATCATTTTCTGGTAATCTGTTACTCCGTACACAAATATTGGAGGAGGTTTTATAGTTTTAGCTTCGGTGATATCTATTTGTTGGTCTGTTTGACTCTCTTCTACAGTTTCTTCTACAGGAAGCTGACTATATCTATTGCTTATATCTATGTCGGAGTTTTGTGAGTTGCTTCTTCTGATCTTCCTTCTTTTGTATTCGTTACTTGTTGCCATTCGTTCTCGTTGGCTGCGTGTTGTTCCAGCTCCTCATCGTCACTTGTAGAGGACAATCTGTGATAATATTTCTGACTGGTTGATGGTATATGTTGTGATTTTTGGATCATTGGTACCTGATGTATGTAATTTTGTTGATTAATTGGTACCTGCTGAGTGGAATTTGCTTGAGAAGCATCAAAATGTTGTTGAGATAAACAAGAATTATTATTATTCAATGCTGCTTGAGTTATTGGTTGAGAATTAATAAATTGTTGTACTTGCATATTTGTATCTGCTACACCCTGTATGTTGGTTTGCGAAACTGGCTGGCTATAGGAATCTCCAGGTCCATTACTAGCTGGTAACACATTCATGTTTTTATTTCACTTAAATTAGCACTGGGTTCAAAAACTCATTAAATTTCAATGTAAATGAAAATAAATATTTCATTAATTGTTTTTAAATTGTAGGTATCGGTTTTTAACAAAAATTCCGGTTCGAAATTTTTATCGTGGCGTACGTTGCTTGATGATTAAGGCAATACATCCGCACAGCACGAGAGGCGATTCGGTACTGATTAAAACATAAAATAGCAATTCTGCTTACAGAATTTGAAAATTCAAGTCAAATTATATCGGTTTTGATTATTTGCATTGCTAAAAATTAATTTTTTTTTATGGCATAGACTTGGGTGTCATTTAGCCAGTCACAACTTTTTTGTTTTCTGTTCATACATAAGGAAGGCAATGAGGTCCTTAGAGTTCCATAGCCAACTCTTCTACAGCTCTCTACTCAGTTCAAAAGCTGGCCGCTATGGACTCTCCAAGTTGCTCACCACATTTTCCATTATGTATCTTCTTCTTCTTTTTTTTTTTTCATATGTACATAATATACCAAATTATCAGGATTAATAAGTTTAGAGGTTAATTTTAGTTTCACAGATAAATTTCATTAAACAATCATATATGTTTTTGCTGTTCAGAGACAATAGATAGGATACATTGAAAGGTGGAAAAACATTACATTTTATTAAATCTTGGATTAAATTATATGTGCATGGAATATATTTTGCGCACTCAAAGAAAGTATGATTTAAGTCACCAACCTTCTGACATTCTGTACAAAGATTTGAATCAAAAACTTTAATTCTTGCTAGATGTAGAGGGAAACATGCATGTCCAAACTTCATTCTAATTAATGTTGTTATATATCTTCGAGGTACTACATAATTTTTAAACCAATATATATTTGGAACAGAAGTAGACAAGGCGAAAACGGCGGGTTCGAAGGGAAAAATATTCCCATGAGATTTTTTTGCATAATCACATTCGTGAGACATCCCAGAATAAGGTTCAAGAAGTCGCCCATGTGAAAAGTGGGCCAATTTTTTTTTAACAATTTTTTTTTTAATCAAATTGCAAGAATCAATATTTTTGGCCTGAACAATTTTTTCTTTAATTTTTTGGACCATTCTGGACAAAAAAGGTCTCTTATAATTTTTCTCTAAAGTTGATCGTTTTCGACTTATAAACAATTTAAAATTGAAAAAAAACGAAAAAAGGCCATTTTCAAGGCTTAATAACTCGGTTAAAAGTTATTATTATGAAAGTCAATATATGACTAAATCAAAGTTTAAAGCCCCCCTACAAGATCGTGAAGAAATTTTTGTCATTATTTTATTACTAAGCTGTTATTTTTAAGTAATAATAATAAGCGCCATGCACGTGTGCGGGGCTGTAAATGCTGAGTGCGAGAGAGAAGCCATTCCAGCAGTCCAATTGTGCATCTTACTCGCACTCACATTTACAGCAGCGTCAATACGATCTAACCACTCATTGTTATTAATTAAAAATAACAGCTTAGTAGTAAATTAATGACACAGATTTCTTCAGGATCATGTAGCGGCGACTTTAAACTTTGATTTAGTCACTTTCTGACTTTCAAAGTAATAACTTTTGACCGAGTTATTAAGTCTTAAAAATGGTCATTTTCGCGTTTTTCAAATTTTAACTAGCTTATAACTAGAAAAAGATCAACTTTAGAGAAAAATTATAAGAGACCTTTTTGTCCAGAATGGTCCAAAAAACCTAAAAAAAATTAGTCCGGGCCAAAAATATTGATTCTTGCAATTTGATTAAAAAAAATTGTTAAAAAAAAATTGCCCCACTTTTCTCGTGGGCGACTTCTTGAACCTTATTCTGGGATGTCTCACGAATGTGATTATGCAAAAATATCTCATGGGAATATTTTTCTCAACGAACCCGCCGTTTCCGCCTTGTCTAAAGGTTGAATCAGTGAATACTGAGATTTGGATTGTTTACAAAGATCTCGCCATGATTGACTCCACTGATTTTTAACTCGATGCTTAATAGTGTTAACTAAGTCAGATATGCAAAACTTACGATTATGTGAAGTACCATATTCAATAGCTTTTTTAGCCAAACTATCAACATATTCATTATGCGTTAGTCCTATTTATATGAGCCTTAACCCATAAAAAGTTCACTCTTTTATTTTTATGAATTTCAAAAAGGATTTTCTTAATTAGTAGGATATAAATATTTGAATTGTTATTGGGAAAATCTATAGTTTGAATTAATTATTTTATTGTTAAACAAAGCTATAAACAAATTATGTTTGAGAGTTTTGATGCGTGCTCAATGCATGCGTTTTAAATTATGCTACGTAGAAATTGACTATTCGCAGGCGCTTGCACTTGTACCTACTCGTTCGATTTTAAATGAGAGATGCATTGAAAACATCATTCAACCACTATGTGTTTATACCTTTGTTTAACAATAAAAAACAATATAAAAATCGGTATAATTTGACTTGTACTTTCAAATGCTGTAAGCAGAATTTGCTATTTTATTTTTTAATCAAAAGTTATTCGGGTTCAAAATTGCAATTTTTCGATTTTTTGAAAGTTCAACTGCATTTATCTCGAAAACTATGCACCCTACGAAAAAACTTGTAAGGACATTTTATGCGTAGAATGACTTAAAAAATACAAAAAAATTTTTTCGAAAAATTGCTTTTGTGTAATTCTGCAAGTTCTTTGTTTATAACAATCTTATCGACATCCGGATCAACTGTTACCCAAAAATTCGTGTTCTACGGGTCAAAATACATAAAAAACTTGGGTAAGTCCATCTAAATAAAGGAGGCCGTTGTATCCTCCTGGCGACAGCACTATTTTGGGATGTTTGTGAATTGTTTTTGCAGTAAACGTTTTCTTTGTTCAGATTACATTGTAAGACTGACTACTCGTTTTTTTATTTTGCGCCTGAGTCGTCACATTATGTTAAAGTCATACAATAAAATGTTAAAAATAACGCTTTTCTTTTGTTATTCTAACAAATTTTTGATACAACATGTGGATGTAATTCATCCCTGTTCGAGTGAAGACATCAAGGCATCACGTGCCTTCATTCAAACGGGCATTTTCTGTCAAGGTTCCTGTTGCTCGGTATTCATATTTTTGTAAACGAAAGAATCTGCGCTGGTAAATAAATTATTAAAAAATATCCAGTGGTTTGCAGGTTCAGAAATGCAATCTACGGATTTCCGAGTACGTTAATGTATTGGAGCATTTTATAGCTTAAAGGTATTTTCTTTAACACGTTTAGGTAGTTTGCTAAAATTAGAGTAATAAACAATAAATATATTTCCAGGTAGTGTTTTTGTTCATTTCCATTATGCTAAAACGTATAAACTCGAATGTGTTATTTACGATATGAATGTCATAATACTTTACGTGAATATTACGTACCAGAAATTCTAGCTCGAAATGAATGTCACAGTAACGGCACAATATTTACCTACATAATATTTAGTTGTTTATATTTTAAATCTACGTGTCAGAAAAAGTTGATTGAATAGGCATTGATTAATATAATAAATTGATATAAAGCGCATCACCACAAATTGGAAGCTATGAGCCTAAAAGGCCTGCACTTAAAATAAATTGAGAAAAAAAAATTAAAACACAAAGATGGCCTAAACCTCCGAGGTATTGAACCGGGTTGAAGCCTTACCGCTGTGAAATTCTGTATTTGTAAATTAATTTAAGTTGGTTAGGACCTTGAATGAAGAGTATATTCTGCTGGTCAATTTAATGGTCCCACTTCCTTTTTTGTATTTTGGTTATTTTATCCCCCTATGTTTATTTACTGGTACCTACCTATGTATGTAGGTGCGTGCATAAGTAGGTACTATATGTGTGCGGGTGATTCCATTTCAAATCACTCAATTTTAGATCAAAAAATTGTTCTATATGGTCCACATAATGTTCAGAAAAAAGTCTCACCATTTTGAGCGTCAAGTTTGGGGGGGAGAGGGGGGAGAAATCGGTAAATTCGTAGTTTTTTACGTTTTTCGTCAATATTTCTAAAACTATGCGGTTTAGCATGAACAACCTTTTATACAAAAATGTTCTACATTCAATTTGAAATAAAAAATGTCCTATGCATAATCCTTCTAAAATGAACGGTTCCAAAGTTACGGAGGTAGTATAGTATAATTGGTCCAAGAAAAGGCTTAAACCAGACATCCAAAGTAAAAGTTTTCCTCCAACACCAAATTGTTCTATATGATCCACATATTGTTCAGTGAAAAGTTACATCATTTTGAGCGTCCGGTTTGGGGGGAGATGGGGGCGAATTCGGCAAATTCGTAGTTTTTACGTTTTTCGTCAATATTTCTAAAACTATGCGTTAGCGTAAACAATATTCTACACAAAAATGTTCTACATAAAATTTAAAACAAGAAAGGTCCTATACATAATTGCTATAAAATCAACGGTTCCAGAGTTACTGAGGCTGAAAAGTGAAGGTTTTCGATACTTTTTATATTATTTGGGCAATTGATTATGATTTCGGGTGGTGAGGTTGACATCGGCCACTGAAATAGCACATTTTATTTACAAAATACAATCCTGTTAACGAAAATTTCTTTCATCAGTAATACTATTATAAATTGCCCAAAAACTATAAAAAGTATCGAAAACCTCCACTTTTCACCCTCCGTAACTCTGGAAACGTTGATTTTATAACAATTATGTATAGGATCTATTTTGTTTTAAATTTTATGTAGAACGTTTTTGTATAGAACATTGTTTACATTAGAGCATAGTTTTAGAAATATTGAGGAAAAACGTAAAAAACCTACTAATTTACCGACTTCTTCCCCATCTCCCCCCAAACTCGACGCTCAAAATGATGTAACTTTTTACTGAACAATATGTGGACCATATAGAACCATTTGGTGTTGGAGGAAAACTTTTACTTTGGATGTCTGGTTTAAGCCTTTTCTTGGACCAATTATACTATACTACCTCCGTAACTTTGGAACCGTTCATTTTAGAAGGATTATGCATAGGACATTTTTTATTTCAAATTTAATGTAGAACATTTTTGTATAAAAGGTTGTTCATGCTAAACCGCATAGTTTTAGAAATATCGACGAAAAACGTAAAATCTACGAATTTACCGATTTCTCCCCCCTCTCCCCCCAAACCCGACACTCAAAATGGTGTGACTTTTTTCTGAACATTATGTGGACCATATAGAACAATTTGGTGTTGGAGGATAACTTTCACTTTGGATGTCTGAGTTTGGATGTAGTTATACCATACTAATATAGCATCTGCGGAATGTAAAAATAAGACATTTAAGGCCGAACTGTCTTCTTCTTTTTTTTTTATCAAAATGATATTTTAAGCGATTTTACAGTGATTTGGTATTTATTCAAACAAATTTGTATTTTCTATCGTACAGTATTAATGGAAAATAAGTTGTTGATCAAATTTTATAGTGTGTTAAAATACCCTTTTTTACATTTTCCTCCATTCCCAAAATACATCATATTCGATTTGGCTGAAAATTTGCCCACAGATAACAAAAACATGGACATTAAGTGGTTAAAACGATTTGAATTATTTTACAATACAGTCGAACCCGCTTATTAGAATTCCGGTTAAAGGAATATCCCGGTTTAAGGAATAGAAATTTATAGACCCAAGACGTTTCTAATAGCCACCAATGATCGGTTATTAGAATATCCCTGCTATAGGAATACTTTTGTTTGGCACGAAGGCTATTCCAATAAGCGGGTTCGACTGTACTACAAAAGTTACATGCAATATCATAGTCAAAAATATAGGCGTCTAATGGAAGTACAATTAACTACAATTAACAATATCGACCTCATGACAAAAATAATTGTAAATACGATTTATTTGGAACAATTGCAGTTATGTTGCAATTGCAGCTGGTTCCTAAAAAAACTGACACGACTCTTAAAGCGTATTTTGTAGAAAATTGAGCAGTGTATTTTGAAGGATAAACACTTATTATTAATATACTGTCACTGTCACTGCCAAATTTTAAAATTTGTCAGATAACTTACTCTGTTCAACGTCAGAAAATGGCTCCACATGCTAGCAAATAACTAAAAGAATTGTAACGAAATTAGAAGATGGTTGGTCACTATCTGCCGTAAAGAACCATTTTAACGTAAGCAGAACAACAGTTTTTAATATTAATAAAAGATGGAGAGAACAAGAAACCCTCGAAAAAAAGCAAGGTTCTGAAAGACCAAAACTATCTACCGCTCATGAAGATCGTACGCTTTTGGAGAGATTAGAAGAGAATCCTTTTGAAGATGCCAAAAACTGCAAGAATTCAAAATAATATCAAAATTTAGACCGTAATAATTATTACAATTTATGAATTAACATATGAAGGGGTAAAAACCAAAAGGGTCTAAGTGACATTTTCTTAAAAAATGAGTTAAGAGCATAATTATATCGAAAGTTAAAACTAAACATTACTTGCTGGCAAAATGATCCAATTGATTTTTAAACGTTCTGCGCCATCTTTTGGTAAGGGGAAAAATTAGGTTTACAGATGTTCTATTTTCAGTAGTGGCAGTGATCTAAGGGCACTTAGACCGTTATGCCGGTAACTATTGGCAGTTTTTGTTGATTATTATCCACGTTGTTTTTGCAAGTTTAGTGTAGTTTTCGAAGTGAAGTATTAAGTTTATAGTGTTTCGACATGACTTCAAAAAAGAGAATTGCATCAGGTAAATTTCGAATTTTAAATAATAGTGTTATTTTATTAAATAATATGTATTTATAGAATTTTTCTAATACAAATTAAAACCTAACCTAAAATATTTTTAGGAGTAAGCTATAACTTAGATTCGGATAATAGTGAAGACGACCCCTTCAAATCAGACGAGGATAGTGAATACTACCCATCCGAGGATTGCGATGAATCTACAGAATATGTTGAATAGGAAATTCGTGAGACTGAGAATATACCTTCTACTAGTGGTATTCATGGTATGTTATTTTGATAGTGCTGACAAACAGTAATAATAATGCTTGCTTTTTATTACAGTTACTCCAAAAAATACGAGAAAAAGGAAGAATGATGTGGGTAAATGGAAGAAACAGCAAAGAAAGCAGGCCAGAATAAGTGGCAATGAGTATGTGACAAGTAAAGGAAAAAAGATTACGAAAAAGGTGTTAAAGCCATACGACCATCGTTGTAGATATGATTGTGACAAAATATCTGAACCACAGAGAATAAATCTCTTCACCAAGTTTTATGCAACGCAGTATTTAGCATCTTGTATAAGTAAAACGGATGTAAGGCGACCTAATCGTGGGGCAGTTTCGCATAAAAATTTTGCCACAATATTACGTCTTATGAATTTTAGAGTATGCAAGGAGTATTTTCTTCGTACATTTGACATATCCAACTGAAGACTCCGAATTGTTTGCCAAAAAAAAAAACTTCTGAAGGTATTACTGAACCTGACAAACGAGGATCTCACACTTCCTCGAACAAAATTAGCCAGAATATTCGCAATGATGTCATAAGCCACATAAAAATGTTTCCTCGCTATAAGAGTCATTATTCGAGGACTCAGAACAACAAAAGTTGCTTCGAGAAAAACCTGGAAATTATTTTCATAATTGTAGGTCCACCGCTAGAGGGCGTAATTGAATATCAAAAATTAAAAAACCAAAATTTTACAAAATTTGTCTAATGAAAGGGCACTGGAAATCCGATTATCGTATTCTTCATAACATTCTGCGTATATTTGATTTGACAAGTTTAAGTCTTCCTTTGCAAATAAGAGGTGGAGATGAGTGGAAACTTGTTATGAAAAAATGGCTGTAAGTCCAGTTCTGCTCAATCGAATTTTGCAAACTTGGTCTTGTTGAAAACAGCGCTTTCTCGTCAATGTAAGAGTTATAATTTCGAAACAGCCTAATAAGAAATATGCCAGCTAGAATTTTAATTTTTTTCAGAAATCTAGTTTTCTTTGGAAAATATTAAATACAAGTATGCATTTTTAATCCTGTATTACAAAATTGAACCAAACTAGCAACAGAATAGCGAAAACCGCATGTCGATACCTTTTTTCTATCTCTAGATATCTTAAGTAACGTGTAAATTTTAAACATAACTGTTACTGTTACCGGTAAACGAAGTTAAGGAAAAGTAGTGTGCTGTGGAAAAAACAAAAAACATTTTCCAGATGTCAACTTATATAATTAATTAAAACAACAATAAGACAAACAACACAATGAAATAAAAACAACTACTTAATGACGACCTAAATGTTCAAATTGTTGCCCATCATTTTCGATGCAAGCATTATTTACTCTTTCAAGAGTAGATTGAACAGCAGTTTCAATTTCTGCTCTCGAAATGCTTTGAATGGCGTTTCGTATTCTCTGGATCATGTTTCCGGGAGTAGTAGGACTAGCTGCAAAAACAAAAGGTGTTTAATCCGTCCCCATAAATAAAAGTCTATTCTGACCTTTAGAGATTTTTTTGAGACCGCTATTCAATCTACTCTTGAAAGAGTAAATGCTTGCATCGAAATTGATGGGCAATAATTTGAGCATTTAGGTCGTCACTAAGTAGTTGTTTTTATTTCTTTGTTATATTTTATAGTGGTGTTTGTCTTAATGTTGTTTTAATCAATTATATACGTTGATAGCTGGAAAATTTTTCTTTGTTTTTTCCACAGCACACTACTTTTCGCTAACTTTGTTTACCGGTGACAGTAACAGTTGTTATGTTTAAAATTTACAGGTTTCTTAAGATATCTTGAGAAAGAAAAAAGGTATCGACATGCGGTTTTCTCTATTCTGTTGCTAATTTGGTCTAATTTTGTAATACAGGATTAAAAATACATGTTTGTTTTAATATTTTCCAATAAAAATTAGATTTCTAAAAAAAATTAAATAACGCCTCGTAGCTGGCATATTACTTATTAGACTGTTTCGGAATTATAACTCATAAAATTAACCAAAAAGAGCTGTTTTCACCAAGACAAAGTTTGCAAAATTCGATTGAGCAGAACGGGACTTACAGCCATTTTTTCATAACAAGGTTCCCACTCACCCCCACCTCTTATTTGCAAAGGAAGACTTAAACTTGTGAAATCAAATATGCGCAAAATTCTATGAAGAATACGATGATCGGATTTCCAGTGCCCTTTCATTAGACACATTTTGTAAAATGTTGGTGTTTTAATTTTTGATATTCAATTACGCCCTCTAGCGGTGGACCTACAATAATTATGAAAATAATTTCCAAGCTTTTCTCGAGGCAACTTTTGTTATCAATTTTTTTTTCTCAAAGCTGTACTATAAACGGTTCCTGAGATATGGCCGAGAGCCATGCTTATTGGGGCACCCGGTACATAATTTTATTATATTTAAGATATTGTAGCAAACAGTAATTTATTATCTATCGTGGCTGAATGGATCAAGCAATCCAAAGCCTATAAAAATATTTAAAAAATATATACTATTCAATATCGTAGTAGTCCTGATCTAAAAAAAAATTATATCTGCGGATCATAGAGTATAGATCATATATATTGTTATCTAGGAATATAAGTTAGTGTTGTTATCCATCCATGTTTCTACATTTCTTCAGCAACAATATTTCAATCCATTCTTTGTGGGAAAATCGAGCAACATCTTACTTCCTATTTTAATTTTAACAGATATCTTATACATAAAGGCTGCAACGCTTTTATTAGAATGACGCGTTTATCGATTATGTACTACATAAAATATGTAGTTCTTGAACTACACAGTAGAAGATGTAGTTCTTCATTGTAACATCTTTTCAATTATCTGTGTCTAGAGTAAATGTAAATGATCTACTCTTAAAAAAAGTATGCAGAGTGCATAGTTTCACAAGAAACTCACAGTTAAAGTGAAGGTGGTAGATCAGATATCCAGATTTAAATACTTAGAATCGACAAATAGATTAATTGAATAGCGAACAAAAAAGATAGCGTAGCCTAGCGAGATGACCAACAGCCTAAATAAATGACATAAACAAAAACAATAACAGTTGAATTTAATATATTATACTAAGGATTTCCACAGTTTTCACTGTATTCCTTCACTCAGCCGTTCTTTCCAGTTTTTTTCTATTTTGCCAGTTCCTTCACTCCAGATGTATTCTTTCCATTGCTTCGTCCACTTAATTTCTAAAAGATCTTCGGGGTGTGCCTATCTTCCTTCTTCCTATCGGGCTTCACTCTGTGATTCTGTTTATCCAACGTTTTTTGCCTGTTCTGACATGTCGTACCAGGTTAATCTTTTCTGTTCTACGTAGTCTATTATATCTGAGATCATTGAATTTAACCATTAGGATAATAATAAAAGACAAAAAGATTGCTCGAAACAGCGGAGATGAAAACCTATCGAAAAATCGATGGTAAGATTCTATGGGACAGAGCTAGAAGTACAGACATACGACGGAGATGCAAGGTGTATAACATTAATAACTGGGTAAGAAGCAGAAGAATAGAATGGAATGACCACATAAGCCGAATGACAACAAATAGAGTAGTCAGGACAGCGAGAGACGGTTCCCCAATAGGAAGACGATCAGTGAGAAGACCACGAAAACGATGGAACGACAACTTACTAGAGGCACATTGAAAAAACAGAGTCATGTCTATACAAATAGAAGAAGAAGAAGAAGGATAATAATAAACAAGAGATAGCGATGATAATATTCTCTTTTATAACAAACATGTTACTGATTTGAACCTTCCAGTTTTTATAATTTGTTCATTAATTTAAATACAAAAAGCTCATCTTTCAGAGATCCCTAACTGCTCTTTCAACTTAAAATTGCGTTACCTCATCAAATCTTCAGAAGCCAAGAGCTCTTTAAGCGTTGCCATATGTGAACCATCAATCCGCACGAAAGGTATTAGCACGGTGTATTACTTTCTAGAGGGTAAGTTTTAATTAGTTTTTGTTTTCTTTTTTCTTCTCACCTTTTTATCGCCACTCATGTCAATGTAAGGGAGAGCGTTTAAAAATAGCCGAGTAGTTGCTCGAGCCGTGATATCAATGAGTCGTGTGTGTAGTCACCGCGCCCGCGGACGAATAGACAGGATTCGTATTGTATTATATTAAGTAAATGGATTTTTTCTTTAGTCGCTAAAAATTTTTCACTTGGACATGCAGAACCTCTGGGTCACTGTGTAAAAATTATTAAAGTGAATATGATAATAATTATTATACAGGGTGTCCAGTGTCCAGAAACTCTACCGACAAACGAAGACAGGAGGTTCCTCAGATAATTTTAAGACAATTTAACCCAATTCACCTAGTCCGAAAATGCTTCCTGAAGGAGCTAGAGCTCTTTGAAGATGGCGCCATGTAATTAGTTCTTCTTAAATACCTCCAGAACGCTTCTATTTAGAAAAACGAAAATTTGTATACATATTTACTTTTAAGAAATGAATCGATTACATCCATTGCGAATTTCTAGTACCGGACATAGGCGTCCGTTTTGGGTAGGGTAACGGTTATTTTATTGCATAACTTTTTTGTCTTCAACTTTTAAGCATTTTTGATACTAGATTATTAAATTGTGAGGTATTCTAGTACTAAAAGGTACTCTTACTTTAAGTCGGTAGGACATACCGTTTTCTAGAAAAATCGATTTGAAAGTTTTTAGCTTTGGGAATTAAAAAAAAATGAAAAAATGAAAAAAAAAACGATGTATTTTACCAACTTAAAGCAAGAGTAACTTTTAGTACTCGAATATCTCATAATTGAATATATCTAGTGATTAGGCGTAAAACGGACGCCTATGACCGGTACTAGAAAGTCGCAATGGATGGAATCGATTCATTTCTGGAAAGTAAATACGCATACCAATTTTCGTTTTTCTAAATAGAAGCGTTCTGGAGGTATTTAAGAATAACTAATTACATGACGCCATCTTCAAAGAGCTCTAGCTCCCTTAGGAAGCATTTTCGGACTAGGTGAATTGAGTTAAATTGTCTTAAAATTATCTTAGGAATCTTCTGTCTTCGTTTGTCGGTAGAGTTTCTGGACACCCTGTATAATATATTGATCTTCAAAATATCCAATAATCAATTTTCAACAGATGAAATTTTCATTATAATGAAACGCTTATATGGTATTCATTGATCTTGAGAAAGCGAACTCAGAATTTGATAGAGTTCCTCGAGAGATTCTGCGGTGGGCACTCAATAAGAAAGTAGTCCCATGTGAATATGTAAATTTGTGAGAGAGGGGGTTTTGTGGTCATTGAACAAAACCGATCCCACAGTGCATCTGGTGTCCAAAAACCGTCTAAACTCAAGGAGATAACATGCCTTAGCAGTAACCTTGTGTACCAGGTGGTTGGGGTCGGTTCTGATGGTGTATTCGTATTCAGCAACCCAAAAAGCCTTCGAGTAATCTGTTTGCAATAATTTAAGGCCGAAAACCCTCGAAAATCCAGAAGATGACGTGCTATAGCAGTGACCTGGGTACCAGGTACTCCGGTCGTAGGATCTGATGGCGTAGTCATGTTCAGCGACCCCAAACCCCCCCCCCCCCTCTCCGAGTAACAAAAGTTGGCCCCTAATATGCTTATTTTGACATGTTTATCCACTTTTAGATGCATGTTATGCACTTTAAAATGCAATTATTATTTATGCATTTCCACCCATTTTTCTATTGTAGACTTTTTTCCTGACATAATCCTGAACACAATGCAAAAACTAGCAAGTCTCTAGGTGGTGTATTTAAAGATAATTTATTCCTGTGTTTTTAGTGCTAAATGCACTGGTCTAAATGAATAGTCGCAGTAAATGCCAATAATTATTTATACATTTCGTTTTAGCGACTTTGCAAGTATAGACGAGTATGTACGTGGGAAGTGTACGAATCATCGTGATCCCTTTGACTCGGGTCATTTTTACCGACAAGAAATTACAATCGTTATCAAAATACAAAATATTACTGTAATATTTTGTATTTTGATTGGATGTCGAAACGTCAATAAAATCATTTTTTTAAGTTAAATTGTGGCTTATTTTCCATTTAGAATAATAAATTACATAAATGCCACAAAGAAATACCTTCAGAACAATATTTAGAAACCAGAAATAACTGCAAACGAAGAAGTTAATATAAATGCGCAAGAAGTCAAAAAACACTTGAAAATCTGCAGGTCAAGTTCAAATGAACTGCTAAAATATTGTATAGCAGCCATGATGGAACAGCGAACTGTATTAAGAAGTAACATAATTACTAACTATAAAATGCGGTTAAATACTATCGAAAAAATGAACAACTACCAAACTTATCCTGCTATTCAAAAAGCCGATAAAAATGTTAAGAAAACTACAACGGTATCAACTTGTTCAATTCCATCCTTAAAGATAACTAAAATTCTGCAATAACGGCTAAATCAAAGGATAACGCTCCTTTCACACACCGCACGTTAGACCGCACGATGCCATTCCAATAGTGACTCGAGCAATCCTATTGTACCTTTCTCATTCACGGTGTTCAAGAGAAAATCTAAATAAAAGTTGATCGAACACCCTATTTTTTTTGTTTTTATGCTTGCAGTATCCCTTGTAGATCAAAAATACGTCAAATTAAAATCGGCTACGGGGCCCTTTTTTGTGCATGCGTAAAGAAGATTTTTTCTTTTTCTATTTATTATTTTGTTTTTTTATTTTTCTTTATCTGTATAATTGGATTTTCATGTATTTTAATATGTTTGAGTATGTAGACGATATGTATACACACTCACATATACACACAGACATACACACAGACATACACATACACACACAAATATACCGGGTGTTGAATAGTCAAACGGGCCATACGAAACAATTGGAAATTATAAACTGTTGAATTCCTGCTTCCCTAATTAGTTTAAATCAAAAGTCATGAAAAACTATTTGTAAAGGACTGAAATCTGTATAAAAAAAAAACAAATGTTAAAATTGTTCTACGAATTACAATTGTTGCATTTTGAGAAAATGAAGTCAGTTTCTATATAAATATTAAATAAATAAATTTAATGTTGAGCGATTTTTGCCATTTTTTAAGATTCTCATGAGATCGATATACATACTTTATTATTTTTATTTACTGGTCGCTATGGAGTTCACGTAACACGTGGTGACAGATATGAACTCCTAAAATTAATTATGCAGGAAAGATTCAAGGAAGGCGCAGCATAGGTAGGAGAAAAATGTCCTGGCTGAGAAATCTCAGAGAATGGTTTGGATGCAGCTCAACTGAACTCTTTCGGGCTGTAGTGTCGAAAGTGAGAATAGCAATGATGATTGCCAACCTTCGTCGCGGAGATGGCACGTAAAGAAGAAGAATGGAGTTTCCATTATTAGAGTAGAGCAGAGTCTTCAAAACTTGTAACGTAATATTTCGATTTTGAGTTTTGGCAACCAATATGAGGCATTTGAAATATGTCTAAATCACATTACAAATGATCCCACACCAGGGACAATGCTTCCGCGAAGAAAGAAGTGAGTGGAATTTGTATTTAAAGTTGTTTAATTTCGAAAAACTTACTTGTGCTCTCGAACAGAAGCATTTTACAACATTTTAGATCGTTTGTAACGTGAAAGTTTAAATTCAGCGTGTTTTAGTCATATTTCAAATGCCTCAGATTTGTTGCCAAAACTCAAAATCGAAATATCCTGTTATATGTTTTGAAGATTATGCTCTAATAATGAAAACTCCAAAGCGACCAGCCAATGGAAATAATAAATTGTATTGATCTCATGAGAATCGTAAAAAATGTGGCAAAAATCGAGTAAACAGCTATACAGAAACTGACTTAATTTGCTACAAAATGCAAAAATTAGACACCAAAGCTGAACATATTTTATCTTTAAAATGCATTTGAATTTTTGTCAAAAGCACGCTCTGATCAAACAATATTATGTTTATTATACAAATTCTATTTAAAAAATTGAGTTCGCGCGCGTTGTTTCTGAAAGAACGGCTATCAAACATTTTTGTTCAAAATCTTAGCTATATTTTGTTTAAATCATTTTTTTATACGGCGTAAACATATTCTTGGTAATATGAAGTTTTCGATTTCCTTCTCTACGAGGGGTGGTTTTAGGAGGAAGCCCGGGGGTAGGAGTGGCAAGCTTTTTTGCATCTTTTTGGGGTCCCAAAATTGATATTCTTAGCAAAATTCAGCTAGTTCGTATGATTTTTAGAGGTAAAATCTGATTTTTAGTGGTCGATGGGATTAGATACTTTGGCAATAATTGTTTTACATTTTTGCAAAATTTTGGAATGTGTTTAATTCATAGAACAATTTTAAAAATTGTTTTTAACACGTTGACATCGCAATGTATATAATATTACGACTCTCTGGGCCGACTTCACTCTGAGCCGTGGTCCATACAGTATAGCAGTCACTGCGAAGCAAGTGTGCTTCGCGCGGCCCTCTAAGTAAAATAAGCGTGAATCGTATATGATTCGCGGGGCGTTCAACGTGTATACAGATTACAGTCCTCTGCAAATAGTTTCTCATGTCTTTTGATATAAAATAATTAGGGAAGCAGGAATTCAACAGTTTAGAATTGCCCATTGTTTCCTATGGCCCGTTTGACTATTCAACACCTGGTATATTAGTGTGTGTGTATGTCTGTGTGTATATGTATACATATCATATACATACTCAACTATATTAAAATACATGAAAATCCGATTATACAAATAAAGAAAAATAAAAAAAACAGAAAAATAAATAGAAAAAATATTTTTGATCTATAATGGATACTGCAAGCATAAAAGCAAAAAAAATAGGGTGTTCGATCAATTTTTATTTAGATTTTCTCTTGAACACCGTGCATTACACGGCGCGGCGTAATGTGAAAGTTACCATGGGATTGCTTGAGCAACAATTGGAATGTCATCGTGAAGTTCTAGCGATCGCACGTTCAAACTCTTAGTGTGTGAAAGGAGCGTAAGTTTGGTAGATGAACAACAAAGTTTTCGTTTTAGAAAATCGTGTACAGATAGATGCAGTATTATTAGTCATACACATACAGCAAATTATAGATAAATCGTTAGAATAAAATAGACCAACGTTTCTATGTCTGAGCGACTATGTCATAATTTGAACAACTTACCTCTAACGGCTAGTTCTAATGATAACCTGCAAAGAACACAAAATGTTAATGTATATAAAAGACTAAGTAAAATAAAAAAAATAACGGTAAATATAAAAAAATCTATACATAAAGCTAGTACATACAGTGAGGACGTTTAGGTTTGAATAAATTCATTTTCTCGAGAATGGGCGATTTTGGAGGAAATCCCGTAACAGGTCGATTTTTATTTTTAAATTACGATTTTTAAGCATATAGATCATACTAGTGACGTCATCTCCCTCGGCATGATGACGTAATCGATTTTTTTTTTAAATGAGAATAGGGGTTGTGTGCCGGCTCATTTGAAAGGTTATTCAATTCTCTATTCAATAATAGAAATATTAACATTATTATTTATACAGGGTGGCCAAACATTTTTTTTTCATTTAATTAATTGACGCAAAAAGAAGCACATATGTATGTAATTTATTTCTTTTAAAATACATTTTAATGCTATCAGAAAACAGAAAAAAAATGTTTATTTGAAAAATAAACATTGTTTTTGGCTTAAATAAATGTTCAAACTGCTAAGAGGCAGGGTGCGTGGCAGCTTTAACGTTGAATTTAAGCGAAAAACGATATTTATTTGTCAAATAAACATTTATATTTGCTCACAGCAGTAAAATGTCTTTTGAATTAAATAAATTACATGCATTCTTCTTTTTGTCTCAATTAATTTAATTCAAAAACAATTTTTTTGGACACCCTGTATAAATAATTATGTTAGTTAAAAATGATTAAACATTTTCAATTTCGTTGCAACCCGAAACCGCAGTCGCATTATATTTCTAGTTCAATCAGAAAGTACAGCAAGAATCTTTACCCGTTTCGGGGCTTCTTAGTTCCTCATCAGGAGAAAGATATCGCCGCCGCCTACGAAAAGTATAACTCCAAAAAATGCCGTTAAGAGTAGAACTTTCAATGAACGCCGCGAAAAATATTATTTTCGATTATATGATTGTGAAAATTATAATCCCTAATTGTCGAAAAAATTTATTTTTTGAGGAGTATCAGCAAAAAACATCATTTCTGTTTGTGGGTCCACGAAAATTATAATTACTAAAAAGTTCTCAGAAATAATTGTTTTCATCGGCAGAAACAGAAACAGAAAGGGAAATAATTGTTTTCGTCGGCGTCTATTATGAACTAAATCTTTTCGTTATAAATATTTTGGGAGTTATAATCTTAGCGGAAACGCATATAAAAAAATTTTTATAGCCAACACTTATCAAAGAGTTATTATTTTCACTGGAAATGTATTAATGTATTAGGAATCACATTAATCATAGGTACCAGCGATATATGCTCTTCTCTCTTAATGAACTAGAATCCTACGTCTCTTGCCGTCCCGGATTGCAACGAACGAAATGGCATGGATGTCCTAGCGACACCTGCTAGAAAATAGTTTAAGTTTTTAATCTAATAGCACACAAAATGATATTTAAAATTGTACCATTCTATATCCTACCAGATTAAAAACAATGGAAAACCTTCTCTGGTAACACCATCCGAGGCTTCTAGAAATGCAAGCCATACGGATTCTGAGACTATAGGAAGATGAGGGAATTTTACTACATAATTCACGTCCCATCTGCTCAGGCGGTAAATTTCCAGCGAGAATGGTTGCCTTAGTACTTCAAATAGAGTAAAAATATAAATTAAAAATGAATAAACATTTTCAATTTCATTGCAACCCGAAACCGCAAACAATCAAAAACCTTCTCGGGTAATTGTGTTAGTGTATATGTTATTGAATAGAAAATTGAATAACCTTTCAAATAAGCTATAACACGACCCCTACTCTCATTAACAAAAATCATCGATTACTTCATCACGCCTAGATTGATGACGTCACTAGTATGATATATATATGCCAAAAAATCGTAATTTAAAAATAAAAACCGACCTGTTTCGGGATATATCTCCAAAATCGCCCATTCTCGAAAAAATGAATTTATTCCAACCGAAACGTCCTCACTGTATACTGTTTTTAACAATATGTGATTATCAAACGCAATTGAATTTCAGAAACCACCTACATAAGTTCGCTTTTTTCAACTTTCGGAAAACTAAAAAAAAAACTGTTTTACAGCTTAAGTATAGGTCTATACGTTATTTCACGTTAAGAATAGAACATTGCGAAGATAGCCCCATGCGTTTCTTTTGAACGATAGAAGCGCGCCAATGCCACGCCGTACTGATTAAAATGAATCGTATATCGGCAGTCGAAGTCTCGGGCACTACCCGTGCCCGAGAGGTTTGTCAACAGTGTAAAGGGACTTTCCGACCACCCTATACGAAGCCTTAGGAGCGAATAGCCGTCATCTGTGTAGCATAGCAATCATAGTTTTCAGTGCAACTTCAGTCCATACGTAGCTAAAGCAATTATTTGGAGACATTTTGCACTGAGAACTACCAACAACAGTAGAAAAGAAGAGGTAAAGTTGACGTCGATAGTAAGTCTTCCGATCTGGAATTTTGGGACTGAGCAAATTTTTCTGGCAATCAGTACGTGGTCAGAAAAATTTACAAAGATATCGACTGTATTCTCTATATTAAAATAGAATACTAACTGCTGGCTGATAATAATATATATATATATATATATATATATATATATATATATATATATATATATATATATATATATATATATATATATATATATATATATATATTATCAGCCAGCAGTTAGTATTCTATTTTAATATAGAGAATACAGTCGATATCTTTGTAAATTTTTTTTGTAAATATATATATATATATATATATATATATATATATATATATAAAGTAGTTTGGTATTATTGACTGACAATATGTAGATACAAGTTTTTATTGAGGTTGCAGTCAGTGTAAGGGGCAGGATGAGAGAAACTCTTTGTTACAATCGAGCTTTCGCAAAATTTATTTGCTTCGTCAAGATTAGCTAAAATGAGTATATAATTATAAATACAATGAAATTAAAGATAAAAGAACATTGTATAAAAAAGCACAAAAACTTACAACGTGAGGTTAGTTCATTAATTTAACATTTCCACAAAACATAATTATATAAAAATATCCTTATTTTAATCGTTTCCAAATTTCAATGTTTTAATTTTTACAATTTCTAATGAAAAATTTTGATTTATTAATTTAGTTCTAAATTTGATTAATGCCAGAAAGACACTCAATTAATGTCAATAAGACATTAAATAGGTATCTGTTTATTTTATTTTAAGTTGTTAAAAACTAGTTTTTTGATTATTACTTACTAGCGCACTTTAAATTATGGAAGGTATAGATAGATATAAGTACATGTTTTGTTGATTATTGTTTTATTAATAAATTAAAGTGGCGTTAATTTTAAAAATTTAATTTTTGAAATTTTGTCAGGGAATTTACTATTCTTTAATTAGAATATCATTTATCGTAAGATAAAATATAATTATAGATGTTACTTAGTTTATTTATGTCTGTTCTTTTATTTACACATTGATATTTATTTATGCACACCATTTCTAAAAATTCTCTTTTATTTAGTTTATTTTCATGTTTTAATACCGTTGTTTCATCGAATTTGAATGTATGATTTTTGTTTATTGCATGATCTACTAATGCAAATGTGTTTTTATTATTTCTAAGGTCGCTTTTGTGTGACGTTAGTCTACCTATTAAATTCCTGGATGTGTGTCCGATGTATGACTTATCGCAATTTTAGTAGTTTATGTAAATAAAATGTAGTTTAAAATGAAAGCTCAAATGTAGTTTACAAAATACCATGCGAAAATTGCGATAAGTCATACATCGGACACACATCCAGGAATTTAATAGGTAGACTAACGTCACACAAAAGCGACCTTAGAAATAATAAAAACACATTTGCATTAGTAGATCATGCAATAAACAAAAATCATACATTCAAATTCGATGAAACAACGGTATTAAAACATGAAAATAAACTAAATAAAAGAGAATTTTTAGAAATGGTGTGCATAAATAAATATCAATGTGTAAATAAAAGAACAGACATAAATAAACTAAGTAACATCTATAATTATATTTTATCTTACGATAAATGATATTCTAATTAAAGAATAGTAAATTCCCTGACAAAATTTCAAAAATTAAATTTTTAAAATTAACGCCACTTTAATTTATTAATAAAACAATAATCAACAAAACATGTACTTATATCTATCTATACCTTCCATAATTTAAAGTGCGCTAGTAAGTAATAATCAAAAAACTAGTTTTTAACAACTTAAAATAAAATAAACAGATACCTATTTAATGTCTTATTGACATTAATTGAGTGTCTTTCTGGCATTAATCAAATTTAGAACTAAATTAATAAATCAAAATTTTTCATTAGAAATTGTAAAAATTAAAACATTGAAATTTGGAAACGATTAAAATAAGGATATTTTTATATAATTATGTTTTGTGGAAATGTTAAATTAATGAACTAACCTCACGTTGTAAGTTTTTGTGCTTTTTTATACAATGTTCTTTTATCTTTAATTTCATTGTATTTATAATTATATACTCATTTTAGCTAATCTTGACGAAGCAAATAAATTTTGCGAAAGCTCGATTGTAACAAAGAGTTTCTCTCATCCTGCCCCTTACACTGACTGCAACCTCAATAAAAACTTGTATCTATATATATATATATATATATATATATATATATATATATATATATATATATATATATATATATATATATATATATATGTTATAGTCAAAGCCCGAATTTCAGGCACTCCTAGGTTTGACTAGGCAATCCTCAGGTCTGACTGACGGTCTTAGTCAAAGCCCAAAATAAATTAGAATTTCGGCCTTTGACTAGTCAAACCTAGGAGAGACTAAGTTGGTCAGGCAAGGGTCGAAATTTAATTTTATGAAATCGGAGTTTGACTAGTCAAACCCCGATCAGCTATTAAAATGTCGTAATTTGTTAGATAAGGTTTAATAAAACTTCATTTTTTAATTTTAATGTTTACTATTTTTATAGTGTCGTAATTAAAATAAAAAAATAGTGTTTATTCTCACATGTTGAGGCATTATAGCATTTAGAGTTGCACAATACGTTAGACTCTTTACACTTACATAATTTTGAAGAGAATTTCTTATTACAGTAGCATTTTATAAAGCCTTCAGCCTTGTCCTCCAAATTTAGAATCTTTTGTACAAATTTCTCTTTATAGAGACAGCTTTGGAACATCTTCGAAATTAAGAAAATTCTCTTTGCATTCTCTTATTTGATTTCTTGAAAAACGTAATTTGGTTTGACTAAGTATATGAATTGTATTTTAGCACAAACAGATGAAATTGGAATGTCATCGTCAACTGTGAAAGAAGATATATGCAATCGGAGAAAAAACTAAGTATCACCATAATATTAAGGAAGGCTCTGGACCGTCGTCACTAGGAGAGAAAGAAAATTGTCAAACAAGTGCATAATTATTGGTAATTAGGTGGTACATGTTATGTGTGCTGACAGCACACTTGGTGCATACTATATGAAGGTTTTGACAGAAAAGATACATGCATGCGTTGTGCACAGACAGAAAAGATTAAAATAAATAAAGGAAAGGCGATTGAAGGTATTCATGCCCAGGATAATGCTATGAAACAATTAAGTGAAAAAAAATTTCCTTCAATCTCGATGGGAAAAACTGTAACAATACCGCTCCCCAGATTTGAGGGTCAAAGGCGACGATCGAAATATTTTGGATATCATATAAAATAAAACAATTGAGATTTTATATATAGTTGGTACGAAATTAGGATTTTTTTCAAGAAATCAAATAAGAGAATGCAAAGGGAATTTTCTTAGATGTTCCGGACGATAAGCTGTCTCAAAGAGAAATTAGTACAAAACATTCTAAATTTGCAGGACAAGGCTTTATAAAATGCTACTGCAATAAGAAATGCTCTTCAAAATTATGTAAGTGTAAAAGGTCTAACGTATTGTGCAACTCTAAATGCCATAATGCCTCAACATGTGAGAATTAATACTATTGTTTTATTTTACCTAATTATTAAATTATTAAACCTAATCTAACAAATTACGAGATTTTAATAGCTGATCGGGGTTTGACTAGTCAAACCCCGATTTCATAAAATTAAATTTCGACCTTTGCCTGACCAACTTGGTCTCTCCTAGGTTTGACTAGTCAAAGGCCGAAACTGCAATTTATTTCGGGCTTTGACTAAAACCGTCAGTCAGACCTGAGGATTGCCTAGTCAAACCTAGGAGTGCCTGAAATTCGAGCTTTGACTATAACATATACACTTCCATAGTAACTCCACCTCACGTGTGTCGAAAGCATGTTTGTGATTAGTTGGAATCGTTGCGGTGGACTTTACCTGGTTTGGTCTTTAAGCGGGCGGGACTTTATCTGTTTTGTTTCCAAAGTAACTTTTAGTCGTTTTAGTCGATTGAAATATATTGAAATAAATTGGTTTTGACGGTATATAAAGTGTTCCTATAAGAATGGACTCTGAGAAACTAGTTAAGCTCAATATCTCATTTTCGAGAAAAAGTGGATTTAACGCGTTTTGCTTCTAAGCACCTCTAAAAATAGTATTTTAAATAAATCAGTGCTCATAGACTTACGTTGGTGGATTCTGCTCTCGTTATCAACGATAAATTAAACTGTATTTTCAAGTTTTCTGGTATGTAAAAACGGTGCATTTAAATGTAAATCACACAAAATTTACAAGAGACCGGCGTAGGAGGAAAATGTCTGTAAGTCTGTAGTCGAAATGAAAAGCAAAACTGAACAGATAGTCCACGTTGTGAGACCGCTTTCGTATGAAAAAAATTTCTGATTCGGTTTCTTTGCGGATTCCTGTTGAAAAATGTCCCCTTTAAACAGATCAGAAGGGTGCCGAGCGAAATTTTTGGGCAGAAATTTTTTTTAAATAAATTCTTACAATCACCTTTTTTGCACCGGAAAATATTTTTTTTTGGGTTTCTTGGATCATTTTAAAAGGTCTGTTCATTTTTCTCAAAAGTTGGACAGTTTTTGAGGTATAAGCGATTTAAAATCTGAACAATGCAAAAATGCGCATTTTCGAAGCTTCAAAGCTCATTATGTAAATTATTATTTTTGAGGTTGCCAAGTGCCTAAATTGAAGTTTAAACATTCAATTTCAAGATTCTGATGAGTAATCGGGACTTAGTTCAATATAGACATTACAGACCGTTGTATTTTAATTGTTAAGTATGCGCGTCCACTCGAATTTTAAGCCACTGCGCCTCGCGTCTCACTATATGGTGCGTCTCTTCCGCACGTGTACATATTATAAGTGCTTATGCGAAAAATTCCCGACCAATATTTGGCATTTATTAAAATTTTATAATTTATTATTAACATAGCTTTTGTTAATAATTTGTTTGTTTATTCAATTAATTATTGCCATTGTGCTAATTAAATACACCAATCAAATAGTTTAAGAAAATTAGAATAGTCCGGACATATTACACCTGGAGATCGATACAACTTGATCCAATTGATTACGCAGGGAAAGATTCAAGGAAAAATAAGCATATAGATACGCAGAATATCGTGGCTGCGCAACCTGAGAGAATGGTACAGATGTACATCAAATGAACTTTTCAGAGAAGCCGTCTCTGACTAGCTATGGCGATTGCCGACCTTTATCGCGGAGATGTCATTTGAAGAAGAATCATATAGTGCGGCAGATACATACTTTAGATACAGACCTTAGAGTGCGCCGCGCGGCGGCTTAAAAGTTGAGAGGGCGCGCATAATTAACAATTAAAAACAACGGGCTATATTAAAATAAGCCCCGATTAGTGGTCAGAGTATTGAAATTGAATATTTAAACTTCAATTTAGGCACTTGGCTACCACAAAAAATAATAATTTATACCTGAGTATTCAAGCCTCGAGAAAACTATTAACTTTTGAGAAAAATGAAAAGACACCTTTTTTGTTTAAAATGACACAAAAAACTAAAAAAATATTTCCGGGTCAAAAAGGTGTTTCATTTGAATTTGTTTAAAAAATTGTCTACACAATTCCTGCCCAAAATTTTCACCAGGTACCCTTCTGATTTGTTTGAAGGGGACATGTTTGAATAGGAATCCTGAAAGAAACCGAATCAGAATTCTTTTCAAACGGGAGCAGCCTCACAACATGGACTAAGACGCATGCGGTTCAGTGTCGGGCATGGCACACCAGAAGCAGACTTCACTCGTGTAGCGTAGGAACATCGCATCGCCAAAAATCGATATGGCAGCTGCATAAGGCAATAAGATAAATCCGAGTGCAGTCTAGCCATCTCACAGGCACACTGGAAATCCAATTCCGAGACGGAAGGCACGATACAGGAAGCGGGCGTACCGAGTGTTCCTGCCATGGATACACGCACTTAGGTATATAGTATATACTATGGAAAGTCAAATTACTTCTTCATTAATTTTGGAAGTTTATTAAACGTTTTCTTATTATTACAAAAAATGTTAAATAGGTAACGTGTTTATTATTATTAGTACTAATTTTAAACAAAAATTACAAAATATGGTGTTTTAAATTTCTAATTTAATCCAAGGTACGATTTGGGTTCTTCTTCTTCTCCTTCTTTTTGTATAGACATGACTGTCTGTTTTTTCAACAGTAAGTTGTCGTTCCATCGTTTTCGTGGTCTTCCCACTGATCGTCTTCCTATTGAGGAACCGTCTCTCGCTATCCTTACTACTCTATGTGTTATCATTCGGCTTATGTGGTCATTCTATTCTACTCTTCTGTTTCTTACCCAGTTATTAATTTTCTCCATCTTGCATCTCCGTCTTATGTCGTTTATCTGTACTTCTACCTCTGTCCCTGCCCCATAGTGTCTTACCATCGATTTTTCGAAGAGTTTTCATCTCCGCTGTTTCGAACAATATTTTTGTCCTCTCTGTGTCGGGTCGTGTTTCTGTCGCGTATGTCATTAGTGGTCTGATGGTTTTGTAAATTCTGCCTTTCATTTCTTTTCCGATATTTTTATTTCTCCATATTGTGTCATTCAGGCAACCTGCGGCTCTGTTTACTCTATTCACTCGATCTATTTTTGTCCTCTCTGTGTCAGGTTGGATTTCTGCCACGTAGGTATGTCTTTATTGGTCTGATTACTGTTTTGTAAATTCTGCATTCTCCCACGAACCATAGACGAATGGGTTGATTATGGCAGCGCAAATAAAGTTTAATTTATATTAATAAGAATAAATAAGTTCAAAATAATGAGATGGAATAATTTCGGATGTAAAAGAAGTATACCTTGTCGGACAATTTATACAGTATTGATTCCATTGAAGTTTCCAGTTATCATGTAGTCTGGTTTTACTTATAGACGAGCGGACCACCCAAAAAAAAACGCTTATTTCTCGAGATCTTGACAACGGAGAGGTGATTGGCCAATTTTAGTCATACGTCATACTGTATGTTTTTGATGGTGCTGAAAACGAAAATGAGGTTTATTTTGAATTTCATGTGGGGGAACATTGTCAAAATCGCAATTTTACCCCAAAAATAAAAAATAATAAAATCACGTTTTTTTGCGTTTACCTCGCTACAGCTCTGTTCCATTTTAATATTTATTTTCTGAAATTTTTACAGTAGGTATATAGCTCTAACATTTCTGAAGACAACGGTACCTGTTTTAAGCTTTTATTCTTATCCTGATAAAGGTTATGAATTTTTCAAAGGAAAAGGTGCGGATTTGTGCATTGCAAAGTTTAATCGCAAAAGTTGTGTGACGAAGTTTAAAATTTAGCTTCTTAATCACGTATATGTTAAAATAGAGAGTACAAAGAAGTTTTCTGGTAAGTTTTAGATCAAAATGTTTTATAGAAAAAAATAGTGCAACTTTTAATGTCGACATTAGAAATCCCCAATATAACGCTTATTTTTCGAGATACTGACCATGGGTGGTGAATGGCTAATTTTGGTCTTAGATTATGTTTTTGACCGTGATGAAAACGAAAATGAAATTTATTTTAAATTTTAGGAGAGGGAATATTGTCAAAATTGCAATTGTACCCTAAAAATAAAAAAAATGTAAATCACGTTTTTTTGCGTTTAGCTCGCTGCAACTCTGGTCCGTTTTAATATTTTTTTCTAAAGTTTGTACACTAGATATAGACCTGGATCCCGCGTACCAAAAAAAGTTGATTAATAGCAAGCTGAAAATTTGTTAATAGCTTAACGGTGTCTAGTCGGACAAACTTTGATGTACGGGAACACTGGAACAGGGGAAGTTTTAATTGTGGAACAGTTTAAAAATTTGGAACGACAGATTACGAAAACGTCCCATGTAATTTGTCGGGAAGAACATCCAATTGATTTGTTACCCTTTCAGACTGCTATTACTAACCAACATGATTGCTGCCATTTGACATATTCTTCGTGTTCCACTCATTAAAATGCCCAGTTGATGATAAACACCAGTCTGATTTTTGTATGAGAGTTTAATAAAATGGTAACAAATCAATTGGAAGTTCTGTCCAACAAAATACATGGAACGTTTTCGTAGTATGACGTTCCAAATTTTTAACCTGTTCCACAATTAAAACTTCCCCTGTTCCAGTGTTCCCATACATCAAATTTTGTCCGACTAAACACCGTTAAAAGTTATTAACAAATTTTCAGCTTGCTATTAATCAACTTTTTTTGGTACGCGGGATCCAGGTCTAATATCGCTCACTTTTTAGAAGACAATGGTTTCTGCTTTAAGCTTTTAGTCTTATTCTAGTAAAAGTTATGAATCTTTTAAAGTACAAGGTGCAGATTCGTGAATTGCAAAGATTAATCACAAAATTTGACTGACAAAATTTAAAATATTGATTTTAAATCAAATTCAAAAATAAAACAAGAGTACAAAGAAATTTTCTGGAAAGTTTTGGGTCAAAATGTTTTATAGAAAACAAATGATGCAACTTTTAACATCTACGTTATAAATCCCCAAAATAACGCTAATTTTTCGAGATACTGACCATTGGTGGTGAATGGCTAATTTTGGTCTTACTTTATGTTTTTGATGGTGCTGAAAACGAAAATCAAGTTTATTTTGAATTTTATGTGGGAGCACATTGTCAAAATCGCAATTTTGCCCTAAAAATAAAAAAAATTAAACCACGTTTTTCTTAAAATTAAAAGTTGCATCTCCACAAAACTTTTTTGACCTCTATGGTTTAACATAAACGTAATCAAATAGATAAATTTTAAATTTTATCACTTAATTTTTGCGATTTAATTTTGAAATTCACGAATCTGCACCTTTGATTTTTTTAAATTCATAACTTTTATGAAGAAAAGACTGAAAGACTATAGTTGCTTTTATAGTCTTCACAAAGGTGAGAAATATATACTGTAGAAATTTTAGAAAAAAATATTAAAATGGAACAGAGCTGTAGCGAGTTAAACGTAAAAATTCGCGACTTCACTTTTTTTTAATTTTTAGGTAAAATTTCGATTTTGACCATGTTCCCTCACATAAAATTCAAAATAAACCTCTTTTTCATTGTCAGCACCATCGGAAACAGAAAATAAGATCAAAATTAGCAATTCACCACCCATGATCAGTATCTCGAAAAATAAGCGTTATTTTGGGGATGTATAACGTCTATATTAAAAGTTGCGCAATTTTTTTTTCTATCAAACATTTGTAACGAGAACTTTCCAGAAAACTTCTTTGTACTCTATGTTTTAACATAAACATGATTAATAAGATAAATTTTAAATTTTGCCACTCAACTTTTGCGATTAAACTTTGCAATTCACGAATCTGCACCTTGTAATTTAAAAAATTTATAACTTTTACTAGAATAAGACTAAAATCTTAAAACAGATACCGTTATCTTCAAAAAAGTGAGCAACATATAGTGTACAAACCTTAGAAAAAAATATTAAAATGGACCAGAGTTGTAGCGAGATAAACGCAAAAAACGTGATTTCACTTTTTTTTTTATTTTTATGTTAAAATTGCGATTTTGACAGTATTCCCCCACCTAAAATTTAAAATAAATTTCATTTTCGTTCTCAGCACCGTCAAAGACGTAATCTAAGACCAAAATTAGCCATTCAGCACCCATGGTCAGTATCTCGAAAAATAACCGTTGTATTGGGGATTTTTAATGTCGATAATAAAAGTTGCACTATTTTTTTTCTATAAAACATTTCGATCTAAAATTTTCCAGAAAACTTCTTTGTACTCTCTGTTTTAACATAAACGTGATTAAAAGGCTAAACTTTAAATTTCGTCACTCAACTTTTGCGATTAAACTTTGCAATGCACAAATCCGCACCTTTTCCTTTAAAAAATTCATAACCTTTATCAGAATAAGAATTAAAGCTTGAAACAGGTACCGTTGCGCGTTGTCTTCAGAAATGTTACAGCTATATACTGTAAAAATTTCAGAAAAAAATATTAAAATGGAACAGAGTTGAAGCGAGGTAAACGCAAAAAACATGATTTTATTTTTATTTATTTTTAGGGTAAAATTGCGATTTTGACAATGTTCCCCCACATGAAATTCAAAATAAATCTCATTTTCGTTTTCAGCACCGTCAAAAACATACAGTATGTCTAAAATTGGCCATTCACCTCTCCGTGGTCAGTACCTGGTCATTTTGGGATTGCCTGCCGCTAGCCTATTATGGTTATAGTGCATTCTTGAAGTCCAATAGCATTCAATGTTTCCTCGCCACTGAAAATGCTGCATGAAGGTTTAAATACACAAATTAAAAGATTTTTTATCCAAACAGTACTCACAACTTTTGTAGTCATACATAAATGAACGGCATTTTAGAACTGAGAAGGAAGACTGCTTTTGAGACTTAAAAGAATTTAGAGCAGGTGTTCCACAAGACAGGGAGAAGTTGGTGCTGGATACGTGATGACCATGTGAAAACCCGCAATTTGGCAAATGGCGGTAACAATGTTTTTAAGGGGATAGGCGCAAAATTTCGGCTCCAATGCTTTTTAAATTCATTCATTTTTTTTAATCCTGAGAAAAGTATTTTTGAAAAATTTAAACGCAGAATGAAAGATTACGTTATTACCGAGGGCGGAAAGTCCCTGAAAACTTGTTAATTTTAATTACAGGGGTGAAAAAAGAGAGAAAATTTAGTGTGATTTGTAATTTCAAATATCTCATTCAAAAGAAACCTTTTATTTATTCTAAGGGATTTTCGGCACTCGGTAATAATCTAGTCTTCCATTCTGCGTTTAAATTTTTCATAAACATTTTTACTAGTTTTTTTTAGGATTCGAAAAAAATGAACACCATGTCCGATCCAAATCTTTGTCATGTAACGCACTCAGTCGAACAGTATGTGGTGACAAGACAGTGACAAACAAGGCTACTAAATATTTGATACGGCTTCAGGAATATTTTGAGTTGTTTATTAAATAATGTTGATATTGTATTTGATAAATAATTGATTCAAGACGTGAAATTAATAAAAAGTTATTTATTGTTTATTATTTATGGAAGATCCAAGCACTGAATACACCAGGGTATATTCTGTGAGCCAAGTATTTTGTTGTTAAACATGTTCAAAATTTATCTAAGCGTTCCATAGTAACAGTATATTATTAAAAGATTTTCGATTATTAGTTTTTGTGTATAGTATATAAATTATTGTAATCACTGAATACATAATTAGTGAAAAAATAATCATATTAATTAACTGAATAATTAATTTAATCGATTATACAAGTAACGGTTATCCAGGAACATTCAAAAGCCATCTCTAAGTTAATGATGACAATGTCATTGTCAACTAATGTTTACATCTACATACCAGTGAGAGTTTTACTACACGTAATTTGCCGTGTAAAGAAAGAAAAAGTAGGCATAGCCTTAAAATATTGGCGCCTACGCTCTTAGTGAATGCGTCGTAATTTATTTGAACTCAGTGTTGAATAAGTGATTTTACTATGGTTTGTTTTTAAACCAGGAGGAGTAAACTAAAAAGACAGATTAACACCAAGAAAGTCACGAGAAAAGTCACCAAATACATGTTTTTTGGTTGATCATATCGGCCTTCGACGGTAATCCATACATATTATATTATAGGTACTAATACGCCGCTAAAGAGTTCTAAAAACAATTGTTTTTATATAAAAGTAGACTAAAAATCTAAAAATTAAAGGAACACCGCAGAAAACACAAAAAATCGCGATATAACTTAATTAACCTATGAATTGCCAGTAGTGTCAAAATTTCATAAATGTCATTAGTGTCAAAATTTTATAAAAGTGGAGTAAACTTGCCTGAAGTTGGACCAATTAAAAAACAAGCATTACAGCGCGGTAAATTTGAATTACTCCTCTTGGTTTAAAAACAGACCATAGTGAAAGATTTTGCTAGTGATATGTGGATGAAATAGTACCGAGCATTTTAATTCAGTTTGGGAATTATAATAATTGTGCAGCGGTAATAACAGTAATGACATAAAAGAAAACTCTTTTATGATATCTGGGCTTTGTGTTATTCCTTGAAAAGCTATTGATTAACTCTACATCTTTTTAAGTCCTTCAAAAAAGAAAGGCACAAATAGGAAGCAAAAGGGAGGCCATTTATATGTAAATGACAAATATTGTTGGAGAGCGCAATACAGCATGAAAATATATTTAATTGAAGAGCTAAACTGAAATGCAAAAGGCCAGCAAAGCGCGCAAACATTTTATTTTTGTTCCCGAATCGATAACCAACCCACTACAAACTGTGTTATTGCTAGCTGGTGGTATGATGGGAATATTATTGTGATAATTATATTGTTTAAGAGGATAATGAAAACACGCAGAATTTATCAGGGCGACAGCATAAATACGAAGGACCTATTAGATGTTGTTCCTATCGACAATGGATCGTATGAATAAAAATGAGAATGTAGTTTATACTCCAAATCTTGTAGTATACAGGGTGTTAGTAAATAAATATGAAAAATTTTAAGGGCTAATTCTACATGAAAAATTAATACCAGTTTACTCGGGGTGTTGAATTAATACGGGGTGTTGAAATTTTTATTTCAAACTGCCAATTTATTTATTGCTCTAAGATCAGTTGAGTTATGAAAATGAAATTTGGTGAGTTTTAGGAGGTAGTTATTACGAATTTTTTGACATAAAATTTAGAATTTTGTATTCATTATTGGCGCGCCTACGGGCAATGGTCTGAATTTTTTTAAAGAAAAAAATAGTACGCCACTGAGATATTTCGAATTAAAAATTATTTTTAAATTCCACGTCTAATTTATGATGAAAAACCTTTCTTACCTTTTTTTCATATGATGCACCGTTTTTATGCAGAAAAATAAAACATCTTGGCGCGTATTTTTCATTTCTTAATACATCATCAAGAGCTATCCAATATAATAATACTAAACTAGAACAATAACAGAAAATATTACTAATAAGATTTCAACTAGGTGCAGAGCTGCAAGAAATGTTTAAAATGATCTCCTTTACAGATAACAGAAGAATTTTATATTCATCATTGGCGCGCGTACGGGTAATGGTCTGAATGTTTTGAAGAAAAAAATAGTACGGCACTGAGATATGTCAAACTAAAAATAATTTTTGAATTCCTCGTTCAATTTACGATAAAAAATCTTTCTTTTCTTTTTTTCATACGAGGCGCCGTTTTTATACAAAAAAATAAAACATCTTAACGCTTACCAAGTATTTGAGGTAGTTTCCATATGCATAGAAACTTAGTTCAAATACTTAAACGTTAAGATGTTTAATTTTTTTGCATAAAAACGGCGCCGCATATGAAAAAAAGGCAAGAAAGATTTTTTTTCGTCAATTGAACGAGGAATTCAAAAATGATTTTTAGTTTGACATATCTCAGTGGCGTACTATTTTTTTCTTCAAAAAATTTAGACCATTACCCGTACGCGCGCCAATGATGAGTATAAAATTCTTCTGTTACCTGTAAAGGAGATCATTTTAAACATTTCTTGCAGCTTTGCACCTAGTTGAAATGGTATTAGTAATATTTTCTGTTATTGTTCTAGTTTAGTATTATTATATTGGATAGTTCTTGATGATGTATTAAGAAATGAAAAATATGCGCCAAGATGTTTTATTTTTCTGCATAAAAACAGTGCATCATATGAAAAAAGGCAAGAAAGGTTTTTTATCATAACTTAGACGTGGAATTTAAAAATAATTTCTAATTCGAAATATCTCGGTGGCGTACTATTTTTTTCTTTAAAATAATTCAGACCATTGCCCGTAGGCGCGCCAATGATGAATACAAAATTCTTAATTGTATGTCATAAAATTCGTAATAACTACCTCTTAAAATTCACCAAATTTCATTTTCATAGCCCAACTGGTCTTAGAGCAATAAATAAATTGGCAGTTTGAAATAAAAATTTCAACACCCCGTATCTCCGAAACTAAGCATTTGCGGACATATGTTTATATAGCAAACTGGCATTCATTTTCTATGTAGAATTAGCCCTTAAAATTTTTCATACTTATTTACTAACACCCTGTATACTCCGTCTACTCTTATGTAGGTACTGTGAATAGAAACTCATCACGTCACAATATTTTTATTCATATAAAATAGAGTATAAACTCATACTTCATGCTCATACTCATGAGAACATACTCGTGAATTTATACTACGTTTTTATTCTTACCACTAAATAGTTCATACTCCAAATTTTGGAGTACATACTCTACGTGGTAGTATCTACTCTTATGTACCGGGTGTCCCAATAAGAATGGCTCTCGGTCATATCTCAGGAACCGTTTATAGTAGAGCTTTGAAATAAAAAAATTTATAACAAAAGTTGCCTCAGGAAAAGCCTGGAAATTATTTTCATAATTGTGGGTCCACCGCTAGAGGGCGTAATTGAATATCAAAAATAAAAAAATCTAAATTTTACAAAATTTTCCTAATAAAGGGGCACTGGAAATCCGATTATTGTATTCTTCATCAAATTCTGCGCATATTTGATTTAACAAGTTTAACTCTACCTTTGCAAATAAGAGGTGGGGGTGAGTGGGAACCTTGTTATGAAAAAATGGCTGTAAGTCCGGTTCTGCTAAATCAAATTTTGAAAACTGGGTCTTGTTGAAGACAGATCTTTTTCTTCAATGTAAGGGTGATAATTTTGAACCATCCTAATAAGTAATAAGCCAGCTGGGAGGCGTTATTTATTTTTTTCAGAAATCTAGTTTTCTTTGGAAAATATTAAATACAAGTATGCATTTTTAATCATATTTTATAAAATTAAATTAAATTAGCAATAGAATAGCGAAAACCGCATGTCGATACCTTTTTTCTATCTCAAGATATCTCGAGAAACGTGTAAATTTTATACATAACTGTTACTATCACCGGTAAACTAAGTTAATGAAAAGTAGTGTGCTGTGGAAAAAAACAAAATAACATTTTCCAGATGTCAACGTATAAAAATATAATTAATTAAAACAAAAATATAAAGAGAAGCAATACTATTAAAATTAAATATAACACAGAACAAAAAGAACTACTTAGTGACGACCTAAATATTCAAATTGTTGCCCATCATACACTACTCTAGAATACATTATCCAGAGAATACTAAACGCCATTCAAAGCATATCGAGAGCAGAAATTGAGACTGCTGTTCAATCTACTCTTGAAAGAGTAAATGTTTGCAACGAAAATAATGGGCAAAAATTTGAACGTTTATGTCATCACTAAATAGTTGTTCTTATTTCTTTGTAATAGGGCTTTTCAACGCTTCTCATTTGTTTCGAGCCTCTGTCATATGCCGTATAATCCGTGTATAATATTAATATACGAGATATGAACGAGGCTCGAAACAAATGAGAAGCGTTGAAAATACCTAATATACGTTGAGAGCTGGAAAATGTTTCTTTGTTGTTTCCATAGCACACTACTTTTAATGAATTATTTCGTTTACCGGTGACAGTAACAGTTATGTTTTTAAATTTACACGGTTTGTAAGATATCTCGAGATAGAAAAAAGGTATTAACATGCGGTTTTCGCTATTCTGTTGCTAATTTTGTCTAATTTTGTAATATGGTATTAAAAATGCATGTTTGTATTTAATATTTTCCAAGGAACACTAGATTTCTGAGAAAAATTAAATAACGCCTTCTAGCTGGCATATTACTCAGTAAGTTGGTTCGAAATCATAACTTTTACATTGATGAAAAAGATCTATCTTCAACAAGACCAAGTTTACAAAATTTGATTAAGCAGAACCGGACTCATAGCCAGTATTTCATAACAAGGTTCCCACTCACCCCCACCTCTTATTTCGAAAGGTAGACCTAAACTTGTTAAATCAGTTATACGTAGAATTTTATGGAGAATACGACGATCGGATTTCCAGTGCCCCTTCATTGGGAAAATTTTGTAAAATTTAGATTTTTTAATTTTTGATATTCAATTACGCCCTCTAGCGGTGGTCCCACAATTATGAAAATAATTTCCAGGCTTTTCCTGAGGCAACTTTTGTTATAAAATTTTTTATTTCAAAGCTTTACTATAAACGGTTCCTGAGATATAGCCGAGAGCCATTCTTATTGGGACACCCGGTACAGTGAGTAGAAACTCATCATATCTAGAACATACTCGCAGTTTATACGCCGTTATTCTTTCCACAAAATATTCGAGTATTTATCTATTAGTCTGTTCGCTGACGGTAAAATATTGCAAAACCTCTAATTTTTAAAGAACCGCTTAGATTGACACGAACTTGGCATACACATAGCTAACATGTCAAAGAAAAAAAGTGATTTTGTGCCGATATGTGCTTTTGCCCTGAGTGTGACTTTCACCACTTTTCGGGGGTGAAAAAATATAAGTCCACGATCAAATAAGACCGGAAATAGATACACTGACTAATTCTAAACAACTTTTGTTCTATAGCGTTTATTCACTAAGTTTATACTTTTCGAGATATTAACGAATGAGATATTTGCAACAAAAAAAAACACGTTTAAAGTGTTAAAAAAAGCTTTATTTTTATTTTTTTAAAAAGTTTCTGGCATCAAAAGTAAGCAAGTTACGCTCAAAATAAAGTTGGTACCTTATTTTGGTACAAAACTCGTGAAAATCACTCCCTAATAAGCATCCCAAATGAAATTAATCGTTACTGCTTTATACGTTACTTTACTCCTGTATGTATTGTTTATACATAATATATTATATGTATTATGTATAATTTGTAAGTTTCATCGGTTATAAGTGCTTATTTTTGAAAGGGCTGTAGTTGAAAGAGACTGATCGAGCCACTAATCACAAGTGTATGCAAATTTTGAATGGCCGTATCTTAACCAATTTTTGTCTTACAGAAAAACAAAAAATCCAAACTACAGTCGAACCCGCTTATTATAATACCGGTTAAAGGAATATCCCGGTTTAAGGAATAGAAATTTGAAGTCTCGAAACGTTTATACTAGCAACCAATGATTGGTTATTAGAATATCCCGGTTATAGGAATACTTTTGCTTGGCACGAAGGCTAATCCAATAAGTGGGTTCGACTGTATTTTGAAAAGCAAAACCTATATTTTTCTACTCTTTGAGAATTTTGGTATCACTAATAATTTTTAAGTTATTTTGAAGAAAAATAATTTTTCTCAAAATTAAAAAAAATTTACCTACTTTAAAACCAATGTTTTCATAAATAAGCACTTTGAACCCATAAAACTTACATATCATATAAATAAAACATAAGGAAAGCCACTTGTGAAGCGGTAACGATTAATTTCATTTGTGATGCTAATTAGGGGGTGGTTTCCCGATTTTTTTTACCTAAAAAATGGGGGCAACTTTATTATTTGGAGCGTAACTTGTTTACTTTCGATGCTATAAACTTTCTTAAAAAAGAATGTGTGTGTACTTTGTACGCACGTAAGAAGTTATACTTCTATTATATGATTTCTTGAAAATAAATATACTTTAAACAGTTTGTTTTAATTTTTTTTAAACACCAAACTAATTTTGTTCTTACCGCTTTCAAAAAAATAAAAAAAAAGTATAGGATTGCACTGGATTCGAACTCAAGACCTCTCGATCTCTGGCCGAATGCTATACCAAATACGCTACGAAGACTGTGTCTGTATCGGTTCGGACGGTTTACGGGCGTTTCGCCCCCGACCGTTTCGCCCCCGCCGTTTCGTCCCCAGCTGTTTCGCCCCCGAACCGTTTCGCCCCTGGGATTTTACCTAACATTTTTAACTAGTTGCATTGAATTATAAATACAATGTTAGTAATACATTTACCTATTGATCATTTTTTTGTTTGTTTTTCTTAGAAGTGCTTTGTTACACATATTTATAGTAGGTAGACAGGATTCATACATAATTGTTCTCAGAAATAATTTTACATATTTACTTACACAAAGGATTTTGTTATCAGAAAACTAATTTTGCCTTACTTACAATATAAGGACCTAACCTAACCTAACCTAAGCTAAGAACAAAAAATGATCAATAGGTAAATGTATTACTAACATTGTATTTATAACTCAATGCAACTAGTTAAAAATGTTAGGTAAAATTCCGGGGGCGAAACAGTTCGGGTGCGAACGGTTCGGGGGCGAAACGGCTGGGGACGAAACGGCGGGGGCGAAACGGTCGGGGGCGAAACGGCGGGGGCGAAACGTCCGTATCCCGGTTCGGACGTACCTAATGACAATTCACGGTAACAAACAGACAAGGTGAATAAATATACAATAAAATGTTTTAATAATACTCATCTTACTGCTGAGGAAGACAAATCCAAAGACACAAAAATTATAATAAATATATTTACTAAAAACACCAATATATTCTTTTCACACCTTTTCTTGCACTGATATATTTATACATAACTAGAAAGATTCAGCAACTAAACGCCATACTGTCTGTGTGCGCATGCGTGCAGTATTATGAAATTTTACTCTCAATCGCGCCTAAAGAAGTATAACTTCAAAAACAAAAATAAAACTTCTTTAAAAGATAAAAATAAAAGTTGCAATGAGTTTTTCCCAAAAAATGCTTCATTTTTTGGTTATTGCATATTTTAAAAGTGCATTTATTAAGCCAAAAAAATGTAGAACTTTATATACCATACAAGTCACACAATAAATCCCAAAATAAATAGTCTTTTGTCGAAATCGACGCATGATAAAGGTCTCTTAGTTCTTGTAACAAGATTATACCAGCGAAATGATCCGCAATAATCGCCGAATAGATTCTATTAGCGGCAACACCGATAGACACTGCGGAACAGTAATCAAAGAATGAAAATGTCCGTTTTTTGTGCGAATGTCTAAAATCTAATATAATGCCGTCTGGGGGCCCACGGCAGGTCCATCCATTTCTCCAGGCATCGCCTTGCGAATCCTTCGACGATCGTTTGGTCGTTGACCTTCTCGCGCATTCCATACAGGATGGCTCGCTATTGCTAATAGAAAGCTAAATAGCGGCTTTCTAACTTCAAGAGTCGTTACCTCAAAACGGCAGCTTTAAAAAGTAAAAACCAGCTGACGCATTAAAAATTTATTAAATCATTAAAAATAGTAGACCGGGACATTTAGAACAAAAAACACCGAAATAAATCGATTTTTAAACACAGCACCTATCGACTTGTAGCTTTTTGCATTGTGTTCGGGATGACGTCAGGAAAATGACGTCTACAATAGAAAAATGGGTGGAAATGCATAATTGAATTTACAGTGCATAAAATGCGTCCAAAAGTGCATAAGCGAGGCCCCATTAGTGCGCATCGGGACATGGCCTCATTAGTGCGTTGCGACGCGACGTCGCAACGGAACAACGCATCGGAACGAGGCTCCATCTACAGCAGCGGTTTCCAACCTTTTTGTACCTTCGCCCCCCTTAAAAAACAAAAAATTGTTGCGCCCCCTTAATTTTCCTAACAATATAATTTCATAAACACTCAACTGATATTATAATTTATTTAATGGGCTACAAAATAATATACAATTACATTTAAAAATATTATATATAAAAAAATAATAAAATTTGCTCTTTAATAGTGTTAACCCTATTTTTAAATTAATTTTCAGACATTTTGTTATAATTTCCTAATTGTAAAAAACAAATGTAACATCTGCATGCCACCCTTGAAAAAGTCTCGCGCCCCCCTAGGGGGCGCGCCCCACAGGTTGGAAACCACTGATCTACAGGGTTACCAGGTCTACTGATTTTTCAGTAGACCTACTGACGTGAACTCCAATCTACTGATAACTGTAAAAAACTTCTTATTTGAACTCCAATCTACTTATCTACTGAAAACTGTATAAAATCTACCGAAGAATCTAAAAAAATTCAGTGCTCAAATAATAGGTTTGTTGTAGCATCAGTTTCAAACGGTTTGAAACCATCAGCGAATAGTGGACCAGCGCGAGTAGAGGGGATAGCACTGGTGACTGTATTATGTTCTCTCGCTGACCAACTGTTTGCTGACGGTTTCTGACTAGTTTGACTGTTTGCTAGAACAAACCTAAGGCCGCTATTATATTAGGCAACTGGTGACGCCACCAAGTTGCTCCACCAGTGACTCATGACGTCACGGGGCATTTAAGTAAATGAGACCTATTAGACTATGGCAACTGGTTGCGCCACCAGAAATTGTTGTCGATCTGGTGGCCGAACTCGTCCACCAGCCGGGTAACCGGGCCTGGTGGCGCCACCAAGCCGGGGCATTATGTTATATGGACCCTATTAGACTGAGCAACTGATGTCGGCCACCACTATTGTAATCGAGTGCTTCGTATTTCTTTTCTATTAACTTCTATATTTTCTATTAACAAGCGTATATCTTTCTAAAACCTTTTTTGTTGATTTATAAATATGTTATATTAAAAAGTTCTTCTCGCAGATTTAGTCGTTAATTGTTTATTCATTGTTTAAACAATAAAAGCTCTTTTTATATTTTAGAAATATCGGTGAATTCATCACTTTACCTTGATCAAAAATGTTTCTATTTTGTTTTTGATTATGCTGAATCCGAATGTGACGTTAATTGGAAAATTTAAAAAAAAAATGGGCTTTTATAAATATAGGTACAGTATGTCTGCGTAACTTGGAACCATATGGGAAACTTGGAACAATATTGGAACCATATTCTTATCAATTTTACGAAAAAAAATATTCTTTATAAAATGCTCTGCATAGTCTATGTTATACGAGGTATGTCAAAAAAATTGTATGTAAAGTACCTTTAGATTTCACAACATCGAAAATTATTATTATGAAAAGTTGTTAAGAATTAAAAAAACTATGTTTTGGGACGCATTAATTTTATTACATCATTCTAATTGAAAAAAAATGCAATTTTTTTTTAAATTACGGATACCCAACATCGTTTTATTACAAATATCTATAAGTATTTTATTATTAATTTTACGAAAAAAGTTATTTTTTACAAAAAGCTTTATATGGTCTAAAATCTAAGATGCAATCATAATATATAAACTTTTATCAATTCTATACGAGGTATGTTAAAAAATATGAATTTCGTCCAAGAGTAAAGTACCTTTACAGTTCACAATATTTCAATTAGAAGAATGTAATTGCATATTCAAACATAGCTTTTAATTCCGAACAACTTTTTATAAAACATTTTTCGATATTGTTTAATATAAGGATACTTTACTCTTGAGCGAAATTCATCTTTTTTGACATACCTCGTATAAAATTCACAAAATTTGAATCTGATGGTTGCATCTTATATTTTATACTATTAAGAGCATTTTATGAAGAATGACTTTTTTTCGTAAAATTGATAACAAACAAGTTTCCAATTGCATTTGATCATTTTTACAATTCCAATTCAGTTTATTATTTTTGCTGGTGGCTATTCTCGGCCACCAGTTGCCCGTGCTCACAATTTGGTGGGCCCACTAGTTGCGCCACCAGTTACCTAGACTAATAGAGCCTAAACAATTTCTCATTCATATTATACAACCCAAAATCCAACATCCAACAACGCATTAATCTTCTTTCGTTTCACTTCACCTAAATTTCTATAAATAGTCGATATATTTGATGGTAAAGTTAGTGACATAGGATTTTCAGGGTAATAATGATGTCAAGTGGCTAGCCTAAAGATAACAAGGGACTCTTTCGTTGAGAATTGTTTTGTTTTCAATAGACCATGTCGTGTCATATGTTTCCAATATCCGGAACTGTGTCGCCTCGGAGTTAATTTATGGCTTTATCTGATTAAAAGGTAGGTAGGTACTTTGTATTTTGGTAAAAATTAAATGGGTAACTTTTGTCTTTTCTTTAGTTTAGTACTTATTCTGTTTCCAATTTCCAATAAGTGCAGAGCATGATTTGTTAAGTTGTGAGTTGTGATATTTAGACTTTGCGGTGTTGATTTTAATAATGAAATTTGAGATAAGCAGTACTTCGTTTTTAATTTATTAATTAGAAATAATTAATAATTAATTTCTAGAATTTATATGTTTGTTGGAAATATGCACTGAAGCACATAAAATGAGTTTATTTTGAAGTAAAATAAATAAATAAGAAATAAAACGTCAAAATAAGCTTATGTTACAGTAAGGTTGTTTTTTTTGTAGCATTTTATTATTTTATAACTACAGTATTATGAAGGTTTTAAAAATATAAGATTTTGGCCGCGTCCGTAATATAAATGTGGCCGTAGATACTAGTTCATAAATAAGGGAAAAGGGAATCTACATATAATTGGCTTGGAAAATTTTTAAACTGGCGGTTAGTGAAGGTGACCGATTTTAACAGGTGGCCGTTAACACAGGTTTTACTGTATTATACATGGCTTAAAAAAATCTACTGATTGCTACTGATTTTTTGAAAGCAAAACTACTGAAGAAACCAAAACTGACCTGGCAACCCCCGCTCCATCAGTGCGTTGCGTCGCGTCGATCAGTTGCGATGTTTCAACGGATCGACGGACCGGACAAGGGTGTTCTTCGATGGCAGTGTCATCGCAAGGCAGATGTGGCATACAATGGGTGCTGGACGACCACAGCTGCTGGACAGCTGAGCCAGCAGTAGCTGTCAGACGTCACCGCTGGAAGTCAGCCGCTTAGAGATTTACTAAGCTTTCCCCATCACGGCTGGATACAACCACTCAGCCGATTTCTGCTGACAGTCAGCCGCTATGGTCGTCCGAACGCACCCAATGTGTTGTTCCCATGGACCTATAAATGTTGTTCCGTTGACGCAACGGACTAATAGGACCTCGCCCTTAATTGTCATATTTTGTTACTCGGAGGATTTTTGGGGTCGCTGAACATGAATACGCTATCAGAACCGACTCCAAGAGCTCCTGTGCCCAGAGTTACTGCTAAGGCACATCATCTGAAGTTTCGAGGGTTTTCTGCACTTAATTGATGCCAACAAATTACTCGGGGGTTTTAGGGTTGCTGAGGCACGTTATTTTCTGGAGTTTCGAGGGTTGTCGACACTAAAATGATGTAAATAGATTTCTCGGGGGTTTTGGGGTCGCTGAATCGACCTCCGGAAACTTGGTGCCTGGGACGTGCATAGCAGTCACCCTGGACAATAGGTGCTCCGAGAGTCGATTCTGATTTTGATTCTGAGTAATCTGTGAGCATCAATTTAGTGCCGAAACCCCTCGAAACTCCAGAAGCTGACGTGCCTTAGCACGTCAGCTTCAAAAATCACAAATCTTAGAGCAATCTAGTAATTTTTATTTATATGATAAATTTCATTTTATCACATATTCGATTAAAAAAAAGAGTATTTATTTTGAAACAAAACACAGATCTATAGATTACAACAAACTGAAGAACTGTCTGCTTCGCCAATCCTCTTAAAATGCCCTTTGGCACACTTTTGGTAAACCCATCATGTTTTAAAATATTTTATTTATTATCAAAATGTGTTAAATGTTTATTTGTTTGGTCCTGTATTTTAAGATATTTAATTTATAAAAAAAACAAGAGTAGTTCATCATTCAAGAAGTTTCGAAGTATGTAATAATATGATGTTATGTCGCCAAAGTTGCCATTCAAAAATGATGAATTTTTAAAAGCAAAAGTAGTGAATAATACTAACACCTTACACACATTTGATTCAAATTAGATAGACATCCAGGTTCCTGACAAAATATCTGCATGTTGGAGCAATGTAACTTTTAAATATTGTTAAACTTTTTTATCATAAAATTTAAAACACTACGAATGCATTGTTGACAAAAATGTCTCGTAAAATAACTGAAAAAACAAAAATAAAGCACCAAGAACTTAGATTTATCGTACACAGACTGGATTCAATGAGATCATTCACAAACGGACGAGCATAAGAATCCAAACAAACTATGGGAGAAATCAGTGAACTTAAGTAATGTAAAAATAAGTACAAGAATTTTGAGAAGAAATGAAAATTTCGATGGTCGAACATCGAAAACAACAGAAGTACTTACTCTGAAAAGAGTTCTACTTCAAGTATAGAGGATCGCTTAATGTCTGCCCAGAGACGATTACACGAAAAATTACAAATTTTTCAAGCGAACGTATTTGGCAAATGCACATAAAAATAATGGACCAAACAAAAAAATATTTTTACAAAAGTTTTCAAGTGATTTTTGGAGTTTCCCAAACCAATAGTCAATTTCCATTTCAAGTCAGTGTAAGACCAATAATGACATATGCATCACAAACAAGACCCGATACAGCAACAACAAAAAGACTATTGGAAATAGCAGAGAAGAAAGGACTGAGAAGAATTACAGGAAATACGCTGGGAGATCGAAAAAGGAGTGAAGACATTAGAAGATAATGCAATGTACAGTGTATTGTGACACTATTATGTCACCTTAACGTTTTCAGCTCCCGGACTAACAGGCGCCGAAGATGTTTACCAAGAACCTTTTTTTTATACAATGATTTATGCACCTGTGGTTGATTGATTTATGAGGGATTCTAATTGTTCTTTTGTTATTGTACTAGAAAATTCGATTTTACGTGCTTTAAGTTATTATGTAAATACTCGTTTATTCTGGATCATTCTTTTGTATTCGAGATGATTAAGCATTGTATAAATAAGAGGGATTTTGAAATTAGCAGGGAGTTGTGAATTTGAATACGTCGGTGTACTTGATATGTATCGGGCGCGATATTTTTGAACTTGTAATTATGTAAATAAATTATTAGTTTTGGTGTAATAAATAAATTATATATCGTAGTCTGTAAAATAAAAGATATAAATGCAGTGTTTTTTTTATTTGTTTAGTTGTAAGTTATTAAAAATAAATAAAGTCAACTAAAATTAAACATTAGTGCCTAAAAGGTCATAGAAAATACAGTTTTGTAACAGTATAAACCAGAGGTTCCCAACCAGTGTGCCCTGAAGTCCCTGTAGGTGTGCCCCGAAATTCACATAACAATACAGACATTATGATTATACTCATTATAGAGATTATTTTCCCAAGTGTGCCGTGGCTGAACGAGTTTTTAAGTTAGTGTGCCTCAAGCTAAAAAAGGTTGGGAACCGCTGGTATAAACGAATGGACAATAAATAGCAAAAAAGAATGGAATAACCACATAAGCAGGATGGGGGGACAGGTGTGGTTAAAATAGCAAGAGATAAATCACCAATCGTAAGAAGTATCGGCCTACCGCACAAAAGATGGAGTGACAACCTTCCATAGAGGTATCGATCCGCCAATGAACAAGCAGAATTGCTTATAAAGAAGAAGAAAAAAAAAACAATAATTTTCAGTCAAAACTATTGGCTAATAAGACTACGTGGGACAGAACAATTTCAACTTTGAAAAGTACAACATGTCTTGTTTGAAATAAAATACTGTCTTTGTTAACATTTACAAAAGGTATCTCTGGCATTAGAATCAGTCATTTTACCACACTAGGAAATATCTTGGTAATATTATTTTTTTGAAAATTTATTTAAAAAAAAATCTTTGGACTCAAAAAATTAGAGGGTTAAAATATAATATAGATAAATAAATAGAAGTAAAATCGAAGAAAATAAACATGGTCCACCCAGTATATTGTACATCCTGATCTTGTCATTGGGAGAAAGTCTGAATGAAATGCTCTAGGTAGGTCACGTCGATGATTATAGATAGATGTTAAATGCAGATATGCTAGTGGAACGAATGCAAAGTGTATCAATTATAGACTGGTAATGAGCTACATATTTTTTCCAGTTAATGCCGATGGTTTTTGTTGTCGCAGCTCGCGAAGAATTTCCGTTAGATGGCGCACTTTCGCCACATTTTTAACGATATTTTTAGCTTTTGTCGAATTTGGAAACTTCAGACTGCACAAATACGTATATACAAATATGTGGACGGTATTTATTTTGGAGGGTGCATGTAGAAACGGTTTTAGCAAGTAGCCTTGAATTTACATTGATTTATAGTTAAACCACTACAGTTGTTCCAACGGATCTTTGCACTGCACATGCATGAAATTATTCACGAATTACTTTCTTTATTTCATGTATATTCTCGACAAATGCATTAAGAAATCAAAATTTCAATTAAATATCCCCCAAAAGGCTATTTTAAAATTGTTTTAATTTGTTTCTATTTTTTTTTTAATAACGTCACGGGGATTAAAAATTTGGAATGTTGTTTCGATATTCGTGTTCCTGATAATTTTTCACATATTAAAAAAGTTTCTGTGCATTTTTTGTAGAGATAGTTCTTCCAACTTTCCTGAAAAGTTCATAATTTGTGTGTATTGTAATTTTATTTGATCAGGCTAGACTACTAGACGTTCGCGCAACATAAAAAATTATCATATAAGCAAATATCTAGTAAAAGTAGTAGATGGGATTAACTAAAATACACTGCTCTAAGAAGTTTATACACAGTACATGACCAACTTCAATTCAGTCGAATTCGGGACAAGGCTGAAAAAAAATACCTGAAATCTGGGACTTTTCAATGAAATTCGGGCCATTTGTTTTTAATATAGAGGAAATTTAATATAATCATTTTATTGATTATTTTTTGTATTTGTGAATTGTTATTGTTTTTAAATCGTCTTTTCAGAAGACGATATTAAAATAAAGAAACGAAAAAAATAAAGTAAAGTAGGATAAAAAATAAAGTAGGAAGAAGAAGAAGAAGAAGAAGAAGAAAGAAAAAAAAGTCCACCGTTTGAGTTATCGTAGAACTAAACTTACGTGCATAGAAATCGTCCCACTTAAAAATTTGGTCATTTTTGATGTCTCATATTTCCTAAACCTGTTGGCCGATTTAAGTGAATTTTGAACATGTTAAAGCCTGATTCTTTAACAATAACACTGTAATAATATTGTTGCTAAACAGGTAAATTTTCATTGTATACCGGGCGTACCAATCAAACTGTGTTTTTTTCTCAAAGTTCGCATCACCCTGTGAAATATTCTAGCATTTATAAAATACTGAAATTAAAACCCAACTATAGCCTCAAGTTTTCTTAACATTCTGTTTTTTGATTCATTCGTTTATGTTGGATAATAAAAAAGTTAGGTACTTTAACAACTAGACATGTTCTTTATCAATACACGGTGTTTTTAAATCAGTGCGACAAACTTTAAGGGGTAATTCTGCATGAAAAACTAATGACAGTTGGCTTTATAAACGTATGTCCGCAAATGTTTCGTTTCCGAGATACGGAATGTTAAATTTTTTCTTACAAACTGATGATTTATTTATTGCTTTAAAACCAGTTGAAATATGCAAATGAAATTTGGTAGTTTTTAAGAGATAGTTATATATAGCGGATTTTTTGACATAAAATTAAGAATTTTATATTCACCATTAGCGTGTGTACGGGTAATATGATCGGTCATATTACACGTATACGCGCTAATGGTGAATATTAAATTCTTAATTGTATGTCAAAAAATGTGCAATAACTACGTCTTAAAACCCACCAAAGTTCATTGACATATCTCAACCCGTTTTAAAACAATAAAATAAATCGTCAGTTTGTAAGAAATAATTCAACGTTAGTCCAGGGTAATAAGGTTTTTCCCATGACACTCGAGCAGCCAGGGTACTGAAGCGTTTTTTCGACAGGTAATACCTATAAGAGCAAATTGTAACTATTTCCTGCGTAGGATCTGGCGGCCATTTTTATTTATAAACAATTAAGTGTCAAAAAATGGCATTTTTCCCTTTTTTTTCAAATCAATGGAAAACATTGAAATTTATGGTTTTCTTAGTACAAATATCTTTGAGATTATGGAAAAAGCTTTAAAATGACGTATTACAAAGTTTAATATACTCATTTATTGTTAATATAATTGCGAAAAAAGGTCGGAATTGCAAAAAAAAATTAATTTCGCAATATCTATTGTAAAAATTAGTGTACAGCTTTGAAATTTTTGTCATATAAGGGCTCTTTGGTGCTTAATATGTGATAAAAATTTCAAAGCGATTCATTCAATTGTTTAAATTTTATTCAAATTTTTTTTTGCAATAACATAAGTCAGAAGAAAATAAAGTTAGAACCATTCCACAAGTGTCAAATGAAAGAGCATGAGCTATGTTTTCAACTTGGTTTAAAAAAGTGAATAAATGCATTTATTAGTAATAAATAATTAGGCAAACGTATCGTAAATCTTTCCTTATAAACTTTTTATTTTGTTATATAAGAAATTATACATATTTATTACAATTTTTTATCAATTATGATAGATAACATTACTTGGTAGTTGTGCACTTAAAACAGGGTAAAAAAGTTAATTTTTTTGGAAAAAGTTATCCAAAAAGTTTATAAGGAAAGATTTACGATACTTTTGCATAATTATTTATTACTAATAAATGCATTTTTTATTTGCTTTTTTTAACCCAATTTGAAAATATAGCTCATGCTCTTCCATTTGACACCTGTGGAATGGTTCTAACGCCATTTTTTTCTGACTTATGTTATTGCAAAAAAAATGCTCTCTGGGATAAACAATTTGAATAAAATTTAAACAATTGAATGAATCGCTTTGAAATTTTTATCACATATTAAGCACCAAAGAGCCCTTATATGACAAAAGTTTCAAAGCTGTACACTAATTTTTACAATAGATATTGCGAAATTATTTTTTTTGCAATTCCGACCTTTTTTCGCATTTATATTAACAATAAATGAGTATATCAAACTTTGTAATATGTCATTTTAAAGCTTTTTCCATAATCTCAAAGATATTTGTACTAAAAAACTCATAAGTTTCGCTGTTTTCCATTGATTTGAAAAAAAAGGGAAAAATGTCATTTTTTGACAGTTAATTGTTTATAAATAAAAATGACCGCCAGATCCTACGCAGGAAATAGTTTCAATTTGTTCCTATAGGTATTACTTGTCGAAAAAACGCTTCAGTACCCTGGCTGCTGAAGTGTCACGAACAGGGTATACTTTTGTCTTATTACCCTGGCCTACATCCCGTATCTCGGCAACGAAACATTTGCGGGCATACGTTTATAAAGCCAACTGTCATTATTTTTTCATGCAAAATTATCCCTTAAAGTTTGTCGCACTTATTTAGGAACACCGTGTATTGATGAAGAACATGTCTAATTGTTAAAGTTCCTAACTTTTTTATTATCCAACATAAAAGAATGAATAAAAAAACAGAATGTTAAGAAGACCTGAGGCTATAGTTGGGTTTTAATTTCAGTATTTTATAAATGCTAGATAATTCCACAGGGTGATGCGAACTTTGAGAAAAAAACACAGGTTGATTGGTACACCCGGTATACAATGAAAATTTACCTGTTTAGCAACAATATTATTACAGTGGTATTGTTAAGAATCAGGCTATAAAATGTTCAACAAATCCCTTAAATCGACGGACAGGTTTAGGAAATATGAGACATCAAAAAAGACCAAATTTTTAAGTGGGCCGATTTCTATGCACGTAAGTTTAGAATACCACGATGTAAAAACATGCGTTTTGAATGTGGTATTTTTAATTCAATTTGATTTTGGGAATTTTTAGAAGAATAATGTATTCAAAATTTCAAAATAGAATTTAATAAAAACGTTGAAAATTCGGATGGTCCAGAACCCTTCTCCGGGACGGGACTTCGTAATTTGGGCCATGTCCCGGATTTTCGGACTAGTTGGTCACAGTATTTATACACCAATAAGAAAAATACAAAAAACAATTTAATAGTAAATGTGAAAATTACATGTTTCCTCCTTAAAAATTTATTTTTTATGGCTCAGCATCAAACTCTGTACTCCAAAAAATCGAGAGGATCAAAAATAAGGCACTTAGGTTATGCACTGGTTATCTTCGTAGCACACCATATCATCAGTGACATCATAGCAATGAACAGTGAAGCTTTGAAATCGGGCAAAAATATAATATTGTGTTGGATAAAAGCACACATTGGTATAAAAAACAACGAAATAGTAGATGATCTGGCTAAAAAAGCAACAACGAAGGGAATCCACTCTGCATACTTATCAACTTCCTATGGGAGACATAATTTCTATTATGAGATCTATCAAACGGACGAAATGGCAGCAGGAACAATACAATAATTCAGACAAAAGAAATTATTACAAAAAAATCCAGCCTACACTTCCCATCAAGACATGGTTTAATCAAGTTTCCAACAGAGGCTTATCAAAACTATTGTCGAATAAGAAGTAATCACTGTCTGACTCCAGTCTACAAAAGAGAAATAGGACTTGTAGATAATGATGAATGTTTATGTGGAGAGCTAGCTGATCTACAACATATGCTGTTAGAATGTCCTTTACATTTTATTGAAATATCAAACTTTTTTGCCAATCTAGTTCAAGTTAATGTACAATTTCCTTTTAATCTTATATACCTTTTACAATCAAACAATCTAGATGTTTATAAAATTTTGTACAACCATGTTAATTGTTTAAAATTAAAGCTCTGAGAAAAAAAGAAAAAAAAAAAATAAAAAAAAAATAATTAAATAAAATAAAAAGTTACTCAGATCTAAACCTCCGCGAGGTTGAATCGGGTTTAGGTCTTAGCGCGATAAAAAATATACAAAAAAAAAACTAAAAAAAAAAATAAAAAATGTAATAAAAAAAATGTTAAAAAATATATTAAAAAAAAAAATAATAAAAAAAACAGAGTAAAAAAAAACAGTAGTACTAATAGTTTTAAATTTAGATACTAAGCATATATTTTGTAAAAGAGAGAATTCAAAACACATTGACTGGCCAGTTGGTTACTTAAACCAGTGCCAATAAAACATAAGCACACACACACTCCTTAAAAATATTTTAAAATACATCGCAAAAATAATATTTTACAAAAAAAATTATCTTGCACTAGTACACATTTTTCACTAATATACAGACCGTTCTGGCGTGCTATGGGAATACATTTGAACCAAAATTATACAGTATGTCCCTGTAAGTTGTATCCATATGGAAAACTTTTTTATTATTAATTTTACGAAAAAAGTTATTCTTTATAAAAAGCTCTGCATGGTCCAAAACTTAAGATTTAACCATCAAGTATCAAATATTTTGAATATTATACGAGGTATGTCAAAAAGTTTGAATTTCACTCAAGAGTAAAGAAGCTTTATTTTTCACAATATTGAAAATTGCTATTATGAAAAGTTGTTTGGAATTAAAAACTGTATTCAAGTAAGTAATTACATCCTTCTAATTGAAAATTTTTTTTTTTGAAAAATTATGGATAACTAACATTATTTTCAGTTATTTTAATTCAGATAACTCTTTTATTATTAATTTTACGAAAAAAGGTGATTCTTAATAAAAAGTTCTGCATGGTCTAAAATCTAAAATACAACCATCTTATGTCAAATTTTATCAATTTTTTATACGAGGTATGTCAAAAAATATGAATTTCGCTCAAGAGTAAAATACGTTTATTTTTCACAAAATGGAAAATTGTTATTATGAAAAGTTATTTAGAATTAAAAACTATGTTTCAGTATGTAATTACATCCTTCTAATTGAAATATTCTGAACTATAAAGGTACTTTACTTTTGATCTAAATTTATCTTTTTTGACATACCTCGTATAAAATTGATAAATTTTGATATAAGATGGTTGTATTTTAAGTTTTAGACCATCCAGAACTTTTTATTAAGAATCACTTTTTTTCGTAAAATTAATAATAAAAGAGTTATCAGAATTGAAATAACTGAAAAAATAATGATATCCAACAGTTATCCATAATTTTTCAAAAAAAAAAATTTTCAATTAAAAGGATGTAATTGCATATTAGAATATAGTTTTTAATTCCAAACAACTTTTCATAATAGCAATTTCCAATATTACGAAAAATAAAGCTACTTTACTCTTAAGTGAAATTCAAACTTTTTGACATACCTCGTATATTATTCAAAAAAGTTGATATCTGATGGTTAAATCTTAGGTTTTGGACCATGCAGAGCTTTTTATAAAGAATAACTTTTTTTCGTAAAATTAATAATAAAAAAGTTTTCCATATGGATACAACTTACAGGGACATACTGTATATGCGTATGATATAAATTTTAGTTTTAGCAATCTACACAACCAGGCGCTCCTGAATATCACAGTAGTCCAGGGTAATAAGATTTTTTCCATGACACTTGAAACAATTAAGTGCTAAAAATTACATTTTTCACTTTTTTTTCAAATCAATGGAAAACAGGGAAACTTATGTTTTTTTTTAATACAAATATCTTCGAGATTATGAAAAAAGCTTTAAAATTACGTATTACAAAGTTTCATATACACTCATTTATTGTTAATATAATTGCGAAGAAAGATCGGAATTACAAAAAAAAAAAATATTTTCGCAATAACTGTTGTAAAAATTAGTGTACAGCTTTGAAATTTTTGTCAAATAAGGGTTATTTGGTGCTTAATATGTGATAAAAATTTCAAAGTGATTCATTCAATTGTATAAATTTTATTCAAATTGTTTATCTCAGAGAGCATTTCTTTTTGCAATAACATAAGTCAGAAAAAAATTATGTTAGAACCATTCCATAGGTGTCAAATGAAAGAGCATGAGCTATATTTTCAACTTGGTTTAAAAAAAGTGAATAAAAAATGCATTTATTAGTAATAAATAATTATGCAAAAGTATCGTAAATCTTTCCTTATAAACTGTTTATTTTGTTATATAAGAAATTATATACAGGGTGTCCTGAAAAGATTGGTCATAAATTATACCACAGATTCTGGGGTCAAAAATAGATTGATTGAACCTCACTTACCTATATACAATAGTGCACACAAAAAAAGTTACAGCCCTTTGAAATTACAAAATGAAAATCGATTTTTTTCATGTATCGAAAACTCTCAGAGATTTTTTATTGAAAATAGACATGTGCAATTTTTATGGCAGCAACATCTTAAAAAAAAATTAAAGTGAAATTTGTGCACCCCATAAAAATTATATGGGGATTTGTTCCCTTAAACCCCCCCCCCAAACTTTTGTGTACGTTCCAATCGAATTATTACTGCGGCACCATTAGTTGAACACACTGTTTCTAAAACATTTTTGCCTCTTAGTACTTTTTCGATAAGTCAGTGTTTATCGAGATATTTTGAATATTTGTCGAATCCACCACATTTGTATATGGTTAAGTACGGTTATAGAGACCTGTTAATAATCTGAAAATTTATTTATAATTTACATTTTTAGGTATATTTTGAAAAGGAAGCTACATCTCGATAAAAGGTGACTTATAAAAAAAGACGAAGACGCAAAAGTCTTAAAAACACTGTGTTTAACTAATTAGTTTAATTGGAACATACACAAACATTTGGGGGGTTTAAAGGAACAAAACCCCCATAAAATTTTTACGTAAATATATTGAAAAATAAGTCGCATCTCGATAAAAACTGGCTTATCGAAAAAATACTAGGAGGCAAAAAAGTTTTAAAAACGTTGTGTTTAACTAATGGTACCACAATAATGAATTAATTGAAACGTACACAAAAGTTTCAGGGGGTTTAAGGGAACAAAATCCCCATAAATTTTTTATGGGGTGGACAAATTTCACTATAAATTTGTTTTAAGATGTTCCTGCCATAAGAATGATACATGTCCATTTTCAATAAAAAATCTCTAATAGTTTTCGATATATTGAAAACAATCGATTTTCATTTTGTAACTTCAAAGGGCTGTAAAAAACATTACTTGGTAGTTGTACACTTAAATCAGGGTAAAAAAGTTAATTTTTTTGGAAAAAGTTATTCAAAAACTTTATAAAGAAAAATTGACGATACTTTTGCATAATTATTTGTTACTAATAAACGGATTTTTTATTCACTTTTTTAAACCATGTTGAAAATGTAGCTCATGCTCTTTCATTTGACACCTGTGGAATGGTTCCAACGTCATTTTTTTCTGACTTATGTTATTGCAAAACAAAATGCTCTCTGGGATAAACAATTTGAATAAAATTTAAACAATTGACTAAATCGCTTTGAAATTGCTATCACATATTAAGCACCAAAGAACCCTCATTTGACAACAATTTCAACGCTGTACACTAATTTTTACAACAGTTACTGCAAAAATAATTTTTTAGCAATTTCGACCTTTTTTCGCAATTATATTAACAATAAATGAGTATATCAAACTTTGTTTTCTATAATCTCGAAGATATTTGTATTAAAAAAATCATAAGTTTCACTGTTCTCCGTTGATTTGAAAAAAAAGGGAAAATGCCATTTTTTGACAGTTAATTGTTGATAAATAAAAATGTCCGCCAGATCCTATGCAGGAAATAGTTACAATTTATTCCTATATGCTGTATTACCTGTTGAAAAAACGCTTCAGTACCCTGGCTGCTCAAGTGTCACAAATAGGGTATATTTTTGTCTTATTACCCTGGCCTACAGTACCTACTATTGAAAATGTAAACCGCCATATTAGAAGCCATGTACCTACTACATACTACCTACCTAAATTTACCCTCTAGACCGGATTAGAAAATTCTATGACATCCAACCAAATACAGCGAACTCTACAGTCTATCAGACTATAAAGTATTTATTTAGTGACATTCCGCACCAATGAAATTATTATGAAAAATTTCGTATTTTTACCGATAGTACCACTTACCAAATCAAAACTAGCACACCGTCTGGCGAAGCAAAGTTGTACAGAAAACTTTGAAGACCCAACACCATTCCGACGCATCACGAAAGTTGCCGGTAGAAGTTCATGGAGGAAGGAATGGAAGAAACTGTCAAACATATCCTTTGTGAGTTAGAAATTTTTCTGGCTTTTATTAAGAGTAGGTACACGATTTCTTGATGGATTTAATTAAAAGGGTGGGGTCTGCTACAACCAACGGTTTGAAGTCCCAAAAACAAAGAGTGTCTCTCGCATGATTTAGGAAGAATAATTTTTAATGATCAACGAAGAAAATATAATTCTTATTCTAAATATATCGTACCATTCGTACCTCCGATAAATGCTTGTATAAGCTGTCGAATACTTAAAAGCACAATAATTCATTGTCAGATAAACTTCTACGGTGAGTTTATAAAAGCAGCAGTTTTCGGATTTCATAAGAAAATATTGTAATGAAAAAGCAAACGAATAAACATGAAAACCAAATATTGTTCAGAAAAGTAGCTCAACTTTTATCAAATAGGCATCTTGTTGAAAACATACCTTAAATTATGAAATACACTATTTCACGTTCCAGCTTCAGTAGAGTTTATTTTATAATTTGTGGTTTTTCCGATGAGTAATTTGATCATGAAAATCAAAAATTACTCCTTATTTTGAATAGTAGTGTACACAACAAAACATTTCTGACACACTTTTCCTTTAACCTTGTATTTTTATTATTATTCGCATAATTCCACTGGCACATAATTCACATGGTTCTTAAGTTAATGTATGTATTTGCATTGTTATTTTTGTAAATTTAAATTTGGGTTGTAATTTTAATCATAATGATAGTCAACCTACTATCTAACAACATTCTTTTACACTGAATTTGACACTACGCTAATGGTTTCATTAACCTGAGACCTGAGTTTTTGTAGCTTTATAGTATATTTTTATAAACTTTTTATGACAAATACATTAAATTCTTATAGTAGGGGAGGAAAGTATGCTAAATTTGCAGTTACTTGAGCGTTACGGCTATGGGGACCTATTTGGTTGTGATTATTAGGTCTTAAAGCCAAAAAAAGTTAAGTAAAGTTTTCCATTTTAGTGGGGACTTTCCATTTTTTAATTTAATTTTCCATTACCAACAATCGATTTTCCGATTATAGCGCCATCTATCCATAATTTGAAAAAATGTCTAAAATAAAAGTTGCTTATTTTTACGTAAATAATCCAAATCTGTAATAAAAATTTGGAGCTCCTATTTAAGATTTTAAAAAAGTAAACCCACACCCCACTTCCGTGAGGGCTCCTGTTTGGTACCATTCGATAGATTTTTCAAAAATATTGAATAAATGTATTTTGCAGTTTTTCGATCTGATTTTTATTTCACGAAATATCGCGGGGTTCGTATTTAAAATTTTAAACTTACCCCCACCCCTCTCCGTGGAGGGGTCTTGTTTGGTATCATTCGATAGATTTTTGAAAAATATTAAACACGTATTTTTTAGTTTTTCGATCTGACGTTCATTTCGCGAAATATTCGCTTTTTTTGTGAAACTTTTTGACTCACCCATTTCCTTGTCCCGCTCAAATCGTCCGATTTTTTAAATATACACTCTTTTGCATGTATTTAAGTTACTTTATCTTAATCTGACAATTTCGAGTTTTTCTAAATATATATTTTTTTTTCGGGCCCCCCTTAACGAACTCCCCTGTGTTAAGAGCCAATATATGGCAGAGGTACATACATCTGCAGCAGAGGCGGCTCTAGCCCATGTAGCGCCCGTGTGCAGCCGATGCCCTGGCGCCCATGGAATAGTCGAATAGGTACCTACCTAGTACTATGGTTTGTTTTTAAACCAGGAGTGATTCAAATTTACCGCGCCGTAATGCTTGTTTGTAATTGGTCCAACCGCAGGCAAGTTTAATCCACTGTTATGAAATTTGACACTAATGACATTTATGCAATTTTGACACTAGTGGCATTTCATACGTTAATTAAATAATATCAGCGACTTTTTGTATTTTCTGCGTTATTTCTTTAATTTTTAGAGTTTTAGTCTACTTTTATATAATAAATAGCTGTTTTTAGAACTCTTTAGCGACGTATTAGTATAATATAATATTTTTGGATTACCGTCGAAGGCTGACATGATCAATCAAAAAAGAAGATGTATTTGGTGACTTTTCTAATAACTTTCTTGGGTGTGAATCTGTCATTTTAGTTTACTTCTCCTGGTTTAAAAACAAACCATGGTACATAGGGTATTAGGTACGCTTATAATGTAAACAAAAATCCAGGTTCAAATAGTGCATTATTAAATGATGTCGGGAGCAATATTAAATGATTGACGGCGTCAGAACAACCTACCCAAATTTGTTAAAAATATTTACAGTCGCAAAAATGAAAGATTACCCATGAACGATCATATCAATCACTTATTTTGTTTTAAAATAATATTATAAGCTCTGAGCTTCGCTGGTGGCGGTCCTAGCGGATTACTAATTCAACTTTCACCGGTAATTTTTAAATTTATTATTTAATTGTTATCGCTTAATATTTACAACAAAAAAAATAAATAAATTGTAACCGATTTTTTTTTAAATTTTGCTAATCATTTTGACGTTCTATTGATAAAATATGAATTGCTTACTTCGGATACTTTCACAATTATCGTGTAGATGGCGATAAATATTAATATATTAATTTATAATTACATATTACGGAACATTAAAAAAACTTAAATTCAGTATTTAAAACGTAAGTATATTTAAGGTAAAAATATATACCACAGCTTTGACCAACTAATATTTTTTATAATTAATGTTTTTAATTTTAATTTTAAATTAATCACTTTGACATTTATGTGAAATTTCCGGTAAACGTTTACAGACTTGCCACTACTGGCGCTCGCCAATTTGTAAATATCCCCTCTACGTACGAATGATCGTTCATAGGTAATCTTTCATGTTTCCGACTGTAGTGAACTTTTTTATCTATGAGGTAAGGTTGAAAATTGGTTAAGGAAATTTGACAGGTTTTAGTACACGAGTAAATAGTACTTTTAGGAAGGACTTGGTTAGATGAATAAAAAAGACCAACGAATTATTGTAGGACGCACATACTACAACATATAATTATACAAAAGTTACTTTTCGTGCTTTTGCATTAACGAAATCTTGAATATTATCACTTCCTTCAATTTTTGTTTCATGTTCAATACTTACTAGTGATAAATTTGTCAATCGACTTTGCGGTGTTGACCTTAGATTATTTTTAATTTATTTAGAAAATGATCGTTCACTATGCGCTACTGTCGCTGGCAATATGAGGTAAGCCATAAAAAAATGTGAGGTAAATTCTAAGAGCAGTGAACAAATTTGGGAACAATGAAAGTAATTTATTTGTATACAAGTAATTTAAAATATCCAAAGGTGTAGTAGAATCATCAATAAAAATTAGTAATAATTATATTTCATTAAAGAGCTCAAACCAATCTACGTCTGAAGAGCCATGTCCAATGCCCGGCAAGTCGCAAGCAATTTGACCTTTATAAGTTCCACAACCGATTTCGGAATCATTGTCGGTATGTCTTCAAACGAATCAAAAGATTGTCGCCCGGACGGACAGCCGGTGGGCTGCAATCTATAATTCGCGCTTGTGCCAATGTAATTTCTCATTCATCGTTTTAAAGCATATTTTATGATGAAACAAAGTAAAGGAATCGCTCTTTGACGGTCGGCGCCCCCAACATCTAGGCGCCCGTGTGCACCGCACACCCTGCACAATAGGTAAAGTCGCCTCTGATCTGCAGGGTACAAGGTTTCTCCCCATATGATAATCTGACGCGCTCGAGTAACTGCAAAAATCCTCGCTTGGGCTCCCCTACCATTAGACAACACAGGTAACAATAGACATAAATAAGGAATTTCAACAAAAGTAATATACAGTGTGCACGTAAAGGTTGGAATAAATTCATGTTTTCATGAATGGGCGATTTTGAAAATAAATCCCGAAACAGGTCGATTTTTATTTTTAAATTATGATCTTTAGCATATAGGTATATCATACTAATAACGTTATCCATCTAGGCGTGATGACGTAATTGATGATTTTTTAAATGAGAATAGGGGTGTACTAGCTCTTTTGGAAGGTTATTTAATTATCTATATAGTAATATAAACATTAACATCATTATTTATCCAGAGTACCCAAAAATTTTTCTTTTCAATTAAATGAATTGACACAAAAAGAAAAATGTAGGTATGTAATTTATTTAATTCAAAATACATTTTACTGCTGTCAAAAAACAGAAAAAATGTGTATTTCACATTGTCAAATAAACACTTTTTCTGTTTCCTGACAGCAGTAAAATGTACTTCGAATTAAATAAATTACTTACAATTTTTTATGGTTCAATTAATTTAATTCAAAATGTTTTTTGGACCCTTTTATAAATAATTATGTTAATGTTTATGTCACTGAATATAGAATTGAATATCCTTTCAAATGAGCTAAGACATAACCCCTATTATTCTCATTAAAAAAAATTATCGATTACGTCATCACGCCCAAATGGATGACGTCACCACTATGATATACATATTATATATATGCCACTAAATCATAATATATATATATGCCACAATGGCCCATTTACGAAAAAAAAAAACGAATTTATTCCAAATTTTACGTGCTCACTGTAAAAATATTTAAAGCATGGGACCATGTGATCCTATTAGAGATAATTTTGTTAATTGTTCTAAGCTCAGTAGACCATTCATATTATATTCTGGATGTTGCCTGACCATCGAGGAACCTGGAGCCCCTAGATGCCGCGTGCCCAAGTGGCGGATATGGGAGTGGGTTCACCGATCTATTTAATGGATTGGCGGATAGGTAGGAAATAAAATAACCCCGCGAACCAACATGTCGTCGGATAGACAGAATACGTCCGCTGTAGTGAAAGTCATATGTATAAGAGAACACTTGGAGAATAAACTCTGGCCGTCCAAGATGGGGGTTGAGTGTTGGGCCAACTCATCATTCATAAAAAAATAAGATGTTAAAAAACCTAACCAAAGCCTCGGGAAGGAATTGATGAAACGACAATGGCATATGGTACGTAGAATGTACAAGGTCTATTTAAGTTTTGTCTGTTTTAGTAGATACTGTAAAATTTTGTTAATTATTGATTAGTTAATATTTTCATGATGTGTTAAGTTCTGTTTAATACTAATAAACCAATAAAGGACCCCGCACAAACCTTATGCAAAAAAAGGTCCCAGTGGATTTCGTTCATACTTTGGGAAAATACTCTTTGAAGCATCCTGATAAAAAGTTCTCATGGGCACAACTCAATCGTATGAAGGATTTTCAAGATATAGAGGCCCAAACTCGGAAAATTATAAGATTTACGGGGTATTCCAATTCCGTGAGTTACTGGTTATTTGGCAACATGTAGAAGTTTGGATCAAGGAAAAGTACTAGTAATCTAGGATTTTTTCCTGGCTATCCAATGGCGACCTTTACTTTGACCTTGATCTTCAACGGAGGTCATCTTCTAGAGTTTCGAGGGTTTTCGGCATTCAATTGATATAAACAGATTACTCATGGGTTTTTGGAATCGCTAAACACGAATATGCCATCAGAATTGCCCTCCGGGTGACGTGGTGGCCAGGGCCTCTGCAAGGGACGTAATCTTCTAGAGTTTCGATGGTTTTCGGCATTTAATTGATGCAAATGAATTACTGAAGGGTTTTTTGAGGTCGCTATACACGAATATGCCACAAGAACCGACTCCCGGAGCACCTGATTTCCAAGGTCAATGAAAGGGGCTCCTGGAGTTTCGAGGGTCTTTAGTACTACATTAATGCAAACGGATTAGTTATAGGTTTTTGGGGATGCTAAACACGAATACGTGATCAGCACAGACACAGGAGCACCTGGTGCCTAAGACACGTTATCTTCTGGAGTTTTGGAACGGCACAATGTGATCACGTATTCGTGTTCAGCAACCCCAAAAACCTATAATTAATCCGTTTGCATCAAGGTAGTACCAAAGACCCTCGAAACTCCAGGAGCCCCTTTCATTGACCTTGGAAACCAGGTGCTCCGGGAGTGGGTTCTGGTGGCATATTTGTGTTTAGCGACCTCAAAAAACCCTCCAGTAATTCATTTGCATCAATTAAATGCCGAAAACCATCGAAACTCTAGAAGATGACGTCCCTTGCAGTGGCCATGGCCACCACGTCATCCGGAGGGCAATTTTAATGGCATATTCGTGTTTTGCGATCCCAAAAACCCGTGAGTAATCTGTTTATATCAATTTAATGCCTAAAACCTTCGAAACTCTAGAAGATGACGTCCGTTGAAGGTCAAGGTCAAAGTAAAGGTCGCCATTGGAAAGCCAGGAAAAAATCCTAGACTACTAGTACTTTTCCTTGATCCAAACTTCTACATGTTGCCAAATAACCAGTAACTCATGGAATTGGAATATCCCATAAATCTTATAATTTTCCGAGTTTGGACCTATATATCTTGAAAATCCTTCATACGATTGAGTTGTGCCCATGAGAACTTTTTATCAGGATGCTTCAAAGAGTATTTTCCCAAAGTATGAACAAAATCCACTGGGACCTATTTTCCATAAGGTTTGTGCGGGGTCCTTTTACTTAAGTGTAAAATAAAATAATATGGACGAAACCGCTGAAAACGAAAAGTCAACCGATAAAAATATTTCAGAGGAAAACGGGTATGTAAATAATTTCATAGATTTAAATAATGGCTCCGATTACGATTATGTTTACATCGAAACACCGATAAAAATTATTATTGGTGATATTATGTATATTAACATATTGGTAAACAAAATGCCGTCAATTTGGTAAATGATTGTCTATTGAAATTTGATAAATCTAAAATAAATAAAAATCCAATCTCCAAATGAAACGCTGATTGGTCTGCATTTTCAGCTCAGATTTTCAAAACTGTACACCAACAATTGAAACTCAAAATAAACCCTTAACCATTTGATTTTAAGCGTCTACAATTTCCCGTGCCTTTGGATTTTGTAATGATGATAAACAAATCGTAAGGCCAATCGTTAGAAGTTTGCGGAAATAACTCGAGTTTCCATGTTTCACGCATGGACAATTGAGGGTAAAAGGGTTTAAGTGCACTTTTTAAAAATGTTACTCTAAGTACAGATTCGCATACTTAAATGGTATTAGAACTTGGTGGTAAAACGATTTAAGCATATTTCGCCCTACAGTCGGCATCTATCGCCATTACATTTAGTTCACTGAAAACAATTGCAATTTGCTTTGCTAGTAAACAGGTTTAACCGTGCGCTTGAACCGTTTTACCACAAAACTATTTTTAGGATTATGTGAAAACAAATAGTAATAAACGGGTTTAAGTGCGCTTGAACCATTTTACCACAAAACTATTTTTAGTATTCTGTAATGTGTAAACACATGTTAATACAGGATTAATTTCAAGTAAATAAATATTAGCTTTGTGACGAATTTTGAAGACTAATTAAGTGTTATGCAACGTGCCAGTTGTAGTTACACTGTGGATAACAGCTGGGACAAAAATGATTAGTAATATGTAGTTAACATCTGCACTTGAACCGTTTTACCAGTAACATTTATCAACACCATGTACCGATTCAAGTACATTTTTTAATAATTGAAAAAAAAGGAAGGATATAGTAAGAGTAATAATATTATACCCTTATATTTTTATCATTTCATAGTACATTGTACACTAGACATATTTTAGTTTAATGACTCATATGAAGCGTATTATCTCAGAACTATCAAAACTGCACCTAAACCCTTTTACGTCTGGCCCCTCAATTATTATTGGCGCGCCGGAAAACGGTAATCTTGTAGGTACATTTACGCAAGGAAAAAAATATTCTTTATCAGAAAGCATTCATTTTATTCAATTTTTTTTAAATAATATTTTAAAGGCAGTACGAAGTTTGCCGGGTAAGCTATATTATGCCATATTTCTCCGCCTATTAGATATTAAGACACGTATCCACTATGTTCACTAATCTCTTGCGCTCCGTGCTCCTAGCAACTGGTCCCCATAGTGGATACGTTCGCGCTCCCGTGAACGCGCTCCGCCTCAGCGCTTTAATCGGTGGCGGTTTATATGTAGAGGAGCGCATGCTCTATCGATTGGAGCAGTTGCAGAGAGCGCACATAAGGGTCATATTACTAAATTCTTATTGTATGTCAAAAAATGCACATTAACTACCTCTTACAATCCACCAAATTTTATTTGCATATCTCGACCGGTTTAAGAACAATAAATAAATCATCAGTTTGTAAGAAAAATTTCAACACCCCCAATCTCGGATACGAAGCATTTGCGGACATACGTTTATAAAGCAAACTGAATTACCCATTTTTCATGCAGAATTACCCCTTAAAGTTTGCCATACTTATTTAAAAACACCCTGTATTGATGAAAAACTTAGCTAGTTGTTAAAGTACCTAACTTTTTTATGGTCCAACATAAGCGAATGAATCAAAAAACAGAATGTTGAGAACACATGAGGCTACAGTTGTGTTTTAATTTCAGTATTTTATAAATGCTAGAATATTCCACAGGGTGTGATGAACTTTGAGAAAAATCACAGTTTTATTGGTGGTACACCCGGTATACAATGACAATTTACTTGTCTAGTAATGATATTATTACAGCGATATTGATAAAGGATAAGGTTATAGTTAAAGAAATCACTTAAATCGGACAACAGGTTTAGGAAATTGGAGACATTAAAAATGACCAATTTTTAAGGCTATCCAATAATTGTTGAGCACTGTTGTAGATATCGAATACTCTCTATTCGCAATGGACAATGGACGCTGCAATCCTAAAATATTACAGCATCAAACGTCTGCAGCCTTTGAAATGTGGTTAAATAAGATGATAAAGGATGTATTGGGCAGAACGAATCATTAACAAGAACATACTAGACAGTGTGTCAATTTGAAAAGGTACCACCCTCTATAATTTGGTGCTTATAGAAAATACAAAAATATGTAAAAACACGTCAAATTTATTTGTGAATGGGACGTTTTGTAGACCCGTTTTCAACTACATTACATCAACCCTCTAGCGGGGGGCGGACTAAACCCCAAAACGTTGGAAAAGGGGGAAAATACCATATACATTATATTTCTTTCCAGTACTTTTGGAAAAATCAAGTGAAACCGATGTTTCGACTTCCACCTCGGACGTCGTTATCAAAATACAAAATATTACTGAAAATAAATTACATAAATGCCACAAAGAAATAGCTTCAGAACAATATTGAGTATTGAAGTACATATTTTGAGTATTTTTTGGAGTATTTTTGTAAAAATCAAGTAAAACCGTAAATATTAAGGGGAACGGAGCAAAATGTAAAATTTTGAAGCACGTCAAAATTTTCAATGTGTTTTAAATGTATTCATTTAAAGTCCCTTAAAATAAATAATAAAAAGTTTCTTTCGAATGAAATATTTGCAATTAAAAATCATACTAAATTTTCTCTTTTATTTTTACCCCTGTAACTTATTAAAATAAACATTATAGAAATTTTCAGGGACTTTCGGCCCTCGCTAATAATGTAATCTTTCATCCTGTGTTTAAAGTTTTCAAAAATATTTATGAGTTTTCTTAGGATTCGAAAAAAATGAATACATTTAAAACACATTGAACATTTTGCTGCGTTCCCCGTAAGTAGAGGTATTGGATTTTGACAAGAGCTATGACATGAGTCATGCCGAGTTAATACACAAGTTTACGTGAAATTTTCAAGGTCATAGCTCTTGTCAAAATGTATGACCTATACCTATAAAGTTGAGAACTCCAAAAATAGGGGTACCACTCTCTGTAATTTGATTTCTATAGAAAATATGAAAATATATAAAAACTCGTCAAATTTATTTGTGAGGGAGACATTATTTTGTAGATCAGTTTTTAACTAAATTACAGCAACCCTCTAGCGGGAACGGACACAACCCCTTAAATCTCATGTTAAAGATCGTTCAATCACCTTTTCAAAAATACCACATACATATTTCATACATATTTCTTTTTAATACTTTCGGAAAAATCAGGTGAAACCGTAAAGATATAATAAGTATGTATTGAGTTCAGAGCTCCAAAAATTTTTTGGAGTATTGACTCTAAAATTTATCCAAAAGTACCGAAAAGTAATATAATGTAGTGGTATTTTGAAAAAGGTAGCTGAACGACCTTTAAAATGAGGTATCATTCAACCGTAATCTAGTTGAAAACTGGTATACCAAATGTCCCCCTCACAAAGCTTGACGTGTTTATGCACATTTTTAGATTTTCTAGATGGACCAAATTGTAGAGTTTTAAAATTGACATACTGTATAAAGAAACAAGAGAAGAAAAGATAATTAACCGATAGCATTCAACATCGAAGACTACAATATCTACTCTACAACATGTAATATGGGGTTTACAATACCAACTGATAATATAATTCACCGTAAATTTGGAGAAAATTGCAGCATTCAATAATCAAAAAAATATATGGCAGAGTAATTTGTGGCATTGATTTGTCTGTACATGCAGTCTCATTTTTATCAGAGGTCAGTGGTGGATCTAGGGGGAGGGAAATAGGAAATTTACCCCACTAACAAGGTCCAAAATTAAAGAAAAACATTTTCGAAACATAAAAATATATTAGCTGACATAAAACTTAAACCACAGACAGACAAATTCAACCCAATTATAAGTATATATGTCTTTAATGTACATAGTTTGGGTTTATCTTTTTTATGACTTTTGGTGGGTGTTCCATTGGAAGTTCATCCCTAAGGCAAATTTCCCCTCCCAAGGCGGATGTCTAGATGTGCCTACCACTGACAGAGGTAGATAACGTGAAAATTATTTTAAATCTTAGAAAGAAGATAGTTACAAGAACATGAATACATTTGTTGTGTACAAATTTCTCCCAACTCTCAGTATACCGCACTAACAAAATTCCGTTAAATTAAGTAGCTGTCGTATTTACTTTGGGTAACCAAGAGTGAAATTAGATCATTCATTAATTTTCTCACATGCTATTGCGGTACTTGTACCTGCTACTTAATTACATTTCGACTAAGTAGGCAAATAAAAAGATTCGATCAACAGAATAGAACAGATTCGACGAGGATAAATGACCTTTTATTTGGATAATTGGCTTATTAAGGTTTATTGTCCGTAAGAAATTCATTTATTATGTACTAATCCGCGCGGTTTTTCGCTTTTAAATCTGATTAGGGATATAATTTTAAATAATTGATGGATTCGACCGTTAATTGATGGAAATTCATTTTATCTAACAATTAAACACTGAAATTTTTTTGAAGTGAAAACTTCTTTAGTGACCTTGTGCACTTTTTGGATGGGGTACAAGCATTGAATTCGCGACCGTCATCGCGACCGTCATCGCTTCGGCGAAATAAATATTGTACGTGTATATTATAAATATATGTATGTGTATATATAAATTGTTTAGAAGTGTTTAAATTTATAATAAATGTAAAACCTATTTGTGGATGGGGAAAAATGATTGATTTGACGACCGTCATCGCTTCGGCGAAATAAATATTGTACGTATGTATACATATATTATAATGTGTGTGTATGAATTGTGTAGAAGTATTTAAATTTAAAATAAATGTAAAACCTATTTTTGGATGGGGAAAAAAGGATTGATTTGGCGACCGTCATCGTGACCGTCATCGCTTCGGCGAAATAAATATTGTACGTATACCTATATTATAATGTTTGTGTATATAAATTGTGCAGAAGTATTTAAATTTAAAATAAATGAAGAGTACAGGGGAAAAACAAGGAATATTACATTTTATACATATTGAGATAAACACCAATAAAGGTTTAATTCTTATGATATCTAAAAATACTTAGGAGATTCTTAGCAGAATTCTAGCATTTCTTATAGGTCTGGATCCCGCGTATGAAAAAAAAGTTGATTAAAAGCAAGCTGAAAATTTGTTACTAACTTAAGGGTGTCTAGTCGGATAAACTTTAATATATGGGAACATTGGAACAGGGGCAGTTTTAATTGTGGAACAGGTTAAAAATTTGGAACGGCCAGACCACGAAAACGGCACATTTATTTTGTCCGACAGAATATACTTAAACTCTCCGAACAGAGATTAAATTCTCATGCAAAAATCAGACTGCTATTTATCACCTGTCATAATTCCTGTCATTTGACATATTATACATGTTCCACTCATTAAAACGACCATTTGGTGATAAATAGCAGTCTGATTTTTGCATGAGAGTTTAATCTCTGTTCGGAGAGTTTAAGTCTGTTCTGTCGGACAAAATACATGTGCCGTTTTCGTGGTCAGACCGTTCCAAATTTTTAACCTGTTCCACAATTAAAACTGCCCCTGTTCCAGTGTTCCCATATATCAAAGTTTATCCGACTAGACACCCTTAAGCTATTAACAAATTTTCAGCTTGCTATTAATCAACTTTTTTTCATACGCGGGATCCAGACCTATTATTCTATATTGTCAATACAATATAATTCTATATTAACTTATTAATTTAATAATGCATCAAAAAAACTGCTAACACTCCTTATTTTTGTTCAGTGGCGTGCGGACAATCCTGGTCCTTCGCCTGGATACAAATTCTTAGAAAATTTATATAGACTAATCTTTCTGTTTATTGTCTTGAATCGATAGCATAGTCTATAGAACTCAGTTTTTGCTACCACATGGCCAGAAAAGCCAAAATTAATGAAAAATTGACATTCCTTGTTTTTCCCCTGTACTCTTCAAATGTAAATCCTATTTTTGGATGGGGAAAAAGGATTGATTTGGCGACCGTCACCACTTTGGCGAAATAAATTTTGTACGTATAAATATTTTTGAAGTGAAAACTTCTTTAGGGACGGTGTGCGATTTTTGGATAGGGGAAAAAGCATTGAATTCGCGACCGTCATTACGACCGTCGCGTCGTCGCTTATGATATTGTTACGTGACTATTGCAATTACTTATAATTACAATAAAACTAGCGGTTCGTAATTTATATACGACTTTATTTATATAAGTTACAGACGAATTTATCTTATACACTAAACTTATTCACAAAATATGCCCGTATTTATACCCAGTTGTTATTCTGGAACAATCGACTCCCATCTCGAGCTATCGGCTTGTTCCGCCTACGTGACGTACCTTCCAGAATTCTCCGGCGAGGCCTAGCACATCCGATTACGTCATTCGCGAGGTGTTTACTGTTATACGGGGATCGGCCAAGATTTCTCTTCCGCTACACTGCTCCCCTCTTAAGATCTGAGCGTCTCGATCAGCAACTCTAAATGAAGGCCCAGGATGGCGGAATCTACACGACTCTCCAGCTCTGCATACACCCTTCAAGAAGAAATAACAGTCTACTGTCTTTGAAGGGTACGACATCTTCGGGTTCATGCAACACACAGTGATTTGTACGCCAGTTTCTCTGAAGACCACTTCAAGCATGCTTCTCACAATCTTCCAATCCAGATTTTCTACTGCATGGCCTATTTTTGGTAAAGCCAATTTTTTGATGTCATAATTACACACGATTTTCTTCAAATTAGTTAGAGCACGCCATATGTTCTCGTAGCTTGGCGTGTCCGTATAAGACTTTCTGGTCACCATATACAGCAAAGATCGAGGACCATCTTCCAATCGCAGTACTCTTCCAATTTTAGGCTGCTGATTTCTTAACTCGTCCAGGCGGCCGAACTTTCTATTGAATACGGACGATATTCCTTTAGTCATCTCGAGGTCTTGGGCAACACAGTGGGCCAGAGAGACGTTTTCTGGAACACCAAACAGATCTTGCTGAACTTCTGTGGTCACGCCGAATCTAGCACTCTTTCTCGCTGCGTAATTTGACATAAATTGATTAAAACTTGGCTGTGCGACATCTTTCATCTCCTGTTGGAGGACTCGTGCTTCTTCTGTTTCATTTGAGCCAGCACATGGTGCAAGACGATTTATGTGAATAACTTTTGGTTTACCGGTTGGCAACTTCTTAATTCTATATAGTACGTCATTTATTTTCTTCTTAACTTCATATGGACCTTCCCATTGTCTTTGCAGTTTAGGACATAAGCCTCGACGACGTTGCGGATTATAAAGCCAGACAAGATCACCTACTTCGAAGCTTTCATTCTTGCATCGAGAATCATATTGATCTTTCATTCTGTCACTGGCTATCTGGATGTGTTGTCGGGCAAGTTCATGAATGTTGTTCATTCGTAATTTCAGGCGGTCAACGTAGTCTTCGCCTGCAACATGTTCCTCGGAAGGTCCGCAGCCAAACTCTAGGTCGCAGGGCAACCGAACTTCACGACCCAACATCAGGCAGGTTGGTGTTTGACCTGTAGTTTCATTTACGGCCGAGCGGTAGGCCATCAGGAATAAATGAATGTGTTGGTCCCAATCTCGCTGATTTTCAGATACAACTTTGGACAAGTGTTTACCCATCGTTCGGTTCATCCTCTCGACCATCCCATCTGATTGAGGATGCAGGGGTGTTGTTCTGGTCTTATTGACACCAATCAATTTACAAACGTTTTGGAAAAGAGCTGACTCAAAGTTTCGCCCTTGGTCGGAGTGGATCTCCAAGGGAACACCAAATCGGCTGAAGAATTCTTTAACAAGTACCTCTGCAACGGTAGCAGCTTCTTGATTTGGTAATGCATAGGCCTCGGTCCATTTCGTAAAATAATCCATGGCTACCAGGATGTATTTATTTCCAGCATCAGTTTCTGGAAATGGACCTGCAATGTCGATTGCTACTCTTTCCATAGGACTGCCAACATTGTACTGTCTCATGGGTGCTCTCCTTTTACCAACTGGACCATTACCGGATGCACACAGTTCACATTTCTGGCACCATCTTCTTACATCATCTTTACAGTTCACCCAATAGAACCGTTCTCGAACCTTTTGCAGAGTCTTCGTAATACCAAAGTGTCCACCTGATGTACCGTCATGCAACTGACGCAATACTTCTGACACTTTACTTTTAGGTACAATCAACTGAAGCTTAGATTCTGTACCATCATCGTTCTCAAAGGTTCTGTACAGAAGATCATCTTTTAGTATCAGGCAATTCCATTGGCTCCAGTAGGCCTTGACTTCCGGACTACATGCACTAATGTTTTGCCAACTAGGTCTCTCACCTCGACGCATCCAATCCAATACTCTTTTTATACACGGATCGTCTTCTTGGGCTTCTTGTAACTGTTGTGGCTGCCATTGCTCATTAACGACGGTAGTTCGTCTCACAGGGCAAAGCTGTTCATCTACTTTAAGCCGGTGATTACAACTTTCACTGCATGGCCGTATCGAGGAAGCATCTGTATTTGAACCAACTCTTCCAGCCCTCTTCATGCGTCTCTTCGGCATCGTGTCACGAATCACCCTCCGTACCATTTCCACCAAACGTTCATCTTTTCTCTTATCGCCTTTTTCCACGGTTATTACTCGATTGTTTCGTGAAGCTTGGCTAGCTGCTTCGTGTTCCAAGGCAATAGCAAGTGCTTCATCTAAAACTTTCGGTCTTGCTAGTCGTAAAGCTTTCTGTAGTTCACTATCTTTCAGCCCATTGACAAAGGTATCTACCGCAATTTCTTCTAAAACGCTGTCTGGCACCTCCGGATAAGCCAACCGCACCACACGAGCCACATCTGCTTCAAATTCTTGCAGATTCTCACTTGCTCGTTGACTTCTATTTCTCAGTTGTGCTTTGTATACTTGTTGTAGATGGGCATCTCCATAGCGTTTTTCTAGACGAGTGAACAAGGTCTGGTAACATTTTTCTTGACCCTTAGGAATTGATCTTAATATATCTGCAGCATCACCTCGCAAAGCAGCAGTCAAGGAAACAGCCTTTTCTTGTTCGGTCCAATGGTTGGCGGTCGCAATAGCTTCGAATTGTCTAAGGTATATGGACCAAGAGGACTTCCCATCGAATGGTGGTAATTTAAATCTCATATGATGCGACGTTTCGTCTCTCGGTAGTTCATCTTTCACTACCGGATCTAACGCTGCTGCATTAACTGATGGTTGTACTTTTGTATCGGTTATCATGCTCTCTAGTTGTTTGATCTTTTCTTCTACGGTCTCTACACTTTTCTGCATCTTATCGAATGTTCTAGAAACTTCTTCAAATTTCCCGTCATTCTGTCTACAAACGTCTTTAATTACTTGAGAAACACTTTCAAATTTCTCGTCGCTTTTTCTACTAACTTCTTCAAGTTTCTCGTTGTTCTTTATAGAAGATTCATCGATCTTTTGAGAAATGGTTTCGAATTTCTCATTATTTATCTTAGAAATATCATCGATCGTTTGAGAAAGACTTAGACTTATCTTAGACGTTTCATCGATCTTTTGAGAAACACTTTCAAATTTCGATAAGATCGCTTGTTCTGCTGATTGGAAGTGGAACGTCTTTGGGTCATCTCCATTCTTCTTGAGGACTTCCTCGAGTCGTGATTGTAGGACTATCTTGAGCCCACTGCTGTCCACGTCCCGTTCCTCTAGCTGTTCACGGAGCTGTTTTACTGTAAGTTCTTGTAGCAACATCTTTGGTCGGCACACACGTACTTTCCAAAAGTCTTTTAAAAGTCTTTCCGAATACCGAACAATCAACGCACTTTAACTATTCCCGACGAATAGAGTCCAAAAGTCTTTTAAAGTCTTTCCGAATACCGAACAATTAACGCACTCCGGTTATTCCCGACGAATAAAGTTCAAAAGTCTTTTAAAGTCTCTCTGTAATTCACTTATTTATATCGCACTAACTTTACCGAACACCGACACCAACTGTTACGTGACTATTGCAATTACTTATAATTACAATAAAACTAGCGGTTCGTAATTTATATACGACTTTATTTATATAAGTTACAGACGAATTTATCTTATACACTAAACTTATTCACAAAATATGCCCGTATTTATACCCAGTTGTTATTCTGGAACAATCGACTCCCATCTCGAGCTATCGGCTTGTTCCGCCTACGTGACGTACCTTCCAGAATTCTCCGGCGAGGCCTAGCACATCCGATTACGTCATTCTCGAGGTGTTTACTGTTATACGGGGATCGGCCAAGATTTCTCTTCCGCTACAATATATATTGTGTGCATGTATATACAGGGTGTCCCGAAAAGAATGGTCATAAATTATACCACACATTCTGGGGTCAAAAATAGTTCGATTGAACCTAACTTACCTTAGTACAAATGTGCTCACAAAAAAAGTTACAGCCCTTTGAAGTTACAAAATGAAAATCGATTTTTTTTCAATATATCGAAAACTATTAGAGATTTTTTATTGAAAATGGACATGTATAATTCTTATGTCAGGAACATCTTAAAACAAAATTATAGTGAAATTTGTCCACCCCATAAAAAATTTATGGGGATTTTGTTCCCTTAAACCCCCCCCCCCAAACTTTTGTGTACGTTCCAATTAATTCATTATTGTGGTACCATTAGTTAAACACAACGTTTTTAAAACTTTTTTTCCTCTTAGTATTTTTTCGATAAGCCAGTTTTTATGGAGATGCGGCTTCTTTTTCAATATATTTACTTAAAAATTTTATGAGGGTTTTGTTCCTTTAAACCCCCCTAATGTTTGTGTACGTTCCAATTAAACTATTATTGTGGTACCATTAGTTAAACACAGTGTTTTTAAAACTTTTGTCTCTTAGTCTTTTGTTCATAAGTCACCTTTTATCGAGATGTAGCTTCTTTTTCAAAATATACCTAAAAATGTAAATTATAAATAAATTTTCAGATTATTAACAGGTCTCTATAACCGTACTTAACCATATACAAATATGTGGTGGATTCGACAAATATTCAAAATATCTCGATAAACACTGGCTTATCGAAAAAGTACTAAGAGGCAAAAAAGTTTTAAAAATAATGTGTTTAACTAATAGTGCCACAATAATAATTTAATTGGAACGTACACAAAAGTTTGGGGGGGTTTAAGGGAACAAAACCCCCATAAAATTTGTATGGGGTGCACAAATTTTACTTAATTTTTTTTTAAGATATTGCTGTCGTAAAAATGCCACATGTCAATTTTCAATAAAAAATCTCTAATAGTTTTCGATATATTCGAAAAAATCGATTTTCATTTTGTAACTTAAAAGGGCTGTAACTTTTTTGTGTGCATTATTGTATATAGGTAAGTGAGGTTCAATCAACCTATTTTTGACCCCAGAATCTGTGGTATAATTTATGACCAATCTTTTCGGGACACCCTGTATAAATTGTGTAGAGGTATTTAAATTTAAAATAAATGTAAAACCTATTTTAGGATGGGGAAAAAGGATTGATTTCGCGACCATCATCGCGACCGTCATCGCTTCGGCGAAATAAATTTTGTACATAATATATAGGCATATTATGTGTAGGTTTATATAAATTGTATAGAAGTATTTAAATTTAAAATAAATGTAAAACCTATTTTAGGATGGTAAAAAATGATTTATTTCGCGACCGTCATCGCGACCGTCATCTCTTCGGCGAAATAAATTTTGTACGTATAATTATTATGTGTATGTACATATAAATTGTGTAGAAGTATTTAAATTTAAAATAAATGTACAATCTATTTTGGGATCGGGAAAAGGATTGATTTCGCGACCGTCATGTCATCGCGACCGTCATCGCTTCGACGAAATAAATTTTGTACGTACATTATTATAATCAACGTATAATAATAGTAATATTATTGAAGTGAAAACTTCTTTAGGGACATTGTGTACTTTTTAGATGGGGAAAAAGTATTGAATTAGCGACCGTCATCGCGACCGTCATTGCTTCGACGAAATAAAATTGTGAAGTGAACACTTCTTTAGGGACGTTGTGCACTTTTTAGATGGGGAAGAAGTATTGAATTAGTGACCGTCATCGCGACCGTCATTACTTCGACGAAATGTTTTGAAGTGAAAACTTTCTTAGGGACGTTTTGCCCTTTTTAAATGGGGAAAAAGTGTTGAATTTTCTTCTGTAGAAACTTCTGTAGAAACGTTGTGCACTTTTTAGATGGGGAAAAAGTATTGAATTAGCGACCGTCATCCCGACCGTCATTGCTTCGACGAAATACATTTTTGAATTGAAAACTTCTTTAGGGAGGTTGTGCACATTTTAGATGGAGAAAAAGTATTGAATTAGCGACCGTCATCGCGACCGTCATTGCTTCGACGAAAGTTTGAAGTAAAAACTTTCTTAGGGACGTTTTGCCCTTTTTAAATGGGGAAAAAGTACTGAATTAGCGACCGTCATTGCTTCGACGAAAATAAATTTTTGAAGTGAAAACTTCTTTAGAGACGTTTTGCACTTTTTCGATGGGGAAACAGTATTAAATTAGCGACCGTCATTGCTTTAACGAAATAAATTTTTGAAGTGAAAACTTCTTTAAAGACGTCGTGCTCTTTTTAGATGGAGAAAAAGTATTGAATTAGCAACCGTCCTCGCGACCGTCATTGCTTCGACGAAATAAATTTTTGAAGTGAAAACTTCTTTAGGGACGTTGTGCCCTTTTTAGATGGGGAAAAAGTATTTAATTAGCGACCGTCATTGCTTCGACGAACTAATTTTTGAAATGAAAACTGCTTTAGGGACGTTTTGCACTTTTTCGATGGGGAAAAAGTATTAAATTAGTGACCGTCGTCATTGCTTTAACGAAATAAATTTTTGAAGTGAAAACTTCTTTAGAGACGTCGTGCTCTTTTTAGATGGAGAAAAAGAATTTAATTAGCGACCGTCATTGCTTCTACGAAATAAATTTGTGAAGTGAAAACTTTTTTAGGGACGTTTTGCACTTTTTAGAGAGGAAAAAAATATTGTGTTTGCGACCGTCATCACTTTGCCGAACTAAATTTCGTACGTATATATATTATGTATATGTATACATAAATATACATAAATAACATAGAACGTACGCAACGCGTATATAATATAGGTATAGCACTTCTTTTTGGATGGGGAAAAAGCAGTGAGCTCGTAATTTAGATACTATAAGAAGTTTTCACTTCTGTCGGCACTCCCACGAGTACTTTAAATTTTTATTTACACAAATATACCCGCATCAACCACTAAGGGTTATTAGCGGGGGGACAAAACTAAAAATTTTTGAGAGAAAAGCGGAAAGTCTCAGATAAAAAATTCACTATTAAAATAAAAATTAAAATAGCAAATAATCATTTAAATCTGGAAACTTTCCTTGTTGGAACTTCTTTCTGGTACATCCTTAATCTCTGCCTTTTACAATTTATAAGAACAAGAGACGACGTATATGGAAAACGAAAAGGACTCTACAATATGCAGTTACATTCCGCTTTCATTCGTCTAGAGAGGTGAGCATTCAGCTCTACTGAAGAAGTCTGTAAGACAGAAACAGCTGTCTAGGGATTTTGCATCGCCTCTGAATCGAAAGGAAACATAAACTGTCTTTTTCACATCACTGAAAATTTTCGTTTTCAATAATTCAACAAAATTTATTAGAAGGTAATGTCACTAAAGCTGTTCCGGCAGAATTCCTTTCTCAAGTGAGGCCTATAGAATCAAAACCTGCTAGATTTTCTTCTTCTTAAAGTGCCTATCCGTTCCGGATGTTGGCGATCATCATGGCTATCTTGACTTTTACCGCAGCGCGGAACAGTTCAGTGGTAGTCGTGTTATACCACTTTCGTAAATTTTGAAGCCAGGAAATGCGTGTTCTTCCCGGTCCGCTTTTACCATTTACCTTCCCTTGGAGAAGGCCGTAACGTTCTTGATTTCTCATTACATGCCCTAGATATTCTAATGTTTTAGTTTTGATGGTAGTGAGAATTTCACACTCTTTCCCCATTCTACGCAGGAATTCCACATTAGTAATTCGGTCAACCCAGGATATACGTAGAATGCGCCTATAACATCACATTTCGAAAGCTTCGAGCCGATTCATAGATGTAACAGTTAGTGTCCACGCTTCCATTCCGTTGAGCAGACCTGTGAATATGTAGCATTTCAACAGACGGTATTTTGTTTTTAATGATATGTCTCGACTGTTGAAAATGGGTCTCATTCTAACGTATGCTGCTTTCGCTTTTATTATTCGTTGTTTAATTTCTGTCGAGTGGTCCCATTGACTATTTAAATTCGTGCCCAGATATGTATATTGCTCAACTCTTTCGATATTCGGTTGGTTGATTGTAAGTTGAGCGTTTAGTATTGGTTTTTTACTAATTGTCATAAATTTGGTCTTCTTTATGTTTAGAGCTAGTCCGTATCTGTTGCTGACTTCTGTTCTTCTGTTCTGACTAGAAATCTGCTAGATCCATGTTTTTAAATTTTTCAGAAGACTAAAAAACATTAAAAATATAAATTTTCCAAAAAGTTTCCGGCATTTTTCGATCTAAAAGGCATCAATAAATGTCATAAAATGGCACACTAATTTGGTATAGAGTAATTTTGCTGCATGTTCCTTACATCTTCTGAAATTTGTACTTTTAGTTTGTATTTAGCATTTTGATTCTAAGCCCACATATTATTGTCCAAGTTCCTAATTTTCAACAGCTTTTAGCCACAATTAATGCACTGAAAATGCGTATTGAACCATTTTAATAGGAAAACATACAAAATATACAAGAAAAAGAAGTAATTTACTATTTTAATTGGTAAATAAGTCACAATTTAACTTATTATAATTAAAAAATTATAATTAGAAAATTATATAAATGTCACAAAGAAATAGCTTCAGAACAATATTAAGAAAAAGAACTATTTTATTGTTCATAAAAGTAATGGACATAGCAGAGTTTGATTCTAACGTCAAGATTTCATTGGAATTTTAAAGCGGATTTAGAAGGTTTTGAGCCGGAACCTTATGCCTGTAGATTAAAATATACTTGAACTTTGAAAATGTGTAAAAAAAGGGAAAACAAAAAATTTGGGATTTAGCAGGTTTTGATTCTGCACTGTCTCTTACTGAAAAGGAGCGGGGAACTTTTTGTTTCGAGTTGGTCATTCAGTTTGTATCTGTATTTTTTAATTGATTGATTTCCATAGATTCTAATAAGACAGCTTAAGGCCTTAATTTTGAATATGAAGAATTTGAAACTGTTCATTTAAAGAAGATTACGATCTAGATCAGTGATACTCAACCTGCGGCCCGCATGCAGCCCTCTAGCGTTTTTTATGCGGCCCGAAGGCTAACTAAAGGGCCCTGTGATCAAATTATTTGTCAAATTTCACGTGTTTTTCAAATTATTTGATAGTGTGTCGATGTGTTTGAGGCGTGTTTGGGCGTGAGGCAGACAATTTTTAATGAATTTAATTTTAAATTATATTGAAATTTTTAAGAACTCTGATTAAAAAGCAAGGTATTATTAATTTTTAATAATAAATTATTAACGTTAATGAACAAATACGCATTTTAAAAACAATCAATACTTATTTACTACATTGCAACGACCCATTTAGTAATCACAAGAAAAATTCAGGTCCGGATTAACAAAAAAAATTTAAAATAATTGTGACCTTGAAACAACACCCTGTATATTACAATTTTCAAAATTCGTCTGCACATTTGAAAAGAGCACAAAAACTAAGATTAATTGCTCGCTTCAATTTTTTGCGCAGATAATTTAATGACATTAATTTTGAAATTATATTGAAATTTTTGTTTTGAAAGTTCCGAGTTCTTAAAAATTTCGGCATAATTTCAAAATTAAAGTCACTGAATTATCTGCGCAAAAAATGGAAGCTCCATTAAAGCTCTTTTTAAATGTGCAAACGGGTTTTGAAAATTTCAATATACTGGATGTTGTTTCAAGGTCATAACGGAATTGTAATTTTGTTTAATCCGGCCCTGGATTTTTCTTGTGATTAGTAGTTAGGTGATTTGGGTTCTAAATGTGACATATGTGTACCAAATATCAAGAAAATATACAAGGTGGTTCTAAAGTTATAGGTCCAGAAAAAAATGGGCAAAATCGATAAAACACCCTGTAACTCGGTTATAAAGTCGGTGGAGCAATAAATTTAGTATGTCTAGAACCGCCTCATTTATCTCTATTCACCATTCAAGTATTTCCGTTTCCCAATGAAACACCCTGTTTACTAATACATCTTGTTTGCTTCCCGCAAGCTGTGGCAATAGCTACTATGTGGCCCAGGAAAGAAAAATGTTGAGTATCGCTGATCTAGATGGTGAAGTGCGTACGTAGAATCTGATTTTCTATTATTGAAAGCCCTTTTGTGTTCTGCTACACGTTTGTCAAAGGTTCTGCCAGTATGAGAGATGTAAGTATTTGGACAGTCACCACATGTCAGTTTGTATTATACACCACTCTGTATTTCCTTTTTCTTTTGGCTCTTATTGTTCTGAATGTATTTACTTAAGTTGTTGTTTGTTCTGAAAGCTGGTGTTATTCCTTTCTTTTTTATGTGCTTGGCAATTTTTGTTGATATCTTGCCTGTATATACAGGGTGAGTTTTTAGTGCGGGATCGGTCAATAACTCCATTATGGTATAAAATATCGAGAAAAGTTATTTAAAAAAAATGTAGGCAATGATACTCTGCACGCTTGGAAAATATGTCCATTTATACAGGGTGATCAGTAACTGCGTGGTATATCAAACATAAAATTTTTTAAATAGGACACCCTATATATTTTTTCATATTTATATTCCCCTCATAATTCTTGTTCATATAATATATGGTTTTGCATTACTATACAGAGTATTTAACAAGTTATGACCATTTTTATTTCGAAATCACTGTGAGATTAACACCCTGTATATAAAGAAGTAATTCGTAGACAATAATTTGTTTTATGTAATAAGATAAACAATATACTGTAGTTTTTAAATTAAGTCCAATTCACATCATTGACGAATATTTGTATACAGGGTGAACTACAAAACCAAATTACGATTTTCTCTATTTTTTTAGATGGATCACCCTATATTTTATTTTTCAACATTATTGTATTTAATATACTCTTTCATTTTTATATAGCATTCCCTATATCTAAAATGATTACTTTCCGAGATATTTTTAGTTTTCTTCAAATTTCGGGAATACATTCAATTTTTCTAGTAGAAATAAGTTAGTATTGAGTGATAATTAAACAAAATTATTTTTATTAGATAAATAACTAACACAAAATATAAACCATAGTAATACGCATTGAATATACCAATAAATGTGATATTAAGAAATTATCATATTTCCCTACTATACAAGAATCGTAAAATTCCTACAAAAAAAAAATTTGTATTGTATATAAAAATATAACAAGATTATTTTTATTCAATAAATAACTTACATGAAACATAAATCAAAACAATATACAACTTATGTAACAGTTTTTAAATTGGTATATCAACAGCATTCTAAGCCAAGAATTTTTTAGTAGAACATTCATTTTTATAAGCACTTTTAAACTACAAAACAAAATTACGATTTTCTCAATTTTTTTTAATAGATCACCCTATATTTTATTTTTTTGAAATATTGTATTTATGATACTCTTTCATTTTTATATAGCATCTCCTATACCTAAACTTATTAGTTTCTGCTTCATTTGCCGGGAATACATTCAATTACATATTCTTATAAATGTAAATAACTTAACAAATAAGTATTATGTAATAATATAACAAATATTTTCATTCAATAAATAACTAACAAAAAAATAATAAACCATAACAAAATTTAATGAATGTACCAATTAATATGATGTTAAGGATATAAGTCTAAAGTAAATGTTGAAAATGACCACTTTCAACGTATATGCAATTTTGTAACCGATATTCAAATGACCGAGCCACATTTCTAACATTTTTGTAAGTCAATATTATTAAAACCTTCTTTTATTCCATTTTTCATATCATCAAGCGTTGTTGGATGCTTCTGGTATACAAGGTTTTTTATATAGCCCCACTTGAAAAAATCAATTTTGGAAGAACTGGAGCACCGTCGTATAAAAACCTCAACCGTCAAAAAATGTGGACCAATCACATAATCTCTAACAATATCACCTTAAACATTTATAGATCACCTAGTTTGAGTGTTAACAAAGTAGGGATTTCTTATTGATGCATATTAATGAAATTTAATATGAAAATTATATTATTAATAACTGCGGGTCACAATCTGCTATTAGGAATGTGTTAGTAAAAACTTCTTGGCTTAGAATGCTGTTGATATAATAATCTAAAAACTATTAAATTAGTTGTATATTGTTTTGATTTATGTTTTGTGTGAGTTGTTTATTAAATAAAAATAATCTTGTAATTTTATTATACACAACATACCTATATTTTTTTTGTAGGAATTGTATGATTCTTGTATATTAGGGAAATATGATAATTCCTTAATATCACATTTATTGATACATTCATTGCATATTGCTATGGTTTATATTTTGTGATAGTGATTTATTGAATAAAAATAATTTTGTTTAATTATCATTCAATACCAACTTATTTCTACTAGAAAAATTGAATGTATTCCCGAAAGTTGAAGAAAACTAAAAATATTGTTTATCTTACTACATAAAACAAATTATTGTCTATGAATTACTTCTTTATATACAGGGTGTTAATCTCATAGGGATTTCGAAATAAAAATGGTCATAACTTGTTAAATACTCTGTATAGTAATGCAAATCCCTATATTATATGAACAAGAATTATGAGGGGAATATAAATATGAAAAAATATATAGGGTGTCTCATTTAAAAAATTATATGTTTGATATACCACGCTGTTATTGATCACCCTGTAGAAATGGACATATTTTCCAAGCGTGGAGAATATCATTGCCTACATTTTTTCTAAATAACTTTTTTCGATATTCTATACCGTAATGGAATTATCGACCGATCCCGCACTAAAAACTCACCCTGTATGTGATAGAGCAGAAAGTATTGGGTTTTTCTCTGTGGTAGTGGGAAGACTAATTTTTCAGTGATTTCTTTTACAATTTTTTTTTTAGAATTTTGTTAATTGTTTGATCGTTGTACCCATTGTTTACTGCTATTTGCGCAATGATGTTCAATTTTATCTCGAAGTTATTTTTTGACATAGGAATTTCTGTCAATTTAATTGACTACCTACGGTAGGCTGCTAATAGTAGGGGAGGAAAGTATGCTAAATTTGCAGTCACTCGAGCGTTATGTGGACCTATTTGGTTGTGAAGATTAGGTCCTAAATCCAAAAAAAAAACTAAGTAGTTTTCTATTTAAGTGGGGACTTACCAGTTTTTAATTTAGTTTCCATTTTAACAATCGCTTTTTCCGATAAAAATTGCCTATTTTTACGTAAAGAATCCAAATCTGCAATAAAAATTGAGGGCTCCTATTTAAGATTTTAAAGTAGGTACCCCACACCCCATCTCCATGGGGTGTCGTGTTTGGTGCCATTCGATAGATTTTTCAAAAATATTGAACACGCGTATTTTGCAGTTTTTCGATCTGATGTCATTTCGCGAAATATCGCGGGGTTCGTATTTAAAATTTTAAATTCATCCCCACCCCTCTCCGTGGGGGGTTGGGTTTGGTATCATTCGATAGAGTTTTGAAAAATATTGAACACGTATTTTTTAGTTTTTCTATCTGACGTTCATTTCGCGAAATGTTCGCTTTTCTTTTGTGAAACTTTGTGACTCGCCCATTTCCTCACGCCCCGCTCAAATTGTCAGATTTTTGAATATATACACTTTACTTATCTTACCTTATATTAATCTGACGATTTCGAGTTTTTCTAAGGATAGATTTTTTTTCGGACCCCTCTTTAACAAATTCTCCTGTATTAAGATCCTATATATGGTAGGGATACATTTACAGGGTACAAGGTTTCTCCCCATGTGATAATCTGACGCGCTCGAGTAACTGCAAAAATCCCCGTTTGGGCTCCCCTACCATAATTTATGTTGTGTAGGATGAGACGATGAATTGTGTATAGTTGTGTCAGTATGGGTAAGTTTATGAAATACGGAAAACTCATGTTTGTTTTGCAGTCTGGTAATTTTTAAATCTAGAATCAGTCCATAAATATCTTCTAAATTTAAAATACATAAAAACGAAAGGAATATTATCAGCTTTCAGAACAAACAACAACTTATTTGCTACATTAAGAACAATAAGAATCAAAAGAAAAAGCAATTACAGAGTGGTGTATACAAACTGACTTGTGGTGACTGTCCAAAAACTTACATCGGTTAGACTGGCAGAACATTTAACAAACGTATAGCAGAACACAAATGGGGTTTCAATAATAGAAAAACAGATTCTACGTACGTACTTAACCTTCCAGATTATAATCATTCTTTTAATGCACAGTTTCAAGTTCTTCATATTATTCAAAATAAACGCCTTAAGCTATCTTTATTAGAATCTATGGAAATCAATAAATTGAAAAATACAGATACAATTTGAATGTCCAACTCCAGAAAAACAGCTCCCCACTCAACTTTTTCAGTTAGAGACTTTAAAAGTGTAGAAACATAGTAAAATATATCACTTGAGAGAGGCACTTTGTCGAAACAGCTGTAGTGATATTAACTTCTAATACATTTTGTGGAATTATTGAAAACAAAAGTTTTCAGTGATCTATTGTTATATAATTTCAACTTATTATGCTGTCCTGGCAGTTGATTTCTACTTGTATTAGCACTAAGCTATCTATAATTTATTACAACATTCGATGCAGATGCAACAATCATAAAAATGTACCGCTTTGATTTAGAATATATCTAAATATTTTGATAGTAAAATTCAACAACTACTATTTAATTATCAACTTCCACTGTTTATCGATTATAGTTTCCTGTTGCTGGGAAAAATAATTATGTATTGTGTGTGTATTCAGTTTATTGGTACGATCTCGTATTGGTAAACCGCCGACTGAAGGTGCGCATGATAGCTGATTATAGCTAGTACTATCTAGTACTAGACTAGTAGGCAACTCAAAAGCGTGATAGCTAGTAGGCATCTCAAAAGACCATGTGGGTCATATCCTTTATGAAGTTTGAATCTGTTTAAGCGTAATCCGAATGAGTTTCTACGTTGTTTCATAACCGTCAAGTGGACGTCAACCCACGAACGTGCTCCGAAGAAGGCGAAGACTGTCCCATCGACCGAAAAGGCGGTGGCCACCGTTTACTGGGCTTCACAAAGTATGATCTACATCAACTTCCTGGAAACGATCCTAGGGCTCTATACTATACTGAATTATTGGGCCGATTCGACGTCGAATTGCAGAAAAACAGTCCCACATGACTAAGAAAAAAGGGCTGTTCCACCACGATACCGCACCGGGGCACACCTCCGCCGTTGCCCTGACCAAATTGGTCGAATTGGGCTACGAACTGCTGTCCCATCCACCTTATTCTCCAGATTTGGCCCTGTACGACTTATATTTGTTTCCAAACTTTAAAAAGTCACCACCGGGAAGAAATTTAAGTCGAATGAGAAGTTCATCGCCGCCACGGAAGCCTACGTTGCAGACCTCGAGAAAAAGTATTTTTCAGGCGGATTAAAGAAGTTGGAGCATCGCTAGGTCAAGTGCATCGAGCTAAAAGGAGACTATGCTCAGAAATAAATCACAATTTTTCACAAAGTACTTATCGGGCATACTTAATATCAATACTTAATCAAAGAAGAGATATGTGGTTCATGCAAGATGTAGCTCCGCTTCATTGACCTTTAGTAGTACGGAACTATCTAAGAAATCTATAAGATTAATTAATTATAGATCAATTTCCTCAGCGTTGGATTGGCAAAGGTAGCTGAGTTCAGTGGCCGTCTAGAACACCCGAATGTAATCACTCAGATTTTTATTTCTGGGTGATATGAAATCACTGGTATACTCACAAGAATTAAATACACGTCAAGCACTATGGCAGCAAATAGAAAATTCCGCAAATTTTATTACCAATCAACCAAACACATTTTTTTAAGCTAGAAGATCGATTGACGAAAGAATTGATAAGCTAATTGAGGTAAATGGGCGTCACATTGAACATTTGTTATAAAAGGTTTGATGAAAATATGTTTTTTGATATTTTTGTGTTAGGTACTAATGTTGTACTTTTATTTAGATAATAGTTCTTTTTAGAGCCACAATTTGATTTTAAATGTTGAATGCATCTATTCGTTTTAAGAAATTGTAATAAATATCATTTTTTTTTTGTTAATAGCGATTCAAATTTCATTTGCGTAAAAAATACAATCTTATGATCCAAAACCACCGACATAAAGAATACATTAATCAAAATAACTGTGCCGCTTCATTTTTAACTTCAAATATCTCGAAAAAATAATGACTTTATCGTTACGAATGAAGAGTATATTATATACATAGAAAGTATTGGAGAAACTAAAAATTATGCTAAAATAGCATTTCCGCCAGTGGCATAGAACTTGTGAAGGATCAACCATACACTTTCCCCATTTCCGCCAGTGGCATAGAACTTGTGAAGGATCAACCATACACTTTCCCTTGTCGTACGGCTCTCTTTGTACGGCAGTACGTAGTACACTTTCTGACAAGTATGACAGGTATATGTCAAATCGTATTAAAGTACTGGGTACAAATAGGTTTTACTTTTTAAAATAAAATACCCTGTAACTCAGTAAGGAATCATATTTTAAGTGATTTGGGTTAAATCTTAATATTTTGAGCCTATGAATCTACAGTTAACATGTTTCCAATCATTAATAAAACACTCTATATACTACACTAAGCAATTATATTGGAAAATTGATCATTTTGGTCGGTAGTTCATCAATTAAGACAGATCATTTGCTAACAAAACAAATGCCTTGTCCATGTTTTCTTTACACCTTGTAAAAATGTAGAAAACCAATTTACAGCATTTTAATCAACTTTTAAGATTTTTCTCGTTTTCTTAGATATATCCTTCTTAAGACTGTTGACGTTCTTAATCGATTAGATACGTTTCATGTGTCTTGTATGAAGACACTACGCCAGCAGCACCAGAGGACTGCCAGAATGCCGGCTGTAGCCTTCCGTAACGACATTTGGAACGTGATTGTAGTTATGGCTAAAAGGATTCTACAAACTACACTTGTCGACGATCAAGAATTGCCACTTAATCAAAGAAGAGATGTGTGGTTTATGCCATGCAAGATGTAGCTCCGCCTCATTGTCCTTTAATAGTACGGAACTATCTAGATCAGCAATTTCCTCAAAGTTGGATTGGCAGAGGTAGCAAAGTTCAGTGACCGCCTAAAAAACCCGAATGTAATCACTCAGATTTTTCTTTCTGGGTGGTATAAAATCACTGGTATACTCACAAGAATTAATAATCGTCACGCACTATGGCAGCAGTAAATTCCGCTAATTTTATTGCCAAAGACATTTTTTAAAGCTAGAAGATCGTTTGATGAAAGAATTGATAAGCTTATTGAGGTAAAAGCGTCATATTGAACATATTTGTTCTTCTTCTTCTTCTTTTGTCCTTTAATTCGTCCAATTTTGAACATAGGCTTCCCCCAGTTTCCTCCATTCGCTTCTGTTTAGTGCTTTCTGTTTCCAGTGCGTTCTTCCTATCTTTTTAATGTAGTCTCTCCATCTCATCTGGGGTCGTCCTCTTGCTCTCTTTCCTGTCCATGGTCTCCATTGTTGTATCGTGCTATTCCACCTATTGTCCGTTTGTCTAGCGTTATGACCTGCGAAGCTCCATTTTAGCCTGGCTATATGTTGGCCTGCGTCTTTGACTTTTGTTCTATTTCTGACCCAGTTGTTTTGCTTTTTGTCTGTCAATTTTACTCCTAACATTGCTCTCTCCATGGCTCTTTGTGTCTTCATTATTTTATCCATGTTTGCCTTGGTCAAGGTCCATGTTTGGCATGCGTATGTGAGAATTGGGAGTATGCACTGGTCAAACACTCTTGTTTTTAAGTATTGTTGTATTTTTTTATTCTTTAGGACCCATTTTTAATTTTCCAAATCCTGCCCAGGCCAATCTGACCCTTCTTTTTACCTCCGCTGTTTGGTTTTCCTTATTTATTTTTATCATCTGTCCCAAATATATATAATCATTAACCGCTTCTATTGTGGTGTCGTTTAGTATTACGTTTCTATTGTCTTGTGTGTTTGTCATTGTTTTTGTTTTGGCAAAATTCATTTTTAGACCTATTTGTTCGGATTCATTTGCTAGTTCGGTTAGCATGGTTTGTAGTTCTTCAAAACTTGATGCTATGACTACTACATCGTCTGCATATCTTAGGTGGTTTAGTTTCTTTCCATTTATGTTTATTCCCATGTTTGTCCATTCCATTGTTTTGAAAACATCTTCCAGTGCTAATGTAAATAGTTTAGGAGAAATAACATCTCCCTGTCGCACTCCTCTGTTAATTGGTATGGGTTTTGTGGTTTCTTCCAATTGTACTGTCATTGTTGCTTTCTTATATATATTATGTATTAGCATTCTGTATCTGGAATATATTCAACAGTTGTTTATAGCTTTTTCTATTGCCCACATTTCCACGCTGTCAAATGCTTTTTCGTAGTCAACGAACGCTAAGTGCAGATCTATATGGTATTCGTTAGCTTTTTCTATTAGTGTCCTAATTGTTAGAAGATGGTCAGTGGTGCTATATCCCTTTCGGAATTGTGCCTGCTCTACTGGTTGATACGAGTCCAATTTGTGTGTTAGCCTGTTGTTGATAATCCTCATGAATAGTTTATAATACGTTTGCGACCGCAGTGAGAAGGGTCTGTAATTTTTTAGGTCTTTTCTGCCGCCTTTCTTAAATAGCAGGATTGTAAGACTTTCGTTCCATTCGTCGGGTATTTCTCCTTTATGTAGACACTGATTAAACAGATTTCTTAATGTTTGTAAGACTTCTTCTTTCCCTTCTATCAACATTTCAGCAAGGATTCCATCTGGTCCTGGTGCCTTGTTGTTCTTTAATTGTGATAGTGCTGCTTCTATTTCATAATTTTCTATTTTTGGTAATGTTTCTCGAGTTTACATTCGTGATTGTTTTCTTGATATATTCCTGAGTGTTGAAGTTTGCGTCTTTCTTTGAGGTGTATAGTTCTTTATAAAACCTTTCTACTTCTTCTGATATCTTATCTTTTCTTCTCTCTTCCCGTCCTGTTCATCCTTTATTGAAATGAGTAGTGGTTTCCCTAAATTTGGTCGTAAGCATTTTAGGCCCTTATTTCTCTCAATTACTTTCTCGATTTCATTTTCAGTGTGTTTTCTTAGATCCTCTCTGGTTTTTCTCCTAATAAGTTTGTTCAGTTCTATATTCTACTGTGTTTCATTTGTTTTCGCTTATTAGTTTTCGTCTGCTTCCCATTAATTTAACTGTCCCGCTACTTAATCTATTTTCTTTTGTTGTTAGTTTTTTGGCAGTTTTCATTCCCGCTTCCAAGAGTTTTTCTTTCATTTCTTCATTAATCTTATTAATTTCTGACTCTTCCTTTGCTACTTGTTGTTTATAGTTTTCCCTTAAAGTCTGTCTATATTCTTCTGCGTTTTGTCTTATTCTGCTATGGTCAATAGCCGTTGGTTTTCTTCTAGATTTCTGCGTCTCTAGTTTGCTTATTTCTATTTTGGCTCGTAGTATGCGGTGATCGCTGCCAGTTGAGAATTTATTAAGTGCAGTTACGTCTTCGAAGATTTGTTTATTTTGGCAGAGGAAGTAGTCTATTTCATTTTTGTCACTCCATTTGGGGAGACCCATGTCCATTTTCGGTTTGGCTTCTTATTAAAGTATGTATTTATTGCATGAAGGTTTTGTTGTTCCAAATATTCTAGTAGTCTTTCACCCCTAATATTCCTTGATCCAAATCCGTAGTTTCCTATTTTGTTTTCTGAATCTTCCATTTTCTTTCCGATTTTTGTGTTAAAATCTCCCATAACGATTGTTGTTTTTATATTTTTGTCTTCCATTGCTGTGGTGATGTCATCATAAAAGTTATCAATTTCTTCCTCATCATGTGTTGTTGTTGGAGCATATACTTGTATTAGTTTCATTCTTGTCTTTCTGTTAATTTCTAGTATAATATATCCTACTCTATCTGATATGCTTTTATACTCGATTACGTTTTGTTTAATTTTCTCGTTGGTCAAAAATCCTATTCCTCCATATATGTTCGTCCTCCTTTCCTTTGTAATAGAGGCGATTTTCTTATTCTAGTTCTATACACATTTCTCCTCTTCTTTTGACCTCTGACAATCCTACAATGTCCCATTTGATTTTAGTTCATTCCTCTTCAAGTTCGTACAGCTTTTCATCTTGAGCCATGGATCTGATATTATATGTCGCTATGTGTATTCTGTTGCATTCCTTCTTTTTCCGTTTTCTCTGATTCGTTCTTGTCGAGCTTTTGCCTCCCCCAGAATCCATGAGGCAGATCGGTTTCCCGATGTGGGGCTCCGGATTTCTCCTACCCACCTGGGGTCCATTTCCGCTTTGTTGTAAGTTCGACATTGTTAGTTTGGGGAAAATAGCCATAAAACACCACGCTGGCCAGGCGGGTTGGTGAGTTGTAGGGATCACATTTCCTTGACTCCCTGTAACTGTTGTATGGTTATCCCGCTCATACTCGGTCGCCAGAGCCTCGTCTGTTATGTAGCAGGAGGCACCAGGTAATTTTAGACTACCACTCGTGCAAGTGAGGTTGACTTTTGGATCGATCGATGTATTGTTGTTAAGTCCGATCCCTTACCTCCCCATATATATATCCCTTACATATTTGTTATAAAAGGTTTAATAAAAATATGTTTTTGATATTTTTGTATTATGTATTACAATTGTACTACTTTTACTTAGATAGTAGTCTCTTTAGAACCACAATTTGTTTTTAAATGTTGAATGTATCGTTTTAAGAAATAACATTTCAATACATATATTATATCTAGGGTGCTCGGTAAAAGAAGTATAAGTCAATTTAGTCAACTTTTCAGGAGAAGCAAAAAACGAAAAATAATTTTGTTCTGAAGCTAATTCATTGTCATATCTCATAAATCGTAGTACACAGAATTGTTATATTTACTTATTTTACTTTGTAAACATTAATCTCGAAGATGGTTTATCTTTTTTTTAAAATAAAAGGAAATTACAAAAAAAATTGTGACTTATATTATTTGAACCACACGTATCAGATGACTTGTACTATTTTGTTCAGCCCAAAAAAACTGTTGTTTATTAAAAAATAAATAAATAAAAACATATTTATGTAATATTTATTAAAAAAACAATATAAAAACATAGGAATAATGGTAACGGAGAAAAGTATTACTGTGCGTCAGATGATTCTTCATCATCTGGAATCATATCAGCAGCATCAGTTGTCTTTAAATTTTTATAAAAGTCGTGAAATACTGGACTTATCAGAGAAAGAAGATCCAAAATATCCTTTTTCTTCTGCACTGATACAGCAAGAGTGTTTTTAAACAAATTGCTGGGTGCCAACCTAGCATTAGTTTGTCCTCTACGTAGTACACTTAGCGTCCGAAATTCCTCTTTTTCATCAAGTGATGTTTTATAAAGAATAATTCCCTTTTCTCTTGTATAAAGAAACCATTTCACATCAAACCAGTTGAAATCTTGTATCTTTTTTACGCATGAGACAGTTATTTTTCAAAAGATCTGAAAAATTTAAGAAATCACCATGGTAAAGTTCTACAACATTGAATTTCTTCTTTTTTCCTGTAGTTCTCACAAGCTTATACCAGTCGTGAGGATGGTTTATTGGAACACTTAACCGTTTTTTTTTGCTTTTCGATCAATCCATGATCAATATCACACTCCATGTGACTGTGTCCACTCACCATGAATTTATGGTCAATAACTTCTATATTAGTGATATTTTGCATTGATACTAAAAACATCACACCAACATGTGAATTTTTGTTCTGACCACCGCATGTATCCGAGTACAGGGTTACTTTGGAAACATGTGGTGGTAGTGATATTAATTCTTTAAAATACATGTAGCTATATTGTTACCTCCCCGGCTTTCTTCACCTTCGTGCCACATGTAACATGCCACACTTCCTTCTCCATTCTCATGAATAGTTAAGTTCTATGTCCATAACTGTCTTTTGTAAAAGACAACAGAGGAATTTACATATGAAGTTGGGAGACAAGTTTGCAAGTCAAAAGTGAGGCATCTAAAAGTACTTTGCTTTTTCTGTGTCGTTGCTCTTCATAACATATGCATTGTCTGCAGCAGTGTGATGAATACTTATCTATCTTTTATTTTAGTTTTATTATCTTCGTTTTCAGTAACTTTGAGTTTATTACTCAGCACATCACATTTATGGCACGTATCTACTTTAGGTTTTTTAAATGAAATGTTCATTTTATGGAACTCTCTTTCATAGATAGGTCTAGAGACAGGTGATTCATTTTCTTCACAGTATAATTTGTACATTATCTGAAGATTAAGATGGCATGGCAAATACAATCTACTACTTTCTCGTCGAGTTTGAGATTCATATAGGGGAAAGGAATTTATGTGGGACTTCACTGCATCAATTTTTTCTTCATTATGCTTGTTAGCAGAAGGATCACGACCACGCTGGTCATCAGTTATTCTCCCTGAAATATTTGAATCCCTATTTGCAAGAGCCAGTGTAATAAACTTATTTGTTTCGTCAAATGTGTTCATAAAACATTCTTTACAAACTTGAATTCTAGCGCCATTCACCTTTAAATGAAAAACAATAGTCACTTTGCGAACTTTTTCTTTATCCGGATCCAAGGTCCTTTTTCTAGTGGTTTTAGGTTGTTTGGAGTCTATAAGGCTAACAATATATGCAACACGTTTGTTACGATCACCCATATTGCACAGTGGTTCAGAAAATAAACCACTTACTAATCCATTTTTCTCAAATTACACCTAAGTAAGAAGTTGGTATTACTTACTCTCGCTGTCCCTATTAAGTGTTATCTTTAATTGGTAAAATTCCCACGGTTTAGTTATCAGCCAAACGCGAATAGTTATCAGTTCTTTCTTGAAAATCTCGTACAGAAAAGAGTAATATTTGCTTAGTAAGCTTAACACACGTATCTGAAAGCGATTGTCTTAGTATAAGTCGACCGCCTCACTTGGATATTATTCAGTATCAATGGTCAAAACAGTACATGTCCGACATGTACTTATAGCCAAGAATAGTTCACAAACTAGAAGTGTATAAACAGTATAAGTTGACATAAACTGTTTCTACCAAATTAAAAGTTCATTTAAGTAGTTGTACTAACAAGACCAATTAATTTTATTTAATTTATATTAGCATATTGACTTGTTCTATTGATACCAAGGTAAAGATATAGTCCTTTATAGTCTTATTCTACAAAAATAATATTTTGACAATTTTTGACTTATACTCTTTTTACCGAGCACCCTAGATATAACATTATGTTTTTTGACTCGATGCGGGTCGTTGGTTGCTTTGCTGTGTTGTAGGACTTTTGGATCTCTGTTTGTCCTGTTTTAGATGATCTAACATCTCTTCAGAACGTGATATCTTTTTTTGTTAATAGCTTTTAAAATTTGATATGCGTGTAAAATACAAGCCTATGATCCAATAACACCGACATAGTTATTAATACATTAATCAAAATAACTATGCCGCTTCATTTTTAACTTCATATATCTAAAAAAAACTAATGAATTTATCATTATGAAGAGTATATTATTTACATAGAAAGTGTTGGAGAATCTAAAAATTACGCTAAAATAGTTTCCGCCAGTGGCATAGAATTGGGAAGAGTAAATCATTCATTTTCACCTGTCGTACGCCTCTCATAGTAACTAGACACGTTTATCGTACGTCCCTTGTAGTAGCTAGACACGTTTATCGTACGCCTCTCGTAGTAGCTAGACATGTTTATTTAAGATAATTTGGTATGGTCACAGTATAAAGAGGGACAGTAGAACCACTCTCCGAAAAATTGGAAGTAAAATCTGTAGTCGCGCATGGCGACCGCGCAATGTTGGCAGTCGCTTTTGACCCACTTTCGCATTGCTATTCGCATATAGAAACGTACGGCTTTTAACAGGGAAACCCGCATCCACCACTGGTGAATTACCAATTGCGTACTGCCGGTATCACTTCCTGAGATCAAAGCGCCGACAGAAGAGTGATTTTACTGTGGAACCTCTATATACTGTGGTATGGTGTACAATATCTTCATCTTCACGTTCTGCCAAGTATGACAAGGGTATATCAAATCGCAGGGCCGGATTTAAGGGGGGCAGGCTGGGCAGCTGCCCGGCCCATATTATTTCAGTTATTTGCAGTAAATTTGCGAGTAAATATGTTAATTTTTCAACAAAAAAAACACGTTTTTAGACGGTTTTTTGCAAATGACTAAAAAAGTAAGTATTTTATCGAAAAAACATTCTTATCAAAAGTATAAGTGTAGCTTATGAATAAGTGAAAAAATGGTGTATGTATGAATTCTAGAGAGCAAGTCCAGCCTTGCTGTCTCTAACTACAGTGGAGAGTGATCATTCTCAAAACTAAAGTTAATTAAAAATCGCCTTCGGTCTATGATGGGCCAAGAGCGTTTCATCTCTCTATAATGAGCATTAAACACGATGTCTTAAAGGAACTAAATAGATATGTCAGACATAATTAAGGAATTTTCAATTCAAAAATCTAAAAAATACCCAGACTTTAACCATACATTTTACAATATTTATTTTTAATATTTTACGGTAACAAGTTACTTGTACTTTTTATTATTTAAAAATATATTTATAAATGTTGATCAACATTTTTTTTATTTTTAAAAGGGAAAACTCTATACTTCGCTGTATACCATAGTTATAACAACAATTTTTGAATGATAGGAGGTAGGGTCCCACACCAATTCTGCCCAGGGGCCCCCACTGCCTTAAATCCGGCTCTGTCAAATCGTTTTGAAGTACTGGGTACAAATAGTTTTTAATTTTTAAATAAAACACCCTGTAACTCAGTAAGGAGCCACATCTTATTTAAGTGATTAAATCTTAATATTTTGAGCTCAGGAATCTACAGTTAAAATATTTCCAATTATTAATGAAACATACTTTATCCGTTCGTCATACCTGGCAATATAAAACACACACTTTTTATCTAGCATCATTCTCTTCCACGCATGAAACTAAAGACAAACTAGCTACCGCCTGTTATTAAGTAAAGACACATGCTATTTTTATTAACAATCTAGAATCTAGACTCACTACATTGAAAAGAGATAGGTACAAAAAAAGACGCTTGGGGATTGGGACGTTTTCAGATTTTAAGTGCAATTTGTGACGTTTCTGGTTTGTTTACTTTTGTGGCTCTCAGTCTGTTGAATTTTTTGCTGTTTTTTGTCGAATTTTTGCATTTTGAAGTTTTTTTTTATATCACACAAACAGTGGTTTTCACAACTAATTTTATATTTTAGTTTGAGATTTTATGGTAAGTGTATTTTATTTTGCCATTAATTTTTACAACATACAAAGCTTTTACATCATTCACAAAGTTAAGAAATGGTTGTGTTTAAGTTTCCGCCAAAGTGAATAAAATTACAAAAAGAAAATATACGTTATTGCATTTTTTTATAAATTTTTTATTTATTTATTAATCACTAATGATATTAAAAGATTTTTTTATTAAGCTACTTCAAATGTAGCTGTAATTCTGCACCAAAATTTTAAAGCAAAACTTACATTTGACATTCTATTTATTTGATAACGTCAAATTTTATAATATAACCCGTGATCAGAGCAGTAGCCACTTGCTGTTGCGTGTAGTAAATTTCCAACTTATTTCGTATGCTTTAAATGACGCCAGGGGCGGCCCGTCGGGGTAGGCAAGGTAGGCGCTGCCTAACCTCTTCAAATGTACAATACAATAATAAATTATTTATGAATATAAATTACCCTTTTCAAAATTGTAATTTATAAATTTTGACACAATGCGTAAGTATCTAAAATAAAAAAGCTACTTTTTAATTTCTCTTCAAAGTTGTAATTATTGTACGCTCCTCGTAGTAGTACTACTGACTTCTAAATTATGGCACTACCACAGTATATAGAGGTTCCACAGTAAAATCACTCCTCTGTCGGCGCTTTGATCTCAAGAAGTAATACCGGCAGTACGCAATTGGTAATTCACCAGTGGTGGATGCGGGTTTTCCCTGTTAAAAGCCGTACGTTTCTATGCGAATAGCAATGCGAGAGTGGGGCAAAAGCGACTAAGAATATTGCGCGGTCGCCATGCGCGACTACAAATTTTACTTCCAATTTTTCGGAGAGTGGTTCTACTGTCCCTCTTTATACTGTGGCACTACCCTATGGTCAGGCACTTTAAAATCCGCCTAACCTAAAGAACAGAACAGAATGATGTGCGTCTCTTATTCTTACGGTAAGCACAGCGCTCTTGTAACTGTGGCTGTGGCTTGTCTAGCCCTAGTGAACGAGAATTTCCGGTAACTTTTTGGGGCTAGGTTAGGCTACATTTGTTTGCGCCTTCGGCAATGGTTGTCTCGAGCTGCATCTCAGGATAGCCAATTGTATGTTTTAGGATTCTGACTACAAATACTGAAAAATCTAAAAGTGCGAATTTTGTCATGAAATTTGGTACGTGGAGTTAGAATAATATTTGGAACAACTTTTCCAAACAACTTTTTCCGATATCTCTAACGCGAAGCAAAATATCGAAAATTCGCCCTGTTTGTAAATTCGCAGTAGATAGCAAAATTTTAAATCTGTATTTATTTTGATAGCCGCAATATAGAGGTGTCTTCATCTTAAATGCGACACACTGTGTATATAGGTATACGAGTATATAATATGTAGAGTGTAGTAAAGTATAGAGTATAATATAAAGGTATATGTGTCGCCTACCCGCATACTGAGGTCACGAGCCGCCACTGGATGACGCACGGGTAAAGAACCCTGGACTCAACTGTACAGCATTTTAATCACACTTTTACGATTTTTCCCGTTTTTTAGATATCCTTGTAAGACTGTTGACGTTTGTAATCGATTAGATACGTTTCATGTGTCTTGTATGAAGAGACTACGTCAGCAGCACCAGAGGACCGCCAGAATGCCGGCATGTAGCCTTCGGTAACGACATTTGGAACGTGATTGTATTTATGGCAAAAGGGATTTACGATTCGATATCGATGCTGATGATGATGGTCCAACCTATTACGCTGGCTGTAGGCGGATGGAATGGTGGCCGGTCGGCCGGATGTATTTATCAAACACTAGATTAGATATATCATATTTCATTATGTAGGGTTGTTTAGTCCGTGTCGTACCCTTTCGGAAATATCAATTGTTTTAGTAAATGTTGCGTTATTAATCAGTTGTATAGTTATTTTAGGATAAGAATTGTATGACGTCAAAACCGTACCATTTAGACCAGGGTGGATCTGTTTTGAGGTGGAGGTGGGATTCGGATTTTAGCAGAAAAAGTTAAGTAATAACTTCAGTAATAATAATTGACTAAAACCGTCTACACGCGCCCTGACAACCTGAACTCCTGACACGACAAAATTCCCTGATCATTTTTGTCGGGGTCGGCTCTACACACATCCTGACAAAACGTAAAATTATTATTTTACTTAGAGGAAAGGCTGTAAATATGGGCTGGTCTTGTAATATGGGCTAGGTGGGTTTCACAGCTATTCGTTGCAGATCTCTACATTTTGACTATTTCAAATGGTATTTGACGAAGTTAAACTATCACCGTAGCGATGGCACCACTGTGGTAGATATTTCCCAGTTTATAATAATTGTTTGTCGGTTGGTGCGAGTGTCAAAACTTTTTCGGGTAAGTTGATAAATTCCAGTATTTAAAAATAAACACGAATTTCAAAAAAAAGTCTGTGTCACGTTGAAGCTCTATTATTAGTCTTTGATATATGCTATTGAGTTTTCTTCAAATTGTCTGCTTTTAGACATAACTTCTTTTGTTGTGCAAAGCAAGCGTGTTTACAATATGGGCTATGCCTCTGTTTTCATTATGGGCTAGTGGCCCATATTTAGAACAATGTAGCAATGTAGGCAAAACGAAGTAGGAAAAGGCAAAGAAAAAAGAAAAGGAAAAGAAATAAAAAAAGGAAAACGTAAGCAGCTTACCAAAGTCACAAAGAACCAAAAAAAGAAATCGGTTTCTAGTAGCGAGGATGAGGAGGAATATGTGCCTGCAGATGATGAAAGCGATTACAATGAGTTTCCTTCCACACAGCCTCCACAAGACGCAGCTGACGTAACGTGTATGTTTTGCGAAGTACTTTTTTCAGAGGATAATCTTGGTGAAATATGGGTCAAGTGCTTCTGTTCCATTTGTGGGCACATAACGAGTGCGCTGGGGCCGAAAAAGAAGAATATGTGTGTGACTTTTGCAAATAGTTTTAGCCTAACCCGTGTTGAGCTGGCCCCCCCCACTTGCAAAAATTAAAAAACAAATAGCCCTGATTTATGAGCTATGTATGAGCTCTCATATTCCGCAAACTAAAAATTTTGAGCTCGTTCCACTGAGCAGGAATTTAATACCCTAGTGGGGGGGGCTGAGTCAGCCCCCCCCACTACTTAAAAATAGGAATATTGAATCGGTTTTTGCGGCAGAATTACGAGCTATTTATGAGCTCTTGAAATTATATAGTTTCGATTTTTGAGCTCATCCCCTTCACCCCCAAACAACCCTTTAATTGATTTAACTTAAGAGAAAGATGCTGAGAAAACTTAAAATATATCGTATTGCGAATATAATTCCTATAGCTTATATACTCTAAGAATAACCTATTAAATCAAGAGCATTTCGATTATTGAGCTACAACCCCTTCGCCAGAAAACCACCCTATCTTTCCGGCTTAAGAGAAAGTTGTATTTAAAATGCGTTAAACTAATTATTTGGCGACTACATATCATTTAATAATTTATAAGCTTCCAAATTACGCGCATTTAGATCAGTAAATTGCAATTTATTTTGTATAGTGCAGTCACTGAAGGTAAAAATTAACGATTATCTTCAATTTCGGTGAACCTTCATCGATTTTCACGAAAATTGGTCAGTGGTTAGAGGATACGTCAAGAAACAAAGGTGACATGGTACCACCTTGCGCCTTTACCCTGAGGGTGGATACCGCCCCTTCTCGGGGGTGAAAATTATTTTATAAAAAATAAATACACAAATCAATAAAAGAACAAATTAAAAGCAAAATTTATTATATAAAGTTAATAAAATAAGTCCATACTTTTTAAGTTATTAAAGATCAAAGATTTTAATTATTTGTGAAAAAAATGCATGTTTTGAAAAGGTTTTTTGTAAATCACTGAAAAACTTTAAGTTTTTACAAAAAAGTTAATAGTAGTTTAATTCGTATAGCTTATATTCTAAGAATAAACTCTTAAATCACGCGTCTTTCGATTATAGAGCTACAACCCCTTCGCAAGAAAACGACCCCATATTCCCGGCTTAAGAGAGAGTTGTTCTTAAAATAATTTAAATTAATTATTTGGCGACTACATATCGTTTAATAATTTATGAGCTTGCAAAATATACGCATCTCAATTATTGAATTGCCATTTTCTTTCTATAGTGCAGTCACTGAAGGTAAAAATCAACTAGTACCTTCGATTTCGGTAAATCTCCATTTATTTTCACGAATTGACAAATGGGGTTTTAGCCTGGGGTATATGTCACCCCTTCTCGGGAGTGAAAATTACTTTATTAAAAATAACCCCACAAATCGAGCGAGGGACAAATTGTAAGCAAAATTTGTTATATAATGTGATTAAAATAAATCAATCCTTTTTGAGTTATTAAAGATCAAATATTTTAATTTTTGGAAAGAAAATGCATGCTTTAGAGCGATTTGTCATAAATGACTCAAAAACTGTAAGTTTTTACAAAAAAGTTTTCATCACTAAAATTGAAGCTAATAAAAAATATAATAAATTGCTTACTTGAAAACCCTTTAATGTTAATTTAAAGTAAGTTATTGGTAATTAAATGTATATTTTTTTCCGCGACTGTTAAAATCTAAGGGTTCAAGATTAAATAACGGGAAAGAGATGCATTTTATAACACTTAGGTACTAAATACTTGTCAAAGTACTTAGAAATTCCTATGAAAAATAAGATGCAGAAAAAGTTGATAGTATCAAAATCCGCTCACCAATTTTCGTTAAAATGAATGGAGATTTACCGAAATCGAAGGTACTAGTTGATTTTTACCTTCAGTGACTGCACTATAGAAAGAAAATGGCAATTCAATAATTGAGATGCGTATATTTTGCAAGCTCATAAATTATTAAACGATATGTAGTCGCCAAATAATTAATTTAAATTATTTTAAGAACAACTCTCTCTTAAGCCGGGAATATGGGGTCGTTTTCTTGCTAAGGGGTTGTAGCTCTATAATCGAAAGACGCGTGATTTAAGAGTTTATTCTTAGAATATAAGCTATACGAATTATACTACTATTAACTTTTTTGTAAAAACTTAAAGTTTTTCAGTGATTTACAAAAAACCTTTTCAAAACATGCATTTTTTTCACAAATAATTAAAATCTTTGATCTTTAATAACTTAAAAAGTATGGACTTATTTTATTAACTTTATATAATAAATTTTGCTTTTAATTTGTTCTTTTATTGATTTGTGTATTTATTTTTTATAAAATAATTTTCACCCCCGAGAAGGGGCGGTATCCACCCTCAGGGTAAAGGCGCAAGGTGGTACCATGTCACCTTTGTTTCTTGACGTATCCTCTAACCACTGACCAATTTTCGTGAAAATCGATGAAGGTTCACCGAAATTGAAGGTAATCGTTAATTTTTACCTTCAGTGACTGCACTATACAAAATAAATTGCAATTTACTGATCTAAATGCGCGTAATTTGGAAGCTTATAAATTATTAAATGATATGTAGTCGCCAAATAATTAGTTTAACGCATTTTAAATACAACTTTCTCTTAAGCCGGAAAGATAGGGTGGTTTTCTGGCGAAGGGGTTGTAGCTCAATAATCGAAATGCTCTTGATTTAATAGGTTATTCTTAGAGTATATAAGCTATAGGAATTATATTCGCAATACGATATATTTTAAGTTTTCTCAGCATCTTTCTCTTAAGTTAAATCAATTAAAGGGTTGTTTGGGGGTGAAGGGGATGAGCTCAAAAATCGAAACTATATAATTTCAAGAGCTCATAAATAGCTCGTAATTCTGCCGCAAAAACCGATTCAATATTCCTATTTTTAAGTAGTGGGGGGGGCTGACTCAGCCCCCCCCCACTAGGGTATTAAATTCCTGCTCAGTGGAACGAGCTCAAAATTTTTAGTTTGCGGAATATGAGAGCTCATAAATAGCTCATAAATCAGGGCTATTTGTTTTTTAATTTTTGCAAGTGGGGGGGGCCAGCTCAACACGGGTTTTAGCCTATGAGTTATTTAATGTATTTTTTGTATTTTAGATATTAATATATATTTGTCACGCATTTATCTCATTTCACACAAATTTAAGACACATTTTTCGGGGTAGCCCATATTTAGGATCATTATTCAAACGGCGCAAAAGTACAATTTTTCATTATTTATACATTTAAAACAGTATTAAACAGTATATTTTTTAATCAATTTGCACTTTGGGCAGGTTATAAGTAACTAAATGTAGGTATTCTTGCATACCTTTGGAAATAAAATAGAATTTTTATTCTTTTTTTACAAAGAAAAATAAAATGGGTAGCCCATATTTGCATCCTTTCCTCTACATTTTGTCTAAACATAATGTTAGACCTCGATCCCGCGTACCAAAAAAAGTTGATTAATAGCAAGCTGAAAATTTGTTAATAGCTTAACGGTGTCTAGTCGGACAAACTTTGATGTATGGGAACACTGGAACAGGGGAAGTTTTAATTGTGGAACAGGTTAAAAATTTGAAACGTCAGACTACGAAAACGTTCCATGTATTTTGTCGGACACAACTTCCAATCGATTTGTTACCATTTCATTAAACTCTCATGCAAAAATCAGACTGGTGTTTATCACCAACTGGGCATTTTAAAGTGGAACACGAAGAACATGTCAACTGACAGGAATCATGTTGGTTAGTAATAGCAGTCTGATTTTTGCATGAGAGTTTAATGAAAGGGTAACAAATCAATTGGACGTTCTGTCCGACAAAAGACATGGGACGTTTTCGTAATCTGACGTTTCAAATTTTTAAACTGTTCCACAATTAAAACTTACCCTGCTGCAGTATTTCCATACATCAAAGTTTGTCCGACTAGACACCGTTAAGCTATTAACAAATTTTCAGCTTGATATTAATCAACTTTTTTTGGTACGCTGGATCCAGGCCTATGTGTATATAAGCCGTATTTTTTAATTTCTAACGTCATAATTGGAGTAAAAAAATGCAATGTGTCAAAGTAGTAAATTATGTACTACATATATATTATAGAACTTAGCATAGTTAACACGTAATTTGTGTCCACCGCTTTAAAGAAGATCCGTATAGATTATTAACAATTATTCATCCGTGATGGAGTCGGAAATCAGGCCAACAAAACTACACACGTCCTGACACGATAAATTTGTCAGGATGTTGGAATAGCAAGACCACCCGACAAAAGCGGTCAGCCTGACTGCCAGGATTACGCATTTTTGTCGTACGACAAGCCTACATACGCTCCAACAGTCAGACCTAACTTTGCCACCCCGACCGTCAGGTGCTTTTGTCAGAGCGTGTGTAGACGGTTTTACTACTCGATTACTAGAGTTACTTCGGATTAAAAAAAAAGTGAAGAAAATTTAGAAAAAAAAGAAATACATTTTTTTACTGGGGTATAGCAATTTTGAAAATTAATTTTCTACATGTTGATGGTCTGAGCTATTTTAAATGTTTATAAGCTTAAAATCACAATACTAGACGAGCGGCACACCCCAAAATAACACTTATTTCTCGAGATACTGACCACGAATGGTGAATGGCTAATTTTGGTCTTATTTACAAAAAAAATACAGTCGACCACAAACCTCCGATCAAGGCGGTCGCATTCAGTCCAGTTATTTTAAAACATTTTATATTGTAAACGTTAATTCCGATTTGTGTACAAAATGTGATTATTTAAATGTGATTTTAATTACCTACATGTTCTAATATCAGTTATTTGAACGTCTCCGTAAACTTGTTCTCATAAACAAATTCAGTTTTTATTTTTAATTACATTTTAACAGTAAATAAGTGTTTTGGAATCGATAAATAGTTATCAGAAGGCAATTAGTGATAAGAAAATCTTCAAAAATTCATACCAGTGGAGTGGAATTAAAAAGGGATATCAAATGAAATGGTGTGCCAACTCATCAATCCGGATATCAGGTGAATAATAATATGTCCTATCAACAATATTTTTTTCCTACGCCAATGTCACAGCCCCAAACGGGTTACCATGATCAAAATCAACAGGCCATATATCAGCAAATGCCAGGCTCATCTACTCAAATGCAACCAATTTTCCCACAATATTTTTCACAACCAAATCCTTTACCTCTCCCCCCACACTTAGTATACCAAAATCCACAAAATCCACAGGTAGTCCAACACAGGAATGAACAAGCAGCTCATAACTCTGAATCTGAAGATAAATGGGAGACAGTAACAAATAAAAAAAGAATAAGAAGTCCCGAAGTGGAAATATCCAGGAAACAAACAAAATTAAGTGATTATTGGCTGCAAAATCCACTAGAAACAAAAAACTCGTATACTATGCTTACAGAAGAAAATGAAGAAAGCAAAGACGAAGCAAATAATCAAGAAAACAATACAAAAGATGTACCCAAGCCCCCACCGATAACCATCTATAATGTAGGTGTTGTCCAACACATTCATGACCTGCTTAAGCAAACCACAGGAGATAAATACACGATTAAAACCATTAGTTATGAAACAGTAAAAGTTCAAGTCCTTGAGGCTGAACATTTTAAAACACTGATCACTGAACTTGATAAAAGGAATACGCAATACCACACTTTTAGGCCAAAAAGCGAAAAAACATTCAGGTTTGTCATAAAAGGACTGCATCATGGTACAGATACTGATGACATAAAGGCAAATCTAGCAGCACAAGGACACGAAGCAGTAAACATTCACAATATAAAACATTATGTATCAAAAACCCCCTTGCCAATGTTTTTTATTGATATCGTATCGAAGGAAAACAACAAAGAAGTTTATAAAATGGAAAAATTAGGAAACAATATCATCAAATGCGAACCTCCTCGTACGAAAAGAACAATCCCCCAGTGTACAAGATGCCAAGACTACGGACACACTAAAACCTACTGCCGTAAAGTACACAGATGCGTAAAATGTACAGGTAATCACGAAACAAAAGATTGTCCTCGAAAATCACGTGATGACAAAGTAAAATGTGTCAATTGTAACGGTGACCACCCGGCTAACTATAGAGGATGCCAAGTTCACATTCAACTGCAGCAGAAGCTATATCCTACACTAAGAGAGAAAAGAATCATGCAACCACCTATTCAAACAAATAATACTCAACAAATACAACCTGATTTATGCTCAAATAGTCAACAAAAATCAACCACAGTGTAGCTATAACAACCAAGCAATACCAGGACCTAACCAACCTAATAACAACTTAGCCAAGCTGGAAGAAAAGATGCAAAAACTTATGGAGCAAATGGGCACAATGCTCAATTTGCTTACTACTGTCATTAATAAGATCGCTTAATGGCTTCACAACCAAAATATAAAATAGTAGTCTGGAACGCAAATGGCCTTTATCAACGGGCCAAAGAACTCAAAACATTCATACATAATCAAAATATTGATACAATTTTAATTTCCGAGACTCACTTTACAGACAAACACTACATGCGGATTCCCAGCTACAAGTTGTATCATATCAACACCCAGACCGAACAAATTCATTGCAGGTGGAGATTATAATTCAAAACATCCGATGTAGGCTCTAGACTAACAACACCAAGAGGAAGAGAATTAGCTAAAGCAATGTTAGAAAATAACCTGCAACAAATCTCGACTGGCGAACCAACTTATTGGCCGTCTGACTTAAACAAAATACCTGATGCTATTGATTTCTGCATCACAAAAGGCATTGATACCCAAAAATGTAAAGCTGAATCATACTTCGATTTATCATCAGACCACTCACCGTTTATAATAACAATCTTCGAAAAAATCTTAAACAAAGTACATTAACCAACTTTGCATAACACCAAGACTAACTGGTCCCAATTTAGAGAAAAACTAGACAGCCTGATCTCACTAAATCTGTCCTTGAAAAATGAACTCCAACTAGAATCAGCTGTAGATAACCTAACAAAAAGCATACAAATTGCTGCATGGTATGCGACTCCCAGCTACGAACCATCTCCAAACAGAAATAATGTGTCTCCCACAATTAAACAAAAAATTTTAGAAAAACGACAATTACGTAAAAATTGGCAACAGTCAAGAACGGCAGAAAATAAGAAAAAACTTAACAAAGCAACAAAGGAATTAAAGGAATTAATACATAAAGAAGAAAACCATGGAATACAAGAATATTTAGAAAATTTAACACCAGCTCAAGCTACAGATTACTTACTTTGGAAAGCCACAAAATAACTCAAACGCCCCCAACAGCATAACCCACCAATCAAAGATGAGGCTAACACCTGGGCCAGGAACGACAAAGAAAAAGCAGATCTTTTTGGCAAGCACCTTCAAAAAGTATTCACGCCATAACCTTCTACAGTATCTGCAGAGGAAGAAACAGAACTAACCAGATTCCTAACAGCACCGTTTCAAATGGATCTGCCCCACACGAAATTTACAGTTAACCAAGTAAAAAAAACAATAAATGAAGTCAACATCAAAAAAGCCGCCCCTGGATTTGACCTAACCTCTGGCAAGATTCTAAAAGAAGTCTCGGATAAGTGCATAAAACTAATGACCTTTATATTTAATGCAATCCTGCGCCTAAACTACTTCCCTAGTTCATGGAAAGTGGCACAAATCCTAATGATCCTTAAACCCGGAAAAAGACCGGAAAATGCATCTTCATACCGGCCTATAAGCCTTTTGCCTATGATTAGTAAAGTGTTTGAAAAAATGTATGTATAATTACATACACGTGAAATACATATAAGTATAATTTCTGATGTCATTCATTTCAAGAGTCTCCTAGAGAACATCAAACAACTGGTTCAAAAAATTTATGGAAGATATTCCAGCGTAAGAGGCCACCTAGATCTTGACAAAAGAAAGATCCCCTGCATCCAGTTCAATCACTTTTAGACTGTAGATATCAGGGATTAGTGAATTTTTCTTTGGAGGGGAGGGAAAGGGAGCATGGCCACATGGCATAAAGCTGTACACTACATGCTAGTAAAAAATGCTACTAGCTGCTAAATCTTCTTGGGACACAGCCCGAGTAATTTATAAGTTATAGTAAGATAAGATACTGCTCTTGAACCTTATAGTATGGGCTCCATGCGTGACCATGGCGGGGATACATGGAACTATGCCAGCGCTTGTAGCAGCGAAATATGACAACTTTGGTGAATAATGATTGAATAATAATTTTTTTCAATAGATATTTCGCTTACCTTAATATTGCCGTTTTGATTTTTACTATTTATTTTTATATTTTCATACTGACTTTCTTTCCTTCCCCGATCTGATGGTATATTCCTATCGTCGTCTATTTCCATTTTGTGTTAGACACACACCACAAAAGTAATGGTTCAATAGTCCCAGCTAATGTTAAAATATGGTAATAATAATTCACACTGCCTAATTATTTTAAATGTACACTTAATTAATGTTAACACCAACAACTGAACTATAACGAAAAAGTGAAAAAAAAACCCTTAAAATTGATATTTTCTTCAGAGAACTTTCAAATATCCGTTTTTTAATTTGACGTTTATTTGACACTCGTTGAAACTTATTGTTTGTATAATTAATTTTCTTAAAAATGGTAAATAAAAATATTACATTAACGTAAAATATGTCATATGTGTATCATATATGTTTAACGTCAAATTGTGTTCGCCAAAAATTTCGTGCCACTACGCTAGGTGTCGCATCAGTCATGCACATAGCCAATAAAAGAATGAAAATAGTGCCAGTGATTGTTTAGACTCTCTCCCCTAGTTTTAGCCAGTAATTTAAGTCAGACCATGTGTATAAGGCTCCTGTCACCATGGATCAAAAATGTGGATGTTAATACTATTATTGAACCTAAGTAGTATACAAGGAAGGGATAGTGCCAGTGCTATACTTGAACTCTATATTATTAGTCCTAGTTTTAGACTTTTTAAAAATGATTTGACCCTTTCTCTAAATTCCTCTTCTTCCTCTTCTTCTAGTTCCATGACAAGGAACTAGAAGATTATTCTCCTCTAATTGGCCGGAGAATATTCTCTTCTTCTAGTTCCTCTTCTTCTAGTTCCATGACCGCTATCGATCGTTGGATATCCTGTTGGCTACCATATTTGCTATGGTGACTTTATTGACAGCAGCTCTGAATGAGGATGTAGTTAATTTGCAATACTGTTGGCTTACTTCTTCTTTCTTTCTTTTCAGCCATGATGTTCTTCTTCTGCCAGGACCACGTTTACCTTGAATCTTTCCCTGAATGATCAGATGTAAAAGATATTTTTCAGGGTGTCCCATAATGTGACCCAAGGACTCCAGCATAAGGTATTGACATTTGGATGTATTTTCGATCTAGATGGTCCAGTTAGCTGAGGCGCAGTTGATTGACAAGTTTAGTGGATTTGCGATTTGTGATCGCTGGTTCGAGCCTCAGCTGGTCATGAAATTAATAAAAGGCCAACGCCGTAGTATAAAACTCAATAGAGTCTACGGCTTGGCTGGAATATACTGGCGTCTGATCGGCCTATGGAGGAGCGGTACGGAAAGGGATAAGGGCTTGCGGCTTGGTGATACTCCTCCATAGATCCCTACCGAATGGCGTTGACGCCTAAGAACAGTGTAGATATGTATGTATTTTTAAGTTAGGGAATGACATCACATTTTAAGGTAATCATGAGCATTTTAATACATAACCTTCCGTATTACAAAAGGCTGTTAGACCTTAATCTGTTGGCTGCTTTGCTGAGAGAGTTTTAAAGCACAAAAGTAATTGTACTACAGTAAATAATAAAGCATCTATAATCAAAACATTCTTTACAATCCTTAGGGAATGAGTTCCATAGTATTTTATATGGCGTAACAACATGGATCATGACAGAAAAGACAATAAACCTTATCAATACTTTTGAAAGAAAAAGATATTGAGAAGGACATTGAGACCTATCTGTGAAAATGGTATGTGGCGAATAAGGTTCAACCATGAGTTGTATCAATATTACAAAGAACCCTCTAGAGCAGTGGTTCCCAACCGGTGGTACGTGTACGCGTACCACTGGTGGTATGTGGGAAGATTTCAAGTGGTACGTGTCATGTGGGTGAAACAAGTGATTACGATGGGCCCCTGTCTGCGAAAGTGCCAGTGCAGGTATTGTGCTTCATATTAAGCTATAAAGCAGTTTTTATGAACTCTGGGATTTCAAAGGATAGTGTTAAAAAACCTAAACCACCAGCCAAACGGAAATACCACGAAAGCTACTTACAGTGTGGTTTTATAGTGAATTCTGGCACAGAAATAGTAACAATCTTATTCTCTAACGTGTTGCTTGTTTCAAAATGCTTTCAAATTAAAGCATGAAACCTTCTATGTTGATACGTCACCAACACACAAAGCACTCTGATGTGGTTGGTAAGCAGATCGAATTTTTTTAGAAGAGAATCTACTTTTTTTACGAAATAAAATAAATGCATGTCTAGCTTTGTAAATATGATACTAACTTAATAGAGGCATCCTACCTTGCTAGATGTATAATTGCAAAGGGTGGAAAGCCTCACACAATAGGTGAGACCCTTTTACTACCGGCCGCTGTGGATGTTAGGAGAAAAGGCAATCAAAGAAATTAAAAAAAGCATTGTCAAACAACACAGTGAAAACTGTGATAACTACTGATATGTCTTCCAATATTGAAGAACAACTTTGTTGTAGGTGAAAGATACTCGTATACTTCACAGATACTCGTATTTGTACAATTTGTTATTATGAAGAAGTTACAGAAGATTTGTTGTTCTGCAAACCAATTGAATCAAACAGGAACGCATATGTCAGGTAAATTGATAGGGTTAGCAGCAAAAATAAAGAAAATTTCTCCTGAGTGTTTAAGTAGACATTCTGTCATACATCGAGAGACAATTAGAAACAATTAGTAGATATATTTCTAAAAAATTAGGATCGGAGTGGGGGCTTCCTTTCCAATTCATGGATGGATCATGACAGAACACGTAGTAGAAATATGGTGCGATGTCAGGAAGACCAAGGAAGAGGTGGAAAGATGAAGTGAGAACAGATGCTAAAGAGATATTGAGGATGGATAACTGGAGGAGAGCAGTCAGGGACAAAGATACTTGAAGGAGGATGCTGGAGGAGGCCAGGGACGGACTTGGGCTATAGCACAATCAGAGAGAAAGATAATAGTATTTTAAAATTTGATATTAAAATAAAAATTAACTGTTTGGACAAAGGGAATAATTTGTCTATCTATTTGATTCATTTTAACAGGTTTGATAAGTCCTACAATATTTTTAATTCGGATTAGTGAGTTATATAGCATATAGCTAATCAATAAAATTAGCACTTTCTCCAAAAGTATTTGGCAAATAGTATTAATATTAAATCCTTATAGAATTAAGATATTACAAAAAATATATTTAATAATTTTAGATACCTAAGTACTGTTTATAACAAAAAATTTAAGTAAATAATTAAAACACAATATTTATTTTTAATTAATTCAAATACCCTTGTTTTTAAATATTCAGTACTTTTTTAAATATTCAGACTTAAAATATTCAATAAAAAAATTAATGGAAAAATATCAATACTTTTTCTACTTTCTTAAATACGCAAATTTTAAATGTCCAATCTACCCTTAGCGCATTTCCAGATTCAACATCCTGTATAAATATCTTTTATATTCTTGACGAAAATTTTAATACATTAATAAATTATACGTGTTTTATTAGAAAATTTATTTCTTATTATTTGACGAGTTTTTTGTCTACCTACTTTTTTCATTTTTTAATAAATGGATGAACCGATGGATAGGTTTAACATGTACAGTTGGCAATTCCATAGACGATACACCAGTTATGCGGATCTTTCTTTGATACTTTATTATTTCCGATATAAAGAAATTATTATGTACTAATTTATCCAAAATGTCAAACTATGATATTAAACTGACTTACAAAAAATGGAAGGTACATCTAAGAAATCTTTAAAATATTCTTATAGGAGGAAATAAAAGTTCAAATTATGTATTGAAAGTATATACTTACGTCTAGAATGTCGATTTTAGCACTTAAGATTTCTAAACAAGGCACTTCAAGTACAGAAAAACCGATTTTCCGAACAATTTCACTGATCGTGATCCTCCAAGAAAATTCCTTGGCAATGAATACGAATACGCCCTCCTAACTTGACAGATGTCAAAAGATACAAAATATCGAGAATATTTACAAATTTAAAGAACGTCAATAAAGATTAGCTGTGATTTTTGCACTAAAAATTGTAAATGTAAATGTATATAAAAGAAATTATAAAAACTACTTTCAAATATTCAAGAATTCAACCGGGCACCTAATATTCTAATGAATGAAGGGTAGGGTAGGAGGTAGATAAACCCAAACGTCACCTAAGATAATAACATACAGTTGACATATCGATAAAATAGTAGTCGAAGCAAATTAAAAGTCAAGAACATGTATTAAATTTGAGCCTTTAAGTGGTTAATTATTATTTAAAGCTTTATTTTAACGTTAAATTGCTTGTACAATTATACATAATTATTTTCTCTAAAAAAGATTTGTAAATGTTGTGGTACGATAACTTTATCAAACGGTAGGGTTAGAATATTTTAAGGTAGTTGGTAGTGCCATCTACTAGAAACCGTTTAATTTAAGGAGATAAAATTTTTGGTAGAGGATGATGGAATGAATTTTGGGTATTACAGAAGGAAAACGTAGTTAATAGTTTAAAAAAATTAAACAGCACAGCACAGATTCGTTTATTTATTTATGTTTTTATTTTATTATTAGAATTCTGTAAAATAATACAATCTTCAGAATTTCAGAACACTATCAGTTTTCCGATTTTGATTTTTTTTTTCAGAAATTATGCGCTCTTTCTTTAAAAATTAATTGACATTTTAAAAATACTGGTTTCTCACTTCTTATAATAGTAAAATTGGAATTGTAACATTTTTTTTTTATTAATTCAATTTTGCAAATAATTTTCTATGTATCCTTCTGTTACGACAGCCAGCAGCGCCGGATTAACCATTAGGCGAACTAGGCGGCCGTCTAGGGCCGCGCGTTTGATGGGGCCCGCGCCCGCACAAATATATTAATATTGAATTATTTGTATGAATAAAAATTTACGAAAAAAATTTATATGGACTTTGTTTTTGTTATCAATACTTACATAATATTCAATTAATATCTTTGATAGTCCCTAGTTTTGTGTTTATATTTTCTTTCCGCTTTTTATGTATTTAGGAAGTTTCAAGAGAAATAATATTAGCTAGTCCATTCACTCACGATGAAATATGGCAAAGCAAAACCTCCGAATTTTGAAAAGCTGCTTGGATTGACATGAAATTGGACATACTCCCAGCTAACATGTCAAAGAAAAAAAGTAATATTGTGCCGATGTGTGCTTTGTCCTGGGGGTAAGTCTCACCCCTTCTTGGGGTGAAAAAACATACGTTCAAAATAATGTCAGGAAATGAATAAACTGATTAATTCTAAGCAATTTTTGTTTTATAGAGTTTTTTCACCAACTCAATACTTTTCGAGTTATTTTCGAGTGAATATGTTTATTTTCAACAAAACCTTAGACAGTTTCTCGAAAATAACCCAAAAAGTAAATATTCTGTTGAAAGAATACATATTCTTAACAAAAATGTACCTAGCTTATAAAAAAAAGTAGTGTTTGTATATAGACCCAGCAAAAACAAAGTTGTAGTCTATGAAAAAGTCCACTTTTCGGGGAAAACTCTTCACAACTTTTTTTAAAGTGTTTAAAAATAGCTTTATTTTTGTTCTTTAAAAAGTAGGTACCTAGCGTTAAAAGTAAGCAAATTATATACGCTCAAAATAAAGTTGGTCTTTTTTTTGGTAAGAAAAATTCTGAAAATCACCCCCTAATTAGCATCCTAAATGAAATTTGAAATTAATCGATATCGCTGCACAAGTTACTTTACGTATCTACCTATCTATTATTGTTTATGTTATCTGTATCTACTGTAAGTTTCATCGGTTGAAAGTGCTTATTTTTGAAAGGGCTGTAGTTAAAAGGGCTTGAACGAGGCACTAATCACGAGTGTATGCAAAATTTGAACAGCCATATCTTAACTAATTTTGTCTTAAAAAAAACAAAAAAATTCAAAATATTGAAAAAACAAAACCCCAAAACTAAGACAAACCCCTCCCAATCCAAATGTTTAGATCCGCCAGTGGGTTCACAATTATAGTGCCTAGACATGCATAATAATTGTGGTATATGAGTATAGTCTGGGCTGATTATCGGAGAATAGGCATTTTTGGGAAAAGTTATTTACCAGCAATTTTATTGCTGGAATCGAAGCTTATAATTATATATTAATAATATAGTTATGCAAAGTCCGCAGATAGTGTGCTACTTTTTTATTAACAAAATGGCGCTCCCAAATCGTGTTTTTTTTTCAATTTTTGCTCCATAACTCCGAACATTTTAACTTTACACCAAAAACACCCTAATAAAAATTCACCGAAATTAAATTCTGCATAAAGACATGTTTATCCCGATCTGCTCCGACGAAAAATTTTTCTCGGAAAATGCGGGTTTTCCCAACAAAATCTTTAAATTTCAAATAAAGTTTTAGATAAGTAATTATCTACCAATAATTAAATAACTCGGTGACATAAAAGCTTTCTTGGTTTAGATTATAGTTCCAGAAGCCGGTGAAAATTAAACGAATATTTTAGCAGCAATTCAATTGTTAATTAATAATTTACGGTCGCAATAATAACCAAAATAATTATGACACACTGATCAAACTTTGAAATCTTATAAAGATGAGATGCCTATTTAATATTTGGTCGACAAAATATAAATTTTTAATTTTTTTGAATAATCTTTAAATGTTTAAAAAAAATAGTTATAAACAAATTAACGTTTCTCAGAAAGTTTTTATTATATTCTAATTTTAAAAAATAGGTAAAATGCGTATTTCAAAGATCTTGAAAATGAATGCTTTAAAACTTTTTTGCAACCATTTACAAAAAAGTTATGAAACAACAAAATAAACATACGATTACTACGTTGTTTACAATTTATTTTAATTCTTTCAAAGCGTAAAAGTGAGTTTAAAGTACAAGCTAAGTACTTACAAAAAATATCGATTATTAGTTTAATGGTTATATTTTAATTAAAGATTATAAATATTTTTTTGTAATTTACACGCGCGAAAGTGGACTAATACAGTACCGTAGTTAAAATTTTCACTCGAAGCGACGACCGCCGTGCGACGTACAGTAGTTAACAGTGCCGCGCCAGCACGTGTTAGCGCCTGTGTGCAAAACATTTAATGGCGCCCAAAAATTAACTTTTTGCGCCTTCCAGCATTTACTGGAATCAGACTGCAAACCCAGAGTTGAAGGTGAACACACCGAATACGTGAACATCATGCGTGGAGTGAAGCAAGCCTGTATTTTGTACACTCTAATTTTCAACCTCTACTCTGAAAGAATATTTATCGAAGCTTTGAACAAAACTGAAAAAGGAATTCTTCTAAACGGGTACCTGCTAAATAACATCAGGTATGCAGATGACACCATAATATTTGCGGACAATCTAGAAGACCTACAAGTCCTTTAGTCCTTATGAAAAAAATCACATACTACAGTCGATAATATGGACTCAATATAAATGTGGACAAAGCTTATGATCATTAGCAAGAAAAGGATAACAGAAGGGCAACTCTAAATCAACCAAACCCCGTAGAAAGAGTGACATACAACGCAATTTTTTATGGTGTTGAATCGTGGACCTTGAAAGAAGATATGTGCAGAAAATTGGAAGCTTTGAGATGTGGCTATATTGTAGAATTCTTAAAATCCCGTGGACTGACCGGATCACAAATGAGATGGTCCTCAGAAAAATGAAGAAGAACCGAGAGGTACTGAACACCATCAAATCTCGAAGTTAGAATACTTTGTACACATTATGCGAAATGAATCCAGATATGCCCCACTACAAGACATCGTGCAAGGAAAAATATTTGGAAAGCGAGGTCCAGCAAGAAAAAAACATCCTGGTTAAAATACCTCAGAACCTGGTTCAGCACAACATCTGTGCAGCTTTTCCCCTCTGCATATCGCGGATATAGCTAATATAAAGATTGTCATGATAATCGCCAACATTCGTCACGGATAGGCACATCACATCGTTATTTCCTTTAAAAATATATACATATTTTAAAATTTTACATCATTATTTAATTCTTTTAACGAAGGCTGAAGCTGTATCTATAATTCATTTAATTCTTTAAACAAATCGTCTCCCTCTATAATAGTAGAGGATCCGATATATCGATTTGCACCGATCTGTTTAATAGATAAAAAGTATTGGATATGTAATTTAGCATGTTAACAATTACAAAAAACAAGGGTTTCCCGATCTAATCTTGTTCTAACTATAATTAATTAATAATTAAAAAATTACATTTTTTTATGAATTTAAAAAAAAATTTCGACCCGGGCAGATATATCAGATTTTTTGGATCATTCTAAACAAAAAAAGTCTTTTGTAATTTTTCTCTAACGTTGATCGTTTTCGAGTTATAAACAATAATTTAAAACTGAGAAAAGAACGAAAGATGACAATTTGCAAGGCTCAAAAACACAAATAAAAAATATCATTTTTGTAATCATCAAGTATATAAATTCAAGCTCAAACCTTTTTCTATTATGAGGAAGGTTTCTTATGGAGAGACGGGCATTAACAACTAAAAAACAATGTTTCAGAATGAAATAAGTCCAAAAGACTTATCAAGAACTGATAGAATAAGGTTTGAACTTGAATTTAGGTACTTCGTAATTTCAAAAATGATATTTTATACTTATGTTTTTGAGCCTTGAAAATCGTCATATTTCGTTCTTTTTTCAGTTTTAAATAGTTTATAACTAGAAAGCGATCAACTTTAGAGAAAAATTACAAAAGACCTTTTTTGTTTAGAATGACCCAAAAAAATCTGAAATAATATTTGCCAAGGTCAAAAAAATATTTTTAGAATTTATAAAAAAAAATGTAATTTTTTAATTATTAATTAATTATAGTTAGAACAAAATTAGATCGGGCAACCCTTGTTTTTTTTGTAATTGTTAACATGCTAAATTACATATCCAATAATTTTTATCCATTAAACAGATCGGTGCAAATCGACCTTATATCGTATCTTAGACTATAATATATACATGATCATTAAATCTCAGTTTTTTTTCCAAACTACACAAAAGTTTTAATTGTGAGTTTTCTGTACTGTCGTTGAAATTATCTACCTATATAAAAATTTGAAAGAATTAACATGATTTTCAATATGAAAATCTTTCGTTTACTGACATTAATGCTTGCTCGAGAACACAATGAAAGAAAATAACTTTGTATGACATTTTAGTCTCCAAAATCGATTCGTCTTCGTAATCGTGTTCGTAATCGAACTGTCAGCTTTTTTCCGAAGCCGTAACTGTGTGACTGGTTGATAATTGGGCTCCGCATCCAGTTTCTCTGCAGTTTCATTTGCTGTAGTAATTACATCATTAAATTTGATATCTGTCCGAAACTCTAGCAACAGTTGTTTTATCTCTTGTAAAGCATTTAAGGCCAGCTCTGCATATTCATTGTTTTTGATTGAACAATCGAAGTTAACTTTCATCACAACTTTATACCATAGGTATGTAGACTGCACAACTGAGCATATGCTAAATATCTAGCTTGATAATTTCAATCACAATCTTTATCCTAATGCGTTATATCATAATCACATAAAGCATAATAAATTTCTGACAAATTTTTGTATAATAGCTTTAAGGTTTAAAGCATCAATTCTGCTGGACCAGCCAGCTTGTATCAGATAAATGCTTTAAAGCCAGACTTGCAATGTGTTGTTTTATGATATACCAACGTTTGGTAAAAGCTGAAAAAAAAAATGGGTAAGTGTTATTTTGATCCGGCTAAAATTTTTTTGAAAACTCTAGTGGCGCCCCTTAATTGCTGGCGCCTGTGTGCGCCGCACACATTGCACACGTGGATGGCGCGGCCCTGGTAGTTAATAAATAAAATTATGTATTATAACCCGTCCACATACACAACTCGCGCGAGTTTAAAGCGTGTCAGTCGCTTCGAGTGAACATTTTAGCTCCGGCTCTGTATCAAGCCTACTTTCACGCTAAAAATTACAAAAAAAAAACATTTTTAATATTTGATTAAAATATAACCATTGAACTAATGTTTGATATTTTTTGAGAGTAATTACACCACATTCACATAGCAAATTCCCAACTATAAACAAACGCACGTGTTAGTATTCGCCGTCTCATTCGTCAAGAGGCTGTTAAATGTAATTTATTGCCCTAAACGAGGCGGATTCTCATTTTACAGGTCCAAACTGGTCAGTCTGCAAATTCAAATTGTAGGTAGCGTGTTGGTTTTTAAGATACACTTCAGGACGACCCTGTTTAGCTTCCATGTGCGTTTGTTTACAGTTGGGAATATGTAAAATGAATGTACTGTAGTTTGTACCATAAACTCACTTTTAAGCTTTGAAACAATTAAAACAAATTATAAACAACGGAGAATCGTATGTTTACTTTGCTGATTCATAACTTTTTTGCAAATGGTTGGAAAAAAATTTAAAGCATTCATTTTCAAGACCTTTGAATGCTTTGAAATACGCATTTTAAGTATTTTTAAAATTATAATATAATAAACAATTTCTGAGAAATGTTAATTTGTTTATAACTATTTTTTAACATTTAAAGATTATGCAAAAAAATAAAAATTTATATTTTGTCGACAAAATATTAAATAGGCATCACATCTTTATAATCTTTCTAAGTTTGATCAATGTCTCATGATTATTTTGGTTGTTATTGCGACTGTAAATTATTAATTAACAATTGAATTGTTGCTAAAATATTCGTTTAATTTTCACCGGCTTCTGCAGTTAAAATCTATACCAATAAAGCTTTTATTTCACCAAGTTATTTAATTATTGATAAATAATTATTTGCCCAAAAAATTTATTTGAAAATTCGAGATTTTGTTGGGAAAACCCACATTTTCCGAGGAAAATTTTCGTCGGAGCAAATCAAGAAAAACATGCCTCTATGTAGAATTAAATTGGGGTGAATTTTTATTTGAGTGTTTTTGGTGTAAAATTAAAATCTTCGGAGTTATAGACCAATAATTGAAAACAAACACGATTTGGGGGCGCCATTTTGTTAATAAAAAAAGTAGCACACTATCTGCGGACTTTGCATGCCTATATTATTAATATATAGGATCATAATATTCAATTGCAGCAATAAAATTGCTGGTAAATAACCTTTCTTTGTACTTTACTAATTAGACCAGCGTATTATAACTATTTTTTTTTCAAAATCTATAGATTATGCAAAAAAACGAAAAACTTATATTTTGTCGATAAAATATTAAATAAGCACCTCATATTTATAATGTTTATAAGTTTGATCAATGTATCATGATTATTTTGGTTATTATTGCGATCGTAAATTGTTAATTAACAATTGAATTGTTGCTAAAATATTCGTTTAATTTTCACCGGCTTCTGGAATTACAATCTATACCAAGAAAGCTTTGATGTCACTAAGTTATTTAATTATTGATTAATAATTACTTACCTAAAACTTTATTTGAAAATTAGAGATTTTGTTGGGAAAACCCGCATTTTCCGAGGAAAATTTTCATCGGAGCAAATCGAGAAAAACATATCTCTATGCAGAATTTTTTTGCGGTGAATTTTTATTTGAGTGTTTTTGTTGTAAAGTTAAAATCTTCGGAGTTATAGAGCAATAATTGAAAAAATACGATTTGTCGGCACCATTTTGTTTATAAAAAAAGTAGCACACTATGTATCTGCGGACTTTGCATACCTATACATATTATTAATATATAGTATCTTATAATTCGATTCCAGCAATAAAATTGCTGGCAAATAACTTTTCCATGAATTTTGCTAATTAGCCCAGAGTAGTAAACCAAGCATTACACACAGGGGATTTGAGAAGCTTTTAACTTTTAAATGGGCCGTGCTAAGTCCAAGGACCGTACGAATCCCGATTTAGATAGAAAAAGAGTTATAAAATAATTACCAATTTTTATATAAAAAAAAGTTTGGCACATGAACATAGAAAATTTAAGAAATAAAGCATATGAAATATTTATTGAATATTAATTACGTGTATTTATTTACAAAATTATAATAGACAAGGCGAAAACGGCCGGTTCGTCGGAAGAAATATTCCCATGAGATTTTTTTGCATAATCACATTCATGAGACACCCCAGAATAAGGTTCAAGAAGTCGCCTACGCGAAGAGTGGTCCAATTTTTTTTTTTAATTTTTTTTTAATCAAATTGCAAAAATTAATATTTTCGGCCCAGACAAATTTTTTTTAGATTATTCGGACCATTCTGGACAGAAAAGGTAATTTTTCTATAATGTTGATCGTGTTCGAGTTATAAGCAATTTAAAATTTGAAAAACACGAAAATGGCCATTTTTAAGACTTAATAACTCGGTTAAAGATTATTATTATGAAAGTCAGAAAGTGACTAAATCAAATTTAAAGCTCCCCTTCATGATCCTGAAGAAATTTGTGTCATTAATTTATTACTAAGCTGTTATTTTTATTTATTAATAATGAGCGGTAAGATCGTATTGACGCGGCTGTAAATGTGAGTGCGAGTGAGATGCGCCATTGGACTGCCTGAATGGCATCTCGTTCGCACTCATCATGGACAGCCGCCTAATACGTGCGTGGCGCTCATTATTTTTACTTAAAAATAACAGCTTAGTGATCAAATAATGACAAAAATTTCTTCAGGATCTTGTAGGGGGGGGGGGGCTTTAAACTTTGATTTAGTCACTTTCTGACTTTCATAGTAATAACTTTTAACCGAGTTACAGTCGGAAAAATGAAAGAATACCCATGAACGAACATATAAAACACGCTGTATTTTTCTGTTACTGTGTCACAAAGAAAATTGTCCAGTGCAAGTACATGTAACAATAATTATTACATGTACTTGCGTTGGCCAATTATTTAAGTGACATGGTGACAGGAAAATACAGCGTGTTTTATATGTTCGTTCATGGGTATTCTTTCATTTTTCCTACTGTATTAAGCCTTGAAAATCTCCATTTTTCGTTTTTTCAATTTTAAAATGCTTTTACCTCGAAAATTGTCAACTCTAGAGAAAAAATATAAGAGACCTTATTTCTCCAGAATAGTCCAAAAAACCTAAAAAAAAATTATCCGGGCCAAAAATATTGATTTTTGCAATTTGATTAAAAAAATTGTTAAAAAAAATTTGGACCACTTTTCGCGTGGGCGACTTCTTGAATCTTATTCTGGAATATCTCACTAATGTGATTATGCAAAAAAGTCTCATGGGAGTATTTTCTCCAAAGAACCCGCCGTTTTCGCCTTGTCTAATTGTTTGTTTGTCTGTTTGTTATTTGAGTTTTCTCCCTCGACTTTCACATTGTTTTCACCTATTTTGAAAGAATGTGAAAACATTGAAATATCCATGTTTGTCTGTCTATCTGTAAACACAACTCCTCCGTCATCAGACCAGAGAGAATGACTTTGGCGTCGAATGAAAGCTTTTAACCCAAGGATGGAATTACAGGTGAGAAATTTAGCCTCGCACTTCCGGTTTTAGAATTACAACCGGAAGTACTGTTTTAAACTCACCGAAATAGTACAGCGCTATATTATTCGACGCGTCTGAGCAAAACGAGAACAAATATATACTTCCGGTTTCATGCCTGTCTGTCCGTCTATCACGATTACATCTTCTAAGTCTACAACTACAGCTCTTGCAAATTTCGTCAGCTTAGTGTTGGATGCTTTGGACAGACGAGAGAAGGCATGTGGTTTATTTCTCGATTTGTCCAAGGCTTTTGACACTTTGGATCATAATTTGTTGTTAATAAAACTCGAGGGGATTGGTATTCGTGGTGTAGTTCTAAAATGGTTTACTTCCTACCTAGAGAATAGAAGACAAAAAGTAAAGATAACATCTAATGGACTTGTAAACGAATCAAACACATTGGATATCCATTATGGTGTCCCTCAGGGTAGTGTATTGGGTCCTCTACTTTTTATAGTATTTATTAATGATATAGCTTTGGTAACTAATTCACTGACTGGGATTAACATCATCAGTTATGCAGATGATACCAACAGGAACTCTAGTCACAGGAACATCTGATCAAAATTTGCAAAATAAAACTACACAGATACTATCCACCATCAACAGTTATTTCTTATCCAACAAACTAGTTTTGAATGAAGAGAAATCAAAGTATATGATTTTCACGTCAAATAATAATAACCATCAAGCCACTATACAAGCAGCAATAGATAAAACAGACTGCACGAAGCTGCTGGGGTCCTTTTAGATAGTAATTGTAAATAATCAAACCACATTTCTAATTTGAAATCCAGATTAAGTAGCGCATGTTATGCATTGAGAATTCTTTCACGTCTCTTTAATACATCAATATTAAAAACAGTATACTTTGCCCATTTTTACTCAATAGCCAAATATGGCATTGAAGTCTGGGGTTGTACCTCTGAATTAGAGCAGATATTCGTACTTCAGAAAAGAGCTATTAGGATAATGTATAAAATGAAATTTAGAGATTCTTGTAGAGGCATCTTTAGACAAAACAATATTCTTACAATTCCTGGTCTGTATATATTTTCGTGTATAATGTATTTATATTTAATAATTTAAAATTTAAAATACAAAAGAAATTTTGTATTTAATGTTAAAACCATGTTTATTCAACAAGATTCAGAGACAATCACTTTATGCTTCCACAGCATCGTTCTGTTTTGTTGGAAGGTAGCACACATTATGCAGCCATAAGTTTCTTTAACAAATTGCCAATAGATATACGAATGAATTTACATCAGCCAAACTTTCGGAGGTGTGTACATCAATATATTTGTGAACTAGAGCCATATTCTAAAAATAACTTTTAAGTATGTTTTATCGTATTTATTAATTTATATACTTTTAAGATGTATATCTGTAACTTTGACTTGTCCCATACATGTACTTTGTATAATGTCGCATGTGATCAATAAATTTGACTTGACTTGACTTGACTTGACTTGACTATCTATCCGCGAATGTAACTCCTACGTTATTAGTACTTATAGAATGATAAATGAGGCGTCGAGTGAGAGCTAACTCAAGGATGTATTAATGATGAGAAATTTAACTTCAGACTTCCTCGAAACTAGAGTTGCAACCGGAAGTACTGTTTTATTAAAGTCGCCGAAATAGTTCAAGCGATATATTATTCGACGCGCGGACGCGCATTAGCAAGACGAGAATCAATACAGTAGACTCCCGTAAGTTCGGCCTCGGTTAGTTCGGTCTCCGCTTAGTCCGGCCGGCTCTCTGAGCATTAGTCACACACATTCTTGTTTCACTTGCAATTTTTACTGTTTATATAGACTAGACAGTATACTTGTTGTGTGTGTGGACAATAACTGTTTCGCGTCGTGCATTAAACTGCTTAAAAATGAGTGAAACGCGTAAACGTAAGTACGAGTCAATGGAACAGAGACTAGAAGCTCTGTAAAGATTGGACAAAGGAGAATTCGTGCAAAGTATTTGCAGAGATTTAAATGTGATACAAAAGAAACAAAAACGTGGCAAAAGTACAATCAACGACTGGCGGCGTAATAGAAAAACTATTGAAGGCTTTTGTACACAGATTTAAACGAAAAAAGTTCTACAGAAGCGTTGCACACTGAGAAAAGCAAAACACGAATTGGTGGAAGATGCTCTGTGGTTGTGGTTCGTTCAAGAACGAAGACGAGGAACCCCGTTAACTGGACCAATCGTAAAAGAGAAGGCTATGATCTTTCACTCAAAGCTTCAACCAGAAGAGGCGTTCTTGGCTAGTGAGGAATGGCTCTCCCGATGGAAAAAGAGACACGGGGTCTGCAAAATTTTTAAAAATCTTTGGTGACCAAAACTTGAGTCCAAAGCAAATCTACAACATCGTCGAAACTGGGTTAAGTTTTAGACTTCTGCCAGAAAAACCTTTGCCACCTCACAAGAAACATCTGCGGCAGGATTTAAAGTTAGCAAAGAGAGGATAACGGTCGCCTTGTGTTCAAATGCCTCGGGGACCCACAAGATACCCCTATTTGTCATTGGCACAGTAGAAAAACCGAGACCGTTTAAGAACATAAACATGGAAACTCTACCAGTGTATTACCGGTCGCAGAAATCAGCACGGATGAACACATATTTGTTCAGGAAATGGTTTGTGTGCGAATTTGTTCCGAAAGTGAAAAACCATTTGACAAAATTAAATCTGTCCATCAAAGAACTTCTACTGCTTGACAACGCACCTACTCACCAGGAAGGTCTTCAGTGTGACGATGAAAAAGAAATTAAATTGCTGTTCCTGCCACCCAATGTAACCAGTCCTCAACAGCCAATGGACCAAGGGGTCATTGAGTGCTTCAAGAGAAAGTATCGCCGAAAACTGCTTTATGAAGTTCTTTCCAAACTGGAGGCTGATGACAACTTAAACCTCTTAAAAGTGCTGAAGTCAGTTAATATGAAGGATGTTGTGTACATGTCGGCCGAGGCATACGTCGAAATACCACCATCGACGTTTGTAAGGTCTTGAAAAAAACTTTGGCCAAATCTTGCAGATGAGCCAAACAACATTCTTGTTAACGAACCTGATGACAATGTAGCTCTATTGCACGACCTTCAGAAACTACCGAACTGTGGTCCCATTGTTGAAAAAGATGTTTTGGAGTGGATCGACTTTGAAAAGGAGCTACACAACGAGGTTTTGGACGACGACGAAATTGTGTCATTCGCCAAGAAAATGAGAAGGATAACAATACAGATGCTGCTGATAATGAGGATGAAGATAAAGAAAATAAAATGAGCCTCGCTGAAGACAAAACAGCTTTGCAACTGGCAGCTACCTACGTCAAACAGCAAAAATAAGCGACTGCCATCGATGGAATGATTATTAAAAAGTGGTGTGTCTTTGCACATCAAAAATCATTAGAAAAAAAATTCAGAAAAAAATGACTGACTTTTTTAAGTGTTTAAGAAGCCAAAAAACCCATGTGCAATACTATTTTTAAATTTTATTAGGCCTAGAGTTCTGTAACTATTGTTTAATAGTACTTTTGTAACGGTCTATCTTTTCATATGTGTTAAATATATGTCAGAGTATTCCTCTGTGTTGTCTTCAATTTAATGTACAATTTTTTTGTTTTTGCTAGATCCATACAAACAATAAATGGACATTTTTTAGATAAGCATCGGTTAGTTCGGCCACTTTTAAGTTCGGCCTAGGGTCCGGTCCCGAGGAGGCCGAACTTACGGGAGTCTACTGTATATACTTCAAGTTTTTATATCACTTCCGTTCGGTTAAAAAGGTGTAACCGGAAGTGTCACATCATCTGCAAAGAAGAATACAATAAACTTGACTGCACCAAATATATTTCGTTTGATTATGATTAAATGATTTGCATCTGTTTTAGAAACAATTAATGTTTCCGATCTGTTAACACTGGTCGTATTCAGGACACAAAAAAGTGAGGAAGCAGTTCCCGATGGAGCGGTATCTAACAGTTTTGTTTCGTCTTGTGAACGCTCCGCTCCCTAAATTCGTGACAGATTATCACTTTTAGTTATATGTGAGGTTATAGAGTGAGCACGTAAAGGTTGGAATAAATTCATTTTTTCATGAATGGGCAATTTTGGAAATAAATCCCGAAACAAGTCAATTTTTATTTTTAAATTACGACTTTTTGGCATATACAGTAGAAGCAGTGGCGGATCCAGAGGGGGGCGCGGGGGGCGCGCGCCCCCCCCCTCAGTTAAAGAAAGTTATAGCCTATACCATATTTTTAAGTTTAAACGAAAAATTTGATTTGGAAAAGTCGTTAACAACACATAGGTTTGATAGTATGATGATTTTAAAAACCACCAATGATGTATATTTCTCGCGGTAAGAGGTAACGGATAGTCATGTGATGAGCGATGCAGCGGTGTAAACGGGAGTTAACCAGCCGTCTGGACGCTGACGGTGACGGACTGGCGGGTAGAGATGGAAAATACCGCTACTTTCTGGTATTAGGTGACGGCGTTCCGTGACTCAGCTGTAATAGGTGACGGTATTATATTATTTTTGTCACCTATTACCTGACAGCAGGAGACTGCTATCCCCTCCCCAGCCCTTCGGTATTATGGGTCCTGTCTGAGTATTTCAGCATTATTTATACAAATACTAAAATAATAATAAATACATTTGATATTTTATCATTAATAAAAATGTAATTTTCAATCTGCTTTCAATCAGCTTTTAATAGGTAAACTAATTTAATACCTTATTCTAACCATAAATTGTGGCCGGTAAAATTGATATTTTATAATCAATATAGTTTTATTTTTCAGTAAAAAGTATCCTTTTATAGTCTCTATACTCTTAAAAATAGTTAGGTAGTTTTAGCGTGATTGGCCGTAAAGACAGACAGGAAGAAACCACTTCATCTTAATAATAGTATAGATCAATATTACAACTACTATGACAAATACCCATGAATACGGTGACAGAAAAGGGTGACAGCGAGACAGCGTCCTAATACCTCACCGCGATATTCGACGACGGCAGACGGAGACGGTTACAGAAATATTAGGGATATTGCCGTAACGTATTACCTTTGTCACGAATACCTGGTAGTAATAGGGTGACTTATCCTAATACGATATTTATAACGCCCATCTCTACGGGCGGGACGATCGCAGCGCGGCTGCGGTGCTGGTGCCTGCGGGGCGCTTGAGTACTAAGCTGGAAGCAGAGAGTAGGCTAGAAGCTGTCTGCTAGTTTATTAGTAGTTCCTAGTGTTCCTAGTGTTTGTGTCCGGTCCGTCATGAGCACAGTAGCTAATGCGTGATCGCAGCTTGTATCATACCAAAGTGTTTCAGCTAATTGCATAGTTGCGATATTTTTGTCAAGTGTGAGTTGTTTGTGATATTTGGTATACCGTTGGTGTTGGAAAATGGATCGTTTCAAGTTAAAAAGAGAAGAATAAGTTATCAAGAGGAACAAGATGTTGAGGAACAGTCTGGTTTGTCTCCGTCTCATAACCTAATGCCAGTTGATGAACCTGCAGAGGATCAACAATCGACCTCGACATCGGTTGATAATGTAAATAGTTCTTCTCACGACATTGGTTATTATTTACAAAACATTTCAAGTTCAAATGATCACTCAAAGTATATTATTTTAACTCAACACTAGACACCCGAAAAAAACTACCAATTCCCTACGTCTTCTCACATCAAAAGAGGACGTGAGGAGCTAAGGCGAGTGAATCATGGGCACTTCGAAAAATACCCCTGGTTGGTATTTTCCGAATTCAAACAAGGGCTATTTTGTAAATATTGTGCCGTTTTTTGCCACGGAAAGAAAGCTGGCGGTCAAAATACAGTGCCTTTGAGAAAGTTAGTATCCGAACCATTGAATAAATACGCAAAACTTTCTGGAAAAGATGGCGACCTTGAGTCTCATAACTCTAATGAGTATCACAAGAAAGCTGAACTTGATTCGAAAAACTATATAAAAATCTTCGAAAATCCTGACCTTAAAATAGTAAATAGGTTGGATCAAAACAGAAAAGAACAGGTGGCACAAAACCGTTTAAGACTGGTGCCGATAATCAAAACTATATTGTTACATGGCAAGCAAAACATTCCACTGAGGGGACATCGTGATGATGGAAATTTGATGGAAAGTGCAGACAATCCCGTGGAGAATGATGGTAATTTTAGAACACTGTTACGGTTCAGAATTGACAGTGGTGACACTCAACTTGCAGAACACTTGAAATCCAGTGGTGCCAATGCTACGTACATAAGCAAAACTACGGCCAATGATTTGATTAACTGTTGTGGCGAGGAAATTTTAGATGAAATAAAACAAAGAGTTTCAAAGGTAAAGTTTTATTCAATTTTGTTTGACGAAACGACTGATGCATCTCATACTTCCCAGCTAAGCCTCTCTCTGCGTTATGTATATAAAGATGTCATAAGAGACAAGAGAAGATTTTGTTGGCTTTATTGATCTTCATAAAGCCAACTACTCTCATGTTGATGTTGATCCCGAAGTGGAACCTGTTATAACAGGGGAAATCCTAGGTCAGACGGTGGTGAATTTTATAATATTTTTGGGGTTAAACACGAATAATTGTGTTGGAATAAGTTGTGATGGCTGTTCCGTCAACATGTCTGAAATGCGGGGTGCGGTTACACAGATACAAAAGGTGGCGACCAATAGCATTATGTGTGGGTGTAAAAACCATGCATTGAACTTAAGCATATCCAAATGTAATAAGGTCCAACACGTAAGAAATGCTCTAGGAACCATCAAAGCAGTAACAAGCTTTTTCAACTCATCAGGAAAAAGAAATTCAGTTTTGAAAAAGGTGTTGGGACATCAGATGAGAGGCTATTGTGAGACGCGTTGGGTAGAGCGTCACGAGGCTGTTTTAGAATTCACAGAAGACATGCCTAAAATTGCGGAAGCTCTCAAATGCATATCACAGTGGAGGGACAGCACAACGTCAAGTAAAGCCCGCGCTCTGTTGTGCTCAATTTCAACTTGTGATTTTATCATCACAATGCATTGCCTGAGTGACACAGCAGATGTTACATGTGGTCTTAGTAAATATCTACAAACAGAAGCTATAGATGTATGCTCAGCCAAAAGTAAAATTGACAATATGATGAAAACCATTCAGAATAAAAGAGACAAGACCAACGAATTCTTCCTTTTAATTTTCAGTAGTGCTGAAAAAACCATGGACGCGATGGATGTACAAATGCGTGTCCCCAGAATTGTACGGAAGCAAATTAATAGGCCCAACTACACACTATTAACAGGTGACAACCAACGATCACAAGTTTCAAAGTATTGGGAAACTGCTGTTTACATACCGATTCTAGACAATCTCATAACTGATTTGACAAGCAGATTTTCAGACGAGTCTTTGGATTGCTACAAGCTAAACATTTTAGTTCCATCAACGTTAGATTCCGTGTCAAATGTGAAATCCAGCTTTGAAAGTATTTGTGATAAATACTCTTCTGTATTGTCAATTAAAAAGGAAACAATGCTAATGAAGATTTTGAATGAGATTTGCTCCCTAAAGAACATGGTTAACTACAACGTCTTCAAAGAAATCAGTACCCCTATGACGTGTTTTCAAAATCTTGATGAGCACAACTACCCTATTTTGAAGTCTTTGGTGCAGATCCTGCTTACTTTACCAATATCAATAGGTGAGTAAAACATTGGCATGATAAATAAATTAGAGATATATAGGTTATATTTACCTTAATCGTCGATACAGTTCTTCAGTTTACATTTGTGCTATGTATACATTTCGAAGTATTAATTATTACTTCATCATCACAGGCTTTTGGCTTTTATTACGTCATATGTTTAGTAAAATTTCTAGAGTTAAAATCACAAGGTTAACAATTTTTGTTTACTAAAATTAATCGATGATGACTTATCCCAAACCAGCAGAGGCGCAACCTATAAAAATTATAAAACTAGCTGACCAATTGTGTCACAAATAATATTTAAACAATTACCATAAAATATTTAAATTTTAGACAAAATAACATTGGAATGGTTATCAATATTCATCCTGTTTGCCCCTTTGGATTTATATGACAAGTAATATGGTAAACTTACCTTTCCGTCAAATCCAAAAATTGTTGCTTTTTGTTGTTACATGTTTCGATGGATGCCGATCATCGTCAGACACAGTATATAACACTCATTAAAGTTAAAATTAAAAACACAAACATTGAAAACATTTAAAAAACGGACGATTAAAATATTTATAATGTAAATGTAGGCCTACAATGATTAACGTACCGTACCGCGGCAAGACTGGCAGACGACTCAAGCGGCAAGACTGGGAGTCGTCTGCCAGTCTTGCCGCGGTACGGTTCGTTAATCATTATTGTAGGCCTACATTATAAATATTTTAATCGTCCGTTTTTTAAATGTTTTCAATGTTTGTGTTTTTAATTTTAACTTTAATGAGTGTTATATACTGTGTCTGACGATGATGGGCATCCACCGAAACATGTAACAACAAAAACAACAATTTTTGGATTTGATGGAAAGGTAAGTTTACCATATTACTTGGAATGGTTATACTGTACTTTTAACTGCATTGCAATATCATAACTACAATGTTTCTTAAAAAGGGTTTCTATTTTAGCAACAGCAGAGAGATCATTTTCTACGCTGAGGCGATTGAAAAGCTGGATGAGGACCAGAATGACCGAAGACCGCCTGACCGGACTGGCTCTCATGAATGTTCACAGGGATATAGAAGTGGACATCAATAAAATTATCGATCGGTATTCCAGCAAGAAGAATAGAAAACTGGATTTTGTAATTTAAGGGAAAACAACGTAGTTTTTGTTAAGCCAAAGTATTTTTGTTTTGTTTTATAATTTACTTCTAATGTCAGTAATTAAATCATACTAAACATAATGTTAGTTAATCATTTTGCAACCTTCTTTTATACAGTATATTAATACCTTGTGTCTTATAAAAACGTAATCTTGATATTTGAAAAATATTTTTAAATAATGAAACATAAAAAAAGTGTTTTTTGCTTGTTACATTTTTTAATAGTTCAAATGGAATGACTATAAGCCACTCTTAAAGTATTTAAGTAGGATGAGTTTCCAGTCTAAATGTACCACAGGACTACAGTGTCTACTACCAGTCACTACACGTATCATCCTAAATCATTTCTCTCTGCTAGAGTAGAGAGTTGAAAATAGCTGAGTTTATTTGTCAATTTCAAGGTTATTTTTTTGTAAACGCAGTGTGAACAGAGTAAAAAAATGTGTTTTAAAACGTCAATTTTCAAAACTCAAAAAAGGGTATTCCATACCCCCCAAACCCCCCGGTATTGGGCCCATGTTGACAAGGTTACGCCCCCCCCCCTCAAGAAATCTCTGGATCCGCCCCTGAGTAGAACCCCGCAAATCCGAACTAATTGGGGGGACAGCCTGTTCGGATTCCGAAAAGTTCGGATTATCCGAAAGTTAGCCTAACTAATAATTCAAAACTTTCGTTTTCGTTGATTTTGAGTCACAAAACGTTCTCGCAAGAGTCTGGACTCTTGACAATATTTTTGGACTAAGTTGACTGCAAGCAAACCGAAGAAAGTTTATATTTAACATTTATAGTTTACGCACTTACGTTTACGAACATGTAAACCGAATGGAACCAGATATATTAGCGAACATCTGTAAAAACAACAAGCCGTATAGCAGAAGACCCGTTAAAAAGCCGCCGAAAAGGTGGAAAGACAATGTACAGCCAACAACAACTGAAACAGAATAAGAGGCAGACAAACAGGAGTAAACCTAGTCGCACGAAGAAGAAGAAGAAGTTTATGTATAAAGTACGTATTTATTTTTAAGAAATATTAAATGTCAACGTCCTCTTAATCATACATTATTTAATTTTCTGGTTTTACTCTGTACCTATAATAAACATGTTTTTAAGTTTTTGTCGTGAATTTTTTATTTTTTTTTTTTCACTTTCTGTTGATTCGGATTTGCCGAAAGTTCGGATTCGCGGGGTTCGGATTTGCGGGGTTCTACTGTATATCATACTGGTGACGTCATCCATCTGGGCGTGATGACGTCATCGATGATTTTTTTAAATCAGAATAGGGGTCAAGTGATAGCTTATTTGAAAGGTAATTCAATTCTCTATCCAATAATATAAACATTGACATTATTATTTATACAGGGTGTCCAAAAAAATTGTTTTTTGGATTCAATTTATTGACATAAAAAGAAGAATGTGTGTAATTTGTTTAATTCAAAATATATTTTACTGCTATCAGAAAACAGGAAAAAATGTTTATTTGACAAATAAATATTGTTTTTTGCTTAAATTCAATATTAAAGCAGCCACCCACCTGTCTCTTGAGAGTTTGAACATTTAATTTAAGCGAAAAGCAAGATTATTTTTCAAATACACATTTTTTTTGTTTTTTAAGGGTATTAAAATGTATTTTGGGTGTTCGAGTTTGGCAAGCGAGGCGAGAGGTCGTGTGGCAGGTGTATTGGCGATAAGGTAATTTCGAATTCGAAACCTATCACAATAAAAACACCGGTTTTTTAAAAGACCTATCGTTATCGATAATCGTTAAACTTAAAAAGCGTTCTTGTGCGAAATAAAAATAAACTTCTAAGTGTATAATAATAATATTCATATTAGTGCTGAGGTTAACATTTAATTTAAAATGGCCAGTGGCGGAACAGGAACAATCCGAAAGGAAACCTATAGAAAGAATGAAGAACTATCTGATAGTGGCGACGAAGAATCTAAGAAGAAAAAATATAAAGAAGATAAATTATATTTTGAAAAGAGTAACCTGACGAGACGAACACCGAATAAAAGCAACGACACAAATGAAGAGATGATAAAAATGATGCGGGAAGTTATGTGGAAAAATGATGAAATGATGGCAGAAATAAGAACCATACGGAAAGACCAAAAAGAAACGATGGAATATATTAAGGAGCTGAAAGAAAAAAACGAAAAATTGGAAGAAGGTTTAAAAATGGCAAACAATAGAATAGAACAATTGGAAAAAGATAGACGGAGAAATAATATAGTATTAAAAGGCCTAACACTAGATGCTACCGACGGAAAGCCTGTAAAGGAGTCAGTAGAACACTTCATAGGAAGAAATCTGAAATTAGAGGTCAGACTGAGAGGAGCGGTGAAGATCGGCGACCAAATCTTTGTAGCAGAAATGGAAAACCTAACGGATAAGATTAGTGTACTAAAAAACAAAGGAAAACTGAAAAATCTACAGGGACAAAAGGTGTATATAGAATCAGATTTAACAAGAAAGGAAAGGGAAATACAAGCAAAAATTAGGAAAATGGCAAAAGAAGAAAAAGACAAAGGTAATACTACGAAGATAGGATATATGAAACTGGAGATTAATGGAAAGGAGTGGAAATGGGACCATAATAAAGAGAAACTTATACTAACTCACAGAAATATCGGGGAAGGGACTTCAAAAAACTAAAAGAAAATAATGAGACCGGACCCACAACAATGACAACCAAGGCAATGAATGGGAAAAGCGATAGGGAAAAAGATGATGCAAAGGTAAACAAGGATGAAAATAGGAAAAAGGGGAAAGCTAGATTGCAGAAAAAAGGAGAGATAAAAATGGGAACATGGAATGTGAGAAGCATCAATGGAAAAGAGGAAGAACTGGTAGAAGATATGATAAGACAAAAAATAGAAATACTAGGAATAACAGAAACGAAGATGAAAGGAAAAGGTCTTAAGAAAATACACAAAGGATATTGGTTACTTTGGGTAGGAGCGGATACAAAAGAGAGAGCAAAAGAAGGAGTCGGGATAATAATTGCACCGAATAGACTACAACACGTTATAGAAGAAACATATGTTAACCAGAGAATATTATCGGTGAAAATTAAACTGATGGACGAAGAAATATGGACAATAATAACAGCCTACGGAGTAAATGAAGATGCAAGAAAGGAAGAGAAAGATAAATTTTTCGAGGAGCTCCAAATGCAAATTGATAATGGGGAAGAAAACATAATTGTAATGGGAGATCTAAACGGTAGAGTCGGAAACAACAACAGCGGAATAGAGGAGTGCATGGGAAAAGAAGGAGAAGAAATGCTAAACAGAAATGGTGAAAGAATAATAGAAATATGTATGGAGAATAAACTAGTTATAACAAATACAAAATTTAAACATAAAGAAGTACACAAATACACGAGAGTACAAGACAGCAGAAACGAAAAATCAATCATAGATTACTTTTTGGTAAGCAGCAACAAATGGAAAAGAGTACAGGATACGAAAGTGAAAAGAGGCTCGGAGATTGGCAGTGACCACCATCTAGTAATAATGAGAATGAGAACAACAGAGGAAAAAGAAGAAAAGAGAAGAAAGGTAGTAAATGAAAAAATAAAAAGTTACAAATTAAAAGAGGAAATACATAAGAAGAAATTCCAAGAAAAATTAGATAATACTTTGAAAGGTAGGGCAAAAAATACAAATATAGAAAAAAAATGGGAATATCTAAAAACCAGCATAATCAAAGCAGCTGAGGAAACTTGCGGGAAAGCAAAAATAGCAAACACTAACATGAGGAGAACAGAATGGTGGACGGAAGAAATACGAGAGAAAATAAAGAACAAAAAAGACAAATGGAAAAGATACCTAAGCACAAAACACCCGGAAGATTACGAAGCATATAAAGAAAAAAGGAAAGAGGTTAAAATAGCGGTGAAAGCAGGAAAGGAAAGGTCATGGGAGAGATTTGGACAAAAAATGACAAAAAATTATAGGGAAAACCAAAAACTCTTCTACGGCGCATTAAAACAACTCAGACAAAAGAAAGAGCACACGATGCCGAATATAAAAGACAAGAATGGAAACGTACTAACAGAAGAAAAACAAATAATGGAAAGATGGAGAGAACATTTCAAAGAGCTAACTCATGTAGACAAGGACAACATAGGGGAGATACAAGAAAGGAATGAAGAACAACAAGTGGAATCCATAACAAGAGAGGAATTAGAGAAAGCAATAGAAAGAGTAAAACTGGGCAAAGCACCAGGCAAGGATCATATCACCCCGGAAATGATAAAATTCATGGGGACAGAGGGAATGGATAGCATGAAAGAACTAATGAATGATATCATAAATAGAGCAGAATTACCAAAGGACTGGAAGAAAGACATTATATTACCAATACACAAAAAGGGAGACAAGAGAAACTGTAATAATTACCGAGGTATCACCATATCAAGTATCCCTGGGAAGGTATTAGCAAGAATACTAGAGACAAGAATAAAAACACAAATAGAAACAACTATGGAAGACACACAGTGTGGATTCAGGAAGGACAGAAGCACGCAAGACCTAATATTCACATTAAGACAAGTAAGTGAGAAGGTAATCAAGAAAAATAGAGAGATACATATGTGCTTCATTGACCTGGAAAAGGCGTTTGACAGAATCCGAAGAAAGGACGTTTGGAAGACACTAACAGAAAGGGGAGTCGACAGACACATAATAGAAGTAATAAAGGATATGTACAAAAATAATACAAATACAGTAAGAACCAATAACGAGGAATCCAGAGAATTTTCTACAAGTCAAGGCGTCAAACAGGGATGCGTGCTGAGTCCACTGCTATTCTCAGTGGTACTGGATGAAGCGATAAAGAAAGCCAAGAGAAGAATGAGAAAACTAACATTAGGATACTGGCAAATGAAACAGACTCAACTATCGGAGCTACTATTTGCAGACGACATGGTATTGATAGCAGAAAACAGAGAAGACTTACAGAACAATCTTGAAATCCTAGAAGAAGAACTATCAAACATAAATATGAAAATTAATACAGAGAAAACAAAAACAATGATAATTTCAAATACGAGGAAGACACACGCAATAGAATTAGACGGGAAACAACTAGAGCAAGTGGAATATTTTAAATACCTAGGAGTAATAATCGAATCAAATGGTAAACAAGACATGGAAATAAACGAGAGAATGGGACGAACAGGAAGCTTATTTAACACTATGAAAACAACATTTTTTGGGAAAAAAGGGATACCGGAAAAAGTAAAAACGGCAGTCGTTAAATCAGTAGTTAGACCAACAATCATGTATAGCAGCGAGACATGGACATTGACGGGGAGACAAAAATCCAGAGTCAATGCTATGGAAATGAGGTTCCTGAGGAAAATAGCAAACAGAAAGAGGACAGACAAAATACGAAACGAAACAATTAGACAAAACCTAAAACTAGAACCAATCAATGAAAAAATAGTAGAAGGACAACTTAGATGGTTCGGGCACGTGTGTAGAATGTCGAACGAGAGGCTAACAAAACGAGTGTTCGAAACGAGAGTGCAGGGGAAAAACAAAAGAGGGAGACCAAGAGTTATGTGGGTAGATGAAATCAGGAAAGAAGTCGAGAAGAAGGGATTGACATTGGAAAGTGCAAGAAACCTAGCGCAAGATCGGAAAGCATGGAGACTACAATGCCAAACTCAACTCCACCAGCCTTACACCTAAAGGTAGAAAGGCTTAGGACTAAGTAAGTAAGTAAGTAAGTAAAATGTATTTTGAATTAACTAAATTACATACATTCTTCTTTTTATGTCAATAAATTTAATTAAAAAAAATTTTTTTGGACACCCTGTAAAAATAATTATGTTAATATTTATATTACTGAATATAGAATTGAATTACCTTTCAATTGAGCTACCACACGCTCCCTATTCTCATTTAAAAAAATCATCGATGACGTCATCACGCCCAGATGGGTGACGTCACTAGTATGATATATATGCCAAAAAGTCGTAATTTAAAAATAAAAATTGACCTGTTTCGGGATTTTTTTCCAAAATCGTCCATTCTCAAGAAAATTAATTTATTCCAACCTTTACGTGCTCTCTGTATATACTTGCTTCGTTGCTTCTGCACAATAAATTGTTTTTTACTTCATAATCATGGTCAAAGACCATGGATTGTTTACCGTCTGCGCTATTTTCTAATTGATAATTAGTACTTGACGCTATCTATCTTTCAACAAGTCTATTGACAAATTCACAAAAGTAGCATACCTACGCTGATTGAATTTGCCTTTGCTGTTTGAATTGTGTCTTAATCCACCACCAGTGGTGCTCAGACTTACACTGCATGGGATCACCCCCTTATCTATGCATGGGATCTACCACATAAACTGCAAGCGTCCAACGATCGACTGCTAGTAAAAAAAACAAGAATAAAAAACCGCTAAACGCCTTAAAAATTAGTGGCGCATACAATATTCCAGCTACAAAAGAACTGATATGAGTATTACGTGGCGCGAAAATGTATTTTCATTTTGATGGAAAATAAAATTTTTCCATAATATTTGCTAAATTTGAAGTAAAACGCGCCACAAAAGAGTAACTTTGATACAGTTTGCATTTTGAGGCTCTTTGTGGCGCGTTTTACTTTAAATTTAGCAAATATTAGATATGGAAAAAATCTTTCAAAATAAAACTAGAATTTTATTTTCCATCAAAATGAAAATACATTTTCGCGTCACGTAATACTCATATCAGCTCTTTTGTAGCTGGAATATTGTATGCGCGACTCATTTTTACTTGAATCAGGAGTTTTTCAAGTTTTTTTTATAAATTAAATGTAGGAAGTTGAATGTAATGTTTCTCGATTACACGTTAAGCGTTATAAATGGTCGCCTTTGTCACATTCTCTCCCAAATGATCTAGTAGTTACGACTTACGACACCAGACTTGTGATAAGACAATCCGAGTTCATATCCCAGCCATCCTAATAATTATGGACGGCAAATGAACTCGGATTTATCAATCTTAGCGTCGTAACCATTACAACTACATAAACCATTTCAGAGATAATGATTAAATGGATTATACTTTTGGAGCTCGATTACTTCTGAACGGCTTAACCGATTTGGTTCATTAAACATTAGTTTGAAACGTACTGACAAGTAGTATCTGATGCATCCAAGGTCAAGTATGATAACTGAAGGTATTACACGAATTATTGAACTTGAAATAGATTTGATCATACTTTTGAAGCCTATAACTTAAAAATTCGAATTTTCCCAGATATAAGGTATACCTACACCGTTAGATGCGTCTAGAGTCCTACTACAAACGCTCAGTTATTGGCGTAATTCGTAGGTTGAAATTTTGAGTAATTGTCAAAAAACCAAAATTTTCAAAGTTTGGTTTTTCAGTTTTTCGGCTATAATGAGCCGTGTGTATGTCTGATCCTAACAGTTAGGCACCATTTGAAAGCTTAACTCAACGCTATTGATTTGGTGTATTTGCAGTTTTCCTGTCTCTCCTTGAACCCTAAGATATATACGCCCAAAAAATATGCCATTTTATATCTACCAAGTCCAACAGCTGGCTTATTGGTGGTCAAAAGTCACAAACTACACCGGTTCTGAATCGGCCCTGACCCCTCTTCAAACACAGAAAAAAAAATCAGATCGGTGTAACTTTTCCACATATGTACATACATTCATATCCACAAACATTTTCCCCTTTTTAAATAAAAATTGAGTCATATTTCAGAGCTCGGTAACTTTTCAATAGTATAACCGATTTTTGAAATTAGACATGCGTTGGAAAGGTGATGATCAGTACTATCAGAAGCCGCAAAGGTCGGACTTATATTATTGAAATTTTTGGTAGTTTTGGGGACGAAAACAAAAAACAGACCCTAATTGGGAAGGGCCGTAAAATCCACACCCTTGGACCAAAATGGAGAGTTGACATATGGATGGACCAGTCTTTTCCTTAAATTTTAAGATGGGATTTGGTCCGATTTTCAGTTCAGTCAGATTTAGAAAATCGAAAATTTCGTGTATATATAGTGCCGCATGTAGGGGTATTGTGCGCCACTGACGAGAACTACCGTTCTCTGGTAATATTGAAAATAAAAAACTTTATTTTACATTTTTATTTGTTAAAACGTTGTAACTACAGAGAGTTGTAATTAAATATGTTTTTCATCTTAATTTTACTTGGATGGTAATGCACTTCAAGAAGTGCATGGCACTTCATATCATCCACAAGTGAGCGCAGTCTCCATCTTTTCCATATGTATTTTTTCCGTGAATCGCGATCGACTTCAAAAACTTTGGCGATCTACCGGTCGATCGCGATCGACCGTTTGAGCACCGCTGCACCACATCGTCGCTGCATTGCTTAGGTAATTGAGAATTTGATCATCATGGTGTATACCTAATTGAGACGAATTCGGGACAATTCTGAAAAAAATACCTGAAATCCGGGACTTTTCAATGAAAATCGGACCATTTTTATGTCGACAATGATATTTTTGATGGGATTAAGCCACAATTGGTTGTAATGGTAATTACATTTTTGTTAGTTTTTGACGCCTCTACTTTCAATCCGGAAATTGTTCTCAAACATTGAGACCAATCAGAAATCAACTGATGGATTTTCCTTCGGATAAATATAACCTTCAGTTAAAATAAAAAATTAATAATTACAATCAATTGTGGCTGTGGTTACTTACCACATGATTGGCTGAAATCTACTTTTATACCAATTCCCAAGAAAGCGAAGGCAAAAGAATGTCATGATCATCGAACCATTAGCCTAATGAGCCACGTACTTAAGGTCTTTCTGCGTGTGATCCATGCGAGAATATATAAAAGAATCGAAGAACATTTGGGAGAAACTCAATTTGGCTTTAGAAATGGACTAGGTACATGAGAGGCCCTGTTTGGGTTGCAGGTATTAGTACAAAGGAGTAGAGATGTAAATGCTGATGTGTACCTATGTTTTCTTGATTTCGAAAAAGCATTTGACAAAGTATCACATACTAAGATGTTAGATTTTCTAAGGTCAACTAATATTGACGATAAAGATCTAAGAATCATTGCTAACTTGTACTGGAATCAAAAAGCCACAGTTAGAGTAGACGGTGATCACACAGAAGAGATTCAAATTCAACGTGGAGTAAGACAGGGATGTATTCTTTCACCATTAATTTTTAACATTTATTCAGAAAAGATGTTTGAAGAGGCACTCAGTACTACACAAAGTGGAGTTGTGATAAACGGGAAACTGATAAATAATCTCCGATATGCAGACGACACTGTACTGATTGCCAGTAGTGATACCGAATTACAATATCTATTGGATTCTGTGGTAGCACAATGCAGTAATTATGGTCTCCACCTTAACATCAAAAAAACAAAATATATGGTCGTCAGTAAGGATAATGTCATCGATGCTGGAATTCACGTTAATGATGTACAACTTAAGAGAGTTGAAGCTATAACATACTTGGGAAGCAGAATCACTGATAATTGGGATCCATCCACCGAAATACGTTGCAGAATTGCTCAAGCCAAATCAGCATTTTTCCGTTACAAGAAAATTCTATGCGGTCATGACATAAATTTGAGTCTTAGGACAAGAATTTTAAAGTGTTACGTGTTTTCCGTTCTTCTCTACGGAGTTGAGTCATGGACCTTAACAGGAAGAATGCTTAAGATGGTTGAATCCTTTGAATTATGGTGCTATCGAAGAATGCTGAGAGTAAGCTGGATGGACAGGGTGCGTAATGATATTATTCTGAGCAGGATGAAGAAAGGCAGAGAACTGGTAAAAATGATAAAGTCTAGAAAACTCGAGTATTTTGCGCATGTTTGTAGACATCCGGAAAAATATAGCATTCTACATCTAATTATGCAGGGTAAAATATTAGGCAGATGAAGCCGAGGAAGAAGAAGAACATCTTGGTTAAGAAATTTGAGGCAATGGTTTGGTCACACTTCGGAATCGCTCTTCAGATCTGCTGCGAATAAAGTTATGATAGCCAACATGATCGCTAACGTTCGATAAACGCACATAGCACCCGAAGAAGAGTGGCTTAATCCCATCAAAAATATAATTGAACATGCCACAAGAAAACAGCTTCAGAACATTTTTATGTTGATTACATCTTACTATTATATTTGTTGAACAATTGATGAATTTGCTTAAAAATCAGAGAAAGAAGAAAGTCTTTAAAAACAAATATTTTCTCGTCCCACCAATTCAGTGTAGAGCTTCACGATACGATACAATATCGATACTTTTTTACAATATCGATACCATCTTTTCTTTTAGTTTATACTTTATTCACATTTGGTGGATATTAAAGGAAATAGTTCGCTAAAATTATTATCACGGTGAATGACAGGATGTGAAATGCAATTTAGATTTCCCTTGTCGAGTATTTCGCCACTCTGTTATGCTTTATTTTTCCAAATTAAAAAGCTCAGAGGATAAATAATTTCGAATTTTATTTCCTGATATACATATTACTAGACATTTGAATTTGAATTTTATTTAGTTGAAACAAGAAGACCAGGGCCCCCGTAAGGGTAACTGGCGCCTGTGTGCAAAAATGGATTTTGGCGCCTCTTAAGGCATTTTGGATCATGTTTTTCTATTTATTTTTTGAAGGTAGGTCGGTAGGTAGGTAGGTGCTTGAAATAAAGCAAAAACTGAACCTTAGAAGTCATATTTATAATCCAGTCACTCACGGTAAAATATTGCAAAACCTCCGAATTTTAAAGAATTGCTTGCATTGACATGGAATTTGGCATACACATACCTAACATGTCAAATAAAAAAAGTGATATTGTGTGGATGTGTGCTTTTGCCCTGGATGTGAGTTTCACCCCTTCTCGGGGGTAAAAAACATAGAAATGTTCAAAAAAGGAATTGGATAAAATGACTAATTTTAAGTAACTTTTGTTCGATAGGGTTTTTTCAGTAAATTCAGTAAGTATTTTATCGAACAAAATGTTCTTAGCAAAAATAAAGCTTATAAAAAAGTGAAAGTGAAACATTTTTTTTTTAATTTATAACTTCAAAAGTAAGTAAGTTACGCTAAAAAATAATGATGGCCCCTTTTTTGATAAAAAAAATCGTGAAAATCACCCCCTAATTAGCGTCCCAAATGAAATTATTAATCGTTACCGCTTCACTACAAGTTACTTATGTATTGTTTGTATGATCTGAAGTTTCATCGGTTCAAAGGTTTTTGAAAAGACTGTTCTAGTTAAAAGGGCTTGAACGAGTCGTTAATCACAGGTGTATTCAAATTTTAAACAGCCATATCTTAACAAATTTTTGTTTTACAGGAAAACAAAAAATCCAAAATATTCAGAATTGAAAAACCTACATTTTTTACTGCTTGAGATTTTTGGTATCAATAATAATTTTTAAGCTATTTAAAAAAAGCAATTTTTTTCAAGATAAAAAAATTTTGTCCAAAAGATTTCTTTTACCAAAAAAGAGACCAACTTTATTTTGAGCATAACTTACTTACTTTTGATGCTAGAAACTTGTTTAAAGAACAAATATAAAGCTTGTTATAAACACTTTTGGCTATTTCACGTTAAAATATTCGATTTGAAATTTGAAGAATAAGAACCTACTTTTCCTTAGCTACAACTGTGCTTCTACTGAGTTTATAGGCTTCATATGCCAGCCATTTTTTAAACTTTTTGTAAGCTATTTTTTTGATAGGAACATGTTTTTCGATAAAATACTTACTTTTTGAGTTATATTGGAAAAACCGTGTAATAGGGTTTTTGTTAAAAAATGAACATATTCACTCGCAAATAACTCGAAAAGTATTAACTTATTGAAAAAATTCTATAGAAATAAAGTTCCTTAGAATTACTCAGTTTATCCAATTCCAGGCTTATTTTAAACGTATGTCTTTCACCCCCGAGGAGGGGTGGAACCCACCCCCAGTGCAAAAGCACACATCGGCACAATATCACTTTTTTTACTTGTTAGCTATGTGTATTATGTGTACCTATGCCAATATGTATTTCATATCAATGCAAGCGGTTCTTTAAAATTCACAGCAAAAACCGTGAATAAATGGACTATTATTTGTAAACTAAAATATCAAAATGAAAAAAACACAATAAAATCATAACAAAATAAATTAAAATGCCTGACTTCCCACATGGTCTTGCATGTAGGAATCGGCAGTAACTGGATGATATACCTACTAATAAAATTTTGTGTGTATTTATTATATCTTCGTCTTCTTTATCTAATATTTCACGACCATGAAAGTTAATTTCGACCAAACCATCTCTTTCCCTCCACTTATTATTGTATTATAAGGCGAAGTAGATGGAATTTAGGTCCTCTAATTATTATATGGCCGAAGTATTCTGTTTTCTCATGTTTTTCTTCTATTTATACGTAATCCTATTTAATTTCTCAACTTTTATGTTAAAATTAATTTTTGTTTTTTTTTGTTTGTTTTTTTTCCAAATTTTTTGCAATTTTTTACCCTGGATTTTGGCGCCCCTAAAGGATGGCGCCCGTGTACATTGCACAATTTGCACATATGGTAGCGGGGGCCCTGAAAAAGACCATTAAACATTAGAATAAGTGAACATCAGTCTTATATTAAAAATAGAGAATTTGATAGATCTCAAATATGTCAACACGCATGGGACAATGAACACAGAGTTCAGTGGAAAGATTCAAGTGTAGTCCTGAAAGAAACAGATAACAAAAAGAAAAAAATCAAAGAAGCTGCTCTAATTATGCTAAATGAAACCAATTGTGTCGCAAATTCCTCGGTAGAATGCAGTAGGATGTGGTTATCCATACTAAAAGAGGAAGCCAATAGAAAGAAAATACCACCATTAGTAAGTCAATAACATTGGAAGATAGTACATAATTTATATTTCAATATTATGTATCCAGATTTAGCCATACGGCTCACACTCCCTCTAAGGGGAAAATTGACTCATCCCAGATACCTACGGTATCAAAAGGATTGAGCTCTGGTGGGACTCTTTCCGTGTTATCGAGCCCTAGGTGACTTGGTATGCAGGTGTATCTCCCAAAAATTTTCGTACACATCTGGCCGTTGCGAGTAGTACTGCTTTCTGCATGGTCTTATAAAGATGTTCATTAAGACCCAGCTTTTTTATGCTTTCGAGGAGGGTCTTCGGAATGACTCCAGTAGTAGACATAATAATCGGTATCGTCTGGGTACTTTGCATTCTCCATTGTCTCCGTATTTGAATTTCCAGATCTCTGCACTTGGCGATCTTTTCAGTAAATTTAGTACGTAGATTATTGTTGTTAGGAATCGCCACATCAATGAGGGTTGTTTGTCTCGTTAATTTATTGACTAATACGAGATCTGGTCTATTATGCGCCACTGTTTGGTCTGTGAGAACAGTGCGGTCCCAGTATAGCTTGTAGTTGCCATCCTCAAGCATACTCTCAGGGACGTATTGATAATATGGGAGATGGTCGGTTGCAGCAAATGCCTGGCAGCCCCCTGTAAGATGTTGGATGGTTTCTTGGGCTTGACATCCATATCGGCATCTGTCGTTTTGAACATGAGGGTCTTTGATGATATATTTCAGGTAATTTCTGGTTGGTATAACCTGATCCTGAATGGCCAGTAATGAACCCTCCGTTTCAGGGAACATCTTTCCTGATGTCAACCAGTAGTTCGACGCTATATTGTCGACATAATCTTGGCTGACCTTATTGGAATGTCGCCCGTGCAGAGGTTTACCCATCCAGGCGCGCACTTTTTCGTCCTTAGTAAGGTGGTTTATGCGCAGTTCTGCTTCCCTCAGTTTTATCGGTGTTGTGTCATCTACTGCGCAGATAGCGCGATGTAGAGTAGATGTTTCAGCCTGCATCTGAAAATAAGATCTTAAATTAGCAATTTGTTTGTCTAATTGCTCACCTATATCCATAAGTCCTCTTCCTCCTAAATTCCGCGGTAATGTCGTTCTTTCTACTGCACTTTTTGGATGGTGTTTTTGTGCCTTTGTGAGGTGCGTTCTTACTTTTCGCTGAAGATTTTCTATGTCCGTTTTTGTCCACTTAACAATGCCAAATGAATAGCTAAGCGCGGAACATGCGTAGGTGTTTAGTGCCTTAAACAAATTTCTACTATTAAGGTGTGAGCGAAGCAGCTGTTTTACCCTTCGTATAAACTCAGCAGTTATCTCTGTTTTCATTTGTTTATGGTCAATTCTCCGCGCTTGCTTTACTCCAAGATATTTATACATATCGTTTTCACCCATGGCCTCGATGTTCTGGCCATTTTGCATATTGAATCCTCCGGGCTGTACTTTTCCTTTGACTATATTTAAAATACGGCACTTGTCTAGTCCGAAGTGCATGCTAATATCATTAGAAAAAGTTTCTACAGTTTTTAGCATCTCATCGAGTTGGTTTCGAGTGGAAGCCATTAATTTCAAATCATCCATATACAATAAATGATTAAGCTTCGCCACCACATTGTTGTTATTTTTGATGCTAAAACCTGCGTCTGTGGAGTTCAATAGCTGAGATAGTGGGTTCATAGCTAGACAGAACCACAGTGGACTCAACGAATCTCCTTGAAACAGGCCCCGGCTGATTGCGATATTTTCAGTTTCGATGTTATTTTCACCAGGTATTTGAAGGTGAATTCTAGTCTTCCACTCCGTCATTATATGCTCTGAAAAGGTCACTATATTATCATCGACTTTATATATTCTCAATATATCTATAAGCCATTCATGCGGCACTGAATCAAAGGCCTTCTTGTAATCAATGAAGGCAGTAAAAAGATTCCTCTTTTTGGAATATGCCTGATTAGAAATCACTGAGTCGATGATGAGTTGTTCTTTGCAACCCATGGAACCCTTGTCGCATCCTTTCTGTTGAGGCTCTATGATATTGTTCAGAGCACAATGTTGGTAGATACGCCGGGCTACACAGGATGTGACCAATTTATACAAAGTTGGAAGACAAGTAATTGGGCGGTATTTGGCTGGATCTTGGGTGTTATTTTGATCCTTCGGAATTAAATAAGTGGTTCCCTGAGTTAGAAATGATGGTATATCCTGCGGATTAGAAATTACATGATTAATTAGTGTTGATAAGCATTCATGAACACTCCAAAACTTCTTGAGCCAAAAGTTTTGAACTCCGTCTGGTCCAGGAGATTTCCAGTTATGAAGCTCTTTGATGGTATTTGAGACTTCTTCAGTAGTGAAGGGTTCGTAAAGGGTGGTAATGTAGTGTTGGCAGTTCTGTGTCGTATCTTCTATCCATCCAGCATTGCTGTTAAGAGCAGCTGGCGTGGAAAGTTAATTTCCCCTAAACTCATGAATTTCTTCTTGGCTTGGGTAAGTCTTATCGACACGTTCTACAGTGGAATTGAGTTTTCGATAGAACGCTTTTTCAGAACTTTCAAAAAGAACATTGTCGCTTTTGCGGTTGTTACTAACTTTGTACCTCCTTAGTCGTCCTGAATAAACGGAGAGCTTTTGTTTTAATGTATCCAGACACTGATGGGCTGTGTTGTTTTCTGGATCATATCTTGAGTGTCTTGCGGTATTCAGCATTATTTCTTCAGCTCTTCTGATGACTTTTCTACTTGTTACACCTCGTATGTATTCTGTGACTATACCAATATCCCTACGTAATAATTCGATCTTTCCGAGCAGTCTTTTTTCCTAAGGTGCAATTGCTGTTGCTGCACAGTAGATTAGCATATGCAAATATTCCAACGTGTGAGCTTCTACGACATAGTTGGGTAGGACTTCAGTGTTCACAATTTGTAATAGCGCACCTAGTTTCTTACAAGAGTTTATTCGTGGTAGCGGTGGTCTGCTAAGTGGGTTTGTTCCATTAAACTCTTGTACGGCACGAGCCATTTCGTTTGCTAGACTATCGCGCAACTCGTTGTTATCCCGCTGTGTATTATCAGGTTGAGTTTCTGGCATGGAATCTCAGGAGTCTGCTCATCGAGGATTTCATTAGGGATTTGATCTAAAACTTGTTCTTGGTTATTAATCTCCCGTTCGACTTCGCTTTTGATATAATTGCGTCTAGTCTCTGGGATAAGGTTGTTCCTTATGATTACCCGGTATTGATCCTATTATTACCCGATTATTATTATTATTATTATTTATAATTCAAAATAGCATACATACAAAATCAGAGTTTGGTGTTAGATTTGAGAGTAAACTGAATGTAAGACCAAATACTTACAATGTCGGGATAGTATCATGAGGTTTTCTCCTGGTTTTTCCTCGCGATTTGCTATGGAATCACTAACACGAGGATTTTACTGTCACCATTTCATGTGATGTGGTTGTCTTTTTAAAGGCAAATCACATGCTATGATTTTTTTGTGGAGATATTTTTGAGTTAAAGTTGATTTCATGTAATCGAATAAACTTTTTAACTTTCAATAAAGTCGTCCCAGGAACGCAACTCATAAATATTGGCAATATCATTTTAAAGTCTTCTACTTTAAAAGGTATAATATATTACCTACCTATCTTTTCCTACCTCTGGAAGGAAAAAGGGGAAATTCCCCCCACCCCTAACATGGTCCAAAATTAAAGAAAAACATTGTTGAAACATAAAAATATATTATCTGACATGATACTTAAACCACAGACAGACAAATAATTATTCAACCCAATAAATACGCTAGTTAGGAAAATTAAGGGATCCTAAACCTAATGCATATATAAGTTATTATTTATGTCTGTTATGTAGTTTGTGTTTATCTGTTTTATATCTTATGCCCCCCAAGGCAAATTTCCCCTCCCAAGGCAAATGTCTAGATCCGCCACTGCCTATGTCTGAATTGCCGATATGAACGAGTCAGATTAAATTAAATTATCAGAAGAATTTTTTACTATAATATAAGCAACAACACTTTAGTGTAATTTAGTAATATGTATTTTGTATTTTGAGAACGACGTCCGAGTTGGAAGTCGAAACGTCAATAAAATCATTTTTTAAGTTAAATTATGGCTTATTTCCCATTTAGAATAACAAATTACATAAATACCACAAAGAAATAGCTTCAGAACAATATCCATTATCGTTGCCTGATCACGACGTATTAAACTAAAAAATGATTTTATTAAAGTTTCGATTTTATTAAAATGATTTTATTAAAATCATTTTTTAAGTAAAATTGTGGCTTATTTCCCATTAAAAATAGCTAATTACAAAAATGCCACAAAAAAATAGCTTCAGAACAACACGACGTATTATTTATACATTTTTTTGGATCTAAAATAGTTATTTATGAAACAGTTCGTAATAGCCACTTTACACGATGCAAGTAATTGCGAAATTTATTGCACAAGTTCTTGCAGCAAGAACTTCTGCAATAAGTTGCAACTATTTTTCTGCAATAAAGTGATTACACAGTGCAAGTAATTGCATAAACTGACATGAAATGGACAGAAACTTTGACATACCATAAATTTTGGGTTATGTTGTTTTTATAAATTAAAAATGTAATTTTTTGAGTAGAGTTATCAGATATATTAGATTGAAAATGTTAGATTTGAGAAATTTGAGAAAAGTATAATATGTATTATGTATAACAAAATCAATTAATACCTAATGCAAGTATACCTATAATACATTATTCATTTACAAAAGGAAACAAGTTGTTAAATACAAAAGAAATAAAAATATAATATAGTTTCTTTAATCCCTATGTTGCATAATTAAAGTTATCCCCCAGAATAATGTTATCTGTGAAGCGTGAAATTGGTAAAAAGTTCCTCTAGTTTTGTCAAAAATTGTTTAGTTTGAAATTTAGGATGACACCCACATAACAATTTCATGTTCTTAGTAGATTCATAGAACATACTTTTCAGAAAAAGTATATACTTAGAATATGCGTAATTACCATTGCGAATGTGCAGAGCATATACTGAGTATATACTACATTACAGTACTTAAACGTTCTATGTATATACTTAGAATGTACTACCGCACTTCTTTTCAGTATATACCAAGAACATACTTTTTAGAAGATTCTAAGGAGGTGCTATAAACCTTCTATTTATATACTTAGTATGTACTCTCGCACATATTTTTAGTATATGGGAAGAATATTCCAAGGAAGTGCTATATACCTTCTAGTTACATACTTAGAATGTACTAGGGCACATATTTTTAGTATATGGGAAGAATATTCCAAGGAAGTGCTATATACCTTCTATGTATATACTTAGAATGTACTATCGCACATATTTTTAGTATATGGGAAGAATATTCCAAGGATGTGCTATATTTCTCAGAAGTATGTTTTCAACATCACCCAATCTCATCGTAGGTTCTACTAATATATTATATTTACATATTCTAATTGCATATGAGAATGTAGTTATTACATTCTACAATATTACGTAAAAAGTAAGTATAAAATATATAAACTTTAGTTAGTTATATAGGTACCTATGTATAATAAATATTATATGGGTAAGTAGCCTATATATAAAATATAAGTAATATATTTAGTTATTATGTGCACATCAAAATAAAAATGCTGCTTATATAATTATATAATAGCCAAATATATAATATAATATGTATGTAAATTACTAAAATTTATAGGTATCTATATACATTATACATACTTTTACTTACTAGGTATTTAGGAAATATTGAAGTACCAATATGAATTTATTATTTTCAAGCTGCTTTTTATGTTCTTAAAATGTTTTAGTCCTTGTAGCTAGAAATACAGTCGCTTCGTCCTCACAGCGTAGACATAAATGCCTAACTGTACTGGAAACTATTTTCATATTTTGCCTTTTTGTTACCTACCCCCTTCCCTTGTGCAGGTATAAAATATGCAATGCAAGGGTCAGAATAACAATGAATGGCCGTTTCCGGATTCCCGAAAATTATAGGTAAAAATATTTTTATGGTATAAACTCAAATCAAAATGGTGTATTCATTTCAATTGAAAACGAAACGAGAATTTCTCATTTTTCTTCAATAGAATTAAGTTTTAAACTTTTTTACCATACAATTAAAACGGTTTAAAAAAATGATGAATTAGATAGTTCAGTAGTACCTACCAAAATATCTAAATTTTATTAATTATTCTTAACGCGAAGTTGATAATCTATAGGCTAACATTATTCTTCTTCCTATAGGTACATACAGTATATTCTTTTTAAGATATTTTAAAAGTATATACAAGTATGTGTTAAGCACATACTTTTGCATATACTTACGCATATACTAAGAATATTCGATTAAGGTATATTCTAAGAATAAACTTTTACGAACATTCCGAGATACTACGTACACGAATGTGCTCAGTATATTCGGTGCAAGAATATTCTTCGAAGCACATGCAAAGAACATGAAATTTAGAATGTTTTTTATGGTACATGCTATGCTTGTACTACGCATATACTAAAAAGGATATACTTCGACGAATGTTGGCAGGATATGCTTAGGACATGATGCGAACATCATTGTTATGTGGGCAGAATGTCAAAACAAACAGTGTAGCCTTAAAAGTTACTAAAAATATACCCAAATTGCAGAAAAAATTGCATGAAAAATAGGACATGTTCTATCTAGCTGCAACTTCTTGCAGCAAGAAATTGCTGCAAGAAGTTGCAGCTTTCATGTGCAATTCGCGTATGACACGATGCAATTTCTATTGCTGCAAGAAATTGTGCAATTAATTGCGCAATTAGTTGCATGGTGTAAAGTGGCTATAAAGTATGCTTTTTGCGAACGCACGCGATGTTTAGAGTACGAGCGACAGCGGAGCGAGTGCTTTTCATCGCGTAAGTTCGTAAAAAGTACTTCACGCACAGTTTCATACAATATTGTATCTACGATAAACAAATAAAAAAACTGTAACTCTTCGTCACTGGAATTCATTTCTATTCTACAATTTTTAGAACTTTGACAGTTAAAAATTCTAACTTCTTTCAAATCACAAAACTGTTGTAATTTATTGCTCACATGTCATCACCATGACAACGCGAGAGTTAAGGATATTTTGATTATAGGAAAGTGTGCCAAAAAACAGTGCGAAAAAGTAAATCCCATTTAAAATAGGTACATATTGTTACTTCTTACTTCACGCATACATTAAATCCTTCACGCACTGCTATCTAATGACAATTTTCACAAACTAAAAACATACCTAATATGAGATAGACATAATCATGGTGATAACATAATGAGAAATACATTACAACAAAAGTTTTCACAGTTTTGTGGTTTGAAAGAAGTTAGAATTTTTAAATGTCAAAGTTCTAAAAATTGTAGAGTAGAAATGAATTCCACTGACGAAGTGTTATGGTTTTTTTATTTGTTTATCGTAGATACAATATTGTATGAAACTGTGCGTGAAGTACTTTTTGCGAACTTACGAGATGTATAGCACTCGCGCCGCTGTCGCTCGTGCTCTAAACATCGCGTGCGTTCGCAAAAAGAATACTTCACTAACTGTTTCATAAATAACTATTATTTTAGCACCGCTCATTTTACTCATTTTAAGCGTAAGGTACCTAATAGTACACTTTAGTTAGAAGACCAAAAATAATAATATTTTCAAGATTTTTTCTCAGAACATTTATTAGAAATGAACATAAAACTTTTTACATATTAATATCTAACTCTTAGAGAGTACAAAAAATATATATTTTTTCATTTATGCACGTACACTAATATTGCAGAGGGCGCAAAAGTCAAGGCCTCGAAAAATGTTGGCGGACAGTTAATCTCAGGATTGGGATATCTGAAACAAAAAAATCGTACTGCATTTGAAAAAGGAAGGTCTCTTGCGTGACAATTTACCACAATTTAACCAAAAAATAAATTGTTCAAATTTCCGTAAAATCTTTTGTTCGCAGAATTTTTCACTAACGGTTGTAAATTGACACGTAAGAAGCCTTCCTTTTTCAAATGCCGTACGATTTTTTTGTTTCAGAGATCCCAATCCTGAGATTAACTGTCCGCCATCGGAACTACTTTTTTTTCGAGGCCTCAACTTTGGCGCCCTCTACAATATTAGTGTACGTGCATAAATGAAAAAAGATATATTTTTTGTATTCTCCAAGAGTTAGACATTAATATTAGTTCAGGAACCAAAGCTTTTTACCTCGCAATTTTACAGAATGGATCAATTTGCTTGAAAATTTGAGAATAAGTAGTGAATAGTCCATGGATCAAAATCTATATGATGCCAACAGGCGCTTTTACCATGGAGGTGGTTGCCCCCCATCTCGGGGGTGGAAATTTTTTATTATATATTTTGGCCGCTAAAGTTAATAAAAACATTTATTCTAAGCAAAAAATGTTCTATACATTTTTTTGATAAAATTAATAGTTTTTGATTTATTCGCTATCGAAAGTGTTAGTTTTATATCTAAAAAATCAATGTTTTTCGATGGTATACTCATTTACGATTCACTCAATTTTTACTGTAGAACAAATTTTATCAAACCAAGTTCTTGGGAATTAAATAACCTACAGTTTCATATTTAAACATTTTTTCGTATCTCTGATGCTAATCTTTCTATTCTGAAGAAAATGGCATTTTTTTACCAAATTGCAAACATTCGTTATTCGCTTTAAACTTAAGTTTTTTAAAAACTAATCATTCTAAACCAGTCAAACTTCTAGAATCTATTATTAATACATAAACAAAGAAGAATACATAAGGCCAATGACTAAAAACACTTCTAAATTAGATTATGCTTCATATTGGATTTCTCCTTTTTTTTCAAAAAAATATATTGATTTTTTAACCGTAACTTTTTATTTTTGAAGTGAAAACTTCTTTAGGGACGTTGTGCGATTTTTGGATAGGGGAAAAAGCATTGAATTCGTGACCGTCATCGCGACCGTCATTGCGACCATCATCACTTATGCTATATATATTATTTGTATGTATATATAAATTGTATAGAAGTATTTAAATTTAAAATAAATGTAAAACCTATTGCGAAATAAATATTTATTTCGCGACCGTCATAGCGACCGTCATCTCTTCGACGAAATAAATTTTGTACGTATTTATATTATGTGTATCTATACATAAATTGAATACTTTGGCCATGTTATGAGAGGTGACAAATACTCGCTGCTGAGACTGATCATCCAGGGTAAAATCAGGGGTAAGAGAAGTATCGGTAAGCGCAGAATATCTTGGTTAAGAAATCTGAGGGAATGGTTCGGCTGCAGTTCCATCGACCTATTATTTAGGGCGGCCGCCAGTAAAATAAGAATAGCTGTGATGATTTCCAACCTCCGATAGGAGACGGACTTTAAGAAGAAGATACATAAATTGTATAGAAGTATTTAAATTTAAAATAAATGTAAAACCTATTTTTCGATAGGGAAAATGGATTTATTTCGCGACCGTCATCGCGACCGTCATCGCTTCGGCAAAATAAATTTTTAAAGTGAAAACTTCTTTTGGGGATGTTGTGCACTTTTTAGATGGGGAAGATGTATTGAATTAGCGACCGTCATCGCTTCGGCGAAATAAATTTTTGAAGTGAAAACTTCTTTAGGGACGTTGTGCACTTTTTGGATGGAAAAAAGTATTAAATTATCGACCGTCATCGCGTTGATGAAATAAATTTGTAAAGTGAAAACTTCTTAAGGGACGTTGTGCACTTTTTGGATGGGGGAAAAGAATTGAATTAGGGACCGTCATCGCTTCGACGAAATAAATATTTGAAGTGAAACTTCTTTAGGGACGTTGTGCACTTTTTCGATGGAAAAAAGTATTAAATTAGCGATCGTCATCGTTTCAATGAAATCAATTTTTGAAGTGGAAACTTCTTGAGGGACGTTGTGCACTTTTTGGATGGGGAAAAATATTAAATTAGCGACCTTTATCGCTTTGACAAAATAAATTTTTGAAGTCAAAAATTTCTTTAAGGATGTTGTGCACTTTTTGGATGGGGATAAATTACTAAATTAGGGACCGTCATCGCTTCGACGAAATAAATATTTGAAGTGAAACTTCTTTAGGGACCTTGTGCACATTTTGTATGGGGGAAAAGTATTGAATTAGGGACTGTCATCCATCGCTTCGACGAAATAAATATTTGAAGTGAAACTTCTTTAGGGACGTTGTGCACTATTTCGATGGAAAGAGTATTAAATTAGCGACCGTCATCGCTTCGATGAAATCAATTTTTGAAGTGGAAAGTTCTTGAGGGACGTTGTGCACTTTTTGGATGGGGAAAATATTATATTAGCGAACCTTCATCGCTTCGACGAAATACATTTTTGAAGTTAAAACTTCTTGAGGGACGTTGTGCACTTTTTGGATAAGGAACAATTATTAAATTAGCGACCGTCATCGCTGCGACGAAATAAATTTTTTAAGTGAAAACTTTTTTAGGGACGTTGTGCACTTTTTGTATGGAGGAAAAATATTGAGTTAGGGCCGTAATCGCTTCGACGAAATAAATATTTGAAGTGAAACTTATTTACGGACGTTGTGCACTTTTTCAATGTAAAAAAGTATTAAATTAGCGACTCTATTATCGCTCCAACGAAATAAATATTTGAAGTGAAAACTTCTTGAGGGACGTTGTGCACTTTTTGGATGGGGAAAATTATTAAATTAGCAACCGTTATCGCTTCGACGAAATAAATTTTTGAATTGAACATTTCTTTAGGGACGTTGTGCACTTCTTGGATGGGGAAAAAGTATTGAATTTGCGACCGTCATCACTTCGCTAAAATAAATTTTGTACATATATAAATTATGTGTATGTATACATAAATAGCATAGGGCATACGCATCGCGTATATCGTATATGGTATAGGTATAGCCAGTGCTGTTTTTGTAACAATATAGGTTCCGGTACGCAATGTTCCGGGGGGTCTGGGGAGTATTCATAAGGCGGTCCTCCCAGGAAACAAATTTTTAAATTTAGCCTCAATAAGGGCGTTTTAAAGCTATTTGGCAACAAGGAAAAAATTCAGGAATTTGTCTATAATTTTGTTTTTTTTTCTTTTTTGTCCCAAGAGGTGCCGGTACGGCGTACCGGCGCGTACCGTCACAAAAACAGCACTGGGTATAGCACTTTAGGATGGGATAAAAGCATTGAGCTCGTAATTTATATACTATAAGAAGTTTTCACTTCTGTCGGCACTCCCACGAGTGACTTCAATTTTTTTTATCTTAAAAAGTTCGTTAAAAAAGGATTTTGTAGGTTTTTACAAAATCTATAAGGTTATTAATATTAAATCCTTTTAAAATTCTGTCACAAAAAGAGGTGGCATTGAAAGGGTTGGTAAAGGTGGTTTTGCATGATATTACAAGTTTTAATTGTCAATAGCTCACTCAATTTTTGCCTTAAAAAATATTTGCAAACCAATTTCTTGGGAATTAAATAAGCTACAATTTCATATTTAAATATTTTTTCGTATCTCTGATGCTAATCTTTCTATTCTGAAGAAAAGGGCATTTTTTTATTTACCAAACTACAAAAACTCGTTATTCGCATTTAACTCCATTTTTATTATAAACTAATCATTCTAAGCCGATCAAACTTCTAGAACCTATTAACAATAGATACATAAATCAAGAAATCCAAATCAGGTCAATGACAAATTTTAATTAGGGTGGTGATTAGGGGGTTGTTTACGATCACTTTTTTGCTGAAAAAAAAATAGGGACTGACATTCTTTTCATTATAAGTCACTTATTAATTTTTTTTACAGTTGAGTCCGCGAATCTTTACCCGTGCGTCATCATTTAAAGCATACGAAATAAGTCGATGATAAGTCGGAAATTGATATTTACTAAACTCAACAGCAAGTCACAGTAAGTGACTTGCTGTTGAGTTTAGTAAATTTCAATATCCGACTTATCATCGACTTATTTCGTATGCTTTAAACGATGACGCACGGGTAAATCGCGGACTCGACTGTAGTTTTTTTTTGCAGGAGCGTCATTTGAAATTTTGTTTGGGGCGGGGCAAGCACTATATATGTTATACATTATATATGATGTTATGATGAATATTGATGTATTTTTTGTAAATCTCAGTCATTTTTTAGGGCCAGGGGGGGCAAATGCCCCCCCTGGACGCCCAAATGACGCCCCTGTTTTTATGAGATGTTTTTTTAACTGAGATTTTTTTTTATTACTGGAGGTATATATTTTTAAATACTTTAATTTAGTTTCAACAAGTTATCTTCGAAAATTGCATAGTTTTCCGTCCTTTGATTTTGAAACTACAATATTTAGCATTTGACGAAGAAGAGCCAACATATAATAAAGTATAGCTTGATTACTATTGGTCTTCAAAAGATTAAAAAAAAACGGTTTTGTTTATTTTTTCAAAAGGTACATTTTTGTTGAGTAAAGTTGTTTTGATAAAACGAAAACTTTTTGAGTTATTAGCAGAAAACTGATTAAAAACATTGATTTTTTCGATATAAAACTATAATACTTTCGATAGCGAATAAATCGAAAACTATTAATTTTATCAAAAAAGTGTATAGAACGTTTTTTGTTTATAATGAGTGTTTTTACCAACTCTTGTAGTCAAAATATAATAAAAATTTCCACCCCCGAGATGGGGTGGCAACCACCCCCATGGTAAAAGCGCCTTTCGGCATCATATAGATTTTGATCCTTGGACTCCACTACTTATTCTCAAATTTTCAAGCAAATCGATCGATTCTGTAAAAATTGCGAGGTTTTGTCCTATTTTAAGCTTCATTACTTGGACTATATGTAAAGAGTTTTATGTTCATTTCTAATAAAGGTTCTGAGAAAAAAAAATCTTGAAAAAAATGCTTATTTTTAGTCTTCTAAAGTGTACTATAGTTTATTTTTTTACCAAGAGGAGTAAACTAAGAAGACAGATTCACACCCAAGAAAAGTCACCAAATTCATCTTCTTTTTTCGTTGATTATGTCGGCTTTACGGTAATTCAGTAATCACAATCGGAGAACCTCGCACGTCGATTGTCACAAGTATGCAAGCCAAGAAAGAGAGTAAATAAGAAGAACACGTCGATTCTAACCTCAACTTGTTGTTGGTTTGTTTGAATAATTTTTTCCAATTTATGTACTTCCAATATGTAGGTATATATTTCTTTTGTTTTTCAAATTACAATAAAAAATGTTGGATTGGTATGAAGAAGTTGAAGAATTTTTAGAGTTTATTTCTTATATTGTAGAAGAAAATCGCCCGGAAAGTATACGAAAGCCATGTGATAAAATTATATCAAATCCAATGGAATTTTACAATATTGAATTTCATCAGCTGCAATAACTTAAACAACAAAGATTTTATGCTACTTTATAGGAATATAACCAGTTTTTATGAAGTTGCCCATTTCAAATTACAGGTACAGACTTACGTTTGTTATTCAGGCCCTTATTACATAAATGAATTGTAGCTCTTTCATGTTCTAGAAGCGAGATTATGAATGTTGTTGGTGAACAACAAGGTCAAGTTATGTTGGCTTAATATTTGATCTAAGTGCATTAAGAGGTATCATGAGAAAGAGTGAAATTCCAGGATTATTAATTGGCAATAGTAGATACGCATGCAAATACTATCTATTTACTTCAGTATTACAGCCAGGTATTTATTGATAATTGGCCTAAATAAATAGTAGGTTATTTGATAGATAAATATACTAAAATCACAATAAAGATGCTTCTTCTTTTTGTAGTGCCTATCTGTTTCGGATGTTGACAACCATCATGACAATCTATACTTTGCACACTGCTGCTCTAAAAAGATTTGTGGTTGTTGTGTTGAAGCACGTACGTAGATTTTTCAGCCAGGAAATCCTTTGCCTTCCTGGTCCCCGTTTTCCTTCTACTTATCCTTGAAAGATTAGTTGCAGCAGTCAATATATTTTACTTTTCCTCATGATGTGACCGAGGTATTCGATTTTGGCTGTTTTTATTGTGATTAATAGCTCTTTTTCTTTTTGCATTCTCAGCAAAACACTCTGATTAGTAATGTGGTTATTATAAGATATCTTCAGGATTCGATGATAAAGCCACATTTCAAAAGCCTCAATATACTTGCAGGTGCCATCTGTGAGAGTCCACAACTCAAGTCCATACAACAGTACACTAAAGATATAACATCATAGTAACCTGATTTTTATGGGTATCGACAAATCATGACATTTGAATAACTTAGCCATTGCTTGAAATGTAGATCTTGCTTTCTCTATCCTACATTTGATTTCTATGGAATGATCCCAATCTTCATTGACGTTCGTACCAAGGTAGGTGTATGTATTTACTCTTTCTATTTGTTGACTGTTCACACTGATTCGTCTAAATTGCTGTTCCTTCTTAGAGATCATCATACATTCTGTTTTCTTAGTGTTTAGTGAAAGTCTGCATCACTGATTGACTTCTGCGATTCTGTTCAATAAATATGCACCAGAAATAAACAAACCAAGACACTTAAATGTTACGAGGAGTACTCCCTAATCATGATTTACACAAAAAATATATAAACCTTGTAAATCAGGATTTGGGATTTACAATGTACTTATATAAATTGTAAATTATTATTTAGGAGTGCACCTCGTAACATTCAATGTTTCTTGGTTTATTTATTTCTAATGCATCTTTATTGTGATTGTAGTAAGTATAATATATAGGTATATATGTATATCTTTTTAGGTAATGATCAAGAAAATAGATACAATAGTGCACATGTAAGAACAAGAAATGTTGCCGAAAAGCTATTTGGAACCTGGAAAAAACAGTTTCCATGTCTTCAAAAGTTCTACAAACCGAATTAAATACATACCTTGCAATATGTGCTACAACAGTACCTTATAAGTTATAATCTGGGTGCAAGAGAAAATCATGATGGTGATGATGATTTTGTAGAAAATCTTGATTTGTCGGTAAATGGAAATGTTAATGATGTGGAACAATGTTTAAATTTTAGGAGGCATTTTTATCGACAATATTTTGCATGAGAATGAGAATACATTATTGAATACTTGTAATATATTAAATGTTTTTTTTTTAATATTTAATGGGTCGTCTTTCTTTGGGATTTTTTGCCTATTATTTCTCAAATATCATGATCATTGGCTTGACAACTCTTTTTGTTTGAGTTTTGGTCCCTTCAGGAATACTTACTTCTCCATTCTAATCTATTTGAAGATTTTGATTTTTTGTTCTTCCAATTTTTTATTTTTAAAATTTCAATGTCTTATCCTATTTGTTCCTTGCCTATATGTAATCTTTGGTCTTCCTCCTGTTAATGTCCAGCTGATATTTCTTTGTTTATTTTGGAAAATATTTCATGTTCTTCCATCTTTCCTCTTATTATGTGCTCCTATTTTGATGAATGTTAGTATTCTTTTTCTCATGATCATCTTTCAGTGCGTCACAGTTTTTCGATTTCTCTCTAACGCATTAAATTGTATGTGACAGAAAAAAAGGCACGTCTCTGAATACTTTGGTAATTATTCTAGTTCGGTGATTATTCTAGTTGTCGATAGATGGCGCCATAATCAAAAAAGAATTATTTATTAAATAAAATAATAATATTATCAATATAATCTGTACAAGTTATAAGACTATACAAATGAAAGAAAATACCATTTTATAAATGCAATAGACACAATTGATTTGGTTTTATTCCAAATTGAAAATAAAATTTGACAACTGTCAGATTTAACTAAAATGTCATATTAGAATAAATGTCATAAATGTGTATTATCACGGACTTACCTTTTTTTCTATAATTTGTGACGCACTGAAAAATGTTCATGAAAAGGAGAATATATAGATTCTGGTATGTCCTGTATAGTTCAAAATTATATCTTCTTCTCAATTTCCCTTTTTTTTTCTTCTTTGTATATGTGTCAAGATTCTTCTGCCTAAGTAACCAATTGGTCGTCTTCACTTTAAGTAAGTAACCAGATTTCAGATTCATATGTAAATACTGGATGTATTAAGGTTTTGTGCAATTGACATTTAGTTTTTCTTGTAATATCTTATCTTGGTTGTTTGATCGAGCCCTGGTAACTTTAATTGGCTATGAACTGTTTGTATTGCTATGTTAGATGCTATTTAGCCTGATTTCAGTGCTTTGTTATTGTTTATTTTATCTACTTGTCTACTGCTAGTCTATTATTGTACTTTCACTATATATGTTTTGAATTTATATAGTAATCTGTCTTTCTCTTCTATCTATATTCCACTAGAATTTGTTTATTTATTCTGAGAATACATTATTGAATCCTTGTATAATGTGAGATATATGTAGTTTCTTTTTTAGTTTACTTCTCAACATGTATTTTTTATATTTGATGTTAAAATAAATGAGTACGAGTTTTTCTCCTTTTAAATAAGTGTTTATTTGACAAAGCAATATAAAATTAATTACACATGTAAACAACATTACATAATATACTATTTATGCAGATGACATAGTCCTCTTAACAAATAAAAAAAGTGAAGCTGTTTAGGAATTTGAAAGGTGAAGTAATAAAATTACTTTTACATCAATTTCGAAAAGTAATATTACCGCTCGTCAATTTAGATAATTGCAAGTGTTAAGTAATGGTAGCTATAAAATTTGGTCTGATACATATTAAGTATTTTAGGATATATATAAAAACAACATAAGTAATAAAATAATGATAGTACTCATCTCAGAATAAAATTTAATCAACGCTGAGGTACCTGCATAAAAGTACACAAGAATACAACTATTACATTACAATACAACTGTTTCAAAATGTTGGGCTGATAACAATATTACCAATTCGTGACAGGATTTTATGGAAGGATATTCGTTTGGTTTGAACCCACCTATTGGAAAAGGTAGACTAATAATTATTCATATTGGATCTGAAAGAGGATTTATAAATGGTGGTTTATTAAAATTTACTACAAGATCCACTGAAGATTATCATGAGGAAATAGAGCTATTTCAAGAATATTTCTTTCAGATGGTTAGTAACATACCACAAAATTCTGTCATAGTAATGGATAATGCTAGTAACCATTCTCGTTTAATTGAAAAACTACCGACTTTGGATTTATGTAGGCATTAGATACTTAATTAGTTGAAATGAAAAGAGGTGACATTTGATAATACGATGGTTAAAAAAGAACTCATGAATAGCGTTCAACAACACAAACAAAAGTATAAAAATATGTAATCGATGAAAAAGCTAAAGATGGCGGAATAACTGTACTTCGTTTATCCTCATATAATTGTCAACTTAACTACCCTAAAGAGTTAATATGGGCACAAGTAAAGGGTGACGTAGCTAGAAACAACAATGCATACAACTTAGTTGATGTGAGAAGAATTTTACAGGAAAATATCGAAAGCCACTGCAGAAAATTGGAAACTATGTACATTATAGAGCATGCAAAAAAGGAGGAAGAAAAGTTATGGAACTTAGATTTCGTAGTTGACGAATGCTTATTAGAAACCAATTGTCATTGCACCAAACAACAAAACTTCAAAGGATGATCATAAACAAAGGAGAACAGAATATAGCAAATTCAAATATTTGGGAGTGACAATAATTGATAAAGTGGAAGATGAAAAATAAATAGAAAAGATACTACTAAAAGGAAGCAGAACAATGGGATAATGAAAGTTACTTGACCAGTGGCATTGTATGCTTGTTACACTTGGACAATGAATAAGAAAGATGAAATGAAAATATGACATCTAGAAAACGAAAGTACTGCAGGGAATTTTTAGTGGAGTTAGGAGTGGAAAAAGAATAACAAATAATATGGAAAGTCAGACCAGAAATATCATGAAAGATGTGGTTCAAAGTAATAAGCAGATTTGGATGGTAGGTATAAAAGTGCAGATTTGGATGGTAGGTATAGAAGTGCAGAATTGGATGGAGAGAGTTAATGGCCAGCAGAGATAGAGAGTATTTTTTTGTGGCATCTGATGCAATTTACTATTTTAGGTGGGAATAAAGCCACAATTTTAGTTTGCAATTAAATTTATTTTTGATTTCGATACGTTTCGATTTCCACTTCGCAGGTCGTTATCAAAATGCAAAACATTTTGTTTTTGGTGCTTGGTAAAAAAAACTTCTAATTTAATTTTATCTGACTCATTTATATTAACAATTGAGGCCATGAGAGCCAGAGTGGCCTAACTGATATTTACATTCAAAGAAAATGATAAGAAACTAACAATGTTCGACTGTTTTAGTAATTGTATGTTGACCAATAATGATTCTTGGTCAACATACAATTACTAAAACAATCGAACATTGTTAGCTTCTGATCATTTTCTTTGATTATGTAAAGTAATGTAAATATCAGTTAGGCCACTCTGGCTCTCATGGCCTCAGTTCAGACATTATATTATCCATTTTAAAGTAAATAACTTTAAATAAACGATGTTGCCAATACTTATCTATGAGTTGCGTTCCTGGGACGACTTTATTGAAAGATAGTTCATTCGAAAACATAAAATCAACTTAAGAATATCCATCAAAAAAATCATACCATGTGATTTGTTTTTAAAAATTTAAATCTCAAATAAATTTAACTTTAAACTTAAATTGTGGTTAAAATTCAAATAAATCAAAATTACATTGAAGCGAAGTTCCTGAGAAGATGAATAAATTGTATTGAACATACAATTATTCATCTTCTGAGGAACTGGTGTCACTGTCATCATTGCCAATTGAAATTATTAGTGGTTCTATGACACTATCCATGATACCATCTAGTTTACACATTTTTTCCTCTACTTTCAGGATGTGCTTAACACAATTTTGCCAATGTGTTGGAGTTACATTGTCCAGAGCTTGTAACAGTAGATTTTTTACTTCTTTCAGTTTATATGTTGTGTTTTTTAATGCCACTTCATTTTTCACTTGAGCCCAAATTTTCTCAATGGGATTCAACTCACAATGATATGGAGGCAACCGCAGTACAATTTGACCATTTTCTTTAGCCATCTCATCAGTTACATACATATTATACTCATTTTTATTTAATCGTATCAGATGTAATAATTCTGACCTAACCATCTCCAAATTGAAAGGAATATTTTTTATTTTTAACCATTCCTGCATGTCTTTCTTTTTTGATGATGTTGTCGGAATTTTTTCTAATTTTCTGCTGTGGTATGCTGCATTATCCATTACAATAACAGCGTTTTTTGGTAATTTTTGCAGGATATTACTAAACCAATTTTCGAAAACAGATGCATTCATTTCTTCATGGTAATCTTCTGTCTTTCTTCCCTCAAAAAGTAAAAGTCCTTCATTAACAAAACCTAACTCTGATCCAATATGTAAAACTATGAGGCGTTTTCCTTTTCCTGATGGATTTTTCAAACCAGTAGACAACCCCTCAATAAAAGCCTGTCTACGGTTTTTTATATCGGTGTCTACCCACACTTTCTCTTTGGTGTGACCTTCATTTACCCATGTTTCGTCAAGGTAATAAATTGGTTTACCTTGACTTCTGTATTCTTTTATAGAAGTTAGGTAACGACGTCTCCATCTTATGATATCATCACGTTCGATAAGATGACTTCTTCGACTTCTCTTCAAGTACCTACAAAATAATAAAATGTATATTTTGACCTTACCTTTATCTTTCTCCATACAAATTTTCATGTTTAAAACACTCATAAAATGGGTATATTATTATAATAAAAACAATTGATATTCCGCGATTATTTGGTATAAAAATACAAAAAAATCTATGAAATTCACCAATTCTTCAACCTAGATTCACCCTTCTTAAGTTCAAAATCGGTATATATAAAAAAATGCATTTTCTCGACTTACAATCAAGCAATTTTCTTCATTTTTTTTTTAATCCGAGGTAACTCGAGTAGAGCCACCTAAATAGTGCATAATTAAATCCAAAATATGCTTTAGTTTTGTTATAATAAATTAATTTATTTATAACAAAATAAAACCACATTTTTTCCTATGTTGTAGAATGTTTTTTAGAAAAACTTACCACATGTGTACCTTTTTAACGTTATAAATACAAATATTCTTATTTGAATGTTGTCTAATTCTTTAGACAATCTTTGTTTAAACAAATTAAAAATTTTTGTTGATTTTTTTACCGGGCGGGGACTGATCGGTTTTAGCGTCTCTGATTTCGCTTCAGAAGAATATATTATGTCATCTGTGTTTATATTTCCTTGATGAAATAAAGACTATTTAATTAAATAAAGATTGTTTAAATAATTATACAGCTTTCAAATGAAACAATTTGCATTTAGAGCGTCTACAACATAGGAAAAAATATCCTCTAATTGATTGCCTAACCCAGACATAATATGAATATTTTTTGGGTTGCACTTATTATTTACTATTAATTGTGGCTAACCCATATTTACTTACTTAAAATTTATTTGCTTCAAGAATTTATATAATGTTGAACGACACATGTTTGGAAGATCTGGGCGGTTGTTAACTTCACTTAAAATTTTATTTAAAGTGGGCATTTCGTTCTTGAAAAAGAAGCTGTGTACTATCTGTCGTACAGATGTTTTAACTTTTTCGTCATATCTTGAAAGTACAGCAGGTCTACCGCCAATATTTTTAGGACATCTTACAGTTCCAGTTTGCTTATATTCCTTAATGGTTCTATAAATCGTTGAATTCGCAACACCTAAAATTAGAACATTACTTAGTAAGTCTTTGATTTTAACAATCGGTATTCTGAAAAACTTACCTGTTGCCTGCTTTATTTTTGCTACCATGGCTGTTATTTTCATTCCAGGATCATCAATTTTTATTTGTTTGTACATATTTATAATGAATTGTTTTTCATTTGATGATAAATGTCTACCCAAATTCACTCCGCGTTTTTTAGGTGGAGAAGGGCAATTACCACTAGTACTCGGCATTGAATCCATATTTTTATCGTAATGACACTAATATGACGCTAAATAGTTCTAAAAAGAACTGTTTTTTATATAAATGCAGACGAAAAATCAAAAAATTATAGGAATAACGCAAAAACACAAAAACTCGATATAATTTTTGAATTTTAAATAATAGTGTCAATTTCAGAAATGTCAATGTCATAATTTAGTGGAGTAAACCCGCCTGCCGTTGGACCAATTAGAAACAAGCATTACGGCGCGGTAAATTTGAATCACTCCTCTTGGTAAAAAAACAAACAATAGTACCTTAAACGCTACCTGCTATGCAAATCCTTTCCACACATGTCCCTTCTTTCTTTCTGATATTAATCATGAATCTTATATTCTTTATTCTCCACCTTGACGAGATTCTTTTCGCTGTTTTATCTGCCATATCCATTTGTTCTACGTTTATTAAAGATAATAATTACGATTAAATCTTAAAAATGGAAACTTCAATACTAGTATTACCATTACCATTTTTATACACGTTAAATTTAATTATTTATTCTTTTATAAATAATTTTTTCATTTTTCAAATGTTTTAGAGCAATTTGTGCTGCCATCTGCGTGATACTATTTTAATTAGTAAATACGATCAACCTCTAATAGAGTCCGCCACAGTCAGTTCGAATTATTTCTGCAAAAAGAGAAGCACATCGTCGATTATGCAAGTTAGAGTGAAATAAAACATGGAAAAGTCTGATAAAAATTTAAATTTTAGTTCTTTTTTCCAAACGTGACTGCGGTACTGTAGCGTTAGTGACAGTGACAGATGACTTTATTAGTTTAGTGGCATAAGAGTAAGAAAAGTCTGTGATGTGATGTGAAGGAATTAATAAAAATGAAATAGTACTGCGTCAATGTAATCACAAAAAACAAACTCCAGAGGAAATGTGTTTAACATATTACTAGCCTAATATAAATATATGTTTTATTATAATGTTAGTTGATGAACACTAATAGAGGAAATATGAAATGTGAGTGGTAAACACTGCAAGATGATCTTAGGTAATTCTTTTTTAATTTCTCATTTGATTTACTCGGCGACTATACGGTGGTCAATTAAAAATTAACAAGATCGAGAGGTTAATAGCCAACGATTTTTATAGGAAAACAAGATACTTCTGTAATAAGTAAAGATGAGACATAAAATGCTTCATTGTCAATATCTAACTGGAGATGTTTAAATTTGGATGACACATAAAATTAAATAAAATGATATGTTTATTTAAATACCAAGTTTGGGCGTTTCTTTACATTTTTTAATTGTTAGATATATTTTGGTTTATTGTGTTAATATGAATTAGAACACTGATCTAAATTTTATCCTGGGTAGATGTTTTAAAATTAGTTTATTCTGGTGGCCTATAAATGAAAAGGAATAACGGTTTTGCAGTTCTAATAAAGGTGTAACTATATAAAATAAACTAAAGATGTACCTATATTAGCTATTTATTTTGGAATGAATTGTGATTCATTAGGATGTTTGTCACACTTAAATATCATTTACCTACTTATGAATTTATTTACAAAGTCAACAGGCCTTGAAGGCCTAGGGCCAAAAATACAATTAATATAATACAATAATATACAATACTTATAGTCTCTCTCATTCCCTCCCTCCTTATGGAGTATTGGGCACTTATGCGTTTCTTGGCCAAAAGTGTAAGATTGCTGTCTGGCCGGGACAGCGCATCTTCTTTTGTTTTTATTCGCTGGATAAATTGTGAACTAATTCCCTCCACTCTCTTTTATCTTTTGCTCTCTTTTTGACTTCGCCCCATCTTAGTCCAATTTTTTCGAGTTCTCTCGTTGTTGTTCTTTTCCAGCTGTTGTCTGGTCTGCCCCTCTTTCTTTTCCCCTCTGGTTGGTATTCAAGTGCTTGTCTTGCTATGCTGCTTTGGTCTTTCCTCAAAGTATGGCCGATCCATTTCCATTTTTTTCCTTGACTGTAGTCTGTAGTAGATATGTTAGTTTGCTTTGTCCTTTCCCGTAGTTCTGTATTAGTTATTTTGTTTGGCCAGTATATTTTCAGGATTTTTCTTAGAGATTTGTTTACAAATGTTTGTAGTTTTTTAGTTGTATTTTCGTTCTGTTTCCATGTTTCTGCTCCATAGAGCAGTATACTTTTAATGCAACTATTAAAGATTTTAACTTTTGTTGTTTCCGATATTTCGTTTGTTTGCCAAATTCTATTTAAAGCGTTGAATGCATGTTGCACCTTTGTTATTCTCGTCTGTATATCCTTTTTGCACCCCCCGCTCCTTTCCATGACAGATCCCAGATATGTGAACTTGTCTACCTCTTCCACTTCTTTACCGTTTATCATTATTTTATTATTTGGATGGTTATTATTTTTTAGAAGTTTAGTTTTTTCTGTGTTTATTCGAAGTCTGATCGTGTCAGAGTACTGTGCCAATTTGTCAATTTGTACTTGCGTATGATTTCTGTGTTCAGTTATCAGGCAGATGTCATTTGCAAATTCGAGATCTTCTAACTGTTTGAAAAGGTTCCACCTGATGCCTGTTCGATCGTCGATTACTTTTCTCATTGCCCAATCTATCATAATAAGGAATAGGGTAGGGCAGAGGTCGGCAACGCGGCGCCCGCGGGCGCCACTGCGCCCTTCAATAAATTTTAATGCGCCCTTAAACTGTTGTTAATTTAGACAAGAAATTCAAAACGTATATTTTTTATACGTTTATATTAATATATTTGTTAGGTCAAAAAATAGTTGGCGCCCGCCATGAATTTTTAATTTAGTATTTCACTCTTTATATTAAAAATGTTGCCGACCTCTGGGGTAGGGGATAGTACACAACCCTGTTTGACTCCACTTTCTATAGATATTTCTTCTGTTACTTCACCTGAATGTTCTAGTTTGGCTTTGTATCCTTCGCAGAAGAGTTTAATAAAGTTTATGATTTTTAGTGGTATCCCATATAATCTAAGGATTTTCCACATCTGTGCCATATTTACACGGTCAAAGGCCTTTTCGAAGTTGATAAAACTGACATCTATATCTTTATTCCATTCATTTGTTTGTTCCAAGATAATTCTAAGGGTGCAGATGTGATCAATAGTGGAATTGTTGGAACGGAAGCCTGCTTGGTTGTTTCTCAGTTTTTTATCTAGTTCCGGCTTCAATCTTTCCAATATGATTTTGGTCAGCACTTTGGATGTGGCACTTAGTAGTGTTATTGCCCTCCAATTGTTGCATTTGCTCGCTTTGGTAATTCTTCGTCCGTCCATATTTTATTCAAAAGTGTATGTAGCATCTCTGTTGACTGCTCTGTGTCTGCTTTTATTATGTCAATGGGTATATTGTCGATTCCTGCGGCTTTGCCATTTTTTAGTAGTTTTAGGGTGTTTCCAATTTCATCCCTTGTAATTTCTCCAGTATTCACTTCTAGCTCTGGTGATTCTACTTCATCTTCTATGATTTGAGTTATTTCATGCTTAGCATATATCTCTTCGAAGTATTCCTTCCATCTTTGTATTATTTCTTTCTCATTTTTTATTCTATTTCCTTGTTTATCCTTTACTTCTAGTATATTTCGTTGTGCTTTTCCTGTTTAGTTTCGTATGATTGTATATTGTGTTCGTAAGTCGTTTTCTTTCGCTGCTTCTTCTGATATATTTAGCATCTCATTTATATAGTTTCTTTTATCTTTTCTGGCTTGTTTTTTTACTTCTGCGTTTTTTGCCTTGTATTTCCTTTCAAGTGCCCTCTCTTCTTCCGATCCTTCCTTTTGTAGAATTTCTTCTTTAATTTTTTTCCTTTCTTCTATCAGTAGTAGAGTATCTTTGGTAATCCATTTTTTATTTTGTCTTCTTTTTAATCCGATTGTTTCTTTTGCTGTATTCATCATCACTTCTTTAAAATATTTCCATGTTTCTTCGACTGACTCTCCAGTTTGTTGTGATACTGTTCGGTTAATTACCAGTTTCTCACTGAATTTATATCTTATACATTCTTGTTTTAGTTCATTATAAGGCAGTTGATGGAAAAATACAGGAGTAAAGAAACAAACGCTCATATGGTATTCATTGATCTTGAGAAAGCATATGATAGAGTTCCTCGAGAGATTCTGTGGTGGGCACTCAATAAGAAAGGAGTCCCTGGTGAATATGTAAAGATTGTGAGGGATATGTATGAGGGAGTAACGACTAGTGTTAGGACAGGTGTGGGAGAGACTGATAAATTTCATGTGAAAGTATGATTGCATCAAGGTTCTGTGCTTAGTCCGTATTTATTCTCATTAGTTTTGGACCAGATAACAGCGAAAATACAGGGTAACATTCCATGGTGCTTAACCCTTTCAGCACCAGTGGACGTACGACGTACGTCCACTTACTATACTTCAGGACGTACGACGTACGTCAAATTTATTTTATTACGTTTCAACTGTTTTTATTTGGATTTTTTGCTTACACTGAAAAAAACGTTTCAAGATAAATAAATAAATACAGTGGAACCTCGATAAGTTGGATTAATCGGGACCGCGGCCGATCCGGGTTATCGACAATCAGGGTTAGCCCGAGAATATGGTAAAAATTAATAAAATACGGTACTCCTGCAGATAAAGGTAATTATATTTGCCAAAATAATTAAATACTTATGTCCCGTACATCTAAATTACGTACAGTTGTATATGTTACAGTTCAAGTTGATTCTCAGTTAGAGTCGACTCCAACTAGTTGGAGTCAACTCCAACTGACACGAGCAGTAAAAGTTGATTTTAAAAATTTAAATCAACTTGTACTAGTTGGAGTTGACTCTTCCTGGATCGATTCAGTAAATGTTGATTATACGAGAATCAAGTGCATTTTTGATGAGTGTGCGTTTCTTTGTCTTGACCGTTTTAACTACTTATTAGTAGAGTCTGTAACGTCGTCCCCGTTAGGTTAATTATTCTGATTCGATTTTTTGCACAAACTTACTCAAAGAAATACATCCGTATAACAATCCTTATAACAAATACACAGGGTGTCACGCGGTACCGCGGCCGACAAATTGTTTAACCAATTTTTGTTAAATTTACAAAAATAATTTTTATCTACTTTATCTCATATTATGTAAGTAAAGGTTTTATTGTGTGAAAATTGTAAATATAGATAGCAGTACATGAAGGGCTTAAAGTGTGTCTGAAGTAACAATGTATTTTAAATGGCTTTTAATTTTTCGCATTGTTTTTTAGCACACTTTCATATAATTAAACATCCTTAACTTTCGCCTTCGGGAGGAAATCCGACTCGCCCTTGCAACGGCAACTGAAATGCTCACAAAACAGCAACCACGGAAGCAAAGATGGATGACAGAGGAAATATTGGATTTAATGGATAAAAGAAGAAATTTCAAACAGCACAAAGCAATGTACAAAGCATTAAATAGAACCATTAAACAAAAAATAAAAATTGCAAAAGAAAAATGGATAACAGAACAATGTGAAGAAATCGAAAACTTATATAAAAAACATGATGACTTCCATCTGTATAAGAAACTCAGGAATTCACAGGCACGACATGTTCACAAGGACTAAATAATCTAATCAAGGCAAACTGATTTCAAGCCCTGAAGAACAAATAAACATATGGGAAGACTATATAAAGGAACTCTTCTATCACATCAGAGAACCTCCTACATTAAATACCGAAAACGATGAAGGTCTTCCAATACTGAAGTCCGAACTGAAATATGTTTTACGTCAACTAAAAAACAACAAATCTGTAGGATGAAAAACCAGCTGAGCTGTTGAAGTTAATCAACGAGAAAACTTAGACCTTCTTCTTGGACTATTTAATAATGTTTACAATACAGGGACTATCCCTAAAACATGGCTTGAATCAGTCTTCATACCACTACCTAAAAAGAATAATGCCAAATTATGCCAGGACTTCCGCCTTATAAGTTTATTAAATAACATTCTAAAGCTTTTCTTGCGTATCATACAGAACAGAATATACAGTAGAGTATCGGTTATCCGCCCTTCATTTATCCGCCGTTCCGTTTTATCCGCCGCTCCATTTAAGTAATAATTTTTTTTTCAAATTTATATAACTTTGAAAATATTAAGCGAGCGGCCGTGAAGTAACGGCATAATCGCTGGCCTCATATGCCAGTGCACGTGGGTTCGAGCCCTGCCAAAGACAAACCATTTTCATTTCCAATAATGACACGAGCCCACTCACCGTGCCTCGGAGAGCACGTTAAGCCGTCGGGCTCCCTGGGCTAGTGTACATCGACATTATTTACTTGAAACAGGGTTAAATATGTAATTGGCGCCGGAACTGTCCGAAAGGCAAAAAGTTATACGATATTATATAGTGCGCACGTAAAGGTTGGAATAAATTCATTTTCTCGAGAATTGACGATTTTGGAAAAAAAATCCCGAAACAGGTCCATTTTTATTTTTATATTGCGCCTTTTTGGCATATATATCATACTAGTGACGTCACCCGTCTGGGCGTGATGACGTCATCTGCGTTTTTTTAAATGAGAATAGGGGTCACGTGATAGCTCATTTAAAAGGTAATTCAATTTTCTATTCAGTAATATAAACATTAACATTATTATTTATACAGGGTGTCCAAAAAATATTTTTTTTTAATTAAATTTTTTGACAAAAAGAAGAATGTGTGTAATTTATTTCACTCATAATACTTTTTACTCCTATCAGAAAACAGGAAATAATGTGTATTTGACAAATAAAAATATTGTTTTTTGCTTAAATTCAGTATTAAAGCAGCCACCCACCTTCCTCTTGACAGTTTGAACATTTAATTTAAGCGAAAAGCAATGATTATTTTTCAAATAAACATTTTATTCTGTTTTATGAGAGCAGTAAAATGTATTTTGAATTAAATAAATTACTTGCATTCTTCTTTTTGTCAGTAAATTTATTCAAAAAAATAAAAAAAATTGGGCACCTGTATAAAAAATTATGTTATTAGTTATATTATTGAATAGAGAATTGAATTACCTTTCAAATGAGCTATCACAAGACCCCTATTCCCATTTAAAAAAATCATCGATGACGTCATCACGCCCAGATGGGTGACGTCACTAGTATGGTATATATGCCAAAAAGTCGTAATTTAAAAATAAAAATTGACCTGTTTCGGGATTTCTTTCTAAAATCGTCCATTCGCGAGAAAATGAATTTATTCCAACCTTTACGTGCCCACTGTATATTATGAAAGTCAGAAACTAAAAAAAATCAAAGATTAAAGCTATACCTCGTCCAATTTACTTACCGTTGCACGTCATCCGCGACATAGCCTGTGACACGATACCAACACGAAATATTTAGGCGGTGGGTGTATTCTTTTTTAGAATCAAAATGATTCTAAAGGGGAACACACCTACCGCCTAGATATTTCGTGTTGGTATCGTGTCACAGGCTATGGCGCGGATGACGTGCAACGGTAAGTAAATTGGACGAGGTATACCTCTATAAGATCCTGAAGAAATTTTTGTCATTATTTCATTAATGAGATATTATTTCTAATTATCAACAATGAGCGCTAAGCGCGTATTGAGGCGGCCGTCAATGTGAGTGCGAGTGAGATTCACCATTGGACGGCCCAAATGGTGCATCTCTTTAGCACTCACCATTGTCGGCCGCCTAATACGCACTTAGCGCTCATTGTTAATAATTAAAGATAAAGCTTAGTAATACAATAGTGACAAAAATTTCTGCTGGATCTTGTATAGGGGGCTATAAACTTTGATTTGGTCACTTTCTGACTTTCATAATAACGGATTTTAACCGAGTTATTAAGCCTTGAAAATGGCTGTTTTTGCATTTTTCAAATTTTAAATCGCGTATAACTCAACAACAATCAATTTTAGAGAAAAATCACAAAATAACTTTTTTTGCTCAGAATAACTCAAATGATCTAAAAAAAAATTGTTCGAAGTGAAAAAATTATTTTTGTGAATTTGTCTAAAAAAATTGTTTAAACAATTTATCGATCAAGGTACTGCCTGGCACCCAGTAAATTTGTTATAAGGACCTCTTTTTGAGTAAGTTTGTGCAAAAAATTCGAATCGGAGTAATTTCACTAACGGGGACGACGACACAGCCTAGACTAATTTGAACATATTCAGTAACATTAATTTAATTTCTAGAATCGGCTGTTTGTGTGAATCAGAATCAACTTTTACTAAATGGCATTGGGAAGAGTATACTTTTCCTAGTTGGAGTCTACTTTTACTAGTAAATGTTGAATATAAATCTTCATTTTATATTTATAATCAACTTTTACTGAAACCAGCCGTTAGAGTCGACTCCAACTAGTTGAAGTCAACTCCAACTGGATAATCAACTTGAACTGTAACATATACATAATTGTTTATTTCTTGGTAAAAAAAACTCAGTCAAAGTGAAAACATTTTTATTTTATCTGATGAAAATCGATCCGGGTTATCGGAGGCCGACTTATCGGGGTTCCACTGTAAATAAATATCGGAAATTAGTATCTGTCTTCAATTATTTAGTTTAGTCACAGTTTAGTATATCGTGGGTCGACCCCTTTTCAAACAAACAATTTTGTCCAAAGACAGGTAGAAAAATATACGACCTTTATATTTAGTAATAGTTAATTGTAAGTACATTTTGGGAAAACCTATTTTATGATTGATAAATACTGTGTTTTAAAAGGGTTTCATTAGATTTCAGGTATATTTACCAAAATTTGAATACAATCAGGTAAACACTGAATGACTGAATTAGATCCAGATAATAATGTATATTTTGCAGGTACAGAGTTTCTTGAGGATTAAATTAATAATCCGGAGAAAAGTTTATGTGTCCCTGCTGATAGGCTACTTATGGTTAAAATAAATAAATAAAATCGAAAAGATATTAGTTTTCGATTTAGTTTTAAACTGCAGTTCGAAGTGCAGTCTTCTTTGAAATTATTTTATATTATCTTGAAAACTATTTCTTATCATGAGTGACAGTGATTCAGACCCCGATTTTTTGTTGTATCACAAAAGTATAAATTATGTATTATATCAGTAAATAAAAAAAATAAAGAAAAATTTTTAAGAAACGCTTTTCTTTAGTTACGAGTGACTAAAATTAAAAATAGTATAAAAAAAAATCAACCAAAAAGCAAAAAATAAAAAAAATTTAAAAAATCTAACACATTCGTCAAAGAAAAGCGTGGCGCGTCTTCATCGAATAAACGGTTTTCGCCCCACGCTTTTCTTTAACGAATGTGTTAGATTTGTTCAATTTTTTTTATTTTTTGCTTTTTGGTTGATTTTTTTTACACTATTTTTAATTTTAGTCACTCGTAACTAAAGAAAAGCGTTTCTTAAATTTTTTTTTATATTTTTTTATTTTTTACTTTTTAGTCTTACACTTTTCAAACATTAAAATATATCGTCATGTTTATTAAAATTTGTATAAAACATATGATATACTAACATGAAAAGTAGTCGGAATCGGCAAAAAATTTGAAACTTTATTGTTTATTCATGAAGTATAGCGTAAACAATTAACGTAAAAAGTGAAATTATGTATAGTTCATATCATTAGCTATAATCCGTAAAAGTTCAAAGTTTTTACATTGTAAAAAACGAGAGAATTTTAGCATTTTCCATTAAAATCGTTTTTTTTTATTTAAACAATTAACAAACATAAAAACAATTTTTTTTATTGACTATTTGTGAATTGTTCCATCGAATGCATATGTCTGCAAATTTTCATTAATTTGCATTGGAGAAAAGACAGTTAAATTAACGTCTAAAGATTTGACGCAAACTACTGAACTAAATAAAAGCGTTTAAAAAAACTTAATTGTATTTTTCTTTCTGTGTTATTTTTACACCTCTGATATTGTTCAGTAAAAAGTTACATCATTTTGAGCGTTCGGTTTGGGGTGAGATGGGGGAGAAGTCGGTAAATTTGTAGTTTTTTTACGTTTTTCGTCAATATTTCTAAAACTATGCTTTAGCGTTAACAATGTTCTATATAAAAATGTTCTACATAAAATATAAAACAAAAAAGGCCCATTCATAATTGTTATAAAATTAAGGTTTCCAGTGTTACGGATGGTGTAAAGTGGAGGTTTTCGAAACTTTTTAATTTTTTTGGGCAATTTATAATATTATTACTGATGAAAGAAATTTTCTTTAACAGGATTTTGTTTTGTAAATAAAATTTGCTATTTCAGTGGCCGATGGTGATAAGCCCTTGAAGAAACGTCAACCTCACCAACCAAAATCATCATCAATTGAAAAGAATATATATAAAAAGTATAGAAAACCTCCACCTTTCACCCTCCGTAACTCTGGAACCGTTGATTTTATAACAATTGTGCATGGGATCTTTTTGTTTTAAATTTTATGTAGAACATTTTTGTATAGAACATTGTTTACGCTAAAGCGTTGTTTTAGAAATATTGACGAGAAACGTAAAAAAACTACTAATTTACCGACTTCTCCCCCATCTCCCCCCTAAACTGGACGCTCAAAATGGTGCAACTTTTTACTAAACAATATGTGGAGCATATAAGTAGAACAATTTGGTGTTGGAGGAAAAATTTTACTTATGTCTGGGTTTGGCCTCTTTTTGGACCAATTATACTATACTACCTCCGTAACTTTGGAACTGTTCATTTTAGAAGGATTATGCATAGGGCCTTTTTTATTTCAAATTTAATGTAGAACATTTTTGTATAGAAGGTTGTTCATGCTAAACCGCATAGTTATAGAAATATTGACGAAAAACGTAAAAAACTACGAATTGACCGATTTCTCCCCACTCTCCCACCCAAACCCGACGCTCAAAATGGTGTGACTTTTTCCTGAACATTATATGGACCATATAGAACATTTGATGTTGGAGGATAACTTTGCCTTTGGATGTCTGGATTATGCCATCTTTTGAATCAATTGTATCATACTATTATAAAACAATACGCCACTGAATCTCCAATCCAAATAAGTAAAAAGTGTGGTAAATCCTGGAGAATTATGTACAGGTGGCATCTATCCGTGAGAAAAATTTGGCACAAAGTAGTACATTTGGTTGCGTCTTTTTATACTTTTCACTCAACGGTATACGGTATCATGCATTTTAATAGAAAATATCTTTTTTGTACAAGTTATTACATTTTTCAGTGTAGGTTCGTTCCTATGACGTACAACGTACGGCCGTTGGTATATAAGCATGAAAACTTACGCCGTATGTCCAAACTTAAAATCGCTGGGATTATTTACCTCAAAAAAATTAGTAGCTGGGGGTGAAAGGGTTAATGTATGCTGATGATGTCGTGTTAGTAGGAAATAGTGAAAGAGACTTAGAACAAAAACTGGAACAGTGGAGACAAGCTCTGGAGGAAAAAGGTTTAAAACTTAGTAGGACAAAAACAGAGTATTTGGAATGTTCATTTAAAGATGGAGCTACTACAAATAAAGTGGTATCTTTGGATGGTGAAATGATTGTAGAAAGCAATAGTTTTAAGTACCTAGGATCGGTATTACAGAGTAATGGAGAAATAGATGGAGATGCATGCAGTAGAATTAGGGCTGGATGGATGAAGTGGAAAGAAGCGAGTGGTGTGTTGTGTGACAGAAAAATTCCAATGAAGCTGAAGGGAAAATTCTATAAAACAGCCATAAGACCAGCTATGATGTACGGAACTGAATGTTGGGCAGTGAAAAAGAAACAGGAACAGCGAATGCATGTGGCGGAAATGAGAATGCTTAGATGGATGAGTGGAGTGACAAAGAAGGATAAAATTAGAAATGAGTATATTAGAGGAAGTCTAGGTGTGGCACCAATTGATGCCAAAATGAGAGAGCATAGGTTAAGATGGTTTGGTCATGTTCAACGTCGAGACGTTAACCACCCAATACGAAGAATAGCTGAAGTGCAGATTCCTGGAAGGAGTAGGACAGGAAGACCAAAGAAAACCTGGGGGGGGGACGATAAGGCAGGACATGTTGGTAAAGGGGATTAACATTGATATGGCCCAAGATAGAATTGTGTGGAGAAATGCAATTAGGGAAGCCGACCCCGCATAGGGATAAGGCAAAGAGAATGATGACATTCTTGTTTTAGTTTTAGGGCATCAACGTTGTACTTGTTCCTTCTGCTGATTTTTTGTTTTTATCTCTGGCTAATTTCATTTTTAGTCTCGCTTTGATTAGATATTATTAAATAAAATGATATGTTTATTTAAATACCAAGTTTGGGCATTTCTTTACATTTTTTAATTGTTAGATATATTTTGGTTTATTGTGTTAATATGAATTAAAACACTGATCTAAATTTTATCCTGTGTAGATGTTTTAAAATTAGTTTATTCTGGTGGCCTATAAATGAAAAGGAATAACGGTTTTCGGTTTTGCAATTCTAATAAAGGTGGAACTATATAAAATAAACTAAAGATGTAACTATATTAGCTATTTATTTTGGAATGAATTGTGATTCATAAGGATGTTTGTCACACTTAAATATCATTTACCTACTTATGTATTTATTTACAAAGTCAACAGGCCTTGAAGGCCTAGGGCCAAAAATACAATTAATATAATTTTATTTATTTATTTATTAACGGGGTACCACCCAATTTAATATATGCACAAAATATTATAATTATCTAGTGATACAATAAATATAAAGATATAGTAAATATGTATGACAAAAATTGGCGATGTAGCTATATAGAAAAAACAAATATTAAAATAATACAAAGTAAATAACAAATATAAATCACATAAGATTACAAATTTTTTTTTAAACACTGTCTACAAACATTTTCCGAAGCGCACAGCAACAAATCCAGGTCTATTCTATTTCCATTTAGAATGATTCTACTCAGCGGAGAATGCCTACCAAAGTTGCAGCGATGAAATTTAATTGCAAAATTTTGGGATGTTCTAGTAACTCTAGAGGGAACATTAAAGTCAATTAGAGACAGTAAATCATTGCAATTAATTTTTGAATTCAGTATTTTATGAAGAAACAAAACATCAGCATATACCCGTCTGGAAGATAGCCTAGGAAGGTTTAATTTATTTCTAATTTCTGAGTAGGAATGGTCACTTAAAGGTTTGTGTAATTTAAAACTCAAGTACCTAATGAATTTATTTTGGACTTTTTCAAGCTTGGCTATATGGACTTCATAAGTGGGTGACCAAACAACTGAGCAATACTCAAGAACAGATCTAACTAGGGAAATGTAAATCAGTCTGATGGAACTAATGTTATGCAAACATCTAGAAGTTCTAATAATGAAGCCTAACATTTTAAATGCCTGGTTATTCACATAATCAAAATGAGCGCAAAAATTTAGTTTGGAATCTAATTGAACACCTAGATCTCTTACAGTTGATACAGCCTTCAGTGGTTCTTCAGCTAATTTGTAATTATAAAAGAGGTTGTTAATTCTTCTACAGAAACTAATAAAGTGACATTTTCCAACATTAATGCTCATTTGGTTCCAATTGCACCATGCCATAATTTTGTTAATATCATCTTGAAGTTTTTCACAATCTAAGACGGATTCGATAATTCTATAGATTTTTAAATCATCAGCAAATAGCAGAAATTTAGAGTTAATTTGACATTTAATGTCATTAACAAATATATTAAAAAGGAAAGGCCCTAAGTGGCTTCCTTGTGGAACACCAGATTTTACGGAAATTTCACTAGATTGAAAGTGTTTAATTTTAACAAGTTGTATTCTGCTAGTTAGGTAACTACATAACCAGTTATACAGATTGCCCGTAAATCCAATAGCTTTAAGCTTGTTACACAACAATTTATGATTCACAGTGTCAAAAGCTTTGGAGAAATCTGTATAAATAGCATCCACCTGTAGTCTCCTTTCCAAAGCATCAGATATGTATTGCGTGAAAAGTAAAAGATTTGTAGAAGTTGATCTACCTGAAAGAAAACCATGTTGCTCTTCAATTAGTACATTGCATAAAGGTGTTTTAATAGAGTCGCATATTATACTCTCTAGAATTTTAGGAATAGAAGAAAGAATGCTTATTGGTCTGTAGTTAGCTATATTACTCCTGTCACCTGATTTATGAATAGGAACAATAAAACTAGATTTCCACAAACTTGGACAAATACCTGAATCAAGTGAATGAGAAAACAGAAAATATAAGGGACGGGTTAAAGTACATCTACAATTTTTTAATAGTATGGGTGGAATTCCATCAGGTCCAGAGCCTTTAAAAATGTCTAAATTGGCTAATTTTTCAAATATGATTTCAATAGATACATTACAAGAATTCAGACTCACTGTTTTTTCATATTCTAAGGTGGGCTGTATTAAATCATCATTTACTCTGTAAATATTTTGAAAGCATTGCGCAAAATTATTAACAATATCCGCACCATTATTAAGCACTGTGTATCCGCATCATTATAATACAGTAATATATTATAATACTTATAGTAGGGTGACCAAATGTCCCGTAATAACGGGATTGTCACGTTTTTTAACAATTTATCCCGGGGTCCCAAAAAAGTCTCTTGGGATGCCTATATGTTCTCTCTTTAATTCTTTAATTTCGGCATTTGTTTTCATTCTTATCTCTCCCTCTTTTGTTACATTGTGGCCCAGTATTCTGCCCTGCTTAGTAAAAACGTCTGATCTACAATTTTCATTTTTTCGTGATAAGGTTATAAATCCACTACTATTAGACATTTAGCATCTTATTGCTTAGTCAGAAAGTCCTTTTCTGCCATCACAAATCGTACAAAAGTGTAAATTTGTTTACAACTAATAGCTGTACAACAAACTCGTTTTTTAAATATTTTATTTAATTATTGAGTAATTTCCAGATACTAACATATTTCTCACATTGGGCTCTGTACCGCCATTCTTTACTATACCGGGTGGTGAATTGGAAAGCGGGCCATAGGAAACTCAATGTAAAATTCTAAGCTGTTAAATTCCTGCTTCCCTAATTATTTTACATCAAAAGTCATCAGAAACTATTTGTAGAGAATTGAATTCTCTATTGAAAACAACTGTTAATATTGTTCTATGAACAATAATTATTCAAAATTTTGTAAAAATATAATACAATTTTCAGAGTAATACGCCAAAGCTAGGCCACACACAATACAATAATGTGTATAAGATTGCATTTGTTGACAATGAATTTATTATATTAACAATTAGAACTGTCAATTTTTTTAATTATTTTATCATTTTTTGTTTAAAACACAATAAAGTTGATAAGATACCCTTAGTTAAGGAGAAAATATTAATAATAAAGATATTTTCTTCAGTCAATAATGTGCTCACTGTCAGTTAAATAGTAACGTGTGGCCTAACATACCCACACATACCTACTGCGGTAAATACATTATATTTTTCAAAATTTTGGAATGTGTTTAAATCGTAGAACAATTGTAACTTCTGTTTTTAATACAGATTTCAATCCTCTACAAATAACTTCTCATGACTTTTGATGTAACATAATTAGGGAAGCAGGAATTCAACAGTTTAGAATTTTACATTGAGTTTCCTATGGCCCGTTTTCCGATTCACCACCCGGTATACGATATTACGAATATGTGTGCCAAATGGTTCCATGACATCTCGTAACGTGACAGTTCGTAACCGGACAACTGGTAACGGACAATTCGTAACAACGACAGTTCGTAACGGCGACACTTCGTAACGGACAATTTGTAACATTCAAATTGAATTATTCTGTTTATTTTTGTTAACGTGGAAACTAAATGTTATTACAATTATAAATGAAATTATGTTTATCAATTTAACGAATCAGTATCAGGATAAACATTTTTAAGGCATTTCATATTTTGTGTTTCAGAATATAATAAAAGTATTAAAGTATTAAAAGCCATCCCTCGTATCAACTATAACGGTTGATTGAATACCCTAACTCTATAACCATTCACAAGGTTTATTATAATAACAGGTAATTATAATTTTCCTTGGAAATGTCTAAAGACAAGAAAATTGGAAATGTCTAAAGACTGTTGTTGGCCTAAATATTTCACGAATTACTTCATTATTCCTGTGTCTAGGTATATGCAAATTTAAGGAACAATAAGAGGGATAAACTTTAAAAATATTGATAAATGTTTGTACTTATGTATTTAAATATAATTTGTTTGTGTTTAAAGACTTTTAATATATTATGAAAGACAAACATAAAATGTGTTAAACATGTTTTTCCCGGTACGGATTCGTTAAATTAATAAAAATAATTTTAATTATAACTGTAATAACAGTTAATTTCCACGTTAATAAAAATAAACAGAATAATTCAATTTTGACGTTACGAATTGTCCGTTACGAATTTGTATAGTTACGAACTGTCGCCGTTACGAGCTGTCGCTGTTACGGATTGTCCTTTACCAGTTGTCCGCTTACGAACTGTCGCGTTACGAGGTGTCTGGTCACGGTGCCAAATATCTCAACAAAATATTGAAAATTAAAGCTGCAATCTTGGAACGCGTTTTCTGGGTATAGCTGATCTCTGGGTCTTAAAAAAATTTAATTAAAATTGTGGATGTTAAATGTGCTAAAACCATAATTTGCATACAAAAAATCTTTGTGGTGGTTTTACATCATTGAAACTTTCATTTAAGATAATTTCCTGTCATAATTTTGTGGGTTTGGTTTGATTCATTCACTGTATTTTACACATTTGGTAGAAATTTTGTGTTTTCCTTTACACATTTGGTAGGATGAAGATATTCAAGGTATGACAAATATAGTGGGCTATAGGAATATCATTTTGTAATCAGTGTCTACAACATATCAATGAAATAGTATAAGTATTAGTTATCAAAGTTTTAGTGTAAAAAATTGCATGTGGTTTTAAAAACAAGTAAATTGGCTACATATTTCAGGTTTGTGTAAGAAATTAAGTGTTAGTCGAGGAAATGAAGCATTTTGACTCATAATTTTTTCGTCCATCATGGATTTACTTGAAATTTTCACAGAAGGTAGGGAATAGTACAAGGATCATTTTCTATATCATGCCGCTGTACGCTAAAACCTTGGGGGTAGTTGCCACCCCATCTCGAGGGTGGGAATTTTTTATTACAGTTTAACCATGTAAGTCGATGTAAAAAGTAATTCTAAGAAAAAAATGTCTTTTACATTTTCTTCGTGAAACTAATATTTTTCGAGTTATTCGTGGCTGAAAGTTTTTCGACGGAAAAATCGACTTTTTTAGAGGGTTTTTTGAGAATAACTCGAAAAATATCCATTTAATCAAAAAAACGGTTGATATCAAAATAGTATCTTTTAGTAACACAAACGAAACTGTTTTTCTATAATATTTTTACGACCAATATAAACCGAGATACTAAAGGTTAGCTTTTTTCGTCAAATGCATAATTTGAAATAATCAAAGCCAAATAACGGGAAAACTTTGCATTTTTCCAGGAAAACATAGATGATGTTTTTCAAGCATACAATAAGATCTTAAAAAAAATAATAAAAAGTTTCTAGCATAAAAATTGAGTAACTTATGGTCAAAAAAAAGTCGGTAGGTACCTGTTTTTCTCTACGAAAAAAAAAACAGTGAAAACAACCCCCTAACTACCCTTGTAATTAAAAATTGGTCTTCGCCTTTCTGTAATTCCTTAATTATATTATCAACACACCCAGGAAGTTTGACCTATTTAAAACGCCTAATTTTAGAAAAATTGGAGTTTAAAGAAAAAAAGATTTTTTGCAATTTCGCATTTTCTATCATTTTCTTCAAAATATCTCCGAAAATACTGGAGATACGAAAAAAATGATAGACTACTAAATTGTAGCTTTTTTAATAATTAAAATTTTCTTATGCATATATTTTCATTATAATGAATAGTTAACAGTAACAGCGAGATAAAGCTGTTTAAAACATCTATTTACAAGCAAACACCCCCTTATTCGAGCCCTTTAAACCCACCTCAATTAAAAATTAAGGGATATTACGGAATTTAATTTACACAGTCTTATAACTCTTTAAAAATCCTACAAAACCGTTATTGAAAAAACTTTTTATCGCCAAAAATCAAGGAACTATATTTATAAAACTATTTTTTTTTTCGAAAAATTCGAATAGTCCCCATTTTCAATGTATAATACCACAGAAACGGTTCGTATAATAGATGATGACTAAAAAACTATTTGTATGTGTATTTTTACTCGTATTTTTGTGTAAATAAATGTTTTTGTAATTCTTTAATTCTACTTTTTTTTTCTATATAGATCTATTAAATTATCTACTTATAAAAATTGCAATGTTATTAAGGGTGGTTTTTACGGGTTGAAATATGATATTATATCGTAAAGCATAAAACAATCATTATTTAACCAGTCAAAACCAAATTTTACCTATATTAAAGTTTACAATGTTTTTATATAATTTTTGACAATAAGGGGTAATCTACACCCCTAAAAATAATCAACGCCCTTAAGCATGATATAGAATATGTATAGAATATGAAGTACAGGGTAAGATGATCCTAACCTCACATTTTTATGTAAGTTGATTCAAGCCGAAATTATTCTTTTAGGATAAGTAAATTTTTTATATATAGCTCCAACAAGGGTGGTTTTAAGAAGGGTTGAAATATTATGATATTATACCTTAAAGCATAAAACAATCATTATGTAACTAATAAGAAGCATTATAATTTTTTACAATTAGAGCTGGTTTTCACCCTTAAAAAACCAAAAGCGTACAACGGCTCAATATAGAAAATGAACTAGAGGGTGAAATGATCCTAATCCCAAATTTTTGTACAAATCGATGCTGGACGAAAAAATTGCGAGGTTTTGCCATTTTCCAGCTTCATTTCCTCGACTATATGTAATTTAAGAATTTTTTAAAATTGACAATGAAGTAAAAGCTTCTGATGCACGATCATATATTTATTACAAAATTTAAAAATTATCCAAAATGGATTAAAATTTTCTTCAAAACATTTTCGTTCTAGTCGGACCATCATCAGTGAAGCATTTCGAAAGTGAATGAAAAAAATAAAATGAAATGAATAAAAAACGAAAACTGATATGACTGAAATTCAAATAATTTATTGTTTTTGTCAAGATAAGCCTGTATACCAAATTTTATTAAAATAGAATAATTTATAATGGGTGTTTTGGATTTCTATGTCACTAAGTATACATATTTGATCAGTGTTTTCTCCGACTTTGCTTACACTGCTTAATTTTCCTGGTTTATTTTCTTCAGTTCGGTTTTTGTTTCCGTAAATGTATGCTCTGATAGAAGTGATCTAGCAGGGTTGGCGAAAACCAAGGTTTTTTCGAAAAAAACCAAAAAAACCAGGTTTTTTGGTTTAACCAGGTTTATTTGGTTTAAACCAGGTTTTTTTGATACAAAGTATAATAAGTCTAAAAACTTTAAAAATGAATAAATTATTTTATAAAATTAACTAATAAACAATGAAAAAAATGATTAAGACAACTTTTATTTTTATTTACACACACAAAAAATTAATATAACAAAAAAACATCATCAAACGTTATAATATTCAAAATAACTAAGTTCAAAAGTAAAAAAAAATAGAAATTATTTATCTTGATTTTCTTCATTTGCGGCAGCTGTAGTAAAAACTTTAAATAAAAACACCAGTTTGGAGGCTCAGTAAAAAAAAATAAAAATAAAAACCAGATAAACTAACTGGTTTTTTTAAGAAAAAAAAACAGTTGGTTTAAACCTTGGTTTAAACCAAGGTTTTAAGCATGTTGGTTTAAACCTGCCAACCCTGCTAGCATTATAAATAGCTACTCACAAGGTTTCCTTCTTATTACAATTGTTTTTGTTAACTGACTAGTGTCATTGCAGATCTCTCATTGTTCAATGTTTGGATAACCTGGTGCAACCTGAGTATATATCCGTAGCACCCCTTTTTATTTATTCTCACCAGTGTCTAACCGCTGTCTTAATTATTATGGACTAGCAGAACGTCAGGTACTAGGTAGGTGTAGAGAGTGGAAGATAACCGGGAGAACTAAGGACGAGGACCGTTCAGGGAATACAACTTAACACCTGAGATCGCCGCCCGAGGTCCTCTATTAACTACAGAGCATCGAGAGGGTAGACTACGTTTTTCCAGAAAACACGTTAATTGGTTAGAGGCTGACTGAGAATGAGTGCTACTTACTGATGAAACATGATTTTGTTTGTACAATAACGACAGACGTGTTCGTGTGTTGCGACGACCCAACGAACGATATGCTCAGTGTAATTTCTCACACACCACACACCGGTGGAGGATCCGTTATGGTGTGCAATGGTATTCCTTTGAACGCACGAACGGACCTAGTGATCGTACAAAACGGAACTGTTACAGCTGAAAGGTACATATTGGAGATCCATGAGCAGCATGTAGTACTACTCGCCCCTTATATCGGCTAAAATTTCTTACAAATGCAAGATAATGCTAGACATAACGTTGCACAGATAGTCAGAAATTATCTAGAAGATGTAGAAACTAACACTATGGAATGGCCAGCACGTAGCCCGGACTTAAATCCGATTGAAAATCTCTGGGATCTCCTTGGTAGGCGATTAAGAGCGACACCGATCCAACCAAATAATTTATAGGAAGTGGGAGAGAGGCTGATCCAGTTTTGGAGATAACTAGGCAATTAATTACAATTTCTACATTACAATTTTTTTAAAGATAAGACTTCTGAGATGCTACGTGTTCTCCGTATTATTCTATGGGTTGGAGGCTTGGACATTAAAGAAGGATGTTTCGGACAGATTAGAAGCCTTCGAGTTGTGGGCCTACAGAAGAATATTAAGAATAAGTTGGGTGGATAGAGTCACGAATATCGAGGTTTTGAGAAGAATGGGAAAAGATAAAGAGGTTTTAAATACAATTAAAGTCAGAAAACTGCAATATCTGGGACATGTTATGAGGGGCGAGCGTTATAACTTGTTACCATTAATAATACAAGGAAGAATACAGGGTAGAAGGAGTCGCGGAAGAAGACGCATCTCCTGGTTAAACAATTTGAGAGCTTGGTTTAATTGCACTTCTGCTGATCTCTTTAGAGCAGCGGTATCGAAAGTGCGAATTGCCGTGATGGTTGCCAACCTTCTTAGAGGAGATGGCACATGAAGAAGAAGAAGAAGGCAATTAATTAAGTATGGGCTGACGATGTGAGGCTGATTTACGTCGTAGAGGTGGAAACACTCATTATTAAAACTTTTTTCATATCGACGGTCTAATTCTAATAGCCCGTATCTGCCAAAAGAGGTTTTTTACAGTAGGAGGTTTTTCTGTTTTTTTTTTTACAATACTTCGTATCTTCAAAAATATTCGTATAAAAATTACAGCAATATCCCGTATCGGGAAATAGACCATGCCCTACCATGCGATATTCTGAGTACAAACTCAAATTATTATGATACGGGGAATTTCTTATCAATTTTATAAAGGGGTTATACACACGCGAGTAAGTACGCGAACTTATGGCTCGACGAACTTTTTCGCGCGTGTATCACAGCAAGTACGCGTACTTTAAGTCCGCCGAGTTAGTACGCCGTCGATCCAACAAGTTTGAAATCATAAAGGGTTGATACACACGCGAGTAAGTACGCGAACTTATGGCTCGACGACCTTTTTCGCGCGTGTATCACAGCAAGTACGCGTACTTTAAGTCCGCCGAGTAAGTACGCCGTCGATCCAACAAGTTTGAAATCTTACTCGTAACCCGTACGTGTATCACTGCCACGAGCCTCGAGCCATCATGTTATTGCGTTTAAAGTTACACTTATATTTTCACTAATTAAGCAAATTGCCTAGAAATAATTCAATCGTTTATTGTTGAAAGGAGACAAGTTACATTTTATAAGTTTTGAGAAAACCGTAAAACAGTATTGTAAGCTATATTAAATTATTTTTGATTATTTGTTTTTGAGTAAACCTAATTATTTATAGGCTGTTTTATCCTCCTGATGAAAATATTACCCTCTTATCTATGATATTTTGTTTGTTACCCACACTTTTCGATTTCGTCTTTTTTATTAGTATTAAAAATATATAATATGATAGGATACTATACGAAGTATATAATACGATAAAATTCCTAAATAGCACAAATCACCGACGGCGACCGCGATCTTTAAAACCGCGTACTTTAAGTCTGCCGTGTATCACCGACAGCGAGCCGAGTAAGTCCGCGATCTTTAAACCCGCGTACTTAAAGTTTGCGTGTGTATCACGCGCTTTACTCGTAACCCGTACGTGTATCACTGACACGAGCCTCGAGGCTCTAGCCATCATGTTTTTGCGTTTAAAGTTACACTTATATTTTCACTAATTAAGCAAATTGCCTAGAAATAATTCAATCGTTTATTGTTGAAAGGAGTTACAAGTTACATTTTATAAGTTTTGAGAAAACCGCAAAACGCTATTTTAAGCTATACTAAATTATTTTTGATTATTTGTTTTTGAGTAAACCTAATTATTTATAGGCTGTTTTATCCTCCTGATGAAAATATTACCATCTTATCTATGATATTTTGTTTGTTATGCCTACCTTGTATTAAATTAAAATAGATCAAAACCAAGTGCTATAATATCATGATTTTGACAGCTTACCACACTTATAAAAAATCAAATTATTCTTCTATTTAACAAAAACTGATCAAAAAAATAATCAAACTCTACTAAAAAACATAAGATTTCAGCAAAATTAGGTACACAGAAAATAAAAAATTTAATCACGAGGACAGTTTCCAAATTTTTTGCTACGACGGCGACCGCGATCTTTAAAACCGCGCACTGCCGTGTATCAACAACACGCCGAGTAAGTCCTCGATCTTTAAACCCGCGTACTTAAAGTTAGCGTGTGTATCACACGCTTTAGATATATTCAGTTACGGGGTTTGGTATTAGATGACCTGTATTAGAGGTTCCTAGAATTTTTTGTTTAGATCGGGGTTTTGTGTATAGATCAGTGGTTCCCAACCTTTTATGTCTGGCGACCCACCTTCTGATGTGTTTTCATATTCGCGACCCATCCCTCACCCATGATGGCTACTAGGATACGCTACTCAGCTACTGTAAGAGCCACGCCGCGACCCACCTGAAATCTGCCCGCGACCCACTAGTGGGTCGCGACCCACCGCTTGGGAAACGCTGGTATAGATGAATAAATGTTTTGTTATCGTTTGCCGCGAAAATCGGAAATTCAGTTTTTTTGCAGATACGGGGTATTAGAATGAGACCGTCGATATTCTAGTTTAGTTTTGCTAACATTATTTTTCTTAGAATTTCAGATTTTATTTTTTTTTCTCTGTTGTACCGGGTGTCCCAATAAGAATGGCTCTCGGCCATATCTCAGGAACCGTTTATAGTACAGCTTTGGGAAAAAAAAATTTATAACAAAAGTTACCTCGAGAAAAGCCTGGAAATTATTTTCATATTTGTAAGTCCACCGCTAGAGGGCGTAATTAAATGTCAAAAATTTAAAAATCAAAATTTTACAAAATTTACATAATGAAAGTTTGTTAATTCTAAAATTAATGGGTAAAATCACTAGTACAGTTTGTCAAACGTAGCAAAAAGTTTAAAAATTTCGGCGATTGTAAGATTTTCAAACTCTTCCCTACGTTTCACAAACCATATATATTATGTATTAAATTGGGTATATTTTAAATATATTAAATTATAAGCATAATTATAATAAATAAAATTAAATCCAATTAAATGGAATCGAATTGAATCGAACCGAATATCATTGAATCTTGAATCTATGAGAAATATTCACTTCTGTCGGCACTCCGCAAGTGTCCCGCTCTAATTTGTTTCCATAGCACACTACCTGTTTTCACTTTGATTTCCTTAACTTCGTTTACCGGTGACATTATCAGTTTGTTTACAATTTATACGTTTCTTAAGATATCTCGAGATAGAAAAAAGGTATCGACATGCGGTTTTCGATATTCTGTTGATAATTTGGTCTAATTTTGTAATACAGGGTTAAAAAGCATACTTGTATTTAATATTTTCCAAAGAAAACTAGATTTCTGAAAAACATAAAATAGCTCCCCCTAGCTGGCATATTACTTACTAGGCTGTTTCGTAATTATAACTCTTACATTAACGAAAAAGATCTGTTTTCAACGAGACCGAGTTTGCAAAAATCGATTAAGCAGAACCGGACTTACAGCCATTTTTCATAACAAGGTTCCCACTCACCCCCACCTCTTATTTGCAAAGGTAGAGTTACACTTGTGAAATCAAATACTCGCAGAATTTTGAGAAGAATACGATGATCGTATTTTCAGTGCCCTTTCATTATGTAAATTTTGTAAAATTTTGATTTTTAAATTTTTGATATTCAATTACGCCCTCTAGCGGTGGACTTACAAATATGAAAATAATTTCCAGGCTTTTCTCGAGGCAACTTTTGTTATAAATTTTTTTTCCCAAAGCTGTACAATAAACCGTTCCTGAGATATGGCCGAGAGCCATTCTTATTGGGACACCCGGTACATTAGCCTGAATGATGGTTGGTAGATTATTATAATTACTAATAAAATTTAGAATACATCCGGGGAAGTTTTATTTTTCATTTTTTGTCTGTTTACAAATAAAATTGAAAGTGTTGCGTTAATTTCTTGGAGATTAATGAATAAATTTTGTTTCAGCATAACAGGAAGATGGTAGCTGTCTTGGTCTGAACATTCAAGTATGATTGAGAGTGTCTCTAAAAGAGCATTCGGTGGTTCAAGCGGTACATACAACGTCCATGCCTTAGAACTGGCTGCAGCAAGAGAAAGAAAGCTTAAGACTCTCAGTATTACTGTGAAATTTTTAGATGACACCGAGCATGTTTTTCACGTTGAAAAACGCGCCAAGGGCGCTACCTTATTGGACCAGGTTTATCGCCATCTTGAGTTAGTGGAGAAGGATTATTTTGGTTTGCAGTATTCAGACAATGGCGGGTTGCCAGGGACGAGGGGTTCTGTATGGATGGTAAGATTTAATATTTTTTTACTTAGTATTATTAATATACAGGGTGAGTCATGAGGAACTGTACATACTCCTACCTCGTATGGAGGCACCTATGGGGAATTACAAATGACCATTAAAAAGTGTCTGCTCCCATTGTTTAATAATATACGGGGTGAGTTGTTAATTTTTACAGAAAATTGTATTCGTCATAATTTTTGAATGGTAAGATCGACGTGTCTCTTATTTTGGTCAATCGTTACACTGCTACTATCTAATCAATTGATTTATTCAAACTAGAAAAAAATCAGGTCCTGTCTTAAAAAATTAGATCGTTTTGTTCTTAGAGAAAATTTCACCCTGTATACGATTTTTGAAAACTCTAATAAGAATTTTACAAATTAGACAAACAGGCAATTAAAATGGCATATTTACTTTTTCCCCACACGATTGCTTAATGTTTTATTAAAAAAATCAAATTTGACTATGCCTTAAAAGTTTGGCAAAGTCAACCATAGATTTAAACAAATTATCTTTTATTACCAAAAATAATTTTTTTAACAAATATTTAATTTATAAGTAATAATACTACCACTGCTCGTGCTATGCTTTTTAAATAATACAACCCTTTTAGCAAATTTCCAGAATTTCAAAAGGGATAGGTTGTTGTGAATAATTCTAAAACATCGCCCTGTATAATATTTGTTTAGTGATTCATCGGTAGTGCCATTTTATTGAATTCTCAGAATTTTATTTCAAAAGGCAAAATAAAGTTAATTTATTTTTTAAATTAACGAAAAGAAAATACATGATGTAGAACATTAAAAATAAACGGATTTATTTACATGTTTAAGTAAATTTAAGAATTGTTTACGTACATAAAAGAACTTAAGAAACAAATAAAACAATAAAACAAAAAAAAATGTTGAGATTTATAGCAGATTTTCGAAATGAAATCCACCTGTAGAAACAGATGGTCTTTGTCGGACCATCAACTGTCTAATAGACCTCCTGAGAGTTAAGGGATTACTTCTAATAATGTTACAAGAATAAATAATGTTATCAATTAGTTCTTGTCGTGTATTGATATTTTCTCGATAAACCATTTCTTTTTAATCGACCCCATATGGAATAGTTAACAGGGTTAAAATCAGGTGATTTAGGTGGTCATGCATGTGGCTCCCGTGTCCTATCCACCGATTTCCATAAGTAACATGAAGATGTTGACGAACAGCAACTGAGAAATGTGGTGATGCCCCATCGTACATAAAGTACATACCTCGGGCGGGTACATTGGCAAGTAGATTCGGCAAAATATTTTGTAAAAATCTATGTAAGTACACAGCACCTGTCAACCGTGCATTATGTACTCAAACTACAAAAATGTCAAATTATTATAGCCTCCTAACATTCATTTAAATTTTTATACACTTAAGTGTATTAATAGTATTAATACATGGTGAGAAGATAGTGATGCAAAAAAAAGGGGAAAAATATTTGTTTTTGTTTAATTTAGGTTTATTTTTTTTTTGGCTCCTTGTTACAAACAAATATTATACAGGGCGATGTTTTAATTTATTTACAACAACCTATCCCTTTTGAAATTCTGGAAATTGGCTAAAAGGGTTGTATTATTTAAAAACGTATAGCACGAGCAGTGGTAGTATTATTACTTACAAATTAAATATTTTTCAAAAAAAAATAATTTTTGTAATAAAAGTTAATATTTTTAAATCTATGGTTGACTTTAAGTCCTTTGCCAAACTTTTAAAGCATAGTCAAATTTGACTTTTTTAATAAAAAAATAAGCAATCGTGTGGGGAAAAAAGTAAATATGCCATTTTAATTGCCTATTTGTCTAACTTGTAAAATTCCTATTAGAGTTTTCAAAAACCGTATACAGGGTGAAATTTTTTCTAAGAACAAAACGATCTAATTTTTTAAGACCGGTCCTGATTTTTTCCTTGTTTGAATAAGTCAATTGATTAGATGGTAGTACTGTAACGATTGACCAAAATAAGAGACACGTCGATCTTACCGTTTAAAAATTATGACGAATACAATTTTCTGTAAAAATTACCAACTCACCGTGTATATTAGTAAACAATGGGAGCAGACACTTTTTAATGGTCATTTGTTATTACCCATAGGTTCCTCCATACGAGATAGGAGTATGTACAGTTCCTCATGAATCAATCTATATAGAGGATTTTGCAGTCTACCAGTGACCCTAAGTAGCAGAATCCTTCCACCGATTCTATAGTTTCCTGTTGCACCTCTTAAGTTATTATTTTGTTGCATTCTTGATATAGCCGACATATATTTAGTTTTCTGGGTGTTAATCTCAAGTCAGATGTTTTCTGCGGCGTTTTTGATACGTATGAAAGCTTCAACTGCTACATTTCTGGTTCTTCTAACGATATCAATATCATCAGCATATGCCATCATTTGTAAACTACGGGTTAATATAGTACCCTTTAAGTTTACTCCCGAATCTCTCATAACTTTTTCTAACTCTAGGTTGAACAGCGTGCAGATCTCCCTGGCGCAGCCTTCTATTAGTTGTAAATGGTTCTGAAATATCCTTTTGTACACGCACTTTATATTCAAGTTTCCTCATTGTCATTTTAGTTAATTCTACCAATCCTTTAGGTATTCCAGATTCGATCATAGCCGAATGAAGGGGCATTCTCACGGTTCGATTTTAGTTTGAGTTTCAACTTTAGTGGATCAACTAAAATCGGTTAAGTTTTTGTTCACACATTTCAAACAAAATTGAAGCAATTAGTTTTAATAAAATGGGGCCAAGTGTAGTTATACGCAAGAGTATCAAATTTATTAGTAGTTTACTGATTCAGCAACTCACGAAAATTATGTTGACGGAATAAAGAACGTAAAAAACATCGTTCCTGGATACGAAATTGGATTAAAAGAAGGAATGAATGTCGTGTTTCAGAAACTCTGCTAAAAGAACTTGCTTTGGGGGATACAGAAGGATATAAACAAACATCTGAACATAACACTCTCTGGCCACTTTAAACTCATTTTGGTAATTTAAACGATAACAATTTACGCAGAAAATATTGATTCAAGTCGAATAAACAAATGTTCATACGCTTCAAACACTATTCAACTCGTCTGAAAAATGTCAAGTTGAACGATAAAGTTTGACTCGATCAATCTTTTGTTGAATCGACAAAAGTTGACCAATTAAAATTGAAACATATGTTCTCACAGCTATTATCATTCGATTTTAGTTGATCCACTAAAGTTGATCAACTAAAATCGAACCGTGAGATGCGCCTTGAGGTATGTCAGGCGTATCGTAGGAGTAAAAGCGCTAACACAGACGGGCCGACGTACGTCGACTGAACCCCCGCCGCTGAGATGTCGAAAGCGACGCATCCCTTACTATACTTTGATGCAGTGACACACACCAGGCGCTCTTAAAATTTTCGTTGCAGCGGCGTTCCCGCGACCCATCCTAGAAACCATATGTTGCCCAGTCGGTTTTACGACTTCGACGACATATCATATATGCGTGTATCGTGGTACAACACAGACGTTTGAGCTGTTTTCTAGAATGTTGTGAGTGTTGCCAAATCTTGTTTAATGATGGAAATTACAGACACCAACTATATTTTTACTTGAATTTTTTACTCCCACATCAAATTATTTTTATATGGGACTCATTGTATTTTTAATTTTTTTATTTTATAGCTTAAAGGGCAACTTAATATCTGTTTTAACCAAATGATCCCGCGCATGTGACTGACAAAAATGGCTAGACCACTCAATCCTATGTCGACGTTACACCTCGATGCATTGACTGCATATCCCTAGCCAAGTCTGTCCTTTTACATGTCTCTGGTTTTAAGCTGCTTCGACGTCGACTCGACGCGCGCCGCCTAGTGTGTCCTTGCTCTAAGAGTGTCGTACGCTGCCTTAAATTCTACGAAGATGTAATGGCAGTCTATGTCGTACTCCCTCGTTTTTTTTTAATATTTGTCCTTGTCCGTTGCCCGGTGAATTATTCTCGTAAGCATGTTAATAGTCTAAGAGCTAGTGAACCCTCCGACTAACGGTCGTCCTGTAAGACTAGAAATTTTTCTAGTGATAATTCATAGCATACCAAGGCTAAAAACCATGACCTGGCAGGCGTCAGCGGTGCACGTGTATCTACCAGGTGAATCGAAAAGTGCAAAGGACATCGCACACATCTTATGGAAAATATAATGTCACTCAAATTCAATAAAATTTATACCAATAGATTCGTTTTAAATTAACGATCAAATCTTATCATTGCGCTAACTCTCTATTTTCAAAAATAAGAGCAGAAATTGATATAAATAAATCTGAAATCAAATGGGTAGGTACATAAGTTAGAGAGAGAAAAAATATTTTAAAATACCCAGATTTTCGGTACTCCATAAATCAGCGGATTAGTTTCACTAATCCGCTTAGGCCCAGCGGGATTTAAGCTGTTATGAATAGCACTCAGAGCAATAATGATTGTAAACTAACATTTTATGGACTCCAAAAATGTGATTTCGATAAACTTTAATTGCAATTTGCGCCGTAATTAATCATAATGAAGAGTTGGCGCAATGATAAGAATTGATCGCTATATTAAAACGAATCTAATCGTATAAATTTTATTGAATTTGAGTGACATTATATTTTCCATAAGATGTGTGTGATGTCCTTTAGAGGGTAAAATAAACTTTCTCCTGTAAGGTTTAAATTTAAGTATGTGTTTGAGTAAGTCATTTAGAAGAAATGTGTACAATGACAGGCGATTCTGAAGAGCATAAGACCTTGCCAGGCGAGGGGAAAGATTAGGGGTTTTTCCTAAAATTATTTTTTTTGCATCGAACAAATTTTTTTAAAGTTTTTTGAATCATTCCAAACAGAAAAGGTCTTTAGTGATTTTTCTCTTAAGTTAATAGTTTTTGTTATATAAGCGATTGAAAATTTTGAAAATTGCGAAATCGATCATTTTTAACCCTAAATCGGACATTTATCTAAAAATTTCAAAGTTGCCAAGGTAGGTAGATATTCTTTAAATATTGATTGATGAAATCCCAAAGAGTTTTTTGCAATACAATATCGGAAACCCCTTTGTTTTTTAATTGCTAATCAAGCGGGCGCGACACTGTAGTATAAGTGAGAACGTTTGAGTTGGCATAAATTCATTATCTCGAGAATGGGCAAATTTCAAGAGCAATCCTCAGACAGGTCGATTTTTATTTTTAAATTAGGACTTTTTGGCATATATATAATACTAGTGACGTCATCCATCTGAGCGTGATGGCGTAATCAATGATTTTTTAAATGAAAGTAGGGGTTGTGTGATAGCTCATTTGAAAGGTTATTTAATTCTCTATTCACTAATATAAACATTAACATAATTATTTATACAGGGTGTACAAAAATTTTTTTTTATTAAATTAACTTTGATTAAATTTGACAAATAGAAGAAAATTTTTTTTTGTACACCCTGTATAAATAATTATGTTAATGTTTATATTAGTGAATAGAGAATTAAATAACCTTTCAAATGAGCTATCACACAACCCCTACTCTTATTTAAAAAAATCATCGATTACGTCATCACGCCCAGATGGATGCCGTCACTAGTATTATATATATATACCAAAAAGTCCTAATTCAAAAATAAAAATCGACCTGTCTGAGGATTTCTCTTGAAATTTGCCCATTCTCGAGATAAAGAATTTATGCAAACTCAAACGTCCTCACTTATACTACAGTGCCGAGCCCGCTTGATCAGCAATTAAAAAAACAAAGGGGTTTTCGATATTTTATTGCAAAAAACTCTTCGGAATTTTATCAGTCAATGTTTAAAGAATATCTACGTACCTTGGCAACATTGAAATTTTTAGATAAATGTCCGATTTAGGGTTAAAAATGGTCGATTTTGCAATTTTCAGAATTTTCAATCGCTTATATAACAAAAACTATTAACTTAAAAGAAAAATCACTACAGACCTTTTCTGTTTGGAATGATTCAAGAAACTTTAAAAAAATTTGTTCGATGCAAAAAAAAATAATTTTAGGAAAAACCCCTAATCTTTCCCCTTGCCTGGCAAGGTCTTATGTTCTTCAGAATCGCCTGTCATTGTACACACTTCTTCTAAATGACTTACTCAAACACATACTTAAATTTAAACCTTACAGGAGAAAGTTTATTTTACCCTCTAAATTTGCACTTTTCGATTCACCTGGTAGATACACGTGCACCGCTGAGGCCTGCCAGGTCATGGTTTTTAGCCTTGGTGTGCTATGAATTATCACTAGACAAATTTCTAGCCTTACAGGACGACCGTTAGTCGAAGGGTTCACTAGCTCTTAGACTATAAATTTGTAGTACCGAAAATGTTGTTTAGTTTAAACTCTAAACCAGTGGTGGGCAAACTTTTTTAATTGGGGATTACAAAGTTCAAGAATTTCTATATAGACAAGGCGGAAACGGCGGGTTCGTTGGGAAAAATATTCCCATGAGATATTTTTGCATAATCACATTCGTGAGACATCCCAGAATAAAGTTCAAGAAGTCGCCCACGAGAAAAGTGGGCCAATTTTTTTTAACAATTTTTTTTAATCAAATTGCAAAAATCTATATTTTTGGCCCGGACTAATTTTTTTTTTAGGTTTTTTGGACCATTCTGGACAAAAAAGGTCTCTTATAATTTTTCTCTAAAGTGGATCTTTTTCGAGTTATAAGCTAGTTAAAATTTGAAAAACGCGAAAATGGCCATTTTTAAGACTTAATAACTCGGTCAAAAATTATTATTTTGAAAGTCAGAAAGTGACTAAATCAAGAGGTGGAGGCCATGAAACTACAAGAAGAAGAAAGTGACTAAATCAAAGTTTAAAGTCGCCGTTACATGATCCTGAAGAAATCTGTGTCATTAATTTAGTACTAAGCTGTTATTTTTAATTAATAACAATGAGTCGTTAGATCGTATTGACGCTGCTGTAAATGTGAGTGCGAGTAAGATGCACAATTGGACTGCTAGAATGGCTTCTCTCTCGCACTCAGCATTTACAGCCCCGCACACGTGCATGGCGCTTATTATTATTACTTAAAAATTACAGCTTAGTAATAAAATAATGACAAAAATTTCTTCAGGATCTTGTAGGGGAGGCTTTAAACTTTGATTTAGTCATATATTGACTTTCATAATAATAACTTTTAACCGAGTTATTAAGGTTGATCTGAACCCCCCCAAAAAAAAATTTGAAGTTCAAAAATTTTGAAAAAATTTGAGAAGGTGTATGTGATTACTAGAAGTATTTTGACAAATTTTGAGCGAACTTCATGTTTTCGTTTTCGAAAAAACTCAAAAATACTCTTTTTTTCCAAGTATAAAGCGGGAAAACCAAACATACAATTTTGTTAATTTTCTTACAGCATAAAGATATAATCCTAAGAAATACTTATGAATTTTTTGAAAATTTTTGATCTTACAGTTTTGCCACAATAGGAAAAAATAATATGTTTTGGCTTATAATAAAGCTACCGGCAAGAAATCGGACAAAATTTTAATAACAACATATATAAAACTGTAAGAGTGGAAAATATTTGCAATAAAATGTTGAATATTTTTTCCTAAACATATGAAAAATCTCGTTAAACAAGAATTATATCTTGAATTGCCGCTGTGAATTTGTGCCGCCATGAAGTGACTCCATCTACAACATCGGTAATATTTATGTTCGATAGATAGCAGTACCTTCTGCTAGAATCGCGTCAAACAGAACTTTATCCTAGCAGCGTTGCCATATAAATTACTTTGTACAACAAAACGTGTTATTGTATTATAGTTAGTAGGTAATATAATACAGATATATAGACTACTATAACGTCTATTTATAACGCATCAACGTGACCTTCTGAAATTAATTTAACTACTTTTCTTGAAATATTGTCAGTCCCCTTGGCCGTATTAGATTTTGATATATTTAGGGCCGGTACTTTTTGTCTCGATTAAACCCGAGTTGGCTTTTTAATGTTTTTAAGTAACATAAAGTTGTCTTTTTTATTTGTATTTTTTCATGTATCTCTGAAGCTTTGTATTTGACTATATTTTGAATTGGAGCATAAATAGTCTACTTTTGTCAAATAGTTTTTCTAATAACTACCATCCATGGTGTTTCTCTTTTGTCGCACTTATGTTTATTAAAGATTTTAATTGAAATCATTATTTTATCTTTAAAATTTTCATTGTTCATTACTTTTTGCATTTGTGGTGAGCTAAATTTAAAGGAAACCAATTGGACGATATTTAAATAGATATGGAGTAAGAGTACCTAAATAAATAACCACTTTTGAAATTAATTCAGGATAGGTTAAAAAATATTTTCACCTTCATATTAAAAATAAAAAAAGGATCAATATAAAAGAAATAATAACAATCAATTTTAAAAATCTTACATCTATATTGATTTCTTCTATGTACAAAAACAACAGAAATAAATAAATATTAGCGAAGACAAAAGAAAAAATGTGTTGACACTTAATAATATGTTAAATAAACGTATTGATTAGTCTGATGCAAGTAGAACTAGAACTGTTATATGGAGCTAATCTGGATCGGTATAAATTAGATGAGACAGAAAAAAAATCTAATAAACAGTTTCTTTGAGAGCAGAAAGAGAAAGAGTATAGAATATTAGAAAATGAAAACGGCGCGGCAGAATAATCATCGATAAAGAAGTAAAAAAGGAAACGCGATAACGATATCTGGAACAATTGTTTTATCTGATAAGACACGAAGAAAAGCCAGAAATTGCTATCAAAACTGTTTCTTTTAGCTGTAACCTTTCTGATGTTTTTGTGTCCAGCATGCCTACTACGATACGGTCTCGGATTAATTCCTCCTTCAGTTGCCCATAATTACAATGTTCTGCTAAGGTATGTAGGCTAGTAATAAATAAGTCAATGGTTTCACCTGGTTTTTGTACTGTAGAATTGAATTTGAAACGTTCATATATAATATTACGTCTAGGGATAAAATATTTGTCAAAAACATTTAGAACTTCCTCGTAAGTATCTGGAATTTTTTGAAATTGTATCAAAATATCTTCGGATTCTTCTCCCATAAGGTACACTAGGATATCTATTTTTTGTTTTTCTGTCTTTTGGAGCTGCCCTGATACCGACATGTAGCGTTCCAGCCTCTTCCTCCATGCAGGCCAAATTGCTGGGGCCAAAAAATTGAATTTATCCGGAGGGTTAACATTCAATGGTGCTGGACTTACTATACCTTGAGTATTTGCATCAGGAGTAGTATTAGTAGACATTTTCAGTGTTACTTTATGTCGGGTATGATTTCAACCACAATTGACCACAATGCAGAATATTTTCTTGCCCCTTAACCTTGCTTTGCTACTCTTGGCATGTGCTAGTGGTTAATGGGTAATATAGTTTTATACTTAAAATATACGTGCTGCACTCAACACCGCTGCCACCATGTTTAGTTGGGTTCTTTAATAATGACTATTAAGTACTCTTGATTAAGATATCTTTATTTAGTTTGATCATCTTACATCGCTTGTCCCGGTACCGGTTCCCCGGATCAGACCTAACCTAACTTAATCCTAATCCTTGTTCACCTATATGACATCTATATAGGCAACCAAAGATACACTAACAGAACAAAAACAAAAAATATAGTAAAGCAATGTGGATTGTTTGTGTGCTTGGAAAAAGGTTATCGGTATTCAGCCCGAGAATATACACCTCTAGAGACAGCCAAATCCATAAAAACATGTAGCTTGTTAAGTGAATGTCCCTAAAGAAAACAATAACTTCTTCTTTAGCCTGTTTGCATCCACTCCTGGACAAAGGCCTCCCATGAGTTTTCCACTCTTCTCTGTTTTGTGCTCTTTGGTACCAGTTTCTCCCCACTTTTGCTTTGAAGTCATCTAACCATCGTTTTTGTGGTCTTCCTCTGCTACTACTATGCTCGCGTGGTCTCCAATGTACAATGTTCTCGTCCACCTTTCGTTGTTTTGCCGTGCCACGTGTCCTATCCAGTTCCATTTCATTTGCGCAATTCTTCCAGTTACATATTCCACCTTCGTCCTGTTTCGTACGTCCCATTTCAAATATGTTCTCTCAGAGATACTCCTAACATAGCTCGTTCGATGGCCCTCTGTGTTCTTAATCTATTGGCTGATAACCCTGTAAGTGTCACGGTATCCACTCCATCAGTCATAACTGGTAGAATACAACTGTTGAATACCCTTTTTTGTCTAAAAAAAGAGTCTTGCAACTGCTGCCCACGTAATTCGGATTCTTCTAGTTATCTCTGCCGTTTGATTCTGTTTGCCTAGCTTGATCGTGTGACTCTTCGACACTTTCGATCTGACTTCCATCTAAGTCGATTCTGATATTTTGATTTGACATCACTTTTGTTTTATTTAAATTTATTTTTAAACCGCTTTTCTTCTCAGATTCCTGTTTAAGCATCTTTAGTATGTAGATTAGTTCTTCTGTATTGTTGCTTATGAGCACTATGTCATCGGCAAATCTTAGATGACTTAAAAATTTAAGTGACAATTTAACTTTTTCTTCTAAGACATAAGGCATCTTCTAATTCAATAGTAAATAATTCTATATTCTATATCTGGAATCAATCCTTGCGTTATTCATTCCGTCTAATACGGCCCAGAGTTCTATGGAATCGAATGCCCTATTGTAATCAACAAATGCTGAATGAAGAGGGTTATTGTATTCGTTACACTTTTCGAGAAATGTCCTTATTGTCTGTAGGAGTAGGTGTTCTACGGTACTATAACCTTTGCGATATCCCGCTTGTTCAACAGGCTGGTAACTATCGAATTTATCTGATAGTCTGTTGGTCATTATTGTGGTAAGCAGTTTGTACGGATGTGGTAACAGACTTATTGGTCTGTAATTTTCGAGTTTGTGTTTGCCTCCTTTATTTTGTAGTAGAAGTAGCTGCGCATTTTGCCAAGTGGTTTAAATAGCAATATCAAAGAGGCACTTCTTCATTAGGATTTTAACTGCTTCCAAGGTATTTTGACCTCCATCTCTAATCATCTCTTTTGTTATTCCGTCGTCTCTATATTTTCCATTTTTCATTTGATTTAAGGCATTTATAACTTCCTCGTTAGTAATAAACCATACCATAATAATAACTTTAGTAATAAACTATACCATTTATACTACAGCCAACGATCAAATGTGTAATTTGGAGAAGTGTCAGAACAAATGGAGATAAGGAGAGGGGCCAGGCAAGGTTACATACTGTCGCCGTTATTGTTTAGTTCTTATTCTGAAGAAATCACACAAGAAGCTTTGGTAAACGAGACAGTCGGCATAAAAGTGAATGGAAATTTAATTAATAACATTAGGTATACCGACGATACAGTCATAATATCAGACAACTTGGAAGACTTAGAAAGAATAATGAACAAAATATTAAGATATATGTAATGGAGAATACGGACTCTCCCTTAACCTCAAAAAACCAAAATTTATGAAAAATAGCAAGAACAACAATATAAATGAAATATTAACGGTAGGCGGCCAGCAGTCTGAGAGAGTAAAAAAATATACTTACTTGGGAACGATAATCACAGAAAATAACGATTAGACTGCAGAAATAAGAGAGAGAATTGAAAAAGCACGTGCCAACTTCGTGAAAATGAAAAAGATTTTATGCAGCAAAGATCTGATATTGGCCCTCAAAATAAGGCTAATTAAATGTTATGTACACAGTGTGCTTTACTATGGAACTAAATCATGGACATTAAATCGAAATGCAATAAATCGACGGTTCTCTTAGCAAGACAGAGACGAACTAGTTTTGGTGTTAGTGAAATAGTTTTCAGTATCTTTTCTGTTAAGTCATTTTTAATATCTTTATTATAACCTTTTTTGACTTATTCTGAGGTATCTCATGAAACTGATTACGCAAAAAGATCTCATGGGAATATTTTTCCCAAGAAACGCGAGGTTTTCGCCTTGCTTAAACATATTTTGCGGAATTTAAAATCAAAATCCTGTTATTACATCTACAGATGCATATAAAATATGATACATCCATGGCCGTCGTCCACATGTTTACAAAAAACATATTGTTTCCATAATCTATAAGCGCTAAAACAAATTTAGCAATTTCCCTATTCTACTTTGCAAAATTCATATAGTATCACAACACTTGATTATACATTTGAGGCATTCGCACTGTCCGTCAACGTGTTAAAAGGTTTATGTGTATAAACAAAATTTGTGCAATGTAATACACTTTTAGATGATTTGTCGACAGTGAATGGAAGAGGTCGTAAAATTTTATTACCATCTTTCAGTGTCAGTGTGAGATAAGATGAATTCCTTACTAACTGGAATATTTAGTTACGGAGAAACATAATATGTAATTAGTCTATGTTGTGAGGCCGCTCCCGTCTAAAAAAATTCTGATTTGGTTTCTTTGCGGATTCCTATTCAAAAATGTCCCCTTTAAATAAATCAGGAGAGTGCCAGCGAAATTTTTGGGCAAAAATTGTTAAAAAAAATGTTTCTAAACAAATTCACAAGATTACCATTTTTTGTCCAGGAAAATATGTTTTCTTGTTTTTTTGGTCATTCTAAGCAAGAAAAATATCTTGTCATTTTTTTCAAAAGTTGATAATTTTCGAGTTAGAGGTGAACTAAAATATGAAAAATGCGAAGATAGACATTTTCGAGGCGTAAAAACTCATATTTAAATTATTATATTTAAGGTTGGCAAGTCCTTAAAGTGAAGTTTAAACATTCATTTTTGAAATTCTGAGTAGTAATCGGGTCTAACTTCAATTTAGACCGTTGTTTTTTAATTGTTAATTATGCGCATCGATCCGATTTTAATGCCAATGCAGCAGGGTCTATTTCAACAATCTCGTATTTTGCACTGTAACTCTTTAGGTTTTTTGGCTTCTTCTAAACAAAAAATATATCTTCTCATTTTTCTGAGAAGTTAACAGTTTTCGAGTTACAAGGGATTTAAAATCTGAAGATTGCGAGAATACACGTCGCTTGCTGAGAACATTAGTGACGTAACTTCAAAAACGTAGTTTGTAGCGCCTTAACTGTATCATGTATGGATATTGCACGTAGAATATAATATGTTTTAATGTAATACCGCCACATGTTGCGAGTGCTAGGGGTATTTTACAGAAACGTTTGCACAATATTCCGAAGTATGGGAGAGTTGTAGAAGGAAGTAATAGGACAAACAATTTATGTTTTTATTTAACTATAAACAAATTAAGGAGAAGAGCATGCAAAATATTTTTATGAATACCCTTAATATTGGAGATCGATTTATTCGAACAAGTTGGGCTAAGTCAAAAGAGTATAACATCGTTCAGAAAGATAATAGAGGAAATCATCAAAACGCACAACTATAAACGAGAAACTTAAGGAAACCGTAAGAAAACACATAAATAGCTTTGAGCGCGTAGAGTCTCACTATTTAAGAGCTCAAACTCGTAGAGAATTCCTTGATGGACCATTAACCTTAGCTTAGATGTATAGATACTACAAAGAGTAACGAGAAGAAAAGCAGTTGCCATCTGTCAAAAGATATAAAAAATAATAAACTCATAGTAGCTTGCTTCGATTTGCAAGCAGTATTACCTACACATTGCGGAGATATTTCTACATTTTTTTATAAGTCCTGTCTCAATTGCTTTAATTTTACGATTTTCGAAGTAGCATCGCAAACAGTTCCTGCTGTTTTTGGCACGAGGCCATTGCTATGCGAGGAGCAAATTAAATTGCAACATGCCTCTCTAGCTATCTATCTACTTTACCTGCAGGAAAAGATATTATTTTTTATTCCGACAACTGCGTTGGCAAGAATAAGAATAAGGCGGTTTTGGTGGTACTTATGTACTTATATGCAGTTACGCATGCTGAAATAAATAACATTACTCACAAATTTTTTACTGTTTGTCATACCCAAAATGAGGGTGATTCGATGCATGCAGTAATCGAGAAAGCAAAAACACAGTTTAACTCAATTCATGTCAGTGGCCACCTCTAATAAGTGCTGCAAAAAGAAAAACGGTAGGCCCTATAAAGGGAATGAAATGGACGCTGAAGACTTTTTGACTCCAAGTACCTTTCAAAAATTTTTGGGCAAAAATTCACCAAAAATTCGGATAACGAGAAAGTAATATGGAATAATATACAAATTCTTAAAGTAGAAAAGTGTTTTCCTACAAAATTTTTTTACAAAGTTAACTTTGACTATACAACCTATAAAACTATTGACCTTTCTACTCGTCGTTTTTCTGATAATAATAATATTTTAGAGCAATATAACTCAAAACCAGCCTACGAAAAGCCTCCTACTGTAGGAGAGAAAACAAAAGAGCATTTACTGGAATTATGCAAAAAAAATCTTATTGCAAATGTACATCAATCATTTTATTTCAATTTGTTGAGTTAATTTCACTTTGTTGTGATTTATAATATACAATAATTATAATTATTAGATAAATTTATCTAGTAAACTACCATTTATAACTTTGTCTGGTTTTTCATTGTTAATCTGTATAATCGTAGCAGTTATGGTTGATGAGTTATTTAAAAATATAATGCAATACCGCCATATCTTACAAATATTTATAATGGTTAAATATTGCTTGTTTTTCAAAAAAGATATCCATTCGTGTGCTATTGAATTACTAATATTCTAATATTCAATTACTTGTCTTAAAATATCTATTTTGTAGAAGAAGAAAACCGCAGTTGTATCGGTATTGAATGGGATGTGCGATATATTAAGATAAATGAGCTTTTAAGCTTCGAAAATGCGTATTTTCGCATTTTTCAGATTTTAAATCGCCCCTAACTCGAAAACTATCAACTTTTGAGAAAAATGACAAGATACCTTTCTTTCCAATTTCTGGCCAAAAATTTCGCCCTCAGATTTCCTTCCGCAAAGAAACCGAAACATAATTTTCTTTCAGACGGGAGCGGCCTCACAACATGTACTAAATGTTTCTTGCTATTAACATTGTTATTAGGCGTTGATAAAATTACTGTTTAAACAATTTGGCATCATAGCCAATTGAGCCGATGGGTGTAACGATAAAAAAGTGTTCAGGTTTCTACATATTACTGAGTCATCATGTAGAAATCTACAATTAAGTTGAAAATGTTACCACAATGGCATGCTACAGTAGAGCCATCTCTAGGATCAGAAACAAATTAATTGAGGGTTCATATCAACCTTAAGCCTTGAAAATCGCCATTTTTCGTTTTTTTCAATTTTAAATTGCTTATAAGTCTAAAACGATCAACTTTAGAGAAAACTTATAAGAAACCTTTTTTTGTCCAGAATGGTGCAAAAAATTAAAGAAAAAATTGTTCTGGCCAAAAATGTTGATTCTTGCAATTTGATTAAAAAAAAATTGTTAAAAAAAATTGGCCCACTTTTCACGTGGGCGACTTCTTGAACCTTATTCTGGGATGTCTCACGAATGTGATTATGCAAAAAAATCTCATGGGAATATTTTTCCCTTCGAACCCGCCGTTTTCGCCTTGTCTAATAGGAGGGCTAGAATTATAGAAAAGATGCATTTTGTGTTAAAGCTATGTGTATACTATTCATCCATTTCGATTGACCCTCCGCGGGCCGGAGTTGGTCCGCGGGTCGTACTTTGCCCATCACTGCTCTAAACTATACTTTTAACACCGATGTTGTTATTAAATGGGCAAGACAAAAAACTGCCAATATCTTTAAAATCTTCTTTCAAATACTTTTAGCAGCGGTGCAGTGATGTCGGCATATTTTTTGAAAGATTCTTTTTATTTTTAGATTCATCAACCAGATTTTTATAATGCTCTAAATCACGACGTTTTAATTGCATTGAAATTATATTTATTTCTATTGAAATGATTTCAAAATGCCTGTCATATTCTAATTTTGTTTTACATTTACCTGCAGTTGAAGATTCAATTGGTGTAATTTTTTAGTAACATCACAGAAAAAAAGACAGGAGCACAAGCCATTCTTGATAATTTGATTATTTTTTGATTGTGGATATGTGTCACCTTTAGTGTGTAAATATGAGCATATTTTTTATCGTAGAATTTCTCTAAATCTTTTTAAAATTTAGCAGGACTTAACCACTTTACGTCAATAATTAGTAATAGTTTACTATTATAAATAGAACATAACACTTGAGTATGTCTAATAATATAATGATAATACATAAACTTTGGAATGTTATCACCTTTACACGGACCGATGAAGTCACGTTTGTTACCTATCATTTTCGGGCCCCATTAGTGACTATTGATACAAACTAGCAAATTGGATGTCTACATGCAACATAATTTTTAAATAAATCGAAATTATCCTTACCTTACGCTTTCATGCATTGAAGTATTTATTTAGAGTATGGCTATATCACAGTTTTTGTATATGAATAAAGATAACAATACATTATAAATAATAATTAATTTTTATAAACGAAAATTTAGTTGAAATTTGTTTTCTGTGTGTGTTTCTTGCATTGCGACCAGATCAACATCGTCATCCTTTAATAGTCTGTATAGAATTTGACATTTTGCTCTACTTATACCTTCTATTATTTAATTGGCAAACTCTTACATTGGGTCCAATTTCTTTTGTAATTTGTTCCTTGGAAAGTCCATTCATTGACTGTGTCATCTTTAATTATTCTAAAAAAACTGCGATATACTTCTGCCAGGAGGGAAAGATTGTCTGGCGCCTCTTGTGCTAGTTCTTTAGTTTACCCAGGGTGCATGTGCAGTATTACCTGCGGACGCGAACTAGCGTTACACCCCATGCATTGAAGTACAGTGGAACCTCGATAACTCGGATTAATCGGGACCACGACCGATCCGGGTTATCGAAAATCCGAGATAGCCGGAGAATATGGTAAAAATTAATAAAATACGGTATACTTACAGATAAACTCCGTTAGAATTGAAATAACATGAAATATTTTTATAAATATGCACAGTACATATTACCTACTCATTACAATTCTAAAAAAAACACCAAACCCAAACAATACAAGACACGCAATACTAAAGACCATTGTTTATAAAAGAATTTTTTAAATAGTCTTTCCTAAACAATGCTGACAGTTTGAAATAAAAAGGAATAGATACTACAGACAGCTGGCTGTTGTTTCTGCGGCGTGTACTATGAGTAATTTTTAATCTCGTGTTCAAATTGGCAAAAAACAATAAAGCCGTTGGTCCCGACAACATACCTACAGAAATGTTAAAGCTCATAAATGAGGAAAACATTGGAATACTAGTCAAACTTTTCAATGATGTTTATTCGACTGGTGATATCCCTGAAGATTGGTTAAAGTCCGAATTCATAACCCTACCAAAAAAACAACGTCCGAAAAACTGTAGCGACTATAGAATGATAAGCCTTATGAGCCACACCTTGAAAATCTTTCTACGTATCATCCACAGTAGAATCAGAGATAAATGTGAAGAAGACCAGGATGAAACACAATTTGGCTTCAGAAATGGACTGGGAACCCGGGACGCACTCTTTGCACTAAATGTGTTATTGCAGAAATGCCGAGATCAAAGGAAAGACGTCTTTGCTGTATTTATTGACTATGAGAAGGCCTTTGATCGAGTACAACATCACAAATTAATTAAAATACTAAAGGATAAAGGAGTTGATAGTCAAGATGTACGAATCATAGAAAAATTATACTGGCGTCAAACAGCGACAGCTTGCATAAATGGAAAATCAACAGAAATATGCAAAATACAAAGAGGCGTCAGACAGGGTTGTATACTGTCCCCACTGTTGTTCAATGTGTATTCAGATAGAATATTTAAGGAAGCGCTGCATAATTTGGAATGGGGTGTGAAGGTTAATGGAATTCTGATAAATACAATCAGATATGCAGACGATACAGTTATTTTAAGTGATGATATGAATGGATTACAACACCTTTTAAATGCCATTGACAGAGTGGGAAGAGAGTTTGGCCTAAATATAAACTGTTCAAAAACAAAGTACATGGTATTTAGCCGTTTGGCCCATCAAGATTCACGGTTATATGTTGATGGTCATATGATTCAAAGAGTACCCAGTTTTAAATATCTTGGTTGCCATATTACTGAACAACTAGATCCAGATAAAGAGATAAAATGTAGAATCGAGATAGCCCGCACGACATTTTTAAAAATGAGGTCATTCTTCTGTAATGATACCTTGCAACTTCAACTTCGAAAGCGCATGATTAAATGCTACATTTGGTCAGTCCTCTTGTATGGTGTCGAAGCATGGACATTAAAAATATCCACCATTAACCGTTTGGAGGCCTTTGAAATGTGGCTGCACAGACGTATTCTAAAAATACCATGGACGGCTATGCTGACAAATGTGGCAGTCCTTAAGAGAGCAAATGCTACCCGTGAGCTGCTTGATAACATCAAATATAGAAAGATGGCCTATTTTGGACACGTAGTAAGGGGAGACCGGTATAATATTCTTCAACTTATTATGATGGGTAAAATCGAAGGACGCAGAGGAATTGGTAGAAAGCAGGCCTCTTGGTTGAAGAATATCCGGGAGTGGACAGGAATAAAGAAAGCAGAACACCTATTTAGAATAGCTCGAGACAGAGACAGTTTCGCCATGTTAATCGCCAACGTCAAGGGGACTTGATAGGGCACGTTAAGAAGAAGAAGTTCAAATTACACACATAAGTACACGACACAGAGAGTCTAGACACATTATCTCTCAAATATTATATTACATACACTTTTATTGTTGAAAGGATTGTCTGATAATTAACTATTTTGATTGGAAATAAGCCACAATTAAATTGAAAAATACAAAATATTGAAAATTAAAATGTTTATCTGATGAAAATCGGTCCGGGTTAGCCGGACTTCCGGGTTATCGGGGGCCGACTTATCGGGGTTCCACTGTAATAGCCAATAATAATAATTATTATATTTAAGTCAATAATAATTATCTGTCAAAACACGGAAGAATAATTATTATTCTCCTTTGGTTGACATATCACCGAAAAACCTTCGAATAAAAACACTGCAGTGATAAAAAAATGCATTAGTTATTAATAGTAGGGGAGGAAAGTATGCTAAATTTGCAGTTACTCAAGTGTTATGGGGACCTATTGCGTTGTGAAGAGTAGGACCGAAAACCAAAAAAAGTTAAGTTTACTTTTCCATAAAGTGGGGACTTTCCATTTTTAATTTAATTTTCCATTTCCAACAATCGTTTTTTCCGATTATAGCGCCATCTATCCATAATTCGAAAAAATGTCTCGAATAAAAGTTACTTATTTTTACGTAAACAATCCAAATCTACAATAAAAATTGGGGGCTCCTATTTAAGATTTTAAAGTAACCCCCACCCCACCTCCGTAGGGGGTCGTATTTAGTGCCATTCGATAGATTTTTCAAAAATATTTAATACGTGTATTTTGCAATTTTTCTATCTGATATCGCGGGGTTCGTATTTAAAATTTTAAATTTATCCCCATCCCTCTCAGTGGGGGTCGTGTTTGGTATCCTTCGATAGATTTTTGAAAAATATTGAAAACATATTTTTTAGTTTTTCGATCTGACGTTAATTTTGCGAAATATTCGCTTTTTTTTGTGAAACTTTGTGACTCGCCCATTTCCTTACGCCCCGCTCAAATCGTCAGATTTTTTAAATAATATTATACACTCTTTTGCATGTACTTATCTTAATCTGACGATTTCGAGTTTTTCTAAGGATAGATTTTTTTCGGACCCCCTTTAACGAACTCCACTGTATTAAGAGCCAATATATGGTAGAGGTACACTTACAGGGTACAAGGTTTCTCCACATGTGATAATCTGACGCGCTGGAGTAACTGCAAAAATCCCCGCTTGGGCTCTCCTTGTCTCCTACCATAATGCTGAATGTTGCCATGTAAAAATGTCTTTAAGATTTTGGCTATTACTTTTATTCAACTCATTATTGTATTTCGCGACAATGATATTAATTTTGAAAGATATCATTACCTCAGATTTATTTTTAAATTCTGAAACATTTCCGGACAGAATGGACAGAAGCTTTATTAAAAGCAGTCTTCGGTGTATTGTTGTCAATGGATTGGGATATTTGTTTTAAACACGTCTCTAAATTTTCCGAATGCAGCCCAATTTAAATAAACTTATTCTTCTGAGTAGCTTGCATGTTTGGCTGTCTCGCGTTAACATTATTTCGTGACCCAAATACACATATTTTTCCACAAGCTCTATGGGCGACTTCTCGATTTCTATTAGCTCATTGGGGACGAGGTTGGTCATCATTTTTGTTCTTTCATAGTTTATCTTTAAACCGACTTTCTGTGTTACTTGCTGTAATTGTTGTAGCATAACTCTAGCTTCTTCTAATCGTCTGTTATGAGAACAATGTCATGCATTTCGAGAATCGAAAAAATTGTACTAAAATAGCAATTCCGCCAGTGGCGTAGAATTTGGGAAGGGTCAACCAATTACTTTCCCCCGTCGTACGCCTCTGGTAGTAACCAGAAACGATTGTTTAAGGGGATCGGTACGTAGTTTCTGCTCCAATGCTATTCAAATGGGATTAATTTTTTTCGAATCATGAGAAAACTAATAAGTATGTTTGAACAATTTAAACGCAGAATGAAATATTTTGCATTATTACACAGGGCCGAAAAGTCCCTGAAAACTTCTATAATGTTTATTTTAATGAGTCACAGGGGTGAAAAACTAAGAGAAAATTTAGTGTGATTTTTAATTTCAAATATCTCATTCAAAATAAACTTTTTATTTTTTCTAAGGGACTTTCGGCACTCGGTAATAATTTAATCTTTCATTCTGCATTTAAATTTTTCAAAAATAGTTATTGGCTTTTTCAGGATTCGAAAAAAAATGAACACAATGTCCGTGGTAATATTTTCCAAATCTATCTTTGTCATACAACGCACTCAGTCGAATAGAATATTGTCAGCATATTGTTAGTCAGACAGTGACAATCAGTGATAATTTGTAAATATTTGACATGGCATCGGGAATATTTTGAGTTGTTGATTAAATAATATTGATAGTGTATTTGATAAATAAACTGCTCGTCAAAAGTTAGGGATATAGAAAATTATGCTGACTTTCATAGTTTAATTTTTTCGCGAATAGACGGATTCCGCTATTTTTTTCTATTTTAGATTTTTCTTTAGTATTTACACAGTTGTGCAAAGGTTTACTCAAACTTATGTTTTGTACTTATACCGGGTGGAAGAAAAGAAATGATTTTCTTATGTTAAGTTTGAGATGCCCTGTAGGGAGAACGAGGTACAAATGGGAGTATACATCAGAACCGTATTGTAGTCTTATGTTTTGTGAACATGTTGTTTGAATGTCCCTGATATTTTTAGAAACAAAAAAAATAGACGGTTTTGTAATTTAACATGTGTTTTAACCGAAACAAAAGTTTGAGACACCTTGTAGGGAGAAAAAGGCACAAAGGTGAGTATACCTCGATATTATGTTGTAGTCTCATATTTTGTGAATATTTAATTTCTCTGATATCTTTAATAACAAAGAAACTAAACGGTATTACTCTTTAATATGTGTTTCTATGTTTCACATATGTGATGTGGCGCAAGTCGTCAGTTAAAACACATATTAAAGAGTAATACCGTCTAGTTTCTTTGTTATTAAAGATATCAGAGAAATTAAAAAAATAAAATATTCACAAAATATGAGACTACAACATAATATCGAGGTATACTCACCTTTGTGCCCTTTTCTCAATACAAGGTGTCTCAAACTTTTGTTTCGGTTAAAACACATGTTAAGTTACAAAACCGTCTATTTTTTTTGTTTCTAAAGATATCAGGAACATTCAAAAAACAAAATGTTCACAAAACATAAGACTACAATACGATTTCGATGTATACTCACATTTGTACCTCGTCCTCCCTACAGGGCATCTCAAACTTAACATAAGAAAATCATTTCTTTTCTTGCACCCGGTATAAGTACAAAAAAAAGTTTGAGTAAACCTTTGCATAACTGTGTAAATACTAAAGAAAAATCTAAAATAATAAAGAAAAATTAGCGGAATCCGTTAATCTGTTTACGAAAAAATCTACTATGAAAATTCAGCAGAATTTTCTATATCCCTAACTTTTGACGAGCAGTTTAATTGATTAAAGACGTGAACTTAATAAAAAGTTATTTATTGTTTATTATTTATGGAAGATCCAAAGCAGAGAATACACCAGGATATATTCAGTGATCCAAGTATTTTGTTGTTAAAGATGTTCACAATTGTAAGCGTTTCATAGTAACAATATGTTACTAACAAATCCCTTTTCCTCTTTTCTCGATTGATTATTAGTTTTTGTTGTACAGTAGATAAATTATTACAATCACTGAATACATAGTTAGTGAAAAAGATATCATGACTAAATTAATAATTAAGGCAATTAATTATACAAGTAACAGTTATCCAAGAACATTCAAAAGCCATCTTTAAAGTTAATGATGACATTGTCAAGTAAAGTTTACATATCCATACCAGTGAGAATTTTACTACACGTAATTTGCTGTGTAAAGACAGAAAAAGTAGGGATAGCCGTAAAATATTTGCGAATTATGTACCGATGGCCTTAACACAATTTAGTAGGGTGTACAGTACCTACACTTGTTGCCAATTATGTCAAGGATATGTCAAAAGGTTTTTAAGTACTGGGTACAAATAGTTTTTCAATTTTTAAATAAAACACCCTGTAACTCAGTAAGAAGTCATATTTTATTTAAGTGATTTGGGTTAAATCATAATATTTTAAGCCCAAGAATCTACAGTTAAAATATTTACAATTATTAATGAAACACTGTATATCCCATACTGGGATAAATACAGCCAGCCACATTGTTTGATTTGCTTGTCTAGATAATGTTTAGAAGAAATGCGTTCAATGTGCTTCCCCGTTTAGGATTTTGTCCTCTTCAGGGTTTGAGGTGAATGTATTGTGTTGGCAGCAAAAGCAAACAGTCCGAAAAACACACTAGGGCAAGCGCCGTGTCCTGGTGTTCTTGGATCCTGGGTTATGCCGGACGGTGGTGTCCAGAAGGCTAAGAAGTCAACAGAGAAGAAAGTTTGATGGATTGTTGTTGGTTCCATAGACATTTACGTGTACTGTCCGTGCTTTGCTCTCGACCAGTCTCCCTAGAAACCATTGTACAACGACAGGCGAACCTGCGTCCCTCGTCGGCGGTCAGGAGGTGGCTTTGAGTGCAGCGTGGACAGTGTGCGTTCGAGTGGAGAAAATAGTTGCGGCTATTTTATTGGGACGAACAGGTATAATTGTGCAATGAAGTTGGGAAACCGCAAAAAACCAACTTCTCCCTGTTCGGGGTAGGGAAGAGGAAATGTTAGAGGTGGGTACGGTAGGCTAACGGGGTAGCCTCAAGGATGTTTTCGTACTCCACCGGGAGTTCGTCAATGCATGTTTGCATTAGAGCGGACGGTACATGAATCTTTTTGCGTTTGGGCTTTCGGTGGAGTACGTGGCCGGAAGATGAACAGGAACATTTGAGAGATTCTTGTGTGTCGGAAGGGGGGCCGTTGATTACTTTGATTGTGAAGTTCCTGTTCAGAGAGTTTATTCTCTCGGTGATTTTGGGGGTGTTCGAGATGTTATGGATTTCGTTTGAGGGATATCGCCAGTGCTCATAGTTGCATCTACGCAAGATTCTACGTTCTGTTCTCAACAACCTCTCTTGTTTTTGTCTGGAACAAAGAGAGTAGATACATGATTTGTACTCCATGACGGGTCGAATAAAGGTCTTGTAAGTGTGAATGAGAGTCTTCTTGTGTGTCTTGCCAATTTTTCCCGAGAGAGCGTTGAGAAGTCTGGCCCTGTTCCTTACCCTATCTAAAGTTGCCTTTAGATCTGCGTCCCAGTTGAGAGTCCTGGTGAACAGTACTCCCAAATAGTTCGCAGTCGGGCTAACAACAAGCCTTTCTCCCAACAGTCTCAGTGGATATTGGTCGTCTTCATTGCGTATGATTCTATTTGACACAGAAGGGGCGCGAAACACAATTGTTGTTGTTTTGTTCGCGTTCAGCGTGACTCTCCACTTACAACACCATTCGCCGACGCCGTCCAACAGAGCCTGGGCTCTTCTGAAGAGGAGTCTTGGGTTGTATCGAGAGGTTGTTGAGAGCAGAGTCGTGTCGTCTGCATAGAGAAACAGCCGAGTACCTGGGATATTTTGGTTAGTGATGTCGCTGTTGTAGATGATGTACAACAGCGGTGCTAGGACTGAACCCTGGGGAACTCCAGCTTGTGGAGTGAAGGGGGTGGACTTTTGATCGCCTACTTTAACTCTGACAGTACGGTTGTGGAGGTAGGAGTGTACAATTTTGGTAAATTGCAATGGTAGCCCGATGTCCAGAAGTTTCCGAACAAGCCCGTCGTGCCAGACCTGGTCGAAAGCCTTCTGCACATCCAGAAATGTGGCTATGGCGAATGAACCATCGTTGATGGTTTGAGTAACTTTGGTAGTGAAATCTATTAATGCATGTTTAGTAGATTTACCTGACTGGAATCCGTATTGGAATTTTGGTATGATATTGTGGTTTTCGAGAAAGTCATTGAGCCTCTCTTTTAGGATTAGCTCAAGAACTTTACCCAGAGTATTGATTAATGAAATTGGTCTATAGGATTCCACGTCGGTTGGGGGTTTGCCTTTTTTCAAAAGCATGATGGTGTTGGCCACCTTCCAAGGAGTAGGAAAGTGGCTGTTTTTGAGACATGCATTGAATATTTTAGTTAGAAGGGGAATGATACTCTCTGGAAGTTTTTTGAGGCACCTTCGGTTGATGCCATCAGGTCCGGGAGCGCAATGTAGTGGTTGAGAGTAACATTTACAATGTATTCTGTGTTGAGTTTAAATATGCGATCAAAGTTCGGGTTATCTGGAGTTTGAAAATTGTTTTGAAGCGAATTTCTGAATGCTTCGGCTTTCCCTTCTGGGGAATTGACTATGTGATTGTTGACCAACAGATGGGATGGTTGAGATAGTTTTTGTTTTGTTAGGACTTTGAATTTTTGCCAGAATTTACCTCCGTCTCTGTAGTCCAGTTTTGAGGTAGCATCTTCCCACCGGCGAGCCGTTAGGACAGATATCTCCCTCTTTATCCTGGCACAGATCCGGTTGTACTCTGTTTTGATTAGTGGGTTTCTGTTGGCCTTGTATTGACGTAGAAGACGTCGTTTTTGTTGGATTTTGGCAATGATGTATTGTGGAAGTGCCGGTGATGTATAGGTTATTTGTTTGAGTGGAATTGCGTGCGTGATCGCCTCAGTGATGAGGTTCTCGATATCGGTTGCACTGGTGTCGATACTATCGTTAGTATCGAGTTCGCCTAACATAGGGAGATTTTGTGTGATGAAGTTTTGGAATTCAGTCCAGTTAGCGTGACGATAGTCTCTTATAGATCTTGGAGGGTTTGGTTGTTTTGGAATTAGTATGTCGGTGTCGACAAGAAGAGGTAAGTGGTCTGACGTTATTGAATCGCCTATGTGGCATCTATCCCCGAACCGATCCAGAATGTTACTAGTAACTAGGATGTGGTCGACAATAGAGGCCCCATTGGCGTTCAAAAACGTGAATTCAGTGTTGGTGATTCTTGAAATGGGAAGGTCTAGTAGATAATCCGTGAGGCGGATGCCTTCTGGGTTTAAACGGTGATCACCAAACTGAGTGTGTCTACAATTTAGGTCACCCATCAGCACGGCCTTGCTAAGCGTTGAAAAATACTCAAGCAAGTGCCTGCTGAGTGGCTGACCCGGGTGTTTGTAGTAAGAGACTATCGTGAGGGTTTCGTTATTGGGGATATGCACGTCAATTGCCAGGAAGTCCACATCAGGTGGACGAAAATTTTGTGGGAATGTGTGTGTGGTGTGCGGTATTCCGTGTTTCACGAGAATACCATTCCCACGTGAAACCTGACAGCGGCTTCGATGGATGATCGAATATCCTGCGAAGTGTGGATCGCTTTTCGACAGAGTATCTGTGAGTGCGAGGATCTGGATGTTGTGCTTCGACAGGATATTCTTGATGAGGGGTCTCTTTTTGGAGAGACCCTGACAGTTGACTGTGCCTAGGGTGAAATCCATAAAGGGAGGGTTTTAGTGGTTGGAGCGGAATGTCACCGTGACATTGCTCCCGTACCCGTGGACCACTGTCGAGTGGTCGTAGACTTGGCTAATTAAATTAGCCGTGATTGCAGCGATATGTTCGCGAAGTTCGGGCAACAAGTTCAGCAACAGAGCAGTCTGAATCGACAAGATGTTCTTTGTTTCTGTTGGGAGTTCGAAAGGGGGGAATGATCTTTCGATCGTTAGTGGCTGTATTTCGTGTTGGGCGGAGGGGATGGTGTGTCTTTGTGGACACTTGTTGGAGTATGCGGGGTGGTCACCGCCGCAATTTGGGCATTTGGGTTTCTGCTGTTTGGTGCAGGCGCTGGATTTGTGGTTGCCGCCGCAGTGGGGGCAGACGAATGCTTTTTGAGGGCATTCGTCGATGGAGTGTCCGTTGATGCAGCATTTGCTGCAATATTTTGGGGTGGGGATTGTAGGGTCGGAGCCATGTGGAAGTTCGGCATTGTAGATTTCACCATCTAGAGTTATGCCTCGGCTCAATGCTGACGTGAATTTCTCCAAGGATTTGCTCACCACTTTAGAGTCCTTGCCTGTTTTATAGGCTTTGACTCTCCACTGTCTTTCGACTGGGAATTGTTGTTCTGTGAGCAAGTCGGTGACCTCCTGCTCGGAGTAATCCACGTCGATACCAGTAATGCAGAGGAGGTAGGTGGGCTCTTTAGTGGAAGTGTTAGCATTTCTGCTACGGCTGTGAACCGTAACCATGGTTTGGCCAGTTGCTGTGTGGATAGCTTTTTCTATATACCCTGCATTTATCGGATTGAAAAGTCGAAGGTGTGCGATGCCATGAGAGAGTACTTTACAAGAATGGATTTTGTTGGCTAAGAGAGTGGTGGCATTTATTTGCCGAAAGAAGGTGCGTTTGTTACACAGATCTTTTGGGAGATCTTTGATAAGATATTCGGACAGTGTAGGATCGTTTATGGCGTTTATAACATTTTGGTTTCTGGCTTGAGTTTTGGGGCGTGGATTGGCTGCGGCATTGGCGTAAGACATTTGTCTTAGTTGTCTTCTTTGGAAGACGAAATCGTTGGGTTCAGGATTGTTGGAAGCGCTGATGGATGCTTGTTGTTGAGAGGGTTGCTGTTGCGTGGGTTGTTGTTGAGATTGTTGGGGTGCTTGTTTAGACGGTTGGGTTGGAATTTTTGGTATAGCACCATGCCTATTCCGAGCGCTCTGACGCTGAGGACCAGCCTGTGCTGGTGTTAAAGGCGGAAAATCGTTTGCATATCGCTGCAGAAGGGGGTTGGAGGCGTCGTCCCGCTCGATGCGGAGGTAGGCCTCGCGATACTTATCGCGGACGATTTGCATCTCCGCGCTAAGCGTCTCGAGGTCCAGCTCCGCCGTGACACGGTTGTAGCCTCTGGATGGGGGTACAGTGCCTTCCTGTTGCAAGGAAGCAAACTGGTTGGCTGTAGTGGTGGCTGTAGTGGTGGTAGTGGTGGTGGCAACGCTTGTCGAGGTCGTCGTCCGAGGACGAAGCGACCGGGTGGAACTGACGGACCTTACTGATGAAGGCATGACAATTGGGAGGATGCAAGTCTAGCGATCGGAGGGCACCTCAGCCTCAAGGTGTTCTGGGGGGTAAACCCCAGGGATAAAGGTGGCTTGTCCACCCCTCCGTGCTTTTCCGGCGTTTAGACAGTGACTATATCTACCTGATGGGTGCAGTTTACCCTGCTGCTGGTGGGTCCTTCGTTGTAAGCCTTTTTCGCGGTTAGTTTGGCCCCCTTACTCGCACTTGTCCTTGGAGCCGTGTGTGAACACTAGGTAGAGTTCGGGGCGAGCGAACTCGCTCGAGCCCAGGGCCAGAGTATTCCTCTGAAACCCCGCAATCCGTCTACCTTTTTGGTTTACACGGCCAAGCGTCGTTGGTTTTTCACACTGAGTCTAAACTAATCGCTTAGGGCTAACCGTGCGCCGCTTCTTCAGCACTTGGTGCTCTCAGGCTTCTCGCTGTTCGTCGGTAAGAGTGGGGTGTGCTAGCAGTGACCTTACTCTTCGACGACCGGATCGAGAATGGGGATAAATACAGTGCACTGGAGTAAGTGTTACCCCTCCCTATTAACTTATTTATCTTTAGCACATAAGCAAAACGCTCGGACAGGTCGATTTTTAAAATAATCATAGTATATTATAGCATCAATGTTTCGAACTTTACGCGATCCCTCTTCAGGTGACAGTCATAACTTTGATTTTTTTTAAATGAAAAATACATCATGTGATACCTCATTTAAAAGCTTTTGAAATACTGATTACAAAAATGTATAATACTTTAATCCTTTTTGAGAGTGTAGGCGTAAAATTTTGGTCGAATTATTTTTAAATGCATTAATTTTTTTCGAATCCTGAGAAAACTAATAAGTATTTTTGAAAAATTTAAACGCAGAATGAAAGAATACAGTTTTACCGAGAATCGAAAGTCCCTGAGAACTTCTATAATGTTTATTTTAATAAGTTCATACCCCTTCACAGAGATGAACAAGAGAGAAAATTGAGTGTGATTTTTAATTTCAAATATATCATTCAAAAGAAACTTTTTGTTTATTCTAAGGGACTTTTAGCCCTCGGTAATATGTAATCTTTCACTCTGCGTTTAAATTTTAAAAAAATACCTATTAGTTTTCACAGGATTCGAAAAAAAATTAATGCATTTAAAAATAACTTGATTGACACTTTGTGTCTACGCTCTCAAAAAGGATTAATAGTCGAGGAAATGAAGCTGAAAAAATGGCAAAACCTCGCAATTTTTTCGTCCAGCATCGATTTGTACAAAAATTTGGGATTAGGCTCACTTCACCCTCTAGTTCATTTTCTATATTGAGCAGTTGTACGCTTTTGGTTTTTTAAGGGTGAAAACTACCCCTAATTGTAAAAAATGATAAAATAACATTTTAAACTTTAATATTGTCAACAATTGGTTCTTATTAGTTACATAATGATTGTTTTATTATTTTTTAAGATATTCTATCATAATATTTCAACCCTTAAAACCACCCTTGTTGGAGCTATATATAAAAAATTTACTTATCCTAAAAGAATAATTTCGGCTTGCATCGATTTACATAAAAATTTGGGATTAGGATCATCTCACCCTGTACTTCATATTCTCTATCATGCTTAAGGGCGTTGATTATTTTTAGGGGTGTAAACTACCCATTATTGTCAAAAATTATATAAAAACATTGTAAACATTAATATGGATAAAATTCCGTTTTGATTGTTTAAATAATAATAGTTTTATACTTTAGGATATAATATCATAATATTTCAACCCTTAAAAACCACCCTTAATAACATTACAGTTTTTAAAAGTAGATATTTTAATAGATCTATACAGAAAAAAAAGTAGAATTAAAGAATTACAAAAACATTTATTTACACAAAAATACGAATTTACAAATATATACAAATACAAATAGTTTTTTCGTCATCTTCCAGTATACGAACCGGTTTTGTGGTATTATACATACATTGAAGATGATCCATAAGCGGACTATTCGAATTTTTTGAAAAAACAATTCGTTTTATTAACATGGCGCCTTCATTTTTGGCAATAAAAAGTTTTTTCAAAAATGATTTTGTAGGATTTTTGAAAACTAAATTTCGTAATATTCCTTAGTTTTTAATTGGGGCGGGTTTAAAGGGCTCGAATAAGGGGGTGTTTGCTCGTAAATAGAGGTTTTAAACAGCTATATCTCGCTAACTATTCACTGTAATGAAAATCTATGCACAAGGGAATTTTAGTTATTAAAAAAGCTACAATTTAGTTGTCCATCATTTTTTTCGTATCTCCAGTATTTTCGGAAATATTTTGAAGTAAAAGGTAAAAAATGGGAAATTCCAAAAAATTTATTTTTCTTTAAATTTTTTTTCAAATTAGGCCTTTTAAATAGGTCAAACTTCTTGGATGTATTGATAATACAAATATTAAAGGAATTACAGAAACGTGAAGACCAATTTTTAATTAGGAGGGTAATTAGGGGGTTGTTTTCACTGATTTTTTCATAGAGAAAAGCAGGTACCGACATTTTTTTTTTGATCATAAGTCGCTTAATTTTCAGGCTAGAAACTTTTTATTTTTTTTAAGGCCTAACTGTATGCTTAAAAAAAGATTATCTAAGTTTTCCTCGAAAAATGCAAAGTTTTTCCGTTATTTTACTTTGAATATTTCAAATTATGCATTTGACGAAAAAAGCTAACTTTTAACATGCTGTATGTCGGTTTGTATTGGTCTTAAAGATATTACAGAAAAGGAATTTGGTTTGTGTTACTAAAAGATACAATTTTGATATCTACAATTTTTTTTATTAAATGCATATTTTTCGAGGTATTCTCAAAAAACCCTCTAAAAACTCGATTTTTTCATCGAAAAACTTCAGATTCAGATTCGTTTATTCATGTCAATAACACAAGTGTTTAACACATGTCAAATAAAATTGCACAAAGATTTGGACGCAATACAAATTAAAAAGATGCACAATACGACTAAGAGTATTAATAACATTAAATACTAACATTAAAATCACATTAAATTTGATTACATTAACAATGGACATTGCTTAAAGTCATAAAATCCTAAAATTTAAATGCAAGAAATTCCTCATTACTATAAAAAACATTTTCTAACAAAATATCTTTAATTGTACTCTTAAATTGATTTACTGGAAGACACTTTAAACTATCTGGAAGTTTGTTGAACAATTTAATAGCCCAGTATCCTGGCCCAGTTTGACACCTCCTCAATCTCCAGTAGGCTGGCACGAGATGGTGTTTATATCGGGTGTCATGTGGGTGTATGTTCTCATGGGTTTCAAAGTGCGCCCCTCCCCTCTTGATAAACATTAGGTTCTCAAGTATATATAGAGATGGAACAGTGAGAATTCTTAGGGACCTATATGCTTGCCTACAATCATCCCTATACCAAAGACCAGCAAGAACTCTAACTGCCTTACGCTGCCAACCAAAGACTGTCAACATTTCTGCTGAATGACCCCAGACTAAAATGGCATAGGCTAGATGAGACTGAAAAATTGCATGGTACACTGTTATTAAGACTTTATGTGAAACATTAGATGCCAGATTCCTGAGTACAAACAGATTTTTTGCTAGCTTTTTACTTAGACTGTTGATATGTTCACCCCATTGAAGCTTGGGATCTAATAATACACCCAGAAATCTGACACTGCTCATACCATCATTTTCATTCTGTGTGTCTCTGAGAAAAAAGACAACTCTGTTGGTTTTTGCTGCATTGAGCAGTAATCGGTTTACGCAAAACCATTCATTGGTCACTGACTGTGCAGACATAGAACCCTCAAGCGACTCCCCAAGTGTATCAGTTGTAAAAGACACTGTGGTGTCATCGGCGAAGAGTGTGTACTTTGCATTTGTGTTAATGCTCGTAAGGTCATTAATATAAATTAGAAAGAGAATGGGTCCCAGAACAGAGCCCTGGGGAACCCCAATATTAACAACACTCTTTCCCGATAACACCCCAGAGACCCTCACAACCTGTGTTCTGTTTTCTAAGTAAGATTGAACTAGTTTTACACTGTAAGGACAGAAGTTGTATTTTTTGAGTTTTTGCAAGAGCATTCCATGATCTACACAGTCAAATGCCCTGCTCAAGTCACAAAACAGAACAGTATTAAACTGCAACCTATGAAAGGAGTCTACAATATGTGAGACCAAGTCCAGTATGCCAAGTACTGTGGATTTGTCCTTTCTAAAACCGAACTGAAAGTCTGAGAAATAGTTATTATTTTCAAAAAATGTGGTTATTTGTACTGCCATAGCTTTTTCAACAATTTTAGAGATTATTGGAAGCAGCGAAACAGGACTATAGTTTTCTGGATTCTTAACGTCCCCTTTTTTATAAATTGGTGTAAATTAAATAGGACTGATGGAAATTTATTTTCTTTAAAGCATAGATTTATTAGTTTAGTGAGTGGGCTTATAATAATATTTTTAATCATTTTAATAAGGTTAACATTAAATCCATATATATATATATATATATATATATATATATATATATATATATATATATATATATATATTAAATTAAATTAATATTTATTGACGGAAAACTCCATTTTACAATTAAAATTAAAAGTCAAAATTAAACATTGAACACAAGTTAACTTACATTACTTACAATTAAACTAACGACATCAAAAAATTAAAATCAAATTAAAATAATTCACGTGAAATAGTCCTTTTAAAAGCATTTAGTGTGACTCCCATAAAGTCTATATTTGGAAACTCATTTACACTAGAAACAATTCTATTTAAAGGCATATTTTCTGCATGACGTGTATTGCACGATCTAGCTGATAGCAAGGGACATCTTCTCAAATTCCTAGCTGGAACATAAAAATCTATTCGACCCAGAATGCTAGGTGCAACAATAATACCATTTAACACCTTAAATACGAAATTAAGGTCAAAGTATCGCCTGCGATCCTCTAGACGGTGCAAATGAAACATCTGCATGACCTGACTGGAATTCAATTGCATTCCTCTAGTACCTAATCTATACCGCAGATATCTAACGAATTTATTTTGAATCGATTCAATTCGATATTTGTGATTCTCATAACTTGGACTCCAAATCACTGAACAATACTCTAGTAATGAACGAACATAACTCAAAAACAATCTCACAATTACAAACAAATTATTAAAATCATATGACATTCTGATGACTAACCCTAATGTCCGATTAGCACGCGCAATAATGGCATCATAATGGTCCACGAAACTTAGCTTACTATCCAGCAACACACCTAAATCCTTAATTACCTGAACCCTAGATAAATCCACATCTCCTATCTTGTATTTAAAATCACTGGTGGTCTTATTACGTGAAAAAATAATATATGAGCATTTCGAAGCATTCAATCTAAGATTATTTTCCTGGCACCAATGTACTAAAGAATCCAAGTCTCTCTGCAAACCCTCACAATCAGATTCTGACCTAATGCATTTAAATATCTTCAAGTCGTCTGCAAATATCAGATATTCAGATTTAAAGTTCCTATCAATATCATTTACCAACAACAGAAAAAGCTTAGGACCCAAATGGGAACCCTGCGGAACCCCTGACACGGCTTCAAATCCATTAGAAACACATCCTGCTGATCTTACTTGCAATGTTCTTCCTTGCAAATACGAAGTAAACCAAGCTAATAAAGAACCAGTGATACCAAAGTTTCTCAGCTTTGTAATTAAGACATTATGATCTAGTAGGTCAAAGGCCTTACTGAAATCGGTGTATATAGAGTGCACCTCGTAACCCTCATCCATTGCTGTACCTATACTATCGATATACAAAAAGAGGTTAGTGAGAGTAGAACGTCCGCCTACAAATCCATGTTGGTTGTCCGTAATAATGTTCCTAAAACAATTATCCAAACTTGGCAAAACCATTTTTTCAAATACTTTAGATAAGGCTGACTGAATACAAACTGGCCGATAATTTTTGATATCACTATGATCTCCTGCCTTGAAAATAGGACACACAAAGGAATGTTTCCATCTGTTCGGGAAAATTCCCGTCTGGAGAGATTTATTAAGAACATATACTAATGGTTCACACAAGGACACTGCACTTTCTCTTAGGAACAAATTCGGTATCAAATCAGGGCCAGCCCCTTTATTGACATTTAATGACAACAACACATTCAGTAAATTGTCAAAAGTGACTTCGAGGTTACTAATTTCCACCTCCAGCTGTTGTGAGAAAATTTCATTACTCTCCAGGTTATCCAGAGATTTCCCATTAAAAGTGCTATATACAGTACCAAAATGTTTCGCAAACAACTCTGTTATTTTTTGTTTGTCATTCTCACTTTCCTCACCTAGAAACATAGAGCCAGGGAGAGCACCATGTCCGTTGGTTTTATTTTTGATGAACTTCCAAAATTCACCAGCGTTCTCATTTATTCTCACTTCCATCTTTGAAACGTAAGCATTGTAAGACTGCTCAGTGAGTGATGAGCATTCATCTCTCAAATTTTTAAATTCAATATAGTGGTGATACTTATTTGTAGTTTTATATTTTTTATGCGCAATCTTTTTGGCAATGACTTTACTCTTAAGTTCAGATGAGAACCAAACAGGAAAATTCGATCTTTTTACAGATATCTTTGGTACAAAAAGTTCAATTGCGTTCCAAATAATGGAATAAAAAGCATCTAAAATGTCATTTACATCCTCTAAACAGTACAACTCAATCCAATTGATCTGAAGCAAATAATTATTCAAGGCACCATAATGCGCCTTGTGAAAGTTATAATAAATATTAATTTCCAAACTGATATATTGATTATCAAATAATATTAATGCTTCAAGTGAGGGATGATACCTGTCACACGTCATTAAAGCTTCCGCTTTTTTTAGATTTAAATAAGTATCAGAGAAACACAGATCAAGAATTGAGTCATACTGGTTTTTAAAATAATTATATTGACCTAAACAAAACAAAATTTCAGTATCATTACTTATATTTTTAGCAGTCGTCTCACCGTCCCATATCAGATTTGGTAGATTATAATCCCCAAATAATACTAGTTTAGAATCTTTATACTTATTCATAATTAGTTTTACAGTATCAATGTGATTGGAATAAACATCCAATCTAGATCTGGGCGGAATGTAGACACAGCCAAAAACATATTTAATGCAATTAATAGTAATTCCAGCAAAAACCTGTTCTACATTTGAACTGGCAATTTCCACTAGACAAGAACTGATATCACTTCTAACTGCAATTAACACTCCACCTCCTCTTGATTTCTCGCTGGAAATATGATCACGGTCCCGACGGTATACGGTATATAAATCACAGAAAACTTCATTACTTTTAATTTCAGGACCAAGCCAACTCTCTGTTAGGAAAATAACGTCATATGTTGCTGAACAGGATGTCAAATATATGTCCTTTAGCTTCGTACGCAGACCACGCACATTTTGGTAGTAAAGTGATAGACTATTCATACTTATGTTCGCATTTGGGAGTTTTTTGGATTCTGGTGGTTTTGTTCTTTTACCTTTGAAATAAACGGGTTACCATTCTTGTATCGTATTGCCAAGTTTGATTCACCATTTCTTCTACGCTTATCAAGTTCTTCATATAATTTCGTTGAAAATGATTTCGTTGCATTTGAGTAAGATCTGATTTAATCAATATGCTCGATGGCTTCAACTTATGTTTGTTTTTAAGACATGCAATCACTGTGGTATTATTTTGAAAAATTACCTTAAGTGGTCTTGGCCTGTCACTACTGCTATTACCACGTCCTACCCTCAAAACCTTAAACTCAGTTGCTCCAACCTCCAGTTTCGTTAGTACTTCTCGAATATTTGCCTTGTCATGATCTATTCTCTCATTAGTAACCTTAGATTGGCTCTCATCAACATTATAGATTAGTATATTTTTAGATCGACTACTTCTATCTTCTAATTCCAGGAACATATCTTGCTCATCTTTGATAATAGATACACTTTGATTTCTTATCTCTTCACTTCCATTTCCACACATGGTTTCAATTTTTTCTTGTAACCCTTCAAGTTTCTTTTCTAAAGTTTCAACTTTCGCCTCATTAGATTTTACAGACGCTTTAATTGTATCTATTGTTGCCTGCACTTCAGTCCTCTGATTTAACAATAGGTTAATTATGTGAACAATAACTACTAGTACATCTTTATTGGTAGTGGTACTTTTCTTTAATAAATTATTTATTTCATCCTTGATTGCAGTTTCACTCTCTACAGCATCCACTGTATTGCACAGTAGACTTGAAAAATCAGCATTGGGCACCTGTTTTCCATTGTCAGCACTTTCTTTTGATACCGAATTTTTCCGGCTATTTGAAGCAGAATTCAAAGATAATCTTTTCACCACCGTCTCTTTGCATACTTTACATTCCCAGTTATGCGATTTAGTTTTGCGAAAGTCAGCACAGATTTTTTCATATTCACTTTTAGTCAAACCCGTGCATCCCTTATGGACCCATGAGCAACAAGTGATACACTCAATGGAAATTTGCTTTGGTTTAACCTCCCGGTCACAATAAAAACAAATGCACACACTTGCCATCTTCCAAATATAATGTCTTATTATCTTAATAATCAGTCACCTCAACTCCTGGCCTAATTCTAATTATCTTCAAATAAATTGGTAATGACACAAAAAAGTCAGATCAGTTTTTAGTCAGTTGTTATCAGTCTTCCTTAATTACTATCAATTTAATACTTGCTTAATATTTACAATATTGATGTCAAATCTTATTATATTTTTGAGCTCAACCTTTCATAAGAAAGTCCTGGAATTTTCCTTTTGATAGGTATAAGTTTCTCCTCTAAGTTTAACGTATTTCACAATAAAATCACGTATTTTCTGGAGCCCATGTGCACATGTTTACAATCACACTAACAATCTAGTATATATATATATATATATATATATATATATATATATATATATATATATATATATATATATATATATATATATATGTATATATATATATAGAGTGGGCCAAATAAAAGGAGCCACCCCGATATTTGGCAGTATTTATTGGATTTTAAGAAAATAAAAAAACAGGTCAATTTTTGATCTACGGGGGACACATTTTTACGGTACAAACATCTGTCATTTGTCAACTCCCTCCCTTCCACTTCCCCCACCCCTTATTTTTAAATAGGGAATAGGGGGCGAGTGCTAGCTCATTTGAAAGGTTATTCAATTCTCTATTCAGTAATATCAACATTGACATAAAAATTTATACAGGGTGTCCAAGAAAAATTATTTTAAATTAAATTAATTGACACAAAAAGAAGAATGTATGTAATTTATTTAACTCAGAATACATTCTACTGCTGATAAAAAACAGAAAACAATGTTTATTTGATAAATAAACACTGTTTGTTGCTTAAATTCAATATTCAACCTACCAAGAGGCAGATGGGTGGAAGCTTGAACATTAAAATTAAGCAAAAAGCAGTGTCTATTTATCAAAAAACATTTTTTTCTGCTTTCTGTCAGCAGTAGAATGTGTTCTGAGTTAAATAAATTACATACATTCTTCTTTTTGTGTCAATTAATTTAATTCAAAATAATTTTTCTTGGACACCCTGTATACATTTTTAAGTCGATGTTGATATTACTGAATAGAGAATTGAATAACCTTTCAAATGAGCTAGCACACGACCCCTATTCCCTATTTAAAAATAAGGGGTGGGGGAAGTGGAAGGGAGGGAGTTGACAAATGACAGATGTTTGTATCGTAAAAATGTGTCCCCCTTAGATCAAAAATTGACCTGTTTTTTTATTTTCTTAAAATCTAATAAATACTGCCAAATATCGGGGTGGCTCCTTTTATTTGGCCCACTCTGTATATATATCATGGCTATTTTTATTTTTTAAGCTGTTTATTATATCCCTCGTTTGATTAAAGGTAATTTCAAGAAATGAAAAGGTGTTTGTATGATTGACATAATTAATTTTATTAATAAAGTCAGTATTTAATTTTGGAATGTCTTTAACTATATCTTGTGATCTTCTAATGAAGACCCTGATTTTCCTCGATATTTGTTTATCATGTTCCACATGGTTTTCTGTGGATTTTTTGAATTTAATATTATTTGGTCATTTGACCTCACTTTGGCTTTCTTAATTTCATTTTTATATTGATTTCTGAATTGTTTAAGTATATGATGGTTATTATCATTTTTATGTTGCCTATAAAATTCTTCTAAAAATTTTAGATGTTCCCGCATTGCCTGTAAGTCATTTGTAAACCATGTGATTTTTTCTGATTGGTCTGATCTTACTCTATATTTTTTTTGTGAAAAAGATTCTAAAAAACAACTTTCAAGAATATTCATAAAGTGACAGAATTTTAATTCAACATCAGTGTTATCTTCATAGATAAAATCCCAGTTTACTTCCGATACTTTGTTGAAAAATATGTTCTTACCTTTTTCAGTTATAGGCCTAATAAGCATAGTTGTCTCAGTAAAACCTGTAACCTTTTTTTGAATCTCAAATTTGACAATCTGGCCTTTGTGATCTGAAAAACCAGTCTCAAAAACCTCAGCAGAGTACAGGGGCAATCCAGGATCCATGAAAATGTTATCAAGACACTTATTACCCCTTGTCGATTCATTTATAGTCTTGACTAGGTGAAAACCTTCAAGAACGCCTTGAAGTTTACGGGCACTTGCATTGTCAACAAGAAAGTCCACATTGAAGTCCCCAGCAACAAGGACTTGTTTATTTGGGCTTAATGTGCCTAGAACTCCTTCAAGAGAGTCCAAAAAGATGTCAAACGGGCCAGAGGGGCTATGGTATACTGCTAAAACTAACAAGTTAAAATCTTTTAGACATATACAACAATATTCTATACAAAAATCAATTATAAAAGTGTCATTATTAACAACATTAAAACATATAGTATTTTTGACGAAGATCGCAGAACCCCCTCCTCTATTTTGTGACCTTGCCGTGTAGTTGGCCAATCTGTAGCCCTCAATATGGACTGTTTGGATTTCCTCGTCTGCCAGCCAGTGTTCTGTAAGGCATAGAATGTCAACATTCTTGTCCTTGATGCATGCCTCCAAGAGACCAATCTTATTTCTCAGTGACTGCATATTGAGATGAAAAACACTAAGAGGTATTGGAGATTCACTTGAGTTTATATCTTCTTCATCTTTTGTCCCTGGTGGCTCTGGATATTCATAAAATGGTTGACTGAGATCCCAATTGGCCAAAGGGACGTATCAACAATTTCATTTGCCTGATCTGTGGGAACTCCTAGCTTGAAGGAACTTCTTTGATCATCCTTTTTAGTGTACATTTTCTGGCAAATAAACCCTGCTTTCATTCCATTCTCCATTAAATGAGCCTTAACGGCTGCCGAGTCCACTGAGGGGTGGAAGCCGGTTACAAAGAACCAAGTTTTGGGGGATGGTGATTCAGCTACCTTGAGTGTTGTGACACTTGCAGCTGTGCCTCTGATTGGTGCCGGTCTACGATTTTTAGGGGCTGCTCTCTTTCTGTTTTGGACAATGGTCCAACCTTCAGTAGTTTCACTCTCATTGGTATTTGTTAACTGATGTTTTTGAAGTTGAGATATTTTGGACTCAGAATTATTGATTTCCGAATCCGAAATCTGTTTTGTTTTTGTTTTATTTGTCATGTCGTTGACGTTGACATTATTGACTTTGACTTTTGGCGAATCCATTGCTACCAACTGTTGTTCGTTGCGTTCGATTTTCGTTTCCATCTGCTCCGTTTGATCCGGTTTCAATGCGCCGGCGCCTGAGACGTCATCGTCAGCGTGAGAGGATATGATGAAGGCAGGCGAAAGGTGCGGGGAAGAGGACGAAGGATGGAATCAAGCGCGAATAACTCGAAAGATATTAGTTTTACGAAGAAAATGTAAAAAGCATTTTTTTCTTAGAATTACTTTTTACATCGATTTACATGGTTAAAATGTAATAAAAAATTCCCGCCCCCGAGATGGGGTGGCAACCACCCCCAAGATTTTAGCGTACAGCGTCATGATATAGAAAATGATCCTTGGACTATTCCCTACCTTATGTGAAAATTTCAAGTAAATCCATGCTGGACGAAAAAATTGCGAGCCAAAATGCTTCATTCCTCGACTATAAAGTGTTATACATGTTTGTAATCAGTGTTTCAAAATATTTTATATGAGGTATCGCATGATGTACTTTGCCATTAAAAAAAATCAAAGTTATGCCTGTCGCCTGAAGAGTGATCGCGTAAAGTTCGAAACATTGATGCTATAATATACTATGATTCATTGATGCTATAACTTACCCATCCTGTTTATACAGCGCACTGTATAAACAGGATGGGTACGTCAAGTTGTGCTCACTACGGAGAGCAATGGATTATATCCTCGCTCCGACCCTTGCTCCCTGGTATTTATATTCGTTATATTCGTGAATTCTCGCATTTAAAATAATGTATTTATTTTAAATGAGAGAATTCACGAATATAAATACCAGGGAGCAATTGTCGGAGCGAGGATACAATCCATTGCTCTTCGTAGTGAGCACACCCTTACACAGACAGGCATTTATTATTGTAATAATAAATTGTCGAACTAAGATTTTCCAACATTTTTTTTTCTGTGAGAGTTAATTATTCAACTTTAACTTTGCGGCCTATTATCAATACCTTTGTGGTCGACAGGATAACTCCCTATGTTAAATCGCCAAATAAAATTGTTATCGATAGTGATAATGGTTTATGATACTACTATTTATATCAGGGGTGGGCAACACGTCTACCGCGGTTGTCCGTCGACCACAATGGTTTTGATAATATCTATTAAAAAAACAAAAAAAATATTAAAAAAATTCGCTGTAAAACGAAAATGAGAGACATATTACATTTCAATTCGTTTAAAGAGGACCATAAACGCCCTTACATACGTTTCACTCATTAGGGATCATCGGGCGGTATATATGATTACCTTTGAACGAAATGAAAAATAGCCAGTCTCATCATCATCATCAAAGTGGCTCGACAATCCGTTGTGGATCTTGGCCTGCTCACAAAGAAGTCGCCACTCCTGTCGATTCCTGGCAACTTCCCTCCATCTTTTGACCCCTAGAATCTTTAGGTCTTCTTCCACATCATCAATCCATCTTCTTCGTGGTCGTTCTCTACTTCTTGTGCTCTCTGGTTTTTAAAATGTTAATTTCTTAGTGTATTCGTGATCTGACATCCTAGCAATGTGTCCAGCCCATCTAAGTCTCTGCACTTTAACGAATTTCACAATATCTGGATCGGTGTATAACTGATACAGTTCAAAGTTGTATCTTCGACACCATAGCTTTTCATTTACTGTCTCAAAAATCTCTCTGAGAATTTTTCTCTCAAAAATACCAAGAAGTCTTTCATCTCTTTGAGCTAAGGTCCACGTTTCAGCCCCATATATCAGAACCGGTCTTATTAAGGTACTAGTACACTTTAGAAGACCAAAAATAATCATTTTTTTCAATAATTTTTTTTTCAGAATCTGTATTGAATGAAACTAATTGAATGAAATTATAACATTAGCAGAAGATCAACAAGGTTTTAGGTCGGGAAGGTCATGCACTGACGCTATATTTATAATGAGGCAAGTTCAAGAGAAATCGTTGGAATACAACAAACCGGCATGTTTATGTTTAGTGGACCTTAAGAAAGCATTTGACAGGGTCACATTAAAGGACGTTATCCACTTGTTATACTCGAGAGAAGTACCTCTGGGAATAATTAAAACGATAGAAAAGATCTACCAGAACAACACAATAAAAGTAAAAGTGGAAGATGAACTAACTGACCCAATTGAAGCCGGCAATGGAATAAGACAGGGGGATTCCTTGAGTCCTTTATTGTTCAGCCTGATCATGGACGAAATAATAAAAAAGTAAGAACTAAAAAAAGATACCAAATGGCAGAAAAACAACTTAAAATAATCTGCTATGCAGACGACGCAATACTAATCTCTCAAAGTGAAGATGATTTACAACGTATGCTGCACCAATTCAACATAATCGCCAGAAAATTTAACATGTTAATTTCCTCGAAAAAGACAAAATGCATGGTTATAACAGCAGATTCGATAAAATGTAAATTGGAGCTGGAAGGTCAGATAATAGAACAAGTGATGGAGTTTAAATACCTAGGCATCACACTATCTAGCTACGCTACGAAACAGAAGTGGAAGATCAAGTGAATAGGGCAGACAGAGCCGCAGGTTGCCTGAATGACACAATATGGAGAAATAAAAATATCGGAAAAGAAATGAAAGGCAGAATTTACAAAACAGTCATCCGACCAATAATGACATACGCGGCAGAAACACGACCCGACACAGAGAGGACAAAAAATGGCTCGAAACAGCGGAGATGAAAACCCTTCGAAAAATCGATGGTAAGACTATGGGACAGAGCTAGAAGTACAGATATACGATGGAGATGCAAAGTGGATAACATTAATAACTGGGTAAGAAACAGAAGAATAGGATGGAGTGACCACATAAGCCGAATGACAACAAATAGGGTAGTCAGGACAGCGAGAGACGGTTCCCCAATAGGAAGACGATCAGTGGGAAGACCACGAAAACGATGGAACGACAACTTACCAGAGGCACATTGAAAAAACAGTCTATACAAAAAGAAGAAGAAAAAGAAGAACATACCTATTAATTTTCTTAAACATTTCGCTAATAATTTTTTTATATAATTTTTATACCCAATAATAAGTGTATTTTTTCAATTAGACCAATTTGTACGTAAATCACATGATGTTGATTACTATTTGTTACATTATAATTGAATTGTATTATTAGTTATCTTATCGGTTCTTAAACATAATAAAAAAATTAGCAAATATTAATCTACCCAAACTTTGTCTGGTTTATATAGACACACTCGGAAAATGTGTTTGTATAAATACTCACTCTACCTTCGAATCTCTGTCCTTAAGGGGATGGGTACGTATTTTCGGCTGCAATGGTATTTAAATGGGGATTCATTTTTTTCGAATCCTGAGAAAACTATTAAGTATTTTTGAAAAATTTAAACGCGGAATGAAAGATTACGTTATAAGCGAGAGCCCCTGAGAACTCCTATAATATTTATTTTAATAAGTTACTTTTTTTTTGGGGTTTTTGGGGTTGCTGAAGGTGACTGATATGCACGCCATAGAGGGTTTTCGATTTATTTCGGAGGTCGATCCTGATGGCGTATTCGTGTTTAGCCCCCAAAAACCCCCCGAGTAATCTATTTGCATAAATGTAATGTCGGAACAGTGGCGTGCTGGAGCTTTTCAAGCGGCCCGGTGATTTTATAGAAAAGCGGCCTCCCATCCTCATTTTACCTTCTATTATCAGGATGTTTTATTCGTTATTAAAAAAAAACAAAGAAATACCAAAAATATAAATTATTTTTGAATTAAACGTAAAACTTCGAATTCAATGATTTTTTTTAATTTGCTATATTTTTTCATTTAAGAATAATAATCTTACAAATAATAAATGACATGTATGGCAATATTGTATGCAGTAACGCAGAAACTATAATTTCCTGAATAAATATAATATCTATGAATTTGATGTAATTAAAATAAAATTAATATAAAATTTTAAGAATTTTTCAATTATGTATTAAGCTAAATTTTAGTAAATTATACAAGAGAGTACAAATGCAAGTAGAGTGCAAATACTTTAATTTAAAAATATTTAAAATGTTAATACAACGCAATAATCTAAATATTCTTTTGCGATTATTTTATCAAATAATTACTTAACTCTTGATCAATAATTTCCACATTAAAGTAGATTTTTGAGCAAATACGTCTATTATTCCATCATTTTTAATCTTGTGTTAAAGTACTTCTTAACCGATTTTTTATGTATTTCAATGTTGAAAAGCTTTTTTTGCAAGATACTGGTGTCACTGAAAGAGTTAATAAATGCTTTATATTATACTAAGTATTTAAATTTGGATAAGCACACAGCACACTGATATAAGTTGTACTTATGCAAAACAGCGTAACAGCAAGCTATACAATCTTTACACTTTTTAGTACCAAACGGAGGTGAAGTTTTCACAATATCAACATTGTCATTTGTCATTTGTTACTTCATGTTCATTATCACTTAGATTAATAATATCATATTATCATCCTTCATATTTTCTGTAGACTAAACATATTACTGAACACACTCAGTATGTACATATTTTGCAAAATCCTATTTTTAATACAATCCATTTATCAGAAAAATCCACGAGTTCTTCTCTAATCGCAGTCGCAGATATGGTAAAATAAAAATTTCTTAATTTTTCAGTATATCAAATTTATTGTATCAAAATTTCTAGGATGTAGAGTGCTTAGATCATCATAAAACGATTTGATTTGTCTTGATCAAATCGTTTTTCGATACTTCCAATAATTCGGTCAAAAATGTGCAAGACGTTATTCCATTTTTTATTCTGCAGAGTACATACATGTTTGAAGGAAATTGGAAAACCATAAATATACTTGTATGTATGAAAATAAATAATATTATCTGTAGCAATCTATTTATGTAATATACTATAGACTCTTATTCATTTACTTAAGCTGTATTTCACAATTTAAGCAAAATTAAATCTTTTTTAAATATTTTATATTAATATTACAGTGGAACCTTGATTATCCGTCTCTCCATTAACCGTCACCTCTGTTAACCGTCAGGGTCCGAACATAATAAGCTGTATTGAGTACATACATAAGCAAAAAATTGAGTCATCAATTCATTTTTTTGAGCATTGTGATTTTAGCCAAACGAAATTCGCTGAAATGTACAGTGTACAGTACGGTAACAAATGAAGTTATGGCTGAATCAACTGTTTTGTTTTCGTTGCCTAAAGATGACGAATGGTTAATTTGTGATAAGGACGCAAATGAATATCGATTGCTGACAGATGATGAAATCGTTGAAATGGCAAAACAGAGGCTGACGAAACAGGTTTAGAAGCTGAAACAAACTTGGAATTTAACGGTGGCGACGTCGATGATGCTTTTGCAACTGACAAAGATTTGCCTAAAGAAGCTAGAGAAGCTGCATCTCACATGCAACCATTCATCGAGTGGTATTTGGTATTCTCGACAAAAAGAATCCAATAAAGTAGATTGCATGATCTTACGCCGAATAAGAAAATCAGCCCTTGCAAAATGTGAAGCATCAGTAAAACAAACAAAGATTTCAGAATATTTTAAACCAAATTCGACAATATTAACGCGAACACAAATTTCTCTTATATAATCAAACAAAACATACAAATAAAATTTGAGAGTTTTATTATCCATTTTTATTTTTTATGTTCTGTTAGCCGTCTTTTCGATTATCCGTCATTCCCTTGGTCCGGTGCCCTGACGGATAATCGAGGTTCTACTGTATTAGCAAAATTAACATCCGATTAGAAATTAAAAAAATATTTTTTTTATTACATCTAAAAATTTTTGTGAAAACCTATTTAACCGGCCTCAAGAGACCGCGGCCTCTCGGTGATTGCACCGATTCATTTATATGGCCAGCACGCCACTGTGTCGGAAGGCTTCGAAATTCCAGAATACATGCATATCAGTCACCCTGGGTACTAGGTGCTCCGACTGTCGGTTCTGATGTCATATTCGTGTTCAGCAAACCCAAAAAAAACCCAGTAATCTGTTTGTATGACGTGAAGATGACGTGCCTCAGCAGTGACTCGGGGCACCAGGTCTGACGTCATCCTGAATACAGTGCAAAAAGTTACAAGTCTCTAGGTGCTGTATTTAAAAATCGATTTATTTTCTAATCTTGCTATTTTAATACTACGATCGAATTTTTTTGAACGTTGAACTTGATTTCTTTTGTTATTTTTTGAAAAACTTTTAAATGGATAGATAGTAAAACTGCATCACATATTAAGTTTTACTTATCTTAACCATTGAACATATTTTAACCAGTTGTTGTAAAATTGATGTTTGTAATTTTAAAATAAAACAATAGGAGACTGAAATATCAGAGAACGGCCAAAGCCTACTCATAAGAAAGTTAGTACGTTAAAAGTTATCAATATGTACCTCCTGTTTTTCTAATATAGGTGATGTGTTAATTTGTTCAGCAGTTTATAACATTTTACAGTCGAACGTGCTTATTAGAATACTGGTTATAGGAATATCCCAGTTTAAGAAATAGAAATTTGAGATCCCAAAACTTTTTACTAACCACCAATAATCGGTTATTAGAATATCCCGGTTAAAGGAATACTTTTGCTTGGCACAAAGGCTATTCCAATAAGCGGGTTCGATTGTATTTCTAAAAATACGGAATAATTTTATTCTATGTAATGTTTTTTGTTCAGAGTGCAAGTCTATTCATGAAATAATTGGTGATATTTTTGTTCTAGCATTGGTTAGATCCGTCCAAAACGTTAAAGAAGCAGCTAGGAACCTGTCAATATATCTTACATTTTAGAGTTAAGTTTTATGTATCCGATCCAAGTAAACTTCAAGAGGAATATACTCGATATCAGTTTTATTTACAATTAAGAAGAGATATTTTAGACGGAAAATTGTATTTACCTCCAAGCACTGCCATACTCTTAGCCAGTTACACTGTACAATGTAAGAAATATTTTTTCTTTATAATATATCGTACCCCGACTTCATTGGTTCCAAGCCCTTCTTCTCCACAGGACACACTGGGCACGTGCCCAGTGCCCCGAGATCGATTGGGGCCCCCTAGTCTCTACTCGATTACTAAATGATAACCGAATCGGTTATCTAAACACGGAACAAAATATACGTGAATTATAAAAAAAAACATATTTTAGATACTTTATAGTATGCAGTTACATAGAGCTAAATAATTGTATACTAGCATGACAGCTATCATGGCTATAAATGTCAACATTTAGGTCTAAAAAAGTTGTTAAAAGCCTTTCACAAACAAGATGGTCAGCCAGAGCTGATGCTGTGAGCCCCTTGGATGGAGGTCATAAAGAAATTATAGAAGCTTTGATATCCATCGCCACAGAAATAGAACAGTCACAAGAAACTAGAACACAAGCCCTTAGTCTTTCCAATAAAAATAGAAAAACTAGAATGTATTATACTAACAGAAATTTGGAGCTCTATATTGGAAAGAATAGATAAAACAAGCAATTATCTTCAGAAAGAAATAATAACACTGGACGTTGGAGTTAATTTGTTTACTGCACTCGATGATTATATAATTAGCCACAGGGATAAATTTTATTACTTAGAAGATTATAATATACATTAATACTAAGTCCACCAAAGAAAAAAAACCCGCAATCTGACTATAAAGACCTATTTCAAAGAACTAGACGTAGAAGCTCACGCCAGACTTTTAATGACTGCACCATCAGTCCAACTGAATTAAACAGAAAGATTCAGAGTCGAAACCTTTATCCCCATAATTGATACCCTGGGCCTGGGCGTTCATCTAAAACAGCGATTAAGTTCGTAAAAGAACTTAATTTCGCTCTGGATTATTTTTTCGTTTGAAAACTCTGAATTCCGAAGAGTTGAGACAAAGTTGCAAAGAATTTGTTGAAATCTATTATGAAGACCTAAACGCGAAAGAGTTAGTAATGGAATGTCTGCATTTAACCGAATTCTTGAAAATTAATCAAAGTAAAAATGAAGGAACTAATAGTATTCTGGAAATATAAAATATATCATCTTTTAAAAGAGAACAATGTTAAAGACATCTTTCCTAATGTAGAAATGACACTGAGAATCTTTTTGAATGATGGTAACAAACTGCATTAGGGGACGCTTCTTCTTCAAATTAAAAATGAATTAAGAAGTACAATGCTTCAAGAGACATTAAACATTTTGTCGCTAATGTTGATAGAATATGATATGCTCGAAAACATAGATTTTGAAGATCTGATTAACGATTTTGCTCAACTCAAATCTAGAAGAGAAGAGTACCTCTTCAATCAGCATAGATAGGTACTTATAAGGATACTGGATACATAATATCTAATGTTACTGTAAAGGAATAAAAATGAAGATAAAATTTTACATATCTATCTATGTTATTTTTCTATTCTAACAAAATAGTGCTTTATTATAAACCAGGGCCCCCATTGTCCTAATGTGCCCAAGGCCTCTACTAGGTGAAAGCCGGCCCTGACTTCCCTATCTAAGTTAAAAACTTCCTTATCTAAGTTTTCTAAGAACCAAATTCTGCACTCATGTTGATTAAGTGTGTAGCTATCTAATGCAGTATTTATTTTTAATTATTGACATTGCTTTACCCTGAAATTCACCCTTAGAATGTGATAAGGCGTTATTGCCGAGGCACCTATATTTAAAATTCGAGGTTTAAGTTCTCTAGTGCCATAACCTTCACAGGTTATGGCACAGGAAATTTTATTTGAGTAATTTTTCTTAACTAAGAAATGCATTATCACATGTTAGGGCACTATTGAAAAATGAACGGTACATATGTTACGGGTAAAGTTGGGTTAACGTGTAAACCTAGGATTACCCGGGTAAAGTGCGAAGTACCCGCGAGGTATTGGTAAAATAAATGCAAATCTAAAGCTGCTGGAAATATTTGTAACTCCAAATGCCACACCAGCTTGTTTACAGTATTTATAGTTTTACTTTCCTTATTTTTGTAAAATGCGTTTTTTTCTTATAAATGTAAGATATCTTTTGAACAGTTACGGCCTTGTTATTACTAGTATACAGTATTGGGACCGTGCAAGTTCGGCAAAGCGACCTCTATTTCTACGCTCTGTACTTTTATTCGCACTTTTAATTATATTGGCCAATTATATTAGTCCTGGTTGCTGAATAATTGTCAAGGCCATAGTCCAAAAAAATAATAAGAAGAAAAAATAAGATGCAGGTTATGTTTAGCAAACGTAAACAATTGTATGTAGTAAATAAAATTAGTTATTAAAGTGCAGTACTGCAAGCAAAATACAATTAATTAAATTTACCTTTATATAATAATTGCATATCATATCAATATTGTGGAGCAATATATAATTTTTCTGCGTCAATGACAGAAGGTATGAAATATACGTCAATTTGACGATTTCAATGGACAATATGAATTATTTAAGATAGTTGCAATATTTCTCCGGACTCGCGCACGGTCGTTTCTCGTTTCCCTTCCAAGTACTTGCACACCGCGAATACCCAATTAAGCACTTAACCAAGTGGCAACAGGTAGAATGTGTTTTACCCTAGTAAAACCCGAAATTTGAACTATTTAAATTATATTTCGGACTTACTATCGGATATTACCGATGCCTCGCGGGTACTTCGCAATTTACCCGGTTAATCATAGGTTTACCCGTTAATCTAACTTTACCCGTAACACATATAACACATCGACTCTCGACCAAAACGTAACGCAAACTGTCTTGTGGGCGCTCTTGCTAATGCTGAGAGAGCCAAAACCGGAAATGGTAATAACGACACAGGCGCACTATGTAGATTCTAAGATAACTAAATTGTATGACATTATTCCACAATTAAGGCAACGCCTGAAGAAAGGTGTTAGGCAAAAAACGGATTTTCCATTTTTTTAGAGTTATGGCACTATTAAACTCGGGGTGCGATATGGATAACTCACTGTTTCATTTTCGTTAACTTTTACCTATTGACCAAAGAGTTTTTTTCTATCAATAAGCGAATAAATTAAAACAATTTATTTCTTAAATGATTTTCCTATTACTAACTTACATATGACTTACATACAAAATGTAGCCTTTTTAGACCATTAAATTTTTACTGTTTTAGAGACAACGTCTGATGAAATGTTTGTGTTTTAGCTGAATTAGGTGATTATCAACCTGATGAACATGGACCAAATTACTTATCAAATATACACCTGGTTCCCAATCAGAACGAAGACATCGAAAAGAAAATATCAGAGTTGCACAAACTCCATAAGTAAGTAAATTTATGATATTGCTAAAGTTTAGTCAAAAAGAATGATGAGGGTTGATTTTCAAGGTTATTTTGTGTTTTTATTATTTTCACCCTTAAGACAAGGGGGCATTCAACCCCAGGGTACAAAAGCACACATCGGCACTATATAACTTTTGTTCTTTGACACAGTTCCTATCTATGTGTCAAATTTTTCGTCAGTTAATGCGATTTTTTGGTGTACGGACAAATAATCCCGGACAAAAAATCCCCACAAATAATCCACAGACAAAAAACCCCCGGACATAAAATCCCCACAAAAAATTCCGGTCAAATAATGCATGCAATTTTTTTTGGACAAAATATTCCCACAAAAAGTTGCGGGCAAAAAATCCTCAAGAAATATTTGCTGCTGAATAGTTCTCAAAATTTTTCCCGTGAACGCTATCGATGCAAATGTTTTTCACCCTCAGTGATGAGAGCATAGTGTTACAACATTGACTTTTTTTTTTATTGTTATCAGCATCAACCACTTTGGGTTATTAGCTGTAATGTCATTGATACATGGTTACTTAAATCTAATAGCATTTTGATTATTACTTAAGTTCACATTTAGGTAACAATATCATAATTTACAAATTAAGAATGGGGTTTATAAAATGTTAACAGTGGTTATAGTTTGCTTAAAACATTAATGTCTTTCAAATAATTAAACAAATGTGTAAGCTTACAGTGTGATCCTAAGACTGCTTTTATATTGAGAGGTATATGGAGTGTTTTTGTCTTTCATTAAGATATTTAGGACACTCTATTAATATATGTGTTACATTGATGTCGCAATTACACAGGTCACAAATAGGGCGATTTGACTTAGAGATTAGGTAGCTGTGAGTAAGTCTGCTATGCCCTATGCGTAAACGATTTAGCTTCACAAACAGCTGGCGATTTAGGTCTATCTCACACCAAGGTTCAATTGAGGGCTTTATTGTGTGTAGAGATGATTGTGAAAGATTCCATTCGTTTTCCCATTTGTTTAACACTTTTTCTTTAAGGAATGGTTTGTAATCGTAAACAGGCACTAAGTTCACTAACACTGAAGACGCACTGTGTATTGCTTCTCTGGCATGGAAATCTGCTTTTTCGTTTCCTTGAAGTCCAATGTGTGATGGAACCCATATAAAGCTTACTTGCTGCATCGTGTTCTTCAGTAAATGTAATTGTTCTTTTATTAAAATACTTATAGGATTACTTGTATATAACTGTTCTATCGTGTGTAATGCACTGAGAGAGTCGGTAATTATGACAGATTTCGGAATTTTTTGAGTACGAATGTAAATGAGGGCTTGCAGAATTGAATATAGTTCTCCAGAGTAAATACTGCAAGTGGAAGATAATTTAAATTGTAATATAGTGTTTGAATCTACAACTGCCGATCCCACACCATCAGCAGTCTTAGATGAATCTGTATAAATATAACAATGATCTGGGAAAGAAGCAAGTATGTTGAGAAAAGATTGATTAATTGTTGCATGGGGGGTATCAAGCTTATTGTATTTAGAAAGAATTAGATCACATATTGCAGGAGGAAAGGTCCAGGGCGGAGGAGTAACTGTATTTGTCTGATTAAAAAATTTTGGGAATTGAATATTATTGAGAGAGAGATATTTTCTTATTCTCTCGTAAAAGGGGGGGGGGTTAGTTCTTTTTTTATTTACATAAGTTTCTTTGAAACGTTCTGCAATAGTGTGGTGGAAAGTGGGATGCGATTCTATTGCATATATGGATGATGCGTAGGCTAATGACAAGTACATTCTTCGGAAATTTAAAGGTGGTTCTCCGGTTAAACATTGTAAACTATTAATGGGGCTAGTACAGAATGCTCCTGTGGCTATTCTTAATGCTGTATTTTGTATGACTTCTAGTTGAGCAAGAAGTGTCTTCTTTGCAGATGAGTATACCATTGATCCATAATCGAGTTTGGATCGTACTAGAGATTTGTAAATAAGAATCAAACTTTTACAATCTGAACCCCAATTACGATTGCACAGTGTACGCATTAAATTGAGACCAGATTGACAGGATTGTTTAATGTGCATAATGTGGTACTTCCAAGATAGTTTTTTATCAAAGATCAATTCCTAGAAATTTTAAGTGTTCCACATAAGTTAAGTTGTTTCCATATAACTGAAGATCTGGAGTTGTAGACTGCCGTTTTTTTGAAAATAAAATACATTTAGTTTTGGTTGTAGAGAATTGCAATCCTACAGCTTTCGACTAGTTTTCAAGGTGATTTAATGCACATTGTAAATTTTTCTGTATAGAAAGAATAATTTTTCCTCTTGAATATATAACTAAATCGTCAGCGTATAATCTCGCTTTAACAAGTTGTGGAAAGTTTTCTAAGATTTTGTTTATTGCTACCAAGAATAGTGTTGAACTAATAACAGATCCTTGAGGTGTTCCATTTGTTTGGTCTTTAGTGCTGGATAGTGTACCATTTATCTTAACCTTAAATTGTCTCTTACTAAGAAAATTTTGAATGAAATATAGCATGTTACCTTTGACGCCCCACTGACTTAGTGTGTTAAGAATGTCGTATCTCCAAGCCATGTCAAACGCTTTTGTTATATCGAAAAAAACCGCAAGACATTCCTGTCCAATTGCAAACGATTCATTTATCTCGGATTCTAGGTCAACTAAATTATCTATAATGGATCTGTTCCTGCGAAAGCCGCTTTGTTCATTGATTATTAATTTATTATTTTCCAAAAACCACCTTAGTCTATTATTCACCATTTTTTCCAAGATTTTACACATTGTGTTGGTAAGCGAAATTGGCCTATAGGATTCGGGATCAGTTCGTGGTTTATTTGGTTTTAGTAATGGAACTATTATCGCCTGCGTCCATTTTGTGGGAAACTCATTATTAGTCCAAATTCTGTTGTATAGGTTAAGAAGATATTGTTTTCCATTATCTGGTAGATTTTGTAAGAAACTAACAGGAATATCGTCTGGTCCTGGCGCCGATTTTTTGCTGGTACTTCAATAGTGGTTAAGCTCTTCCATGGTAAATGTTATATTAAGAGGATTATCTTCAATGCAATTAAAATCTATTAATTTATTTTCCGAAATCATCTTGGTATTGATAAATTCTTTAGAAAAGTTGTTATTGCTGGAGTTCATTTCAAATTGTTTTGCTAATATATCTGCTATTTCGTTATTAGATGTTACTATCTGTTTGTTATTGCATAGAAATGGAATCTTTTTATAGGTATAACTTCCAGATATTTTTCTAGCTTTTTCCCATACGGTGCTTATAGGCATAGTGGAATTAATAGAGGACATAAATTCTTGCCAAGATTTTGTTCTGTTCTTTTTAGTTATATATCTAGCTTGAGCCCGTAACTTCTTATATTCTATAGTATTTTCAAGTGTTTTGTGACGTTTCAATTTGTTAAAGGATTTTTTATATTTCTTTATTATATCAGTACACTCTGCGTTCCACCATGGTAATTAATTTCTTTTGTGTAGAGTTTGTGTTTTACCTATATGATTTTCACCGGCAAGATGGATTAATGATATAAACGAATTCAAAAGTTCATCTATATGATGATTTTCGGTGACTTCTTTTAAGCTATGGCAGTTCTGTTGAATATACTTTTTGAATAAATACCAATCGGCTTTCTTTAGATTCCATTTTGGAATTGGGGTTGTATTAGTATCTTCATAATTACTGTTAAAAGAGACTTTAATAGGATAATGATCACTTCCAAATAAAAACGGAATTACATCCCATGAAAACTTTGCTGACAGTACAGGATCACATAATGACAGGTCGATAGCTGATGAAGTACCTGTATGAATATTATATCTTGTTGATTGTCCATCATTCAGTACGTTTAGGTTTTTTGAGGTAATTATGTTTTCTAAAATTTTACCCTTGGAATTTATTCCAAGAGATCCCCATATTGGATTATGGCTGTTAAAATCACCAACGATTATTCTGGGAGTGGGAATCTGATCTAATACATCTGAAATATCTGCTTCTGTGATAGGTAAGTCAGGTGGAATATAAATATTACAGATATTCATTTTTTGTGGAAAGGACACTGATACTCCTACTACTTCTAAATTACTATTGATTACTAATGCTTCTGATTCATATTTTTTGTTAACATACGTAACAACTCCTCCACTAGCGATATTTGCGTTGTCTCGGTTTTTATGGAAACAAGAATAATTTTTCATGTCATAACTATGATATCCTTTAAAGTTTGTTTCTTGTAAACATATTATTGATGGTGAGATTATTGAACATAAATGTTTAAGCATTTCTAAACGGGGATAAAACCCGTTAACATACCATTGTAGTATCGGTTCGAAGATTTTAGTTTATTTCTGGAGCTGAATTTGTCGAACAATCACTATCTTGATAAGCGGGATCGTCTAGCATTTTTTCGATTTTGTTTATTAATTTAGTGCATTTGGTTTTCATGCTTTTTTCTGTAAAATATGGCTTAATTGTTGTTAACATGTAAATAAAGTTGGGTATATCCGTTGTGTATGTTTGTAATAAACTAATAGGATCAGTCGAGCTAGTATAATTTTCAAAAAAGTCAAGTGTTTGTTCATATGTTAAGTTAAAATTATTTGACGTATCGTGAAATACTGTTTTTGTTGTCATCATTATTTCCTGAATTGATCTGGTAGATTCAGTTTCCTTTTTGGTTTCTTTTTGGTTTGTGTTGGTACTTTAAATTCTTTATTTAATTCTTCAGTGGGAGATGGAGTAGTATTAATTTCCGAAATTGTTCTCTTATTGGTCGTTGACTGATCCTTAGATATACAATTAGTTTCCATAATTAATACGGGGGGCATTAAATTAGTATCTGTTTGTTGGTTAAGTGAAGGTTCGGCACTAGAATTACTGACTGGATGATTTGGTTCCATTTCTAGGGGAGATGGAATAGACTTGGGGGATTCTTGTGGTTGTTGTTGTATTGGTTGTTGTTGTATTGGTTGTTGTTGTTGTATTGGTTGCTGTTGTATTGTTTGTTGTTGCATTGGTTGTTGTTGTATTTGTTGTTGTTGTATTGGTTGTTGCGGTTGGTGTTGGATATGAGAGGAATCATTTTGTTGATTATGATTTGAACAATTTGCTGCAATGTGACCTGTGTTCTTACAGATAAAACATAAAGGTTTATCTAAACTTAAATATATGCGATACGAAGTTTGATCATATGTCATTAAGAAAGAAGAGGGAAGGTCTATATCTACAAGTGGTTGAATATAAGTTTGTCTTCTAAAACTGAGGACGTGTTGAAATTCTGGAAGTTGACTACCGATTCTAAGGAAGGTTAAAGGTGACATTAATTTAAGACCGAATTTGGTTAACTCATTCTCTATTAGAATATGTGGAATAGAAGGGCAAACACCCGATAGTAACAGTCTTTCGTTCGGAGTTATCAATTTTCGTGCTTTTAGATTTTCGCCTTTAATTGTTATTTCTGCTGGACCGGACATAAATTTTTCCACCAGGGCTTCGCTGGAGAGATAAATACATATTCTGTTATTTGATAGCCTTGATGAAAATAAAATATTCCGTGGATGAACAACTTCACCAAGTGCTATTAAGTACTCTTCTATTTTAGTATCAGGTAGCGAATTAAATAAAATTGCTTGTAGCTTTGAAGGAAATTGAATTGAAGAAGCATTGTTAAGCACAGTTGAATATGAGGTTTTGTTTTGAGGTTGTTGATGATCTTCAGTCATGATTGTTGACAAATTAGTTAGGTCGGATCTGATATCATTTGGTATACTCATTAGTAATTATGAACCAGTTTCAGAACCAGAACTAGTTCCGAGAACTGGCCTTTCGGCCGTCACTTAACCTTACAAACGGTATGCTTTGTAATGTTTTGAATAAATAAATAATAAAAACTCACTGGTTTATTCCGTAAGGTAACTGCACTATATACTATTACTTTTTGCTTATTTTCAAGTTTATTTGGATATAAACTACTTGAAAAAAGATGATTTTTTGGGACTGAAATGTAAACACAGTTTGTGTTACCATGTTCAGGACCGGACCCTCAACATTGACTTTCCTATGATCTTTTAGGCATTAATGTTTAGTTTTAGTTGACTATTTATTTTTAATAACTTACTTCTAAACAAATGAAAAGCACTGAGTTTATATCCTTTATTTTACAAACTACAATATCTAATTTATTTATTACACTAAATCTAATACTTTATCTACATAATTACAAATTCAAAAATATACCGCGCCCGTTACATATCAAAGTACACCGACATTTTATACTATTTATACTATTTATACAACATTCAATGTTCTAGAAGTAAATACCATCTCGAATAGTATTTACAAGAAACAAGAAAGAATTTACTCCAAAAGTCGAGAAGGAATAGAACATCATATATCATAAAAAGGTTACTTGGTAAACAATTCGGGTCTGTTAGGCCGGGAGCTGAAAACAGTATGTGACATAATTATGTCACAATAGCAATCGCCAAGAAACCGATTTTAGGCACGAAAATAAAGATTAGCAATTAAGATTAAGCAGGAATTGTAATACCGATTACCAAATTTCGAATTCCAATTTCCTATTAAATTTTACAGGACAAAAGAATGTGAGTTTTTAAAAAAATCGTGGATAAGATCATCAGCAGTTATCATCACGAATAGGCAATGTTTTGAACAGTTATTTAAGGCAGAATGTGAAAAAGACTTAAACGAATAATTATAACACTATTGGCACAGTCTCAGCTCATTCGCCATATTTTCCACGATTTTTTAAAAAGTTTACACTATTTTGTCATGTAAGATTTGAAGTTTTCGGCATGAATCCGAGCTGGGGAAAACCAGTTGAAATAGAAATTTGGTAATCGAAATTACAATTCACGCTTAATCTTAATTGCTAATCATTAATTAATCAATCAATTAATCAATTGCCGAAAAGCGGTCTCATGGCGATTGCTATACCCTTATGCACTGAAACTGAAAAACATTTACGTCGATTGCGTTCACGGGAAAACTTTTGAGAACTATTCGACAGCAAATATTTCTTGGGGATTTTTGTCTGGAATTTTTCGTAGGATATTTTGTCCAAAAAATTTTGTGGAAATCATTAAGTAGGTACTGCAACCGGTTTTACATTCCTATCTACAAACCATTCCAAATGCAATCTTTCAACAGGATAACCAAGACCTCATATTGCCCGTGAAACCATGGCATACAAGATTTTGGTATAGACACTTTGGAGTGGCCATCAAGATTAGCTGATTTGTCACCCATCGAACATGTGTAGAACATGTTCGGTCGAAACCTAAATCGATTGCCACGTCCTTCAGCAAACTTAGAAGACCTGTTGCATGCCATTTGAAGAATCTGGATGAATGTTTCGCAATATGAGACCACTTAATTCGATAAATGTCCCTTAGAGTTACTAAGTGTATAGAAAATCAAGGAGGAGCCACTCATTATTAATATTTAAAAAAATATGTGATCTTCTAGGTGTTGCTTTTTTTGGCCATCAGTATGTTATTTTTAAATCTTTGCATATAACTTTGCAACTCACAGTTCGCGTTATATATAAGGATATAAAATCATGCCTTCATACAAATTTTTGGTGTCTCAGATGCCATAGAACTTCGTGAATCGAAAAAAGAAGATTTTTCCGATTTTATTATTTTTTGAGCGCAATTTTGCTTTAAAAAATCTGAAAAAATTCAAGAAAATGTATCTTTTGATTACAAAACAGTAGCCTGATTTTTTCAGATTTTTAATTGAAATTAGGCACAGGAAAAATTTTTGAAATTTTCAAAAAAAATTTAGGTTATGATAATATAATTTGATGCAATCAATTAGAACTTTTTATCATAGAATTTCTGAATTACTCAGTATTTTGAATGTATATTTTGAATCAATTAAAAATACGACTATATTAGTTGCAATAAATTATTATCAAATTATATACAGTGTGTGGCATTTAAGATGAAGACACCCCTATATTTCGGCAGTCAACTGAAATTTAAATTCTAAACGCGGCCTACTGCGAATCCATAAACAGGGTGAATTTTCGATATTTTGCTTAGCGTTAGAGATATCGGAAAAAGTTATTTGGAAAATTTGGTCCAAATATTATTGTAACCTTGCATACCAAATTTTCTGACAAAATTCGTACTTTTAGTTTTTTCTCAGTTGTAGTCAGGATCCTAAATCCTTAAATTGGCTGCCCCGTGATGCATCTCAGGACAGCCAAAAAACGGTTTATTCGATTTTTTTCTGCCATTCAAAAGAACGACAAAACATACACAAAAAAATAATTTAAAAGTTGGCCAAATTATTATTAATATGTTATCAATTACCTAAAAAATTTTTGAAAATTTCAAAAAATTTTCATGGGCCCAATTTTTAATATAAAAATCTGAAAAAAATCATTCTGTCTTGTATTCAAAAGATACAATATCTTGAATTTTTTCAGATTTTTTGAAGCAAAATTGCGCTAAAAAAAATAAAATCGAAAAAATCTTCTTTTCTCGATTCAAGAGGTTCTGTGGCATCTGGGAAGCCAAAAATTTGTATGAAGGCATGATTTATATCCTTTATCGAAAGCACAGATCAAGGGGCTGATCGGTGCGGGGGCATTTTTGACCATCTTATCCCGCTATAGGCTTTAAACGTTTAACGTTTAATAATTTTGATGTTTCAGGGGCCAGCTTCCCGCCGACGCCGAATTTAACTTTTTGGACCACGCGAAACGAATCGAAATGTACGGAGTAGAATTACATAAAGCCAGGGACAATGCCAATAAAGAAATACATTTAGGAGTTACACATTTAGGATTAGTAGTTTTTCAAAATAATGTTCGTATCAACGTTTTCTCTTGGTCAAAGATTATGAAGATTTCATTTAAGAGGAAACAGTTTTTCATTCAACTTAGACGAGAACCGGTAAGTTGTTTAGTACCGAGAATCCCAAAAAGATTCAATAATCAATAATTAAATCGTTTAGTTTATATATAATCATCATCTTCAAATCGGTATCAAAATGTTTAAAACCAATAACGCAAGAACAACAAACTTAGTAATTCTCCTAATATACAGGGTGTCCCGAAAAGATTGGTCATAAATTATACCATAGAATGCCACACGTCTATTTTCAATAAAAAATCTTTAATAGTTTTCGAAATATTGAAAAAAATTGATTTTTTTCAATATTTCGAAAACTATTAAAGATTTTTTATTGAAAATAGACGTGTGGCATTCCTATGGCAGGAACATCTTAACAAAAAATTATAGTGAAATTTGTGGACCCCATAAAAATTTTATGGGGGTTTTGTTCCCTTAAACCCCCCTAAACTTTTGTGTATGTTCGTATTAAATTATTGTTAAAGTATTATTAGTTAAACACAGTGTTTTTAAAACGTTTTTGCCTCTTAGTACTTTCTCGAAAAGCCAGTTTTTGTCGAGATATTTCGAATATTTGTCAAATAAACCACCTATTTGTATATGGTTAAGTACGATTATAGAGACCTGGTAATAATATGAAATATCTATAATTTACATTTTTATATGTAATATGAAAATATACTAGGAGACAAAAATGTATCATTCTTATGGCAGGAACATCTTAAAACAAAAGTATAGTGAAGTTTGTCCACCCCATAAAAATTTTATGGTGGTTTTGTTCCCTTAAACCCCCCATACTTTTGTATACGTTCCAATTAATTCATTATTGTGGTACCATTAGTTAAACACAACGTTTTTAAAACTTTTTTGACTCCTAGTATTTTTTCGACAAGCCAGTTTTTATCGAGATGCGGCTTCTTTTTTAATATATTTACATAACAATTTTGTGGGGGTTTTGTTCCTTTAAACCCCCCAAATGTTTGTGTACGTTCCAATTAAACTATTCTTGTGGTAGCATTAGTTAAACACAGTGTTTTTAAAACTTTTTTGCCTCTTAGTCTTTTTTTGACAAGGTACCTTTTACCGAGATGTGGCTTCTTTTTCAAAATATACCCAAAAATGTAAATTATAAATAAATTTTCAGATTATTAACAGGTCTCTATTATCGTAGTTAACCATAATACAAATATGTGGTGGATTCGACAAATATTCGAAATATGTCGATAAACACTGGCTTATCGAAAAAGTACTAAGAAGCAAAAAAGTTTTAAAAACATTGTGTTTAATTAATGGTGCCACAATAATAATTTAATTGGAACGTACACAAAAGTTTGGGGGGTTTAAAGGAACAAAACCCCCATAAAATAAAAAATCTCTAAGAGTTTTCCATATATGAAAAAAAATCGATTTTCATTTTGTAACTTCAAAGGGCTGTAACTTTTTTTGTGGGCACTATTGTATATAGGTAAGTGAGGTTCCATCAACATATTTTTGACCCCAGAATCTGTGGTATAATTTATGACCAATCTTTTCGGGACACCCTTTATAATAGATTGCTTTTGCAATGGAAAAATAATAATTCGATCATATTTTGTTTTTTTAAATACAACTTTAATAATCCATAGTGACGTTACCAACTGGGTTTTCTCATATCGTTCTCACAAAAAACCTATCAAATTCTTAAATGACCGTCATCGTATAAAAGTCATCAGTGGTACTACAACCTTTTTCTTTATTTTATTCTTCCTGAGTCCATCTGATCCAAAAGGTCTCTATTAGGGAAGATGCAGATTATTGCCTTTGCTGCCCATTTTTGTTTCGTAAACCGTAATAGTAACGTTACCAACTGGGTTTTTTCATATCGTTCTCACAAAAAACCTATCAAATTCCTAAATGACCGTCATAAGCATCAGTGGTACTACCGCCTTTTTCTTTATTTTTTCTTCCTGAGTCCGTTTAATCCAAATGGTCTCTATTAGTGAAGAGGCAGATTATTCTCTTTGCTGCCCATTTTTGTTTTGTAAACTTTGTGGTGTGTACGTGTGTGTTCACAAAGAGGTGATGGTATTAAAACTTTGTGGTGGCAGTAGTGTTTTGTACATTTGTAGATCTATAGGGTAGATAAGACTGGAGGAACTACTTTAATCACTGATAATTCATCAGGAAAGTGGCAAGGAAATGGCAAAGACTTCAATGGGGCTTCACTCTTATGATGATGACTCTTATGATTCATAAAAAACCATTCCATCGAAAAAAATTTACGCTACAAAAATTTGACATTTGCTATAAACTCTGAGAACTTAAATTCTCTTTGATTTATTCCAATTTTGTGATAAACAATTTTCCAGTATTAGTAATGTATAGAACGCTCAAAAACACTTAATTAGAGTAGTCTGCGAAATAAAAATAAAGCTGTTTCGGATTTTCTGTGCAAGCAGTCAGTTGTACAGAACGACGTATTCAATGATAATGACAGCATAGTTTAACCCTTTTCTTGGCAAACCGATATAAAAATGTAAAAACTGTTCCAAATTTGAATTTGTTACAAATTTGTTACATTGCCAAGAATAACATACCCCTTATTATCACTAATGGTCCATGCATTTTCCAAGGTTTGAACCTATTTCTCAGAACATAGTTGAAATTTCTTTTATCTGAGTTCATGGTAGTGATCTCGCGTCACAACACCCCCCTCTCCCATTAAATTTTAGGAAAATAAATTTTTTTAAAGATAAAAATGTAATTAAAAAAATTATTTATTTATAAAATATAATTATTATATTCTCAATAAAATTCTTTTAATTTATATAACTCCTTATTTGTGATAATATGCGTAAAAACAGTTTCCTTTGCCATTCAGACAAATCGCCTACCCCTTCACATTTTGTGCACTGAAAGGAAGTAGTGCCTGACTTATAAAACATAGAAATAATTTTGTCTACCCTTTTTTAAACCTATCTATCTCAAAAACAAATAAAATTGCATACAAATATTGCAAAAATTAAAAAGATCAAAAATCTACATTGAGAAAAAAATATAACCGTAACTTGGCAATGTAAAAAATTTGTTAGAAATATTTGACGACGTTCTTTGATAATTCAATAAACAAAAAAACAACTAAAACGTACACGCTCTATTTATAGGATAATTGAACAATATAAAACAATCACGAAAATAATAAAGAACTAAAAGTTTGTAAAAAGAGTGGAGAACCTTCTCGAAAATGCAACAGGTGACAGATTGCATCAATTTGAAGTTGTCAGGAACCGGTAGTAATAAAACTATAAATTAACTATTGCCATATACGGACAGTTTCATGTTATTATTACAAAATGTGAGTAACAAAATGCACCTCAGGTCACCTAGAAGTCACCTAGGACCTAAAATGAAAATGTTACAAATTTGCTACATTGTCAAGAAGAGGGTTAAAGGTAAAAATCACAACCTACTCTAATTACGATTTTTATAGTTATATACAATATAGCAGTATTTTTTGTCCTGACAGAATAAACATTAATGATTTGTATTAATTTTAGTCCGAATCATACGATACTTTGTTAGGTTTCAATATGGAAACATATCGTTCGTCGAAAACTCTTTGGAAGTCGTGTGTCGAACATCACACGTTCTTCCGTCTACATTCGCCAAGAGTAAGACGAAAATTTCCATTGTCACTAGGGTCCAAGTTTACTTATTCTGGACGAACCGAGTACCAAACTGTGACGGAAGTACGACAAAGAGGCATATTGGAGAGGAAGTTCGTGAGATCGCCCAGTAAATACCTTGTAAGTAACATTTTTGTTTTTATATAATACCAGTGATTTTGCCCATCGCCATGCGACGGGGGATTCAATCACTTGCACTGTACAGCACTCCACCTCATTTTTTTTTAAATTTTAGGATAAACAAATTGTCAAACGAATTAAAAATTATGTAAAAAAACATGTAAACTAAATAATAAATATTAAAAAACTCATACAGAAGTAAAAAACTTCAACTTGTATTCTTGTATAAAATCGTTTATTAAAAAACTATTTAAAAGTCATCCAAATGGATTGCAAGTTGGTCTGTGCCCATTGAACTGGCAAGTACCTAGCACTTTCGAGCAGGGAACCATGTTGCCCTTTGAGCATGTGTTCTATTATATCTAACAACATCGACTTGTAGCCACCATGTTCTAGTAAAATAAGATATTTAAACCATGTATTATGGGGTTACTGGGTTACCACTTTAAATAGTGTGCTAGTTTCAAACTACTCAGCAGAATGCACTGAAGATGTTCTGAATTAGAACGAAAAAGTTTTTCAATCCATTTGGATGACTTTTAAATAGTTTTTTAATAAACGATTTTATACCAGAATATAAGTTGAAGTTTTTTACTTCTGTATGAGTTTTTTAAACTATGGTATACAGCCAACTATTGGGTCTTTTCCCATTGATTTTAATAAATATTACTTGTTTCCAATGAATGTGCGCTCATGTTTAACATTAAAAACCTCCAAGAAGCTAATTCGGCCGAAATCCGCGAGAGGTCGTCATTGTGACCTAACATTGAGAACACGTAACCATATCATATGTATTTTATGATTCAATAAAAAAAATGCAGAAAATAGAAAGTAAGAATGTCTCAGATACAGAATACGTTATTAAAAATACAGTATGCGGCAAAATAAACAGTACCGAAATGAATATTTATATGTTTATGATGATTTATATATCTGGTATACGTGATATAGCCTTGCAAACTTTATTCACGACCACGACGACGCACGCTCCCGATAAAACAGATGTTATAGATGCCCTCTGGTCAGTGGCGGATCTACGGGGAGGGAAAATTAGGAAATTTGCCCCCCTAACAAGGTCCAAAATTAAACAGTTTAATTGTTCCAACATAAAAATATATTAGGTAACATGAAACCGAAACCACAGAAAGACTTATTCAACCCAATAAATACGCTAGTTAGGAAAATAAAGGGAACTTGATGCCTACAAGTTATTATTTTATATCTTTTATGTAATCTGAGTTTGTCTTTTTATGTCTTTTGGTTGGGTTTTCATTGGAAGTTCCCCAATAAGGCAAATTTCTAGACCCGCCACTGACTCTGGCACGAAAAAATCTTTAATTCCGTCTTCAATTCCAAAATGGAAGACGGTGGATCTTTCCGACTCCTTCAGCGTTCCCCATATGCACGCATCTGGTGGCGTTAGTTCTGGTGAGTGGCAACTCCCAAAATAATCGTGCAGTATTCGAAGAGACTCCCTGGCACTGTGACAGGTTGTCCCGTACTGCTGAAACCATTGTTGATTTTAAGCTTGGACCATTTTCGTGATCTTTTCTGTATAACCGAAAATAGTACTCCACCATAAAGAATTTTTCTGCAAAACTGAGAAGCATTTTGGAGCACCTAACAGTATCACCACATTCACGTAGGTTGTAACGACGTTCGGAAGCCACTCGGTACGTTTCGGCGCCTGACACACACAAACTGGATGCATACGAATTTCAGTAGTTTATTTTGCCGCATACTTTAAATCTGAAACTTTCCTTATTAGAACCATTATCTGTTAACAAACTGAATCTCTGCCTTCCACAATTTACAAGGCATAGAGACGACGAATATAGAAAACGGAAATGATTCCACAATATGCAATCACATTACGTTTTCCTTCATCTAGGAAAAGGTACAAGAAATGGTTCTTAGTACTCACAATCTGAGTAAAGATAGAAGTGAATTAAAGGCAATCAGAAGAAATATTCAAAAAAGCATTAGAAGATGAAGTAGCAGGTATAAAAATAAATGGCCTACCCATATGTGAAATTACATACGCCGATGACATAATACTAATAGCAGAAACTATTACAGATCTACAAATAATTTTAGATAAGGTTGTTGCAACGAGTGAAGAATTTGGTCTGTCACTAAACATAAAGAAAACGAACGCTGAGAATCTCCTGGACAGACAGAATAACCAATGAGGAAGTACTAAGGAGAATACAGAACAGCAGGGAGATACTGGATTCCATCAAAATAAGAAAGCTTTAATACTTAGGTCATATAACACGTGGTGACAGATATGAACTCCTAAAATTAATTATGCAGGGAAAGATTCAAGGAAGGCGCAGCATAGGTAGGAGAAAAATGTCCTGGCTGAGAAATCTCAGAGAATGGTTTGGATGCAGCTCAACTGAACTCTTTCGGGCTGTAGTGTCAAAAGTGAGAATCTCAATGATGATTGCCAACCTTCGTCGCGGAGATGGCACGTAAAGAAGAAAAAAGGCAATTTATGTTTTATTTCGATTCAGAGGCAAGGCATAATCTGCAGACAGCCCTGGTATAACCTTCATCAGTACAGATGCTCGCCCGCCTCGCATCAACAAAAAACCAAATTCCTATTTAAGGGAAAGGACCAGGCAACACTCCTTATGGAAAAGTGGTCCCGGTCAAATTTGATGAAAGTTTGGTCAATGATACTTCTTGATGTGTAGATTAAAAAAGTCCATGGCACCTGGGTCTGAATAACTACTATTCTCGAGTTATAGCCTTCTGAAGTTATTGGATTCGAGTACTCGGTTTACGTTAACTGCACTAATTTACGGTCAAGTGAACGAAAATATTTATTATTAGAAGAAGAGAAACTCATGTTCTTCATACATACTTGCGTGTTGTATATGAATTCGTGGTCAAAAATAGTTGGATCGTATTTTAGTCTTCAGAAAACCTCCGAAAAGTCTTCAGAAAACTAAAGAAGTGCGCTATAAAAGGTGCTGCTAGATCGATATAAGCATTATCATGTTTTCATGAATGCTTCTCAGTTATGGAATACCAGCAAAACTACAGTTCCGCCTTATCTTTAGAAAACTACTGAACAGTGGCGGATCTAGGGGGGGATGGGGGTAATTCCACTCGTAACATGTTCCAGAATAATTAATGAAAAAATTGTTGAAACATAAAAAAATACATTAGCTGACATGAAACTTGTCCCGGATATCAGATATAAGACAGGTAGAGAACATGGACTTGATTTCAATACAAAAAAAAAACAAAGTAAATGGTAGTTTGTAAATGTTAAATATTAATTACAATTGTCTATGGAAAAATCGAGTTTAAATCATCTCCGACTATCCGTATGTTAACATTTTGCTGATTTCGGTTAGATGCATCATACGTCGTGTTAACTAATGACCTATCAGGATACTTAACATTGGGTTGATGTCTTGCCAAGCCTAAAAACCATAACACACTGGTGATATGAGCACAAGTACCTACAGTTCTCTCACCAGATTGACAGGTACAGTAGTACCCGTTAATCGGTTTTTCTACAGGCTCATCTTCATCATTATCTTCATCAATCGTATAGGAAATGAATACTTGGTGTTTTGTAGCTTGCCGAAACCTAGAAAATATTCGAACTCTTATGAATCCCGGTTTATCCATATTCTCATCAATTTGAAACTCTTCGTCATTTTCTTTTATTATTTTATCTTGTATGTAAGATGGTGCCAGTTTAATTTGATATATCCCAATCGTAAGGTCTTTTAGGTAGTCTAAGTCGAAAACAGGAAAGTTATCAAAATCATGATTATGAAGCCTTCTCCATTGACCATTTCTTCTATGTGATTATACCTAAGTATGAATATTAGTTGTTATAAAAAAACCCTACAAAATTATTCTCCATAATATTTTGTATTAAAAAGCTCATCATCATTGGCTGTAGAACCCCTGGTGGACCTCGGTCTGTTCGAGAATCAGTTTCCATTCCATTCTATCCTCCGCCTTGGCTTTCCAATTTCGTACTCTTAACACCCGTAACTCATCTTCTCTGGTCCTTAAATCGTACTCTGGGCCATGGGCGCCCATACCCATGGGCAGGGGGGGGCCGTGATCCCCCTGGCTTTTCGGGTGCTTTGAATTATATATGGTTATTCAAAGTATACAAAATATAATGTGCAACATCTTCACGTTTGCCACCCCCCTAAAAATTGTTATATGGGCGCCCGTGCTCTGGGCTTAAGTCTTTTCGTCACACTATCCGCTCTTTGATTATAAATGTGTTTTGATGGCTCCATCTCGTTCATTTTCGTTAAATAAAGTTATTTCATTAATTCTGGAACATGTTACCGGTGGAATTACTCCTATCCCCCTAGATCCGCCACTGTTCAGTAATTTTCTAAAGATAAAGCCGAACTGCAGTTTTGCTGGTATTGCATAACTGAGAGGCATTCATGAAAACATGATAATGCTTATATCGATCTAGCAGCACATTTTATACCGCACTTCTTTAGTTTTCTAAAGACTTTTCGGAGGTTTTCTGAAGACTAAAATACGATCCAACTATTTTTGACCACAAATTCATATACAACACGCAAGTATGTACGACGAACATGAGTTTCTCTTCTTCTAATAATAAATATTTTCGTTCACTTGACCGTGAATTAGTGCATTTAACGTAAACCGAGCACCCGAATCCAATAACTTCAGAAGGCTGTAACTCGAGAATAGTAGTTATTCAGACCCAGGTGCCATGGACTTTTTTAATCTACACATCAAGAAGTATCATTGACCAAACTTTCATCAAATTTGACCGGGACCACTTTTCCATAAGGAGTGTTGCCTGGTCCTTTCAAAGATAAATTGAAATTCCCTTTGAGGACGCTGCAGCGACATCTATTAAAGAAAATAGAAAGTAGGAAGATCTCGGATACAGAATACATTATTAAAAATAATATACACTAATTTAAATCTAAAACCTTCCTTATTAGAACCATTCTGTGTGAGCATCCTAAATCTCTGCCTTCTACCATTTACCAGGCGACGAAAAATATAGAAAACGAACAGAATTCCACAATATGCAATCACATTAGGTTTTCCTTCATCTAGGAAAAGGTTCTTAGTACTCACAGTCGGAGTAAAGATATAAATGAATTGAAGGCAATTTATGTTTTATTTCGATTCAGAGGCAAGGCATAATCTGCAGACAGGCGCTGTTTCTGGTATAACCTTGATCAGTACAGATGCTCGCCCACCTCTGAATCAACATAAAATCAAATTGCTTATTTAAGGGAAATTTCAAAGATAAATTGAAATCCCCTTTGAGGATGCTGCCGCGACATCTATTACAGAAAATAGAAAGTAGGAAGGTCTCAAAAAATTACAATAAAAAAACAGTGTGTCTATTCAATTCAAATCTTGCGTAAATTTTGGAACACCCTGTATATTTTTAAGGTTTATATTTAATTTTTGTCCCCAATAATAAGTGCATACTTTCAATTATTAGGTAAATAAATACATCAATCACTTGATGTAAATTACTATTTTTACGATATACCTAATTCAGTCATATTATTAGTTATCTTATCAGTTCTTGAACACATTAAAAAATTTACCTTTAATAATGTACCCAAAATTAGCCTCGTTTATATAGACTTCGAAAAAGTGTCTAAATAAATTCTAACTTTGGCTTAAAATATGTGGTCTTAAGTGAACAAGTGAAGTGAAGTTATTCAGTTGATTTTGAATACTTACAGTCAAACGAAATAAAACTCAGATATGTCAGATATAACCTTATGTCTAATCAGAAAATAGGATTCAGTATGTTTTAAAACATAATATTCTGTTTTTTTATTTAATATAAATATAGTAAAACTGTTAAATCATGTAAAACAGATTTATTGTAGGTCTGCATCCTTCATCCTCTACCATTTGGCCTTTAAAGATGCTTATTGCAATCTGTGTTCAATTATATCTTTGGTTTAACACATCTATCCCTTTATATACATACATTCCTCTTCAACTGTCATGCCTAATTATCTCCAAGCCAAGTGTTCATTTAGCAATTTTGGTCCTTTGATATTCCGAATCTTTCCGTCTTCCTGTCATGAATGTAAGATTAAGATTTACAATCATAACTGAACTTTTATTTTTATTGTTTATCGTGAGACCATGTTGTAGACGAACACTTTCAAATTCCCTTCCCTTCGATTTCCTATGTACTATTCAGATGAGTTCTTCTGAACAGGTTAGTATATCATCTACTTACATAATGATGTGTATGTGCTGGAGATATGGTAGACTCAGAAACGGTATTAGATATGACGATTGTTACGACATTCGTCTCAAAAAACAGAGAAAGTAGACTTATCTACTTATTTATATGTATAACTACTATACAGTGATGAGCGCGCTAATAACCGGCAAAATAACGCAAAAGATGGAAAACATAATACATTGTGAAGTAAAACGAGATGAAACTAGTAGAAGTAAAAATTATCGATATAAACGTATAAATTAACATAACATTACATAGTTTCCCACCTTTAGACCATACACTTATATATTATCATAGACAGCGTGTCATTCAGAGCGAAGTAACGACACCATCTTTTTTATTTGGCTCAGTGCTAATTCACTCTTACGCATAGTAAAGTTGCGACAGTAGTCCTCCCCTTCCGTGCCTATACTGACACCTTCTGTCCGTGCCTATACTGTCATCTTAGTTTCTCGATACAGTGTGCTAGAAAGAAATACCGCAAACCAGTCCACGAGATCTTGTCGTCAGGAAGCGCGGAATGTAGGCTCACTTTATGTTAATATATACCTCTATGCTTTGTATCGGAGGTATACGACAACTGTCACTATGACAGAAGAATTTTATAAAATACTTCTATAACAGACAGACGTCTAAAGGTGGAAAACTATGTAACGAAATGTTAATTTATACGTTTATATCGATAATTTCCACCTCTACTAGTTGCATCTCTTTTTATTTCACAATGTATTATGTTTTCCATCTTTTGCGTTATTTTGCCGGTTATTAGCGCGCTCATCACTGTATACTATTTTTACTATTTACTATTTTTTGATAAGAAAAGAAGATATATGTAAAGACTGCAATAGTCAGTGGAACTTTACTCCAAGTACATAAGTTACTTTGTGCTAGATATTGAAATATGAAACGAAACGTAAGAAAGACCACCAAAAATCAAATGGTGGTTGTTAAAAGATGAGAAAGAAGGTTTATTCAGGGCAAAAATAGTAGAAAAATGAGCTGGAACGTGAAAGGAAACCTTAGATAAGCGTCAATGAATATAAAGTAATGGAAAAAATTTATGTAAGATAGTACACCAAATTTTAATATGGCTCTAGCTATTTGATGAATTTTTTTCTAGAAAACTCTTAAAGAAAGTATACATACGTAATAACATGATATTTTAGGTATTATAGCCTAATAAAATAAAAAAAAGTCAAAATGTAAATTCGTACAGGTTGAAACAAATTTTATATCAAAGTTTAGGTGTGTACAAAAGATATTTTCAAGAAAGTATCCAAATCATACAGGGGGATCATTGTTTAAATAATTAAAAAGGGGTCATTTTTGCAAAAAAATTACTTTTTTAACTGCTGAGGTAATTCACTTATTAATGAAGATCTATAGGATTTTTTTCTGCAAAGCTGAAGGGTAAATATTTCACATAAGACTTACTAAATTAAATATGACCCCCTATTTATTTAAATAATTGTATATAAAACTTTAAAAACAAATTTGCATAAAATTATTTTTAGCGTTTTAACTAAGCACTATAAAATATCTTATTTTACAGATGAAGTTGCGCTATGTTGTCAGTATTAAGCAAAAAAAAAAATTGGTCGAAAAATATTTAATACTTTTTGAGATATTGAATTTGTTTATTAAATGTTACTATATTTTCAATTGAAAAAACGCGGTTGTTGCCAAAGAAATATTCATCTGCGTAAGATATTTTTATTTTTCTCGTTATTTTTATTTTTATGTATATTTTCGACAAATGTATTGACAAATTCTAATTTCAATTTAACTTCCCCCTAAAATGGCATTTGAAAATTATTCAAATTTATTTATAATTTGTTTTTTTAATAACGTCGCGGGGATTAAATGTTTTGAAATGCCATTTCGATAATTGGGTTCCTGGGAATTTTTTACTAATTAACAAATTTTTTTTGTCGTTTTTTTCTTCTTCTTTTTTTTCTTGGAGTTACATTACTGGGGGCCCTTTTAGGGTTACATTTCATTAAGAATGTCGAATCACTGAGTTGTAGATTCTAGACCTAAAAATATTAAGATTTAACTAACATCTCTTAAATAAAATGTGGCTACTTATTGACTTACAGGGTGTTTTATTTAAAAATTTAAAAATTATTGTTACCAAGTACTTTAAAACTATTTGACGTATCCTTATCATACTTGGCAGAAAGTGTGGCTATTATACACCCTACTAAATTGTGATTAATAAACGTTTTTAGCTACTGCCAGAGGCGTACGACAGGGGATAGTGAATGATTGACCCTTCCCAAATTCTACGCCACTGAGTGAATTACTATTTTAGCGAAATTTTTCGATTTTCCAATACTTTCTATGTAAATAACTTTATTGGTATCGATAAAGTTATCAGTTTGCAAGATATTGGAAGTTTAAAATGAATGATTGAATGAATCAAAATATCTATGCCGTTTCATTTTTAACGTCCAATATCTCGAAAACTAATGACTTAATCGTTACCAATAAAGAGTATATTATTTACATAGAAAGTATTGGAGAATCGAAAAATTTCGCTAAAATAGTAATTCCTTCAGTGGCGTAGAATTTGGAAAGGGTCAACCATTCACTATCCCCTGTCGTACGCCTCTGGTAGTAGCTAGAAACTTTTATTTATCACAATTTAGTAAACTGTATAGTAGCCACACTTTCTGCCAAGCATGATAAGGATACGTCAAATAGTTTGAAAGTACTTGGTAAAAATAATTTTTAAATTTTTAAATAAAACACCCTGTAAGTCAGTAAATAGCCACATTTTATTTAAGTGATTTTAGACCAATCTTAATATTTTTAGGTCTAGAATCTACAACTCAGAGATTCGACATTCTTAATTAAACTTATCCCTAAAAGGGCCCGTAGTAATATAACTCCAAGAAAAAAAAGAAGAAGAAAAAAAAGATAAAAAAAATTGTTAATTAGTGAAAAATTCCCAGAAACCCAATTACCGAAACGGCATTTCAAAATATTTAATCCTTGCGACGTTATTAAAAAAACAAATTATAAACAAATTTGAATAATTTTCAAATGCCATTTTAGGGGGGAGTTTAATTGAAATTAGAATTTATCAATACATTTATCGAAAATACACATAAAAATAAATATAATGAGATCTAAAACAGGTGAATATTTCTTTGGCAACAACCGCGTTTTTGCAATTGAAAATAGAGTAACATTTAATAAACAAATTCAATATCTCAAAAAATATTAAATATTTTTCGATCAATTTTTTTTTATTAATACTATTAACATAGTGCAACTTCTCCTGTAAAATAAGATATTTTATGATGCTTATTTAAAACGCTAAAAATAATTTTTTGCAAATTTGTTTTTAAAGTTTTATATATAATTATTTAAATAAATAGGGGGTCAAATTTAATTTAGTATGTCTTATGTGAAAGACTTACCCTTCAACTTTGCAGAAAAAAATCCTATAGACCTTCATTAGTAATTAAATGACCTCAGCAGTTAAAAAAGTAATTTTTTTGCAAAAATGACCCCTTTTTAATTATTTAAACAATGATCCCCCTGTATGATTTGGATACTTTCTTGAAAATATCTTTTGTACCCACCTAAACTTTGATATAAAATTTGTTTCAACCTGTACGAATTTACATTTTTATTTACATGTAGTCTAATTTTATTTTACTAGACTATTATTGATGCAGCAAGTATCACTGCCTCGACTCTTTATTTTTTAAATAATAATTTAGACAAGACGAAAACGGCGGGTTCGTTGGAAAAAATATTCCCATGAGATTTTTTTGCATAATCACATTCGTGAGATACTCCAGAATAAGGTTCAAGAAGTCGCTCACGCGAAAAGTGGTCCAAATTTTTTTTAACATTTTTTTTGAATCAAATTGTAAAAATCAATATTTTCGGCCCGGACATTTTTTTTAGATTTTTCGGACCATTCCGGACAAAAAAGGTCTCTTGTAATTTTTCTCTAAAGTTGATCGTGTTCGAGTTATAAGCAATTTAAAATTTGGAAAACGTGAAAATGGCCATTTTTAAGACTTAATAACTCGGTTAAAAATTAATATTTAGAAAGTCAGAAAGTGACTAAATCAAATTTAAAGTCCCCTATACATGATCCTGAAGAAATTTGTGTCATTAATTTATTACTAAGCTGTTATTTTTAATTATTAATAATGAGCGATAAGATCGTATTGACGCGGCTGTAAATGTGAGTGCGAGTGAGATTCGCCATTGGACTGCCTGAATGGCATCTCTTTCGCACTCATCATGGACGGCCGCCTAATATGTGCATGGCGCTCATTATTATAACTTAAAAATAACAACTTAGTAATCAAATAATGACAAAAATTTCTTCAGGATCTTGTAGGGGGATTTAAACTTTGATTTAGTCGCTTTCTCACTTTCATAGTAATAACGTTTAACCGAGTTATTAAGCCTTGAAAATCGCCATTTTTCGTTTTTTTCAATTTTAAAATGCTTTTACCTCGAAAACGATGAACTTTAGAGAAAAATTATACAAGACTTTTTTATCCAGAATGATCCAAATAACCTAAAAAAAATTTGTCCGGGCCGAAGATATTGATTTTGGCAATTTGATTAAAAAAAAATTGTTAAAAAAAATTTGGACCACTTTTCGCGTGGGCGACTTCTTGAATCTTATTCTGGAATGTCTCACGAATGTGATTATGCAAAAAAATCTCATGGGAATATTTTCTCCAAAGAACCCGCCGTTTCCGCCTTGTCTAATTCAGCATTTTTTTTAATCAAATGGGACTGTTGCCATTACATGCCCTTATCCGCTCCTAACATTTTTAGCTATTCGATTACCACGAACTGTCCGTCCACTATAGGCCGTCCGCTATAACTTTTCCCATGCGGTACGATTCATTTTCAATCAAATTAAGTCAAAACATAAATTGAAACGAACGTCGATGTGTATATACATTTTGTAAACTGTATACTATATACTACACACATCGGCGAACGTTTCACTTTCTGTTTTGACTTAATTTGATTGAAAATGAATCGTACCGCATGGGAAAAGTTATAGCCGACGGACTATACCTTAATATGAAATAACCATTACGTAATTTACTGCATCTTTTGTTCTAGTTTTCGATTTTCATATGTCATTTCTATTTATAGTCTATTGTACGATTATACTTCTTGAGGATTTCTTCTGCTAAGTTACCCTTCTTCTTTAAGTTCCATCTTCTATCGAAGGTTGGAAATCATCATGACTATGCGGACCTTGTTGACTGCCGCTCTAAATAGCTCTGCACTACTGCATTCGAACCATTCCCGTAAGTTCTTAAGCCAGGATTTTCTTCGTCTTCCCACATTTCATTTCGCTTTTTCTTCGGATTTTGCCTTGCAATATAAGTTGTAATAATGCAGGGGCGGGCAAATACTTTTAAGCGCGGGCCAAAATGATATTTTCAAAATGTTTCCCGGACCGGAGTATAACGGTACGTATCCATACAAGGGCGAACACCGCCCCGTGTAGCAGCTCCACATAGAACCCCACTCGGCGCCCACCCTCTTCGATCCAACCGGTTCGGGTTTATATGTAGAGGAGCTCATACTCATTCGAGCTGGTTCACGGAGCGGGGTTCGACCTTGTATGGATACGTGACTTAAGGTGTGCATACGCTGTGCACACGCGAATGTTATGATCGAGTTTTTCCCTGCTCAAGAAATTTTTTTGACAAAAATACAATTGTCCATTCCTGTCTTCTGTTTCCTGTTGAAGCGGATTTTTGTATAGCTGATAACTCTTGTTAGTTGTAGTTCGCAGTGCCTTCCTTTTCTGAATCCAAATTGGTCCTCCTGTCTGATTCTTCTTCTTTCCGAATGTTTCATCAGTCTTCTGTGGATTATTTTCAGCAATATTTTTTCTATGGATTCCAATAGGGATATTGGCCTGTAGCTTTCTGGTCTTCTTCCGCCCTTCCTTGGTTTTAGTAGAGGGATGATCTTTGCATGTTTCCAGTTGTTTGGAAAATGCGCATTTTCTAGGTAAAATCTAAAACTGTAGTACAATAATTATTGAAATATCATTTTCTTCGGTAGTCCCTTAAGTATTACGTTGTAGATGCCTTTCATTCCTGGTTCCTTTCAGCTCTGGTTCCTTTTACTTATGTTATGATTTTAGCAACTTCTGTTGGATTTACGTAACCTTCTTCCTCTACTAAACCTTGATTTCTTCTTGTTATCCTGTCGTATTCGTTGTTGACTTTTTCGATGGTTTGTTGATTTGACATATTTTGATTTTGCCTCTGTGTTTCTGCCATTCTTTTTGCGATTGCATCCAGTTTTCCTTGTGTGTCGAAGTGTGTTCCTTCCTCGTCGATTATTTGGGGCATCTTTTGTTTTCCCTTTTCCTTGCCTCTCAGCATCTTTCAAACATTTCCATGGTCTTTTTCTGCTTTCCGGATGTTGTGCCATTTTTGTTTTGAGAATTAAAAATATTGTTTGCGGGATTTTTCAACGGGCCGGATAAAATGAGCAAAAGGGTCGCATCCGGCACGCGGGCCTGCTTTTGCCAACCTCTGTAATAATGAGTATTTTTGCTCTCACATCACATGTCCTAAGTACTCAAGTTTTCGTCTTTTGATAGTTAATATCATTTCCGTTACCCTAATACATTTAAATGCAGTTTTTGCATATACGTATTGTATAAAAATATATACCGTGTGTTTACTTTTAAATTAGATAAAAGGGTGCATCAAATACATGGCAACACTGCTTCCCTGCTTCCCACACCCGAGTCGTGCGGATTTATTCAGTCATTTGTCAATTCTACAGTGGCATGCAACTAACTCTCATAAGTAATGTTGCCCATTTTAGCAGTTCCTTCACTTACATCTCTAATGGAAAACTAAATGTATGGTATACTTGTTTTACGGTATAGGTGTCAAAGTTTGCTGTCATTTCAGGGTAGCCAACCAGTGCAAACTCCTCCATTGGAAGATAGGGGAAAGATAGTAACTGCTCCTGCTCGACCACCGGGACCTTACGCTCATAAAGTTACGTCTTTGGATACCAAAGAGCCTAAGAAAGCATGGACTGAAGACAGTCGAATATCTGATGAGTAAGTAAATTACATTATTATAAATTTTATGGTGTACTAATCTTTAATTTTAAATTAAGATAACGTAGAAGCAATGACTTAACAACATATCCGTCTTGCTGTTTGGCATAAAAAAATAGTGTTCTTCTGCTTAGAGTTGCACAAGTTTGACTTGGATGTTTGAAATTGACTTTTGATTTAATTTCAAGTCAATCCTTCTGGCAAATAATTCAATTCAAGTCAAGTCAAACTGGCCAATGGTTACAGGTTTGAAAATTCAAATTGTTTGTCAAACTAGTTTGAAACATAATTTATTTAGTAGATAATATACTTTTTTTTCGAGATATAAATGTAATTAAGATGCCAATTTAAATAACAAAATTAACAATACAATGAGTCCCATATAAAAATAACGTGATACGGGGAGCGATTCAAGTCAAAATAGAGTAGTAAATTCAAGAAAATGATTCATTCACTCGTAAAATTGCTTGCTAGCAGCATTCTACTCTGTCAACGATATCATGTTTATTTGAGTGTTACAACAAAAAATCCGTTGCATAGTTTTTTTTGTTTATATGTAATACCAAATGTAATTTAATCTACTTCAACAAAAATTTATTAAGGAACAACAAAATATGTATAAGGTATTTTTGAGGGAGTAGGTTCAACGGAGTATACCTGTGCCGTACTAAATGTACTTAATGTATAAAAACTCACAAGGTCATTTTTACAATTTTGGATCCAACGTTTTATAGTGTTAGTATCACAAACACTACTTGTCCTAGAAGTTGTTGCTTCCTATGGAACTTCTTCTTCATACAATTTTTTGTGACTTTTTATCGGAAGCAACGGCGTAACCAGGTTGATCCTAGGGGGTGGGTTACAACTACTGGAGGGGTTTTGGGGGGTATGGAATACCGCCAATTTAAGCTCAAAATACTTCTCTTGGGAGGGTGGTTATAACCCCCAAAACCCCCTGGTTACGCCAATGATCGGATGTGTTTTAAATCACTATTTTTGTCATTTTTTAACGCTGTTATTTATTTTTACATAATGTGTATTTCGCAATTTTCCCTGTTTTGGCATCACCTGCCGCAACATCAAATATTTCAATACCTATATTTCTTTTTCTTGTTAGTTAATTATGCCTCGTCCACAGATTTTTTTCTCTTAATTTTTGCAATGAGTATATCTTCAAAATCATACTCACTTTGTTCTGGTACGTATTCTGGTACGTATTCTTGGCCGAAAAAGGTTCAGGTATTATCGCACAAAGCACACACTTCAAAACGAACGAAACAAACAAGCCAAGTGCGTACTATGTACTTCCAAATATGAACTATAACTAATTAGCAGTGTAGCAGAGTACAGGTTCAGACCTGTCCAAATAATTCAAAAAAAAAGGCAGTACCTCAATTAGAATTGGAAATAAACACGTTGCGCAATATGATATTCAAACTTCAAACTGTTTGAAGAAGTTTGATTTCAAGTCAAACCTAAAGATGTCGAAGTTAAGTCAAACTTTTTTACAAAAAAATTTTGGATGTCAAGTCAAGTTTATTGAGTAAAATCACTATTTTGACTTGATGCATCTCTACTCTGCTGCTTAGTTAACATGCCCGCCAACCCCCTCGATCTCTTTGGCGGCTTTTATTAGTCTGCTTTTTCTCTAGCGCAATTTCAGTACTCATTGTTCTCTGGCGACTGTACCATTTACGTCGTCTTTGTCTTCCCCATCTTGTTATCACATCTTGCAAACTACGTTGCACTGTTATGTTTTGTCTATTGTTTTTTACGTGGTCTCTTATAGTTTTGACTACTATGATTCGTAATATATTCAAATCCGCTATTTTAAGTATACCTTTAGTTTTATTAGTGTTTTTCTTCTCTGGTTTGTATTCCATATGTCATAATAGTTCTAATGCAGGTCTTACATATTCTAATTTGACTGTCTGCTCTCATGGTTCTATTGCTCCAAATTACATTCCTTCAACATCCTGACACAGCTTTAGACCTTCAATAGGTCTGGCAAGCTGAACTGTGTAGACATCAGAACACAGTTGCAGCTTTGTTGATATGGCTTTTTAAATCTTTTGTGGAATCGTGATCACTGCATAGGAAAATTCATATGTTCTAAAGTTTTGTTGTTAACCAAGTATATGCATCTTATTTGCTCTCTAGCTATGGGCATGGATTTTTCTCTTCACTATTTATATATTTATGTTTAATTCGCCACCTATCTGATGGAATTTATGAAATTTTCTCAGTAGATCGTACTACACGGTTTCGACTATAATTACCGTACCATCTACATCTCATTCGTTTGCCACACATTATGTATCCCATTTTGAGAATGATTGCAGCGTTTATTATTTTATAAATTAATAATTTAAAAATAAATATACTTAGGGTACCTTCTTAATACCTTCTTGTATGATTACTGCCGGTGTGTGTAACCTGTAGTATCTCTGTTCCGCCGTGTAGTCATACTCTGTCGAAGGCCTTGGTTAAATCTACGAAATACATATAATAAAGTTGTATCCTTGTACAAATAGTTTTATGTACAAAGATTCCACTATAGTTTTCTTTAAAAAAAGGATGTGTGTGCACTTTGTACGCACGTAAAAAGTTATACTTCTATTATATGATTTCAACGAAATAAAATACTTTAAACAGTTTAATTTTATTTTATTTAAATATAAAACTAATTTTAATACTTACCACTTTTCAAACATCCAGAAATTAAAAAAAAAGACAACAAAATTGTCCGCGTTTGAACCCAACAGCTCTCGATCTGTAGTCGAATCAACGCCCCACGGCTCTACGGCCTCATTGTTTATACGGCTTCTCGGACATTATGACAAATCACGGTAGCAAATAGACGAAGTGAAGTATAAATAATTATAAAATGTTTTAATAATACGTATTGTCTTACTCCCGAGGAAGACAAATTAAAAGACACAAAAATTATAATAAATATATTTACTAAAAACACTAATATATTCTTTACACACCTTTTTTGGACTGATACATACATAACTTAAAAGATTTAGCAAAGAATATAGACGTTACGAGAGAGTATATATTCTTTGGATTTAGCAATGAACTCCATACTCTATGTGTGCGCTGTGCGCATGCGCACAGAATAAAAATTCACTCCCAATCGCGCCTAAAGAAGTATAATTTCAAAAATATTAGGAATGTTTGAAATTATTGAAGAACTTCTGAATCAGGTTATAAAATATCTCCCCAGAATTTTTCAGATTAATTATTTTCTTTTTTTGATAACGGTTTCCGGAGTGGAAATCGAAAAGAAAAAATGTAATTTACATTACACCAATAATAGGGAACTTGCACATTTTTTTATTACATAATAATGTTCAGTTTTGTTTAAAAATGAGATTTCCAAAATTTCACGCTTCAAAAACTCATAATAACTTGGAAGTACAAATTTAAATTATTCTGTGATTTAAAATAGTTCAAACGATCCGTGACGTCATATAGTTGAGCTTTATGGTTATATTTATATTTATGGTTATATTTAGGCATATTCTTCTTTTTCTTCTTTAGTTTATTGGCCTCCACCTACTTGTGTATTTGGCCAGCTCATCGTCGCGGAATAAGGGAAAATTTATATTCTAATGACATCTATCGTATGTCATTGTAATAATATATACCAGTTTGTTGAGATTGGAGTGCGATACAGTTTTTGAAGGAAAGGAAAGAAGGTTTACTATGGAAAATAAAAGAAAACACTATAAGTGTTGTTTAGTGCCATTTTGTAAAAGTACAAGTTTTCTATGTTTTTAAAATAGTTCAAACGATCAAACATATTTTCTACTGACGTTTATAATGTCTAATTTAAAATTATATACAATATTGTTTACTTTGTTGGGGCAGAATGTAAACACACAACCATATGACGTCACGACGCATTTTGGGCTAGCTGCAATAATTTGAACTTAGAATCGTCTTTAGGGGCCAATCGGAACACAAAAACAACTTTTTTTATCTTTGATACATGTTTTAAATCATGTTCTTTTGTCATTTATAAGATTTTTTTCGAATTTAATATTTTATGCAAGTTCCGTATTGTGGCTTAATCCCATATAAAGATAATACATACTTAAAATTAAACACGCCATTAGAAAACAGAACCTAATTATTATGTTATCTGACTGTCTATTATTTTCTACGTTTAGAGCAAATACGCAATTATGTGACGAAGGTGTTAAAATGCGCTTGAATATTACAATATTGTCAGATCGATAACATTTTGCATTTATTTCGCAGTTTTGAATTTTACCGATGTTTTGAAAATACAGTATGCGGCAAAATAAACAGTACTGAAATGAATATTGAAATGTTTATGATTATTTATATATCTAGTATACATGCCCTAGATAAAACAGATGTTAAAGATGCCCTCTGGCCAGTGGCGGATCTACGGGGAGGGAAAATGAGGAAATTTCCCTCCCTAACAAGGTCCAAAATTAAAGAAAAAAAATTGTTCAAACATAAAAATATATTAGATGACATGAAACCGAAACCACAGAAAGACAAATTCAACCGAATAAACACGCTAGTTAGGAACATTAAGGTAACTTAATGCCTATAAGTTATTATTTATGTCTGTTATGTAATCTGAGTTTAACTTTTTTATATCTTTTGGTTGGTTTTTCATTGAAAGTTCCCTAAGGCAAATTTCCCTTCCCAAAGCAAATTTTCCCTCCAAGGCAAATTTCTAGATCCGCCACTGCCTCTGGCACGAAAAAATCTTTAATTCTAGTCCGCAATTCCGAAATGGCAGATGGTGGATTCGTCTGACTCCTTCAGCATTAGGGTGCTACGAAAAAAACTTTTTTTTTAATTTCAGATCGCTATAGTGCACAAAAGTTGCCATTGGTATAGACGTGAAAAAAGCACTAATTATTATTTTTTTATTAATTTGTCTTCCGGTCGCGCAATGCCATCAAAGTTAGAAAAAAATTGTGAAAAACCTTAATTTTTCATATTTTTTAAAGCAGGCTAGATGGTTTTAATTGCGTTCCTATACCATAAATTAACTACTAAAAGTATGTAAAATCAATATATACGCACTTATTATACATTTTTTTCATACCTTCCGGTCGCGCCACAATAAAAATGAGTAAAATTAGTAGTTTTTGCAAAATTTCAAAGTTTGATTGTTTAGTACAATTTAATCATACGGCTTTTAGAGATGCTATTGTTTAATAATTATATTACAATAATATAATATTTAAAATCCAAGCATATAAGATAAATTTTGATATCAGGTGGAACTCGGTCGCGCAGCTTCGTCAAAAACAGCAGACCACCCAGACCCGAGGCAAAAGTGACGAATGCCAGCGAAGCGCGCGCAGCCACAAATAGAGATAGATGTGGGAAGACCTCTACAATGGAGTATTTGTCTTCTCCATTACAACGAACTGCCATTCGGCCACCTTTTCCAACACTTTGGAAAAAAGTTGTGAAAGACTACCAGTTGTTGATTTTAATCCTATTGATTGTGGGATTCCAAAAGTTGGCAAGTGTATCCTTAGCAAGGACCAATTGTACCTACTTGCTTGAGATATGAGAAGTCGTCAAGGCAGGACATTGTTCAGAAGACTTTGTAGTACGTGATCCTGGCGCAATGTCACATTCCAGATGGCTTACTACTGCAAACCGAGTTTTACGTTTCTACATCAGTGTGTTAAGCGCTTCTGAAAATCTGAGAGAGATTATCACATTCATTCTCAAATGTTATATGCATATGTGGTTTGCCATAAAAATGAACCACAAATTCAGAGATGGGCCTAGACATGTTTACAAAATCATTGAATCTACAAAGTACTTACCAGATGAGCTTCTTTAAGTTGTTTCTCCCGTTTTACAACGGAATGCTTACTTTCCCATCCCGAAAATTTACTTTTGGCTATGGTAACTGATAAAAGAAACCATATCCGAGAGCTGGGCTTCAGGCGTGTCATGAAGGCAAAGCAAGCAATATCTGAAAGTGACTCCATCAGAATCTTTAAACCACCAAACCTAAACTTTGAAGCTAAAGAGTATTACCAAATTATCAAATGGAAAACCAGTACACTGGTTGAAAAATGCGTTAAGCTAGTGACTGAAGCTTCAAGTAAAGTGTGTGGACACAGTTCCAGAGACGGCGATATTAGAACCACATTATTGTACCGCTCAGCTATGCCAACTTTGACATTGGGCCAGGATCACGTACTACAAAATCTTCTGAGCAATGTCCTGACTTGAGGACTTCTGGCATCTCAAGCACGTACAATTATTAGTCCTTGCTAAGAATACGCTTGTCAACATTTACAATCTCGCAATCAATAGGATTAAAATCAACAACTGCTAGTTTCACAATCAGGTAGGACCTTTCCAATCGGTCCGGATATCCTATTGGGCCTGTTGTATTTCCATCTATGTGTTGCGCGTATTTGTGGTTGCGCGCGCTTCGCTGACATTCGTCACTTTCGCCTCGGCACTCGGTAGTCTGCTGTTTTTGACGAAGCTACGCCACCGAATTCCACTTGAATATCAAAATTTACCTTATGTGCTTGGATAAATATATTATTGTAATGTAATCTAACTATAGCATCTCTAAAAGTCGTATAATTCAATTGTACTAACTGTTTAACTTGACAAGCATAATTAAAATACGAAAAGCAAGGGGTTATAAAAGAACCTATGCTTTGTTTGTGGACTTCAGTCAAGCATTTGATACGATTGATCGACAAGCGCTGTATTACAAGCTTAGTTGTATGGGGTTGTCTTTCAAAATGCGGGAAATTATCAAATGCATTTTTACAGGAACACAATCTGCAGTATGGGGAACGAATGGTACGTCACGTTGGTTTGACTGTGAGATGGGAGTTAGACAAGGCTGCATTCTTAGTCCGCTGCTATTTGCATTATTTCTTAATGACTTACATGATTTTCTAGGAGGAGGCGTTGATTTAAACGGATTTATCATTAGAATATTGCTGTATGCTGATGATATGGTAGTGTTAGCAAGCAGCCCGAGAGGTTTACAAATTATGATCAATAAATTAGGGGAGTATTGCAAACTATGGAATTTGAAGATCAACATGGACAAGACAAAAATTATGGTTTTTAGACAAGGAGGTGGAAAAATTAAAGAAGAGTGGAAAATAAATGGAGAAGTGGTGGAAGTTGTTAATAATTATGGCTATTTGGGAGTGAAACTAACACCGCGGCTTTCTTTTAGTTCCCACTTTATCGAAAAACGACGAGCGGCTAGAGCAGCTATAAACATGGCTTGGCGACAGGTCTTAGCTAAGGCGAATCTTCCACTATCATCTAAGGTGCGTATTTATGAAGGGGTAGTCCGATCTATTCTCACTTATGGTGCTCAAGTTTGGGGATTGGCGGAATTTAAGGAAGTTGAGGAGGTAAGAAGGTTTTTTATAAAAAAAATGTTAAATATTCCGAGTTACTGTCCAAACTATATGTTGGATTTAGAAACCAACATTGAGCATGTGTATCTATTTACGATGAAGTTGCATAAAAAATATGTCAAGAGAGTTTTAGAGTATGAGGAAGGACGTCTGCCTAAATTTCTGCTTCAGGAAATGATAAGAGCTAACTGTGGTTGGAGAAGAGATTGGGAAAACTTGGGAGAGAGATGGGGAGTGGAATTTAACACAGAGTGGGAAAATAGGAGTTTTTGGGAGGATAAGTTGGAACAGGTGATACGAGCCATTCGTGTTGGGATAAAGGAAAGAGCAGTGGAGAGAGCAACTAGATCAAATTTCTGCAATCATTATAGAGAGTTAATGGGACTAGGCGTTGTCATGGGTTATATGAGGGATGAGGTGAGTTTTAATGATATAAGGTGGATATTCAAGATTAGATGTGGAGTATTGTATCTCAATGATAGACCTGGTAGGGCTGATGATAGGAAAAAGTGTGCTTTGTGTAATGAGAGGAAGGTGGAAGATATTTTGCATTTCATGGGACGATGTCCGATACTACGTGAATACAGAATGAAGTGGTTCAGAAAAAGTAGATTAGATAGGGAAGAATTGTTGGAACTTATGAGAGGTTTGGGCTGGAGGGAACTGGTTGGATATGCAAGGGATGCATGGAAGTATAGATACAATCTAGTGTTGGAATATAACTATTAGACTCATGACATTCTATTCTTCTTCTTTATGTATTGTGCCTCTTCACCAGTTCTTAACCGATTTTGAGCTTGTATTCACGACACTCTAATTAATAGGTAAAATTTAATATATACTTCTCAATTAATGAGTGACCTTTTATGCTTTATTAAATCTTAATTAATATTTAATTTAATTGTGTTTATATGTTTATTTAAGTACATACATAATACTTTATAAAATTTCATTATGTATACTGGTGCCTGGTATAAGCTTATCCCAGCAAGGTAATTTCACTGGAAACTATATATTTTTTTTTCACATTCATTAGTTACATTTTTTTTAATAATTGTTAATTTTATTGTTAGTTATAGATAAAAAAATGTTGATTAATATTTTGGCCAACCCCCCAGACGACTAATGGTCATGGGGGAAAATGTTTTATTAGGTGAGCTATTATGTTACTTTAAGCATTACTGTAGTTAAAAGCAATAAACATTTCTGATTCTGATTCATTTCTGAATTCAATTGTACTAAACAGTCAAACTTTCAAATTTTGCAAAAACTACTAATTTTACTCATTTTGTATTATGTTGCGCTACCGGAAAATACGAAAAAATGTATACCTAATAAGTGCGTATATATTGATTTTACATACTTTTAGTAGTTAATTTATGGTATAGGAACGCAATAATTAAAACCATCTAGCCTACTTAAAAAAAATATGAAAAATTAAGATTTTTCACATTTTTTTTCTAACTTTGATGGCTTGCGCGACCGGAAGACAAATTAATAAAAAAATAATAATTAATGCTTTTTTCACGTCTATACCAATGGCAACTTTTGTGCACTATAGCGATCTGAAATAAAACAAAAAGTTTTTTTCGAACCACCCTATTCAGCATTCCCCATATGTACGCATCTGGTGGCGCACAGTATTCGAAGAGACTCCTTGGCAGTGTGACAGGTTGTCCCGTCCTGATGAAATGATTGTTGATTTTAAGTTTGGACCATTTTCGTGACCTTTTCCATATGACCGAAAATAGTACTCCACCATAAAAATTGTTTCTGCAAAACAGAACCATTCTGAATCACCTAACATTATCACGACATACGTTATAGCGACGTTCGGAAACCACTCAGTACGTTTCGGCGCCTGACACCTACAAATTTGAGACATACGAATTTCAGTAATGTTTATTTTGCCGCATACCGTACACATATATCTACGGAATTTGTAACTATAGTAATACTAATTGCTTATTTTCTTTTTTTTTTTTGTTAGAGATAAAAAGTATGGATCTATTTCTAGCGACGGCGGATTTCTAGAAAGAACGTTGGAAGGACCTTTTTCACCGGGTATAGCCGGAAGAGTCATCAGTTACGCCGACGAAGAACCTCCCTCACCCACATCGAACGGACTCTACGACACGCCACCCTATAGTTTAAGTCACTCGCCAACATCGCAAATCATCGACGATAATTTAGTTAATATTGTACTCCATCCGGACGAAGAAGGAAAGTACGGATTTAATGTTAAAGGTAAGTAAAAAATTTTATTTGGCACTCGAAAAATAACGGAACAGCAAAAGGGGAACCTCAGTAGAGCGGTTACTTTCATGAACTTCCTTTTTTGATATCCACTATAGACTTGCTTGATCTCAAAGATTCAGTCTAATATTATACAGGGTGTCCCCGAAAATAGAGCGTTCCTCTATTTTCGGTATGGATATAATACACAATTAATTTAGAACAAAAAAGTTCTTAGAACATTTTTTTCTAAAGTTACCGTTTCCAAAAAAAAATTACATTGTTCTCCATATAAGTGAATTTTTATTTTCATAAATTTTAATGACATTTAGACATTTCATAAATTTTCATAAATTTAAATGAACAAATTCTTGCTTTGTTTGAAGTTGAGGACGAAGACAGAGTGTAATATAAACACTAAAGGAGCGTGCCGAAATGGAATGATTTATTAGTTTACTACCAGATACAACTGTAATACAAAAAAACCTACTACTATTTTTTAATTGTGACTATCTTTAGATTTTTGTATTGCACCTAGTTGCCAGATTTAAATTTGCATACCAAAATGTATTTTAGTTTTTTGGCCAAACGGCTGAATTTAGAAAAAAATGTTATAAGACTTTTTTTCTCTACATGGAGCCTTCTACCTATACCTTTAAGGAACGCACTATTTTCGGGGCCACCCTGTATAGACGCTAGTCATATAGTAACAACGTAACTTCATTCTTGTTTAAATAATAATTGAGTCCTCGGTCTCCAGTAGTTGGAATTTGCATTATTAAATGGTTATTGCTGACAACTTTATTACAGTTTATATCGCCCAATGAAACTCTTTCCATTGTGTGACGTACAATAAGAACATACAATTGAACAATACAAATTAGACGTACGAATTAAAACACGTAGGGGTAGAAAACGTTAAATGGAGTATAACGAACGAACATCTAATGTATCGATGTAATGTAAAACGTTTTCGGTCGCATTTAGGAACTCATCAAAACAATTCCGTAGTTTCTTCACGGAATCGCGTTGGGGTTCATTGTTCAACAATGTGTCGAAAAGTCTGTCGTTGCGCACTAGAGTCACTCAGGAGTGAGAGCTTTTCCCCATCTATGTAAGCTGTCAGCACCTCTACCACCGCCCTTATTCTGTTATTCATGCGGTATCCATGCATTACGGGGCAGTTCAGAGCAGAGCCTGGCGGTTTCTGGTCGATACAGGCCAGTTCACGATATAAAGAACCTTTTCTTTCCTTTTCAACATCTCATTTCTTTTCAACAAGTAAAAAAATCTCAGCTAACAAAAAGTAAGAATGAGACATACAGAAACCATATTTACAGTTCTCTCTCTCTATAACGATATGCAAGGGACCAGGAATTTTCATCGTTATAAGGAGAGTTCGTTATACAGAAAGATAGAGAGAGAGAGAGAGAGAGAGAGAGAGAGAGAGAGAGAGAGAGAGAGAGAGAGAGAGAGAGAGAGAGAGAGAGAGAGAGAGAGAGAGAGAGACAAAATTCGTTATTGTAATAATAATACGGTACTAAATAAAACCTATATTAATTTCGTTTAAATAACCTATTTTAATTTAAAATAGGTTAACATTTAATAATACTAAAGTACTTACTTCAACCGAGAGTACTTTACGCTTTTTCGAAAACATGTTGACTGTTCACAGACTGAGATACAACCGAAACTGGAAGTGAGAAGTCGTCAATAAATGACAACATCTCGAACGACAAAAGAGTGTTACTCAACTTTCTGCAAACTAGATTGAAATTTGAACCACCAAATTTTTGCAAAATATTGCACAGTGGTCCACAAAATTAATCACTTACTAATCTATTTTTATCAAGTTTGTGATACACCTACGCAAGAGGTTTGTTACTTATTCCCTCTGTCTCTATTGTGTTATCTTTAAATTGCTAATTGGTAAAATTCGCACAGTTATCGGCAAAACACGAATGGTTATCAGTTGTTTCTTGAAAGGTGAGGTCATCGACTATTGAACGCTGAAAAGTGATCGCTATAAAGAGAGAACGATATCGGTATAGAGAAAGAATTAATACATTGTCCTTATCCTTGTCCAAACAACGTTCAGTGGCGCAGTCGGTTTGCGGGTTACAACCCCTCAAACTCCCCCCCCCCCCCAGGGCGTATAAGAAATATATAAAGAATAGTAGGAAAATGTAACTTGTCTTTCAATGTAACAAACAATACAAAAAAAAATTCAGTGCCCAAGCCAACCCCCACCAAGAGGAAAATTCTGCGTGCGTCACTGACAACTTTTAATATTTTTATCGTTATAGAGGAATTATCGTTATATAGGGAATCGTTATAAAGAGAGCGCCTACTGTATTAGAATATTTGTAAATATTTCAATACTGTATGAATTTGAAATATTTTTTATAGTGTTCCCAAATTGTGAACGTTGGCGTTTAAAGGGTTAACTCAACTCGAAAATGGATGTGGACCTTTAAAACATTTATGAGCTATATTTAAACATCGATGAAATTTATAATACACGCACAGTCAAGATTGAGCTATACTGTATTAAAATCATTTTTTTTTTCTATATTTGTAGGAGGAAACGAACGAAATGTGCCTATATTAGTATCTAGAGTTGCACCGAACACGCCAGCTGATAAATGTGTACCTAGGTTATCAGAAGGTGATCAAGTATTGCAAATAAACGGACATGATGTTTCACATGCTCTTCATCAAGACGTAGTCAAATTGATACAAGATGCCCGATCAGCAAATTCAGGTAATTATTGCATATATTTTTTGTTGTTTATTAACTTAAACCAATACTCTTCAAAAATTTACCCCTTAAAATAACAAAAAACACTAAAAATGTATGTTGTTTTCCATGTCCAAATATCCATTGACCCCTTTAAAACATACTAATATCAATCATACACCCTGTTCAGAGTGCAACTCCTGCTACATTGGCCAGACCAGCCGCTCTCTTCAAGGTCGTTTAACCTCTCACAAAAGGACATTAGGATTTCCAAACCCTCTTGTGCCCTTTCACAACACGCCATTTCTACCAAACATCAGATTGACTTCACAAACGTCAAAATACTGATCAAACAACAAAATTATCAAAAAAGGTCCTTCCTTGAAATGTGCCATATTTTTAAACATCCATCTGCCTTAAATAAAAGAACTGACATTGATAATTTGAGCCAGATTTATCACTCTCACATCATACACAATAAATAAGAATTACATAATACCACATATTCCGAGTTAAACAAACTTTCAAATAGTTGTTCCCTATACAAATCCTCCCATCGAACAAATTATTCCACTAACCCCGTAGAAGTAAATAATCGCACAGTAGCAGCATGCCCACCCTCTTGCCAACCAGCTAACCGAGCCAAGCTCTCGACTCTGAGGCAATACTCAGTGTCTTTTCGTCCTTCTTTAGGTATTAACTCGACCATATGAAGCCATATTATTCAGCATACAAACTAAAATAATGAAATGGTTTGGTCACGTCCAAATTAATTTAAATTATTGTCTTATAATAGCATTTAGTATTTTAAATTCTTATAGCTTTTTCATACATTTTATAAGTTAAGTGCGCATCTATTGTATTACATCTATCTATTGTATTTCATTAACAAAAATGTTATTTTTTAGGAAAATTAGTGTTAGTTGTAAAACCGAATGTACTTTACCAAGGCTATGAAGACTTCGAGGAACCTCCATATCAGTATGTACCTGCGGGGGAGAACGAACCATCTTCCCCTGGAAACGCGCTTCAGCAAAGTATGCTTCTATTGGCTGACGGATTGGCTAGTGGGGCTCTGATAGCGCGATATGAAACACTTTTTAGAAAACATCCTGATCTCACCTGTGACGAATCGCTCAAACAACCTAATGTCAATAAGAATCGTTACAGGGACATATTGCCATGTAAGTGGTGCATATACTTTTTTATTTTGTTAATTATTAGGTATTGATGTTTGCTTATCCACAACCTAAAATATTAACGTACTCCCATTTGATTTTTACAATCCCTTTCCTGGCAGCCGGGCCAAAATTCGGAAACACAATTTCGCACCGGGCCGCACTACTAAATAATCTTATGTAGCTAACTAACGAACAAAAAACATCATTTTTGAAGATATTTTTAAAAATAAAACAAATTTCTTAGTAAGACAATTTAATGAAAAAATAAAAGCACAAATTTTTTGTTTTATGTATCAATCTGCTAACTGGACAAATTTGTAAATTAATGAGATATCTGACTTTGTTTAGCAGAACTAAGCTCATCAATATTAACCTTAACGTGTTCTGATATGGGATTTAATATGCTTCATCCTACTAAAAATTATTCACACGGGTGTTTCCAAATAATGAAATCATGAACAGAGCATGTTTGTAAAACGTAGGATATTTCTCCTTGTCAAAATAGTTTTTATAGAATTCTTCTAAGCCAACCTGATTAAATTTTTCTTTCAGCTGTGCATCACACATTGCATTTCGTAACATTCCATTTGTAAATGTCCCGGCAAGAAATTTATGTCTGTTGAGAATGGTGTTGCAAATGCAGAAAAAGCAGACTTTTTGAAATCTTGGAATCTTTTTTCGAATTCAATTTTTAAATCAGATATCAAAGATGCGTATTTAGTCGCTGTATCCGATGTGATATCTGGTAGTTTGGAACTGCTGTTCCCAAAGCCCTAGTTTCATTTGAAACGCAAAAATAAGATCTTACATGCCATTAATAAATTGATCTTTGCCTTGTAGACGAGTATTGAGTTCATTTAAGTGGCTAGTTATATCTACCAGAAATGCAAAGTCGGAAACCCAGTCGTCGTCTTGAAACTCTGAAATGCTCTTTGATTTGCTTTCAAACAATGATTGTATTTCTTGCCTCAAATCAAAAACTCTTTTCAACATTTTTGCACGGGTCAGCCATCTTACTTCTGCATAAAATATAACATCACCATATTCTCATTCGAAGGAATTGAGAAATTCTTGAAATTAACGGTGATTCAAACCTTTTGACTTAATAAAGTTCACTATTTTGATAACTACCTTTATAACATGGTCCATTTTGAGAGATTTGGCACACAAATTCTCTTGATGAATAATGCAATGAAAATTCAGCATCTACGTATTGCCTACTTTACAGGCCTCGATTTCAATCAGTTTTACCAAACCTTCGTGTTTTCCAACCATTGCTGGAGCACCATCAGTTGTTAAGCCCGACAAGTTGTTTAGTTGTAATGATAAGCGATTGAGTGTTGTTTGAACGGCCTCTAATAAATCTCGTGACTTAGTGGTAATTCTTAGTGGAAATAATGCTGCTAGTTCTTCAGTTTTATTAAATTAGGCATCAACACCAATACCTGTGATAAAGATCACCACTTGTGCGGTATCCGTCATATCGGTGCTTTCATCCAATGCCAGAGAATAATATATGAACTCAGATGCACGATTTTTTTAACTTATCTTCGACATGTTTTCCAATATCATCCACACCTTGTATACACCTTGTAATACTTTGACGAGATAGACTTATTTTTGAGAATTCCTTTTACTTTTCTGAACATCAAACTTCAGCGACACTTTCCAAATACTTCTTAACAATTTCACCGTCTGAAAAAGGCTTTGATTTTTTTGCTAGGATTGCAGCTACCGCATAACTCGCTTTTACAACATGTTGACTCTGAATTCGCTCTTGTAAATACTTGTTCTGCAGAAAGTTTTCTTTTTAAGTTATTGACCTGGTCCTGTCGAAACTATTCTTGCGCAACACACTATATTCGTAGAGAAATATAATATCCGATAGAGTTGCGAGCTTGCTGTGAACTACTGTGCTGACCTGAGACCTGACTGAGACTGAGGACTAAGACGAAGACTGAGACTGAATTCCTGAACTGACCGACCAATGACTCTGAGGTTACCGACCGCGCGTGGGCATGAACCCGCAAAAATATTATTTACTCTCGTCTCCTGCTGAGGCGTTTGCGCAGCTGCCGTTTTTCAAGTCAGCACATCTTTATGTATGTTTGGTATTTGTTGAGATTAAACATAAGAGACGGAATTAATAATTATTTTCCTAACAAGTGCAGAAAGTCATACTTTTCCGCACGCGACTGCAGTTTGCCGAACGACGCGAAGCGGGAGTTCGGCAAGCAGTCGAGTGCGGAAAAGAGACTTTCTGCAAGAGTTAGGAACAATATTATTTTTTCTACGAGTCTTTAAAAAATGACCAAATCTTAATCAATTAATTTAATTAATATGAAAATCCATACACAAATTAATTCTTTGACAAGGTTGTCAAGACCAAAGTTTCAGCATAATTGGTTAGCATGACGACGATCTTGGTTTCCACGACGACGATTCAAAACCACTGTTATTGTCTACTGATTTGATTTTCGAATATTATGTCAAAATTATTTTATTTCATCGAATTCTCGCGTTAATTTCATTAAAACATGAACACAGTAAGATATATTTGAAATAAATTAGTAATTAATATCTAAATATTAGTTTATTGCATGTATTATAATTACTTAAGGCCATATTAACATATCTAAATTAACACGCGTGAGGAAAAGTAAAACGCGTGCGGAAAAGTAAAACTTTCTAAACTAAAATGCGTGCGCCAAAGTAGACATTTTTGCACGCTCGTAGAAAAAAATATTTTTGGTAAATATTGTGATGTCAATATCGTAATTTTTCTTTTTTAATCTTAAAAAAATTGACTTCGCGGGCCACAAGATGACAGTTAACGGGCCGCTGGTTGGCCACTTTGTATTAGGGTATAGTAACTTTTAATCCCAATACATTAATGTTAGCTACTGTTATAATTTTTCAATATCACTATATTTTTTTCAATTTGTTGACTAGAGTAACAATACATACACTACATACTTCATGTTGCAATAACAGTTTAGTTCTGACATCCTTTAAAATGCCATTCAATTCAGTTGCTAGTTACTGTCGGTAATTATGTATTATATAATCCTGGACAAAGCAACAAGGATTTTACTTTTTTATTTTTAAAAATATTGATCTTCATGTGCCATCTCCTCTAAGAAGGTCGGCAACCATCATGGCAATTCGCACTTTCGATACCGCTGCTCTAAAGAGATCAGCAGAAGTGCAGTTAAACCAAGCTCTCAGATTGTTTAACTGGAAGATGCGTCTTCTTCCACGACTCCTACCCTGTATTCTTCCTTGTATTATTAATTGCAACAAGTTATAACGCTCACCCCTCATGACATGTCCCAGATATTGGAATTTTCTAACTTTAATTGCATTTAAAACCTCTCTTTCTTTTCCCATTCTTCACTTCACTTCACTAACACTTCGACATTCGTGACTCTATCCACCCAATTTATTCTTAATATCCTTCTATAGGCCCATAACTCGAAGGCTTTTAATCTGTCCGAAACATCTTTCTTTAATGTCCAAGCCTCCAACCCATAAAATAATACGGAGAACACGTAGCATCTCAGAAGTCTTATCTTTAAAGAAATTGTAATATCCCTGCTACAGAATACTTTTTTCAGTTTGTTGAAAGCATTTCTTGCCTATCCTGTTCTTGCTTTAATCTCTTCTGTGTGTTTATTATTTTCATTAATTATTGTACCCAGATATTTATATTTTTCAAATATCGATACTTATAGTTTATTGATATGGCCATTTATCACATTTATTTCAGATGATTCAACGAGAGTGGTCTTGAAAATCGGTTCCAACGGCGATTACATCAACGCCAACTACGTCAACATGTCAATATCCGGAACAGAAACAATCAACCGATATATCGCAACTCAAGGACCACTGCCTGCAACCACCGAAGATTTCTGGCAAATGATCCTCGAAGAAGAATGTAATTTAATAGTAATGTTAACGACGATAATTGAAAGAGGCCGAGCGAAATGTCATAAGTATTGGCCGGGGTTGGGAGAAGCACTTACGATGCAAAATATCATCGTAAAATGCGTTGGTGAAGAGACTGATCCATCTGGAAGTTTTGTTTTTAGGGATTTTGTTTTATTAGATATTAAGGTAAGAGCAACAATATAGAAGTATGTAATAATACGATACCTTAGCTATTAGTCCAGATGCACGGTAAAATATTGCATAACCTCCGAATTTTAAAAAACCGCTTAGATTGACATGAAATTTGGTATACACATAGCTAATATGTCAAAGAAAAAAGTGATATTGTGCCGATGTGTGCTTTTACCCTGGGGATGAGTACCACTCCTTGTCGGGGGTGAAAAAATATACTTTTCGAGTTATTTTCGAGTAAATATGTTCATTTTTCAACAAAAAAAAAAACGGTTTGGCGGTTTTTTGCAAATAACTCAAAAAGTATCGAAAAAAATATTCTTAGCAAAACTATAGTTTCTAAAAAAGTGAAATAACCAAAAAATGATGCAATTTTTGAGGAAAACTAATTACATCTTTTTTAAAATGTTTAAAAAATATTTATTTTTGTATTTTAAAAAAGTTTCTAGCATCAAAAGTAAGCAAATTACGCGCAAAATAAAGGTGGTCCCTTAAACCCCCTAATTAGCATCTTAAATCAAATTAATCGTTAGCGCTTCAGAAGTTACCTTACTTACAGTCGAAAAATGAAAGATTACCCATGAACGATCACATTAATCGCTTATTTTGTATTTTCTGTCTTTTTCTATAAATAACAAACGTTTGTTATTCGCGGTGTGCAAGTACTTGGAAGGGAATTGAGAAACGATCGTGCGCGAATAGCGGAGAAATATTGCAACTTTCTTAAATAATTCATATTGTCAATTGAAATTGTCAAATTGACGTACATTTCATATCTACTGTCATTGAAGAAGAAAAATTATATGTTGCTCCACAATATTGATATGATATGCAAGTATTATATAAAGGTAAATTTAATTAGTTGTATTTTGCTTGCAGTACTGCATTTTAATAACTAATTTTATTTATTACATACAATTGTTTACGTTTTAATAACATAACCTGAATCTTATTTTTTCTTCTTATTATTTTTTTGGACTATGGCCTTGACAATTATCCAGTAACCAGGACTAATATAATTGGCCAATATAATTAAAAGTGCGAATAAAGCTGCAGAGCGTAGAAATAGGTGTCGCTTTGCCGAACTTGCATGGTCCCTATACGCTCTGAGCTTCGCTGGTGTCGCTCCTAGCGGTTACTAATTCAACTTTTACCGGTAATTTTTAAATTTATTATTTAATTGTTTTTTTTTTTTTTTTTTTGTTTTTTTTATGGCATTGACTTGGGTGTCATTTAGCCAGTCACAACTTTTTTTTTTGTTTTCTGTTCATACATAAGGAAGGCAATGAGGTCCTTAGAGTTCCATAGCAAACTCTTCTACAGCTCTCTACTCAGTTCAAAAGCTGGCCGCTATGGACTGTCCAAGTTGCTCACCACATTTTCCATTATGTATCTTCTTCTTCTTCTTCTTCTTCTTCTTCTTCTTTTTTCATATGTACATAATATACCAAATTATCAGGATTAACAAGTTTAGAGATTAATTTTAGTTTCACAGATAAATTTCATTAAACAATCATATATATTCTTGCTGTTCAGAGACAATAGATAGGATACATTGAAAGGTGGAAAAACATTACATTTTATTAAATCTTGGATTAAATTATATGTGCATGGAATATATTTTGCGCACTCAAAGAAAGTATGATTTAAGTCACCAACCTTCTGACATTCTGTACAAAGATTTGAATCAAAAACTTTAATTCTTGCTAGATGTAGAGGGAAACATGCATGTCCAAACTTCATTCTAATTAATGTTGTTATATATCTTCGAGGTACTACGTAATTTTTAAACCAATATATATTTGGAACAGAAGGTTGAATCAGTGAATACTGAGATTTGGATTGTTTACAAAGATCTCGCCATGATTGACTCCAGTGATTTTTAACTCGATGCTTAATAGTGTTAACTAAGTCAGATATGCAAAACTTACGATTATGTGAAGTACCATATTCAATGGCTTTTTTAGCCAACCTATCAACATATTCATTATGCGTTAGTCCTATATGAGCCTTAACCCATAAAAAGTTCACTCTTCTTTTATTTTTATGAATTTCAAAAAGGATTTTCTTAATTAGTAGGATATAAATATTTGAATTGTTATTGGGAAAATCTATAGTTTGAATAGCAAGAAGAACAGAGAGTGAATCGGAAATAATTGTTGCAGATATATCTTCTGATTCTTTAAAATATTGCAGGGCCTCATAAATTGCTATGGCTTCAGCACTGAAGATAGAAAAATCATGGCCTAACTTAAATATTTTTTCTGTTTTAGTAGCAGGTATGAAAAAGGCACATCCAGTGCCAACTAACGTTTTAGATGCATCTGTATATATATTTATAGAATCTGGCCAATTATCTAAGAATGTTCTTAAGATGTTAGAGCTAATATTACTGTTTTCATGGTAACTTGGTTTTACTAATTTAACTGTATGTAAAAAAGAATGAAAATCTTCGAGTCCAAAACTATCAATCATGTTATAATCACAGTCAAAATTTAACAGATCTCGAAAAGCCTCGCAAAGGGGAGGAGAGTTCTTTAGCTTCCAGTATTTATTAGTTAAATCCGCTACATTCAGCTTGTTAATATTTTGGTAAAGACCGATATTTAGGTAACGAATTTTCATTAAAAATTTCTGGCTGAGATATTTCCTTCTATAATTGAGTGGAATTTCTAAAGCTTCTACATGTAAAGCTTTATTTGGGGTTGATTTCATAGCTCCCAAACAGATACGGAGTCCTAAGTTTTGTACAACGTCTACTTTGTTTAAAATATGTTTAGAAGCTGAGCCATATAGAATACTACCATAATCAATTATAGATCTAATATATGATCGATAGAAAAGCAAGGAAGTTTCAACATCAGCTCCCCACCAGATCCTTGAAACTGATTTAAGAAAATTTAGACCCTTATTACATCGATTTATCATAAAGTCAATATGTAATTTCCAAGTCAATTTACGATCCAAAATCATTCCCAAATACTTAATGGAAGAAGCAAATGCATAGTCGTAGCCATTAAGTTTTAAATTCTCTATTTTTGGGATATTATGTCGAGTGAAAATACAGACAGTAGATTTATTTTGAGCTATTTCGAATCCGTTTTGATTGAACCATAAATTAACACAATATTGAATTCGTCCTAAGGTTTGAACCGAGTTATCATAAGTTTTGGCCTGTGAATACAGGAGAAAATCATCAGCATATTGTATTATTTGAAATTTAAAAATGTCAGTAGGGACTTTATGCAAATCCGCAGTATACATATTAAACAAAAGGGGACTCAATACTGATCCCTGTGGTAGTCCTAAATTATTATATCTAGGGCCTATCAGTTTATTATAATTAGTTCTTAGATATATCTTTCTGCAGGAATAAAAATTATAAAGAGCTTCAGCCAACTGAGGCGGTATATGAAAATGTTTTATCAATTTTTCCCTTAAAATGTCAAGACTGACATTGTCATATGCACTTTCAATGTCTAAGCATATAGTAGGTAAATAGGTGTTGTTGGAAAATGTGTTTTGAATATCTGTTACTAGTGTAGAAAGTGCGTCTAAAGTACCATATCCTTTTTTATAACCAAACTGAAAATCTGGAAGAAGTTTATTTTTTTCTACCCACCATTCCAACCTGTGTTTTATCATTCGTTCTAGAGTTTTCAACATACAGGACATAAGAGAAATCGGTCTATATGACTGAGCCAAATTTGAGTTTTTACCTGGTTTTAATATTGGTAAAACAATTACATCGTGAAATTGATCAATAACTGATTTATTGCTGATTACACAATTAAAAATATCTAACATTAGAAGTTTGGCAATTTTAGGGAGATGTTGAATCATTGGATATTTAATATTATCAAATCCTGGACTCGTGTTATTTCGATTTTTTAGAACATATTCTAGTTCTGTAATATTAAAAGGTTCTAGTAAAAAATGGCTTTGCTTATCTGGAATATAATTATGAGTATTAGGTGGTTTAACAGATGGCGGAGCAATTTTATCAAAGATTTCATCCTCTAAGGTGTTATCCAAATTGTATGCATTTGGAATTGATTTTCTATTTAGTTTTCTGGCTTGCTTCCACAACGTTGTAGTTGGAGTATTTTTTTTAGAGAAGACACAAAATCTTTCCAACTCTTTTTAGCTATCAATTTTAGATTTTTCTTAGTTTTAGCCATGCTAGCTTGACACTTTATATAATTATTAAAATTAGCATTTTTTTTATATTCTGTCAGTGCTTCTTGCCTTTCTTTAATAATTGTATCACATTCTGTATTCCACCAAGGTGGGGAACAACGAATTTTATTTTTAAAAGTTTTATATTGCGGGATTGAAATGTGCGCAGCATGATTCATACTATCTATTAGAAAGCAATATTTATCAGATGTACTGTCCATTTCGTAAACACTATTAAAAAAATTTTCAACTGAGGTTGTGTATAGAGTCCAATTGGCTTTTCTAATGTTCCACTTACTTCTGGGTATAAACTCTTCAGTTGTAGTACTATCTAATATTTCCATATTGATAATAAAATGATTAGAGCCTAGTGTGTCAGAATGTATGTACCAGTGGATTTTATTAGCTATGTCAGGAGTAACAAAAGTTACATCAATTGCTGAACTATTTTGATCTGGTCGAGTAAGAACAGTAGGCTCGCCATTATTTATTACGATAAGGTTGAGATCATCTGCAGTATTAATAAGCTGTGTTCCAACTGTGTCATTGTAACTAGATCCCCAAATAGTATGGTGAGCATTAAAATCTCCTCCTATAATTGCTGAATTATTAACTTGCGAGAAGATGTTTGTCCAATCATTTATTGAACTTTTACTTTTAGGTGGTCTATATATAGATAAAATATTCAGATCCTTTGTTTTATATTTAATTGTTACACCACAAACTTCTATTTCCGTGTTAAAATTAGAGTTTAAATTTAATTCACTAAAAGTAATTGAATTGTGGATGAGAATAGCTACACCACCGAAGCCATCATTTCTGTCTTTTCTAACCAAATTATAATTTTTAAAATGATAACTAATATCTTTTTTGAACCATGTTTCACTAATTAGGAGGATGTCTATACTTTTATTATTTAAATAATGCATTAAACTACCTTTGTTTGATATAGCAGATCTGGAATTCCACTGACTTATTTTTAAATTATGTTGTATTGACATTATGAATTAATTATGAACTGTTCTACTTCTTTAATAATTATTTTGTTGTCTAAGGTTTTTATGTCTTCTACTGTATGAATATTTTTTAAAAAGTTTATTATAAATGTTGCTACAGATTTAGCTAGTTCAGTTTTATTTTCGATATTATTATTCGGTGTATAAGAATTAGTTGGCAAAGGTTGAGACGGTCCAAAAGTGAAGGGGAACATCGGTTTATGAGATGTTGATTCTAAAATAGGTGAATTTGCTCTTCTTTTCTTTCCTGAGTATTCATTTGAATTATTTATATTAGAGTTTGATTGAGTCAAAAATTGAGATCGATTAATTTCTACAGTTGGCCGAGTCGGACCAAGATTTTTATCATTATTATTAATTGGTAGGGATGGAAATTCTTTTTCATTATTATTTAAACAAGAGAAAGAGTTGGGACTGATGAGTGCTGAAAAGAAGTTTTCACATATTAATCTAGCTTCCACAAAAGTAGTTTTTTGTTCTATCATAATATTCTTAATTTTCTTTTGTTTTTCATAAAATGGACATTTTTTTGATATTGTCACATGTTCGTTATTTTTGCAATGTATACAAAACATACTTTTTTCGCAATGATGGTCTTTATTTTTAATTTCACCGCACTGTATACATAGTTCCTGTGTACTTCGGCATTGCCCTGAAACATGCCCAAATTTTAAACACTTATAACATTGAACAACTCGGCCAAAAAACTGTTCAACAGAAAAATATACTCTATTAAAGGCAACATAATTCGGTAAAATATTGCCTTCAAAAGTTATAATTATAGTTTTTTTGTCCACATATTCAATTTTATCTTCTTTTTGTACCCTACGCTTAGTCCTATATATACTCAAAACATTAGAAGGAGTTTCGATGTTATCCATGAGATATTTCACATCATATCTAGTGTCAACGTCTTTCACCACACCTTTTATTTCTAGTAAATGACTAGGAATATATGCTTTCAAATTTTGTTCTTTAAGTGAGCTGTTATTGACGAGGTTATTTGCCTCTAACCGAGAAGTAAGCAAAACTTTTACACGGTTCCTACCTATACTTTTAATTTCTCGAACATTCGTTAACTTTAATTTTTTAAAAATAAGGTGCCCAATCGTCATTGCATGTAATTTTCCCAAATTAAGATCATCACCAATCCTTTCAATGTAAACCCAAATATTATCAAGATTATACTTATCTGAAAGCAAATTGAATTGTTTAATCTTCGGTCTCGCATTTTGTCCATCATCTTGCATATTCAATTCCATTTTACTAATAATATCACCATTATCCGCAGTCACTCGCGTCACAAGAGACGTCCCTGACTCACTTTTATCCCCCATTTAGGGGGAAATAAGTTTTAAACCACTATATACTGAAATGTTTTTGTTTATAAACACTAAATTAATTATTAACCACTACTTTATCTTCCAAAAAACACCAAAACTTTTATCTTTTACAGGAGCAGATCAAAATATCAACATCAACTTTGACAGTTATTTTGACAATGCACATTGTATTTAATTGTTATCGCTTAATATTTACAACGCAAAAAAGTAATTAAATTGTAATCGATTTTTTTAAGATTTTTCTAATCATTTTGACGTTCTATTGATAAAATATCAATTTCTTACTTCGGATACTTTGACAATAATCGTGTAGATGGCGCTAAGATTATAATAGATTATTTATAATTAGATATTACGGAACATTAAAAAAACTTAAATTCAGCATTTAAAACGTAAGTATATTTAAGGTAAAAATATATACCACAGCTTTGACCAACTAATATTGTTTATAATTAATGTTTTTAATTTTAATTTTAAATTAATCACTTTGACATTTATGTCAAATTTCCAGTAAACGTTTACAAACTTGTCACTACTGGCGTTTGCGAATTTGTAAATATCCCCTCTACGTACGAGCTCACAGCGTATAGAAAAACAGCAAATACAAAATAAGTGATTGATGTGATCGTTCATGGGTAATCTTTCATTTTTCCGACTGTATGTATTATTTATACGATCTGTAAGTTTAAAAGGTTCAAAGGGCTTATTTTTTTAAAAAATTTATTTAGTATTTTTTTTTATTTTGAAAAGAATGCTTTTTTTTAAATAACTTAAAATTTATTAGTGATACCAAAAATCATAAAGAGTAAAAGAATGTAGTTTTTGCTTTTCTGAATATTTTGTATTTTTTGTTTTTCTGTAAGGCAAAAATTGGTTAAGATATGGCTGTTTAAAATTTGCATACACTCGTGATTAGTGACTAGTTCAAGCCCTTTCAACTACAGCCCCTTCAAAAATAAGCACTTTGAACCTATGAAACTTACAGATTATAACGATCGGATGGACAAGAGGTCATGAAGGCTGAACCAGAAGGATAGGACGATATTATCCTTAGATGGAATAAGGAATGACCGAAGATGTAAAGGTCCAATCGTTTACATTGACGAAACAAAGGCCACGTTGCTCAGTCGGAAGAGATGTGGGCGTGGTTCTTTGGTTGGGCTTCTTTTACAATGAAAGATGTTAAATGAATAAATAATGATGTGCGAATAGAGCTAATGAAACGACGATAGACAAAAGATAAATAGATAACATTAACAGATGGTTTGACTCATGGACTCTAAGAAAACTTAAATACTGAATACACAAACTAAAAAAGGAACAAAGGAACAATTAACGATACGTAACGCAACAAAGAAATTAGTAGGGAGTTTTTGTTGCTACGTAACGTACGCATCTCCGTATACGTAAAGCAACTAACGTGTCGTAGAGGATGAATGTTAAAATAGGTAGTTTTTGTAACTGCCTTAACGTAACGTAAAGCAAATCGTAAAGTCACTTTTAAATTCCGTTGACATTCAAAAAAATAAAACAATGTTCACACAATATACAATTAATATACAAATGTAAAAAAAGATAAATGAATAATGAAATTGTATGGTTTTAATTGCTTCTATTTAAATATAAAAATATTATTTTTCCTTAGGTTAAAATTTTTTTATTTTTGTTTATACCTACTTTTTAGTTGTAAATTATTGTATACCTACATCAGAATTCCAGTAGGTATAATGTAAATAGTGTGGTAATATTTATTTGAAAATTTTACTGAAACTAGGTCATTTGTTTATCTAGTTATTAATTGTGGTGATCACTGTATTTCTTAAATGAATACAAGATTTGTTTGTTTTGCTTTATTAATAGACAACTTAAAAACAATAAAATTTTAAATCTATTATGAAGTTCCAATTTCCAATTACAAACAGAATAATTTTACTCAAATAGACTAAACCAATAACCAATATAACCTTAAAATGTTTATAAACGGATAGTACGCTGATGAAATGTTCATTTGGTAGGTAATCGGGCAAGATCCTCGTGTGCATTCGGTGACTTTCGGCTCGATAGGGATGCGTATGAACCTAACGTACCAGCCCGTAACCTTAGGTAATACGTATCGCGATACGGGAGTTCAACCATTAATGCGCAAGCGTATATGTCAAAAAGATGCTTTACGTTTACGTATTTGTGTGCACAAAAACTCCCTAGTAACTTAACTACGACACTTAACGCTACAAAAGAAAAATTAGCAACGCTGCTACAACAACACAATAATGTTCTAGTCTTGAGCTGTAAATAATAATTATATAAAAAGCGACATCGTACACTTTACTAAAACATGTATTCAAATTCTCAACGAAATCTCAATATTTACACAATACGTACATTGTATATACAGTATAAGATAGCCAACAACAAAATTAAGAAACCAAAAAAATACCTAAACAATTAATTTATAAAACAAAAGTTGACGACATAATAACTATCGAATGTAATAATTATTATCACTGCACATAAATTGGTATATTCACCAACACCGCAAAACTAAAAAAAAATACGAAATGTAAGTGAACGAATAACTCTTATTCACAACAAAAAAATAAACTGAATAGTTACCCAAAAAAATAAATAAAAATTCGATACTCTAAATAAAACTTAAAATTCTTACGGTTCACTTACAAACAATAAAAAGGAAAGAGCTCTTTGCTTAAATCATAAATCTAATACTTAATAATACTCAAAAAATTTACATGATGAAAATGTCTTTTATTTAAATGTTAAAAATAAAAAAACAAGTGACCGGCATATACGTAAATGTCACTATTAACACTAAATGAGCTAAAACTGTAAGTCAATGAACTTATCCCACGGAAGAAACACAAACATAATGTCCTTGCTCTGGACACGCGAGAAGACATCTCTAAATAAGAATGCGTAACTTACGTGAAACAGGTGTAGGGGATGCCCTTACAGGCATTCCTTATATAGGCCAGGTCATATTATACCCAGCGGCAAAGTCGAAATAAAAGGAGCGACAAAGAATAGCTTTGGCCACAGTCCATAGTGTAATGTGGATTCAGATATTTACTAGCGATAGGTGGTAACTGGGACTTGGGACCAGCCCTGTGAACAAAATTAATTATTCACAGTGAGTGTTCTATGAAGAAAAAGGGTTTTTTAAAGACTTACCAGAAGAAAATCCAGGCTGGTCCATCACAAAATAACTAGCGTTCACCGCATGACTCAAACGACTTAACTTACTGCAACAAAGTTTAACTCACGAATGCCAAGATTTCTCAGATTTCTGCTTAAATTAGAACTGACGGCGTGGGTACGCGACTTTGTCAACGGTCGTGAAAGATATGCAAAAAAGGCCTTATTAACACCCGTAAAGGGCTTAGCAACCCCAACACTTAAAATGAGTTATGAGATGCAAGGCCGATGTCTTTCACAAAAAAGCTATTAAAGTCTAACATTTTGCGTGAGAATCGCATCTATCGATAGCGACACATGTGTTTCTAAGAAAAACACGCCGATAGAGACTCTAAAATCTAATCAGTTAAGCCAAAAGCCGTGAAGGTATGGGGGACCGGATTAAAATCTACACTGGGAAAACTTAAACGTTACAAGATCATATTAATAATACATACACGAGTAAAGCAACTTGTGAAGTGGTAACGATTAATTTCATTTGAAATACTAATTAGGGGGTGATTTTAACGATTTTTTTACCAAAAAAAGGAACCAACTTTATGTTCAGCGTAACTTTATTACTTTTAAGGCCATCGGTACATAATTCGCAAATATTTTACGGGTATCCCTACTTTTTCTGTCTTTACACGGCAAATTACGTGTAGTAAAATTCACACTGGTATGGATACGTAAACATTACTAGAATGTCATTCTACTTGAAAATGTCATCCTTAATTTAAAGAGATGGCTTTTGAATGTTCTTGGATAACTGTTATTTTTATAATTGCAAATTATTAATTCAGTTAATAAATGTGATAATTTTTTCACTAACTATGTATTCAGTGATTGTAATAATTTATATGTACAACAAAAACTAATACTCAATCGAGAAAAGAGGAAAAGTGTTTAAGTGATTTTTTATTAATATATTGTTACTATGGAACACTTACAATTTTGAACATCTTTAACAACAAAATACTTGGATCACAGAATATATTATCCTGATGTATTCTCTGCTTGTGTCTTCCACAAATAATACACAATAAATAACTTTTTATTAAGTTCACGTCTTAAATCAATTATTTATCAAATACACTATATTATATCAATATTATTTAATCAACAACTCAAAATATTCCCGATGCCATGTCAAATATTTAAAATTGTCACTGTCTGACTGACAGTATGCTGACAATATTCTATTCGACTGAGTGCGTTGTATGACAAAGATAGATTTGGAAATATTACCACGGACATTGTGTTTATTGTTTTCGAATCCTGAAAAAACCAATAAATATTTTTGAAAAATTTAAACGCAGAATGAAAGACTATATTATTACCGAGTGCCAAAAGTCGCTTAGAATAAATAAAAAGTTTCTTTTGAATGAGATATTTGAAATTCAAAATCACACTACATTTTCTCTTAGTTTTTCACCCCTGTAACTTATTAAAATAAACATTATAGAAGTTCTCATGGACTTTCGGCCCTCGCCAATAACGTAATCTTTCATTCTGCGTTTAAATTTTTCAAAAATACTTATTAGTTTTTTCAGGATTCGAAAAAAAAATGAATTACCATTTGAATAGCATTGCAGCCGAAAATACGTACCCATCCTCTTAATGCTAGAAACTTTTTTAAAAAACAAAAATTCAGCTTTTTTATAAACGCAACAAAGTTGTACAGAGTTTTCCCAAAAAGTGCTTCATTTTTTGGTTATTTCACGTTGAAATATTCGATTTGGAATTTGGCGAGTATGAACTATTTTTCATTAGTAACAACTCTTCTTTTACTGGGTCTAGGGAATTCATACATACACAATTTTTTCACTTTTTTATGGGCTATATTTTTGCTAAGAATCTTTTTTTCGATAAAATACTTACTTTTTGAGTTATTTGCAAAAAAAACGTCTAAAAACGTTTTTTTTTTTGTTGAAAAATGAACATATTTACTCGCAACTAACAAACAGTATTAACTTAGTGAAAAAATGCTATAGAACAAAAGGTGCTTATAATTAGTCAGTTTATCCATTTCCGAACTTATTTTGAACGTATATTTTTTCACCCCCGAGAAGGGGTGAAACTCACCCCCATGGCAAAATCACACATCGGCAATATCACTTTTCTTCTTTGACATGTTACCTATTAGGGCAGTCAATGAGAGCAAGAACATGTTGTTACCTCCGAATTCTATCCTACTGCATGGATTTTAATGAGATTTTAGGAATAGCCTGAAAATATCTCCTTATTCAAAGTCTACCCTATGCCGATGTGTGCTTTTGTCTTGGGGGCGGTTCCCACCCCTTCTCGGGGGTGGAAAATTTTTTGGTTAAACAACTACGGAAGTTGCTAGAGAACCTAATTCTAAGCAAAAACTGTTCTATAATTTTTTTTTCGAAAACTCAATACTTTTTGAGTTATTCGTGTTTGAAAATTGGCCATTTTCATTGAAATATAACATCTTTTCAAACGTTTTTTTGCGAATACCTTAAAAACAATGCATGTAACTAAAAAAATTATATAAAACATTTTTGTAGCTCATAAAAAACAAAGAGATTCATTCCTTCTTCAATCTTCTAGATATAACACAAAAAGAGATATGGTAGGTAAAAAGAGTTTGTTTTTTGGTGCATGCTCAAATCAGTGTATTCAACTTGAAATAACAGAGAAACGGTCGATTTTAGGTGTATAATGCTACCAATACCTTTTATTGTGCTTGAAAAGTCCTTTCAAATAAGCAATATTAAATGTCGATTACATTCAAATTAAGCGAGATATGCTGCAAAAAATTGATGACTAACGAATTTTAAGAAAAAAATTGAGAAGTATATTTAACCCCTCATCCACAAGAATTTAAATGCTTCGTTTTCCTTCTACAATACATTTTACTACAGTGTTATTTTTATGTTCAAAAAGTTCAGCGGGTTTAAAATGAATGGTTTTTGAAAAAAATAAGATCAAATTATAGAGCGCATATTTAAATTTTCTTAAAAGTCTTCCTTTTTCTCCATGTAACTTGAAAATGATAAGAGATACTGTTATAAAAAATAAAATAAAAATGTTTATCTAGAAGAAACCTACATTTTTGTTTGGCATCTTTTTTTGGCATCTCTTATCATTTTCGAGTTACATGGAGAAATAGGAAGATTTTTAAGAAATTTTAAAAATGCGCTCAATAATTTGATCTTATTTTTTTCAAAAACCATTCATTTTAAACCCGCCCAACTTTTTCAACATAAAAAGAACACTATAGTAAAATATATTGTAGAAGGAAAACGATGCATTTAAATTCTTGTGGATGAGGGGTTAAATATACTTCTCATTTTTTTCTTAAAATACGTTAGTCATCAAATTTTTTACAGTTTATCTCGCATAGTTTGAATGTAATCGACATTTAATATTGCTTATTTTAAAGGTCTTTTCAAGCACAACAAAGGTTATTGATAGCATTATACACCTAAAATCGACCGTTTCTCTGTTATTTCAAGTTAAATACACTGATTTGAGCATGCACCAAGAAAACAAGTTTTTTTCACTTACCATATCTCTTTTTGTGTTATAAATAGAAGATTCATAAAGGAAAGGATCTGTTTGTTATTTTATAAGCCACAATAATGTTTTATATGGTTTTTTTAGTTAGATGCATAGTTTTTAAGGTATTCGCAAAAAACCGTTTGAAAAGGTGTTATGTTTCAATGAAAATGGCCAATTTTCAACCAGGAATAACTCAAAAAGTATTCGTTTTCGAAAAAAAAATATAGAACAGTTTTTGCTTAGTATTAGCTTCTCTAGCAACTTCCGTAGTTATTTAAGCAAAAAACTTTCCACCCCCGAGAAGGGGTGGGAACCGCCCCCAAGACAAAAGCACACATCGGCATAGGGCTATTGTTTCTTGGGCTATTCCCTACTTACTGTGAAAATATCACGTAAATCGATATAGTAGGATGGAATTCGGAGCCACATACCCTCATTGACTGACCTATATGTATATGTGTATGCCAAATTTCTTGTCAATCTAAGCGGTTCTTTAAAATATATAGGTTTTTTGCAATATTTTACCGCCAGTGAACGGACTAATACAACAAATGATTGATTAAGTTTCAAATCATGAATGATTTATTGACATTTTGCGTTGGTCTGATATGTTTTCACAATCTGACAGAACAGCTCTTCAGAAAGTAATTTGTAAAATATTTTTAATTTTATTTTCAGAACAACGAATCCAGGGATATAAAACACATGCAATATATAGCGTGGCCTGATCACGGTGTGCCTGACTCTCCGCAACAATTTTTAAATTTTACCGAAAAAGTGAGGGCGGCAAGAAAAGGTTCTTCTCCCGTAGTGGTGCATTGCAGCGCGGGAATAGGGAGAACCGGTGTTATGGTGTTAATGGAGACGGCGTTATGCTTAATGGAAGTTAGTGAACCAGTGTATCCATTGGAAATAGTAAAAACTATGAGAGAGCAAAGAGCTATGATGATACAGAATGCTGTAAGTATTTAATGAGTTTTTAATTATTCTAATAATGTTTTTTAATTTTTAGTACGATTCTTCAAACTACTATTATATACTTATACCCTTATGTAAATAATAGTAGTTTGAAGCATCGTATTAAAAAATTAAATAAATACTTATATCCCCCTTATGTATAACCAAGGCGACACCGTCGAAAATGAGGGTGGCTCAAAGGCGTAACCCTATGGAATAAAATAAGAAATAAAGATCTCAGTCAAAGAACCGGTATCACATATGTTGTAGAACGTGTCATTAAGCTCAAATGGAACTGGGCTGGACACGTCGCCAGGCTGAAAGATTCAAGACGGACACGAAAGCTAATGTAATGGATACGAAAAGAAGATAAACTCAAAAGAGGAAGGCCGCCTACACGATGGACAGATGATATCAGGCGGATTAGTAAAAACTTGCAACATCATCATCATTCTCTTTGCCTTATCCCTATGCGGGATCGGTTTCCCTAATTGCATTTCTCCACACAATTCTATCTTAGGTCATATCAATGTTAATCCCCTTTACCAACATTGTCCTGCCTTATCGTCTCCCCCCAGGTCTTCTTTGGTCTTACTCTCCTACTCCTTCCAGGAATCTGCACTTCAGCTATTCTTCGTATTGGGTGATTAACGTCTCGACGTTGAACATGACCAAACCATCTTAACCTATGCTCTCTCATTTTGGCATCAATTGGTGCCACACCTAGACTTCCCCTAATATACTCATTTCTAATTTTATCCTTCTTTGTCACTCCACTCATCCATCTAAGCATTCTCATTTCCGCCACATGCATTCGTTGTTCCTCTTTCTTTTTCACTGCCCAACATTCAGTTCCGTACATCACAGCCGGTCTTATGGCTGTTTTATAGAATTTTCCCTTCAGCTTCATTGGAATTTTTCTGTCACACAACACACCACTCGCTTGTTTCCACTTCATCCATCCAGCCCTAATTCTACTGCATGCATCTGTATATATTTCTGCATTACTCTGTAAATGTCCGGCATTTGTCCAACTTTCATAATTCTATTAAATAGACCTGCTAGCCAACTTATTCCTGTCTCTCCCAATGCTCTCCATACTTCCCCAGGAATGTCATCTGGTCCGACCGCTTTTCCTTTCTTTATTTTTTGAAGCGCTTCAGCCACTTCTTCGTTTGTTATTCTGGTAACCATTGCTGTTACTGTCTCCGTTAACTCCACAGGCTGTCTGTCAAATTCTTCATTTAATAAACTGTCAAAATACTTTCTCCATCTCTTTTTTATATCCTTTTCGTGAATTAGTATTTTATTATTTTCATCTCGGATACATCTAATCTGATTAAAATCTCTTGCTTTCTTTGCTCTCTGTTTGGCTATTTTATATATCTTTGCTTCGCCTTCCCTGGTATCAAGTTGATCGTATAGGTTTGAATACGCTTTTGCTTTAGCTTTTACTACTGGTACTTTCGCTTCCTTTTTGGCGACCATATAGTTTTGAAGATCTGTGTCCGATCTGGTTTCTTGCCACTTTTTATATAATTTTCCCTCCTTTTTTATTTTTCCTTGTACTTCATTTGACCACCACCACCAAGTCTCTTTATCCTCAAACTTCTTTCCTGACGTTTTCCCAAATATTTCAATAGCCGTCTCTCTAATAATATTGGCCATTTTTCTCCAAATTGTGTTAGGGCTTCCTTTCATGTTCCAACATATTTTTTCTACTATTCTTTCCCTGAATATACTTTCTTTCTCATCTTTTAGTATCCACCACTTGATTTTTTGTGATCCTCTCCGATATTTTTGTTTAGTTTCGCTTTTTACTTCGATGTCCAGAACAAGAAGCTTATGTTGTTGGCTTACTGTCTCACTAACTATTACCTTGCATTCACGTATGTCTTCTTTCCTTATCATGAAGTAGTCTATAATTAAAAAATGATTAATGCAATGCAATATCAAGTTCGGAATCTTTGTTTAGTTCATAACGTCTACCTCGGTTTCATAACAGAAGAGAATTAGAATTACTGGGACGATTTAGACTTTTCTTCCGATTTTGTTTGTCAAAGACCACGGTCTTATCACTATTTGAACAGATTGATCAGGAAATAAGAAGTCAGACTCTTTGGTAAATAATTAAGTATTTTGCTGTGTAGACAAATATAAAATAATCTTTTTAAAATATTACTAGGAATCATGCATTGAATCCTGTTACAGTAAGTGTAAACATAGGTACCTGTTACAGTTATATTTAAATATATTTCCTTATAATTCCTTCCTATATAATAACGATAATAATTTATAATTTCAATAATAATTTCCTTATAATAATAAGGAGGTATTAGAATACTTCCCGCGATGAAAGAAAATAACATAACGCAACTAATCCCTTCTGTCAGGCAGGTACTCAAAAACAAAAAAATAAACATGATGCATTCACTGCACCAATGCGCAAGCGTAACCGCAAAATTCGGAGTTAAACCATCTAACGAGGATGGGTTAAAATCGTGGTTAACTTAAACGAGTTTAAGCTCTAACCTAGTACTGAAAAACTGATTAACCATGAATATTTCGGTGACCAAAAAATAAATAGGTTAACCCAGCATTGAAAAACCGGCCCTTAGAAGTACAAATTTAAAGTCTTCTTTATTTTAAAATAGTTCAAACGACCCGTGACGTCACAGAGTTTAACTATGTGGTTCCGTTTATGGTTATATTTACGTATATTCTTCTTATTCTTTAGTTTATTGGCCTCCACCTACTTGGGTATTTGCCCAGCTCGTCGTCGGGAATAAAGGAAAAATTTTTATATTCTAATGACATTTATCGTATGTCGTTGCAATAATATATACCAGTTTGTTGAGATTGGAGTTTGATACAGTTTTTGAAGGAAAGGAAAGAAGGTTTACTATTGAAAATAAAACCATTTTGTAAAAGTACAAATTTTCTATGAATAGTTCAAACGATCAAAAACACTTTTAACGTCACATAACTATATTTTTTACTGACGTTTATAATGTCTAATTTAAAATTATATATACAATTGGTGTAGAATGTAAACATACAACCCCGTGACGTCACGACGCGTTTTGGGGTGGCTGGTATAAGTTGAATTTTTAGTCGTCTTTAGGGGCCAAACGAAAGACAAACAAAACTTTTTTATCTTTGATACAGGTTCTAAATTATGTTCTGTTGTGATTTATACCATTTTTTTCGAATTTAAAATTCTGTCAGCGAATACCACCGTGTTGTCCGCGTATCTTATGTTATTGACACATTCTTCGTTAATTCGGATTCCAGCTTCAACAACATCTACTGTTTCTTGAAAGATTTGCCCAGAGTAAATGTTAAACAGCAGTGGTGATAGTATACATCCTTGTTGGACCCCACATTTGATTTTGATATCGTCGGATTCTCCTGCCTCTGTACGGATAGACGATGTTTGATTCCAGTGAAGATTGGTAATAATTCTTAGATCACAAATGTTTATTGCAATACTTGTTAATGTATCCATCAACTTGTCGTGTTTTACTGTATCGAACGCTTTATGGTAATCAATGAAATAATATCGCAATTTACGTCTTTACATCATTCAAATAGCTTTTATATGCTAAAGAGAGCTTCTCTCGTACCCACTGCATTCCGAAAACCAAACTATGGCTGATTTTTTCTTCCCACAGTCTATAGCTATACAGGGTGCGCCAAACCTCTGGTTTTCTTTGATTACGGCTAAATTATGGGATATACAAAAAAATGTTTTTAACAAAATTAATGTATATCGAAGCCGTCTATAATTTAAAATTATTTTAGATTATACAGGGTGAGTCAGAACGACGGTAGGAACCAAAGTTGTGTTTTTTTTAATGGAACACCCTATAATATAGTGTGTAATATATTATATCATTTTTGAATATATTTTTTAAAAATATTAAGAATTTATATAAGGTATGATAGACCTAAAGTTAAAAATTTTCGAAATATTTACACTTTTATATATTGAGAAAAATGGTAATATTCAAAGGGCTGTGAATTAGGCGTTTAAGGTAATAAAAATTTTAATGACATGTCAAAGTTTGTTATACTGTTATTTTTAAATAAATTAACATATTTGACATATATCCATAAAATATACAGTGTGATCACTATTTGCAAATACAAAATTTTCTCTTTTTTTTTAAATGGGACACCCTGTATATTAGTATTTCCTTTTGTAGTAAATATTACAACCTTTCTTTTGGTATAAGGTTGTATTTACATAGCATGTTTCGTTTTGTAGATATTTTAAAAAAAACTATAGATTTTACGTTTTTGAGGATTTTTTATTAAAAAAATTTTTTGCAAGAAAAATAATTATAATCTGGTTTTAGAAACATACATTAAAATATCAAATATGAAAATAAAAACGTAATTAAAGATTAAAATAAATAGTATACTAGTACAATTTAATTGAATTTAATAACTTAAAATTATTTTACAAAAAATATTTTACCATACTAATGAATGCATAAATTAGTTACTAAATTAAATAAACAACCAAATTTGATATCTAACCTAGTAATGTTTGTAACACAGCACCTTTCTTGTACCAAATTAATTGTTAGTTATATTGTATTTACGAGTAAGATCAGTTAAACTTTTAATTTACCTTTTAAATTTACTTACATCTTGAGAACATAATTATAAAGTATGCTTTGAAACAAATGAATGTTAAATATATCAGCCAAATTATTTATTAATATAAATAGTATTAACTGGTTTCACAAAAGCTGGTAATAATTTTGTAGTTGAAAATTTTGTAACAATTTTTTATATTTTAAATTTTAATTTTTCAACCGAAAAATTGGTGGATATGACATTTGTTTTGGGCGAAACCACTAGAAATTATTACCAGCTTTTGTGACACGACTACATAGATACTATTTACTTCATAATATTATACTTCTGTACCGTTTATTTGTTTCAAAGCATACTTTATACGTTCTCAAGATGTAGGTAAACTAAAAAGTTATTAACTGATCTTACTCGTAAATACAATTTAACTATCAAAATTTGGTACAATAAAGTTACTAGGGTAGAAAAATTTCTAGGGTAGATTTTAAAATTGGTTGTTTAATTTAATAATTAGTTTATCCATATTAATTAATTATTAGTATGGTAAAATATTGTTTGTAACATAATTTTAAAATTAATTTCAATTAAGTTGCACTTGCATACGTTTTATTTTAACCTTTAATTACGTTTTTATTTTCATCTTTGATATTTTAGTGTATGTTTCTAAAATCAGATTATAATTTTTTTTTTTGCAAAAAAATTTAATTAACATTATCGCGGATATAAATATCCGCGAAACGTAAAATCTTAAGTTCTTTTTTAAATATTTACAAAACCAAACATGCTATGTACAGCTGGTTCCTAAAAAAACTGATACGACTGGTAAGATTTGATCATTTTGAGTAGTGTATGATTGATCTGACATTATATTATATTTATTATGACAGACAAATAATAAAATAAACAAACAAACAGCCATTTTTTGAGGTTGAACCAGGTTGAACAGAATAAGTTATCTGACAAATTTTAAGATTTGGCAGTGACACTGACAGCATGTAAATAAAAAGTATTTATCTTTCAAAATACACTGCTCAATTTTCTACAAAATACGCTTTAAGAGGAAACAGTAGCAATCAACAGGTAGCTAGAACGCGTCCCAAGATTACGGCTGTAATTTTGAATATTTTTTCGAGATATTTGGCACACGTATTCGTAATATAATACAGAATGGCGGTACAGAGCCCAATTTGAAAAATATCATAATATGTGGAAATTACTCTGTAATTAAATACAATATTAAAAAAACGAGCCTGTACCGCCATTAAGAAGAACAAAAAAATACACTTTCTTCAAATAAACTTTTTTATCCGATGCCTAGATTTTGTCATTTTGGAACTACTAATGAAATTAAAAATTGTAGTAGTTCCAAAATGACACAAAATCTAGGCATCGGATAAAAAAGTTTATTTGAAGAAAGTGTATTTTTTTGTTCTTCTTAATGGCGGTACAAGCTCGTTTTTTTAATATTGTATTTAATTACAGAGTAATTTCCACATATTAATATATTTTTCAAATTGGGCTGTGTACCGCCATTCTTTACTATATTACGAATACGTGTGCCAAATATTTCGAAAAAATATTCAAAATTACAGCCGCAATCTTGGAACGCGTTTTTGCTACCTGTTGATCGCTACTGTATCACCTTAAGAGTCGTATCAGTTTTTTTTGGAACCAGCTGTACATACAACCTTATACCATAAGAAACGTTGTAATATTTACTACAAAATGCAATTATAATATACAGGGTGTTCCATTAAAAAAAAAATGAGAAAATTTTGTATTTGCAAATAGTGATCACACTGTATATTTTAAGGCTATGAGTAAAAGATATTAAATTATTTAAAACTGATACTATATTATAAAAATTTTGACCTACCGCTTAAATTTTTATTACCTTGGAAACATAATCCACTGCCCTACAAATATTACCATTTTTCTCAATAAAAATGTAAATATGTATTTCGAAAATTATTAACTTTATGCCTATAAGACCTTATACAAGTTTTTCATATTTTTAAAAAATATATTCAAGAATCATTTAACATAGTGTTCCATTAAAAAAAAATACAACTTTGGTTCATACCGTCGTTCTTACTCATCCTGTATAATCAAAAATAATTTTACATTATAGACGGTTTTGATATACATTAGTTTTGTTAAAAACATTTTTTTGTATATCCCATAGTTTAGCCGTAATCAAAGAAAACCAGAGGTTTGGCGCACCCTGTATATCCTTTATGAGAGAAATAACTATAAAACATGGCTCATCACGGAAATGGCTGGTCCGGAAATCACTGCAGGATACTGTTTTTGTTTTCTTTAGTAAAAGCAGTAAACGTCTACTTCAGCCATATTCTTGGTGTTACTCCGCTTAAATATATGCCATTAAATATTTTTGTTAGGCGTTGAATACCATCGGTGTTAAAATATTTTTATGAGTACAGCATAAATATGCATTGTCATGTCCAGGAGCTTTGAATTTTGAATAAGTTTCCCTAAACTGAAGAAAGAGTCAGACTAACAGACACCTAGAAAATGATCTTCCTTTTTCAGTAATCTCATTTTTGTTTCAGAGTCAATACCGCTTCGTTTGTGAAAGCGTCCATGCTGCCTACAGCGATAAAATAAACGTACCTAAGTCGGAGAGCTAACTGCAACAATCATTGGATCAAATCTGTGTAAATAAAGGTTGAGATTTAATAGGGGTGTATCGATAAATCAGGTTTTTCGCTAGAGAAAATTTGTTAGACTAAGTGATACAGAACTTAATTGGATAGAACATTTAATGTCTGGATTTTTCGTTTTGTCTTTGTGTGATTAGCTGGTAGCTACTAGCATAATAAATGGGACGCAATTTGTAACAATCTCTTGAATAATTTTGTAACTTCAAACTTTTCGTTAGATTTATATACTAAAAAGGATACGTTTCCTATTTTTAGTGTATTTATTAGCAACATTCAATGCAAATAATAATAGGACTGCCATATTTAAACGAATTTAATAGAAATATGTCCAAAATCACTTGTCGCCAATTTAGTGCCATTTTTCCTAGTGATTCAAAACATTTTTTTATATTTATTATATGAGACATATTTAATTGTTTTTGCACTTTATTTAAGATATAAGTACTGTATATAAGTAGAGCTAAAAATAATGTTAATAAAATCAATTAACTCGTTTTGAAATGTTTAAGAATTAATTATCTGGATAATAGTTTATAGTACTTATTTATTACTTATATCTGGTTATACAGTGAGGACGTTTGAGTTGGAATAAATTCATTATCTCGAGAAGGGGCGAATTTGAAGAGAAATCCTGAGAGGTCGATTTTTATTTTTAAATTATGACTTTTTGGCATATATGTCATACTAGTGACGTCATCCACGTGGGCGTGATGACGTAGTCGATGATTTTTTTAATGAGAACAGGGGTCGTATGACAGCTCATTCGAAAGGTTATTTAATTCTGTATTTAGTAATATAAACTTTAATATATTTATTTATACAGGAAGTCCAAAAAAATTTTTTTAATTAAATTAATTGGGATAAAAAGAAGAATGTATGTAATTCATTTATGTCAAAATACATTTGAGGGCTGTCAGAAAACAGAAAGAAATGTTTATTCAACAAATACACATTGTTTTTTGCTTAAATTCAATGTTAAAACTGCCACCCACCGGTCTCTTGGCAGTTTGAACATTGAATTTAAGCCAAAAGCAATGTTTATTTGTAAAATAAACAATATTACGTGTTCTCATGACAGCAGTAAAATGTATTTTGAATTAAATAAATTGCTTATATTCTTCTTTTTGTGTAAATTAATTTAAAAAAATATTTTTTTTGTAGACCCTGTATAAATAAGTATGTTAATGTTTATATTACGGAATAGAGAATTAAATAACCTTTCAAGTGAGCTATCACACAACCCCTACTCTCATTTAAAAAATCATTGATTACGTCATCATGCCCAGATGGATGACCTCACTAGTATGATATATATGCCAAAAAGTCATAATTTAAAAATAAAAATCGACCTGTCTCAGGACTTCTCTTCAAATTCGTCCATTCTCGAGATAATGAATTTATTCCAACTCAAACGTCCTCACTGTATGTAGATCCTACCGATATATTTTTTTGATATATCAACTCTTAAAACTTTAAAAAGGGTAAACCCTGTAGTATATCAACTCTTACTTCCAGTTTAATATTTGTTGTACAAAACTAGTACATTTTTTTAATGTGTATATTTAGTCAAATTTAGTGTCTAGGCCTATGAATTTCATAGGCCTTTCACTCGTGGGTCGAGTTTTTCCTGTGTAGCAAAACGAATACCATTTATTAAATAAAATGTTCAGTAGAAATGAATGCTTATACAGCGATGAGTGCACTAAGAACTGGAAAAATAACGCAAAAGACGGAAAACATAATACGTTGTGAAATAACAAGAGATGAAACTAATAGAGCTGGGAAATTATCAATAGAAACCTATAAATTTACATTATAATGATGATTTCCCACCTTTAGACGTATCGGAGGAGTTTGGCAACTGCCACTGTTACAGGAGAATTTTATAAAATGTTCTAAAATTCTCCTGTGGCAGTTTGACTCCGATTCGTCTAAAGATGGGAAACTATCAATATAATGTAAATTTATAGGTTTCTATTGCTAATTTCCCACCTCTACAAGTTTCATCTCTTTTTATTTCACAGCGCATTGTTTTTCGTCTTTTCCGTTATTTTGCCGGTTATTAGCGCGCTCATCACTGTATACACAAAAAGAGGATAAAAAACGCGTCATCAATACATTTTCTATACGTATATCTCTGTTATGTTATGCCCTATTTTGTTGTTCATCAAATAAGACGGGGCAATTGTTTATAATTGAAATTCACATTAATTTTGAAGTTTTTAACAGAACAGCTTTCAACTTAGGTACAGTAGGAAAAATGAAAGAATACCCATGCGTCATCGATGATATGCATAAGAATCAAATCAAAAATTTCTAGCCAAAACAACGTCTAAACTAAGGTAATACTGTAAAAAACGGATGTGACTACTACCCCACCGTACGATTTTTCGCTACGTAAATGTGTTAAAAATATTTTGTGATGTTATTCTTTTTTTGATAATACCTATATATTTATTGGTAATTGTTACTTTTACTACCGTAATTAATTATTTGATATAGAATTTAATACAAAAATAATGAGTAAGCAAATATAGTATTATGAATTTCTCCATAAAGTTGCCGAACGTAAATATTAACAGGAATTTAAAAAATGTCGTTTATGTCAGCTGCATTAATGCAGATCTTAAGCTTAAGTCGAGAATATCATAAGAATTAATATAATATAATTATAATATATTACAATAAGAATACCATAATATAATAATAGATATAATTGATAATAAGGTAAGAATCTAAAATTATGGTGCAACGTAAGTGATACTCAAGCAGGCCCTATTTATAAGTAGAGCTTAGCTAATCTGGAACTTAAGATCTATTGGTGCAACCAGGCATAAGTGACTTAAATGAAAGTAAACTTAATGAATTCAGATCATTTTGGTATCCAGATCATTTTCCAGACATTATCTGCAAATAAATGTACATTCGTAAAAATATACTAATCTGTATTTTTATACACTATGATTGAAAAGTCAGAGTAATATGTACACGTTTGGCAAACTCATAGACAGAAGTAAACCATATTGACAGATGATTACTTACAAATTTTATTGACTTATATCAAAATTGCTTTTAAAAGAACTGAGTATATTCAAGTAAATACGACTGATTATTAAAATTTATAAACTCTACCGAACCTAACCCAGTTTCACTGTCAAAGTGACAGAAATTGAATCTGTCAGATTATAGTTGACCAGCAGGATTACTCGAATAGTAGTTTATACAATCATTATCTCTACTGATGTTGAATGTTTTTCTATAGAAGTACAGAAGTAGTCAAGTGTGAGTTTAAATTTTCTACTAAATTAATATAACTACGTTGAACAATTGTATCGCCGTCTCACTCTGTCAATTATAAATATGTAACTGCGTATGTCTTGTATAACGTTTTTGCTTAGTAGACCACACTTAATAATCTATCTCTCTCGTTTGTTATTTATAAAAAAAGGCAGCAAATCCAAAATATGTGCTTGATATGATCGTTCATGGGTATTCTTTCATTTTTCCGACTGTATACTTGTTATATCACCCTATTTAACATAATTTTCCATGCCATTATGCACTGTGTCGACTGCCTGTCTGTTTCGTTAATCTTAGAAAATTCAATACTCACACAGTATTATAAACTAAAGTAGAAGTACAAGCAGATATTACATAAATGTAAATATATAGCCACTTCACCACCTTACGTGTATTTCTCTCTTGGACCTTGAATTTATATCTTTTTTATATTAAAAAAAAAAAAGATTCCTCTACTTTAGAAAAAAAAAACACATCCAAAAATTTAAGTCCTTATTGAATATCAATTGTGCTAGGAGTAATCGGCGCTGAGTGCCAACCGATTTAGAGGTATAATTCTGTATCAGCTAGTTTTGACCACAAAACCTTGTCCGTCACTAATAATAATTAGTCATATGTGATTTTGATAAGCCTTATATACGATAAAACCTGTCTTATACCAAATAGGACAATTTTAGAATATAATCGATCGGGTTGTTTGGCATAAGATGATTTTTGTTAAACGGAAATGTACAAGAATGTAGATGAGATGTGTGGGATACATTCCAGTGATTTTATCTTACTGTTGATACTAACTTTAATAGTTACAAGCCTTTTGTATATACTACATGTTTTGCATCAGAGTCTTAACTATTACCAATACTTTAGCAAATTTAGAACTGAAATAACAGTCAAATTAGTCTATAGTTGTTCCATTATATCTTTGCACAATCGTCATGACTGCAAAAACCAAATAAACCAATAAATACAACAAATGCGCTAATGTCATTGTCACTCAAAATCATAGTCAAAAACGTCTGAAAAACGTCACAATTTATAGTAAACAAGGTATCAAAGACATGCCGTATCGTCTATCCTTGTTTAATTTATTATGGTTTCTATGAACAAGCTGCTTAATTTTGAGATACTAGTTTCTGTGAGTAAAAAAGAGACCTAGTATAAAAAGTAATTCGTGAATAATTTTATGCATGTGCAAAGTTACAATGGAAGAACTATAGCTGAAAACTGTAAGATATATAAGCCATACAAAAAATCTTTAGATATTGGCTGATCCGCGTTCTTCAATATTTTCCGTTTCAGCGAATTGGAATATGTAAATAATTTATTAAAATTTACTATTCTAATTGGGAAATAAGCCACAAATATATTAGAATAGTAAATTACATAAATGCTACAAAGAAATAGCTTCAGAACAATATAAATGTATTTAAAATAGTAAATACATATGAAACACTTCACAAATTCTTTTATAGGTAATTTAGTAACTATTTACCGTTAAATTAGTCCTAAACTAAGTATGTATCATCTACAAGGTAAATTCACATTTAAATATTTACACATAGTAGTCAATTCCACATTGTTAATTACGTGAATTAGAATAAACGACTGCAGTACCAACTATTTATTAGAACCCGACTTGTACTTCAAATTGTGTCGTTGGCTGCTCGTCCGTGCCATAACTCTTAAAGAAGTCCTATAGTCTTGAAACTTGGCTTTCTTATTATCCAATGAAGGCACCTTTCATTATCGTCAGTACCCTTCACCTTTTTTGTGTTTAGACATTCAACCCTATTCTGTAACTTTTAACAAATCGAATAGAAATGACCAAGTCGAATCGTAATTACCCGAAATCGGAATGTTTGATATATATCGCGTCATTTTCGTGTTTGGATTGGCATTCTGTAACTCACATCGTAAGCAAGTTAAATCGAAATCGGCAATTTTTATTTCACGCGGTCAAGCGGGGGTGGCAACCCCGCATTGTCAAGCGAAAGTAGTGTTCTGTGACCCGTTTGTTACTGGTTCTAAATTTGAAATACGACACCGTTGCCATATCTTCAATTTTTCATATTATGCCATTGCATACAGTTGCTTTTTTAAAAATAGTTTTGAAATAACAAAAAGGAAAAGTTTTGAAAAGTAAACAATAAAATGTTAGTGTAAATATTGGACACAAAAACCTCAAAAGATGATAAATGGTTTTAAATCAAAGTTAATTAAAATTGTTCTAAAAAAGAAGATAAACTGATAAAAAAAAGATAAATGAAGCTAAGATGTATAATGTAAGATATTACTAATACATACAATCTTAAGATTTGATTCCAGCTAAAATAACTGATAAGCAACTTTTCCCAAAAACGGCGTCTTTTCTATAATTATTTTCGTTTCTATAAGCGGTAATTAATACAAATACCAGCAAACTGGTATAATATATTTATCAATCAACGCTATGTCTATCTTTATATTTTAAACGTTCTTGTACAATCTATTCTTGTACATTATGCCATTGATTGAAATTGATTTCGATAGATTTCTTGAAAGAAATTAACAAAAAAATGCTTGGCAACACTGTGACTGGCAAACATTCAGCATTCAGAATCTGAATTTCGGATGACAAATCAATTTTAAGGGTGGGTTTGATGCATACTCGTACATGTCTAAATTAAATATACAATTCCCTAAGTAAATACCATCACAGACTAAAAATTAAGTAGATACAAAAGGTAAAAATACTATAAATAATGATAAATAAGTAGTAATAAATTATTTTTAGTAGATATAAAATATAAACGTCAAAACAAAATACAATGCGCTTGCGTCAAACACAATTCCGATTATCGAAATCTAATTTCGACAGGGTAAATGGTGTCGAAGTCATTTCTATTCAATATTCCAATTGTAGAGATTCCGAGGGAGTTATGGAATAACGATTTTGACTATTTCTATTCGACTTGGCCACTTCTATTCGATTGTCCTGACTTCTATCATCGAAATGAGTTACAGAGTAGGCATGATTGCGGAAGAGGTTTTACCTACACAGATATTCATACTTTTTATGATGCCGCTTTTTGTGGAGGGTTGGTGATCACTATGACTATCTGTATTCTCTTTACAGCTGCTCTAAAAAGCTGGTTAGACGAGCAATTAAACCACTCTCAATTGCGCAGCCAAGAGATTCGTCTCCTTCCTACGCTACGCTTTCCTAAAATCTTTCCTTGCATGATAATCTGTATTTGATTATCATGCGTATTGATTTCATTATTCAGTTCTCTTTCTTTTGAGAGTCTTCGCAAGACTTCTTCATTCGTGACTCAGTCTACGTAAAATATTCTGAGGATTGTTCTGTTAAGCCAATACTTTTTAAATACCTACTCAAATATGTCTACTTATAGTGTAGCTCTCGGACTTTAAAATGTCGCGGAGAAACAAATATTATAATGTGTTGCAAGATGTATCTGTTGCGTGTTAAAAAATTCTTTCAATTAAAAAAATCGTTATATATTTAACAATTAGCGCTGGTATCAAAAGTTCACTTGCCAGTAACTTGTTGCCATAGATTATTCCACTCTTTACAAAGGTACTCCTACTAGTTACTCTCTCAACGTGTTCATGCTTAGAGGATCGCGAATATCCAAATCGTTTAAGTTGACTAACATGTGTAAAATAACCCTGTTAAGAAAATCACCCGGTGCCAATGGAAACAAGAAAAAAAAACAGGTCTTCGTTTTTTTTTTGTAATTGATGCAAACCTTTGAAATTTATGTGAAATTCCAGTGACAAATATAAAAATAATTTGATTAAGTGAATAGTTTAGTATCATAAATTTTAAAGAATATAATTTCTACCTCAAATTCTTTACATGAGATCCATGCATTTACCTACATTGTTGTATATTAAATATTCCCTTCCAAAAAATACGTCCTTTATATTTTAAATAGTTCATATCGATGTGTTGTAAATTATTTGTTAGATGAAAACAAGCATCATAGTGACATTTTTTTAAACTAAACTAAAATAAAAATGTAGTTCTAAAAATTTTTAACTTGATTATGCCTAAAATGGATGTAGCTAGAGTTTATCTAAAGCTATAAAAACGTAATGGGTTAGGCCTATCATAATATATTTGTGTGTTTCAAATACAAAGTCAATATTGAAAAAGACTAAGTTTTCACTCTAATGGCATATAACATATCCCACCAGAATGAAAAAAATTTTTTTTCAATATTGATAATTTGAGATTTTGTTTCTGTATTTAAACATAATTTGAACTGGCGTGGAGGTCGTTGGTTTTTGTCAGCTTAGAGCATTGCAGTTTGGAAAGAAAAAGGTAAGTCGGTAAGGGAAAGCTGTGTTAGGGGGAATAAGCTCTTTGACAATCATCATCAATCAGCCAATCGCGTCCACTGCTGGACATATACCTCCCTCAGTTCTTCCAGTGTTCTCACTCTACTACACTAGGCCGCTTGTAGCCAGTTTCCCTCTACTCTTTTTACGTCCTCGGTTAATCTAGTCGGTGGTTGTACTCAATTTGTTTTATAGTTTTTGGGCCTCCATTCTAGTCCAAAGGCAGCGCTGAAAACTCTCTTTGAATTTACTAAAGCTAGATTTTTCACAGTTGATTACTGTGATTGTGTAGAGAAACATACTGCGGTCGGTCAAGTGAAACGTAGAACAGGGGTTACTGAGAGGGTATTAAAGTTGCTTTCCTACGAAGGTAATTAAATCCATTTACTAAGGCTGAAAATCAGTACACACATTCTAAATTAAATATAAATAAAAGTTATTATAGTCGGTCAGCTGTATGACGGGACAGAGCCGGTCGGTCGGCTTCAGTGAATGTACAGGGTTATTAACTATAATTTGACCCCCTTGTAAACTGCTTTATTTACAAAATTAGAAAAAAATGTAAAATACAAAAGTTATTCGATTTTTTAATTATGATTTTTTGACATATATATCGTACTAGTGACGTCATCCATCTGGGCGTGATGACGTAATCGACTATTTTTTTAAATGAGAATAGGGGTCGTGTGCTCCCTCATTTGAAAGGTTATTAAATTCCCTATTCAGTAATATAAACATTAACATGATTAATTATACAGGGCGTCCAAAAAAATTTTTTTTAATTAAATTAATTGTTTAATTAATATTTCAAAAAAATTTTTTGACACCCTGTATAAATAATGATCTTAATGTTTATAGTACTGTATATAAAATTGAATAACCTTTCAAATGAGCTAGCAGACTACCCCTATTCTCATTTAAAAAAATAGTCGATTACGTCATCACGCCCAGATGGATGACGTCACTAGTACGATATATGTGTCAAAAATTATAATTAAAAAATCGAATACCTTTTGTATTTTACACTTTTTTCTAATTCTGTAAATAAAGCAGTTTACAAGGGGGTCAAAATATAGTGAATAACCCTGTACATTCATTGGGGCTGACCGACGGGCTCTGTCCCGTCATACAGCTGACCGACTATAATAACTTTTATTTATATTCAATTTAGGATGTGTGTACTGATATTCAGCCTTAGTAAATGGATTTAATTACCTTCGTAGGAAAGTAACTTTGATACCCTCTCAGTAACCCCTGTTCTACGTTTCGCTTGACCGACCACAGTATGTTTCTCTACACAATCACAGTAATCAACTTGAAAAATTTAGCTTTAGCAAATTCAAAGAGATTTTTCAGCGCTGCCTCTCCGTCTATTCCATGATTCGTCTTGTCCTCCGTCCATCTTGTGTTATAGCTAAATGACCTGCCAAATTCCATTTAAGCGTCGTGATTCTTTCGATGACGTCTTGAACTCCTGATATTTGCCTGATTTGTTAGTTTGTTATGTTGTCTCGAAGGCTCATGTCCAGCATTGCACGTTTCACGGCTCGTTATATAACTCGATTTTTAAATCGAGTTGATTTGCTCGATTTTTGCGTCAGTGGTAAAGTCTCTGCTCCATAAGTTTGTACGGGCAAAACACATTTTTTATAAATCTTTCGCTTGAGACACATGGAAATTGAAACTTTTTATCTGTCTTTGATTTGGACGGTTTTCTCACATCCATGTTTTCCATTGATAAAAATTTTTCAAAAAATTCATCGCATAGTGCCATCACATCTTTTAATTTAAAAGTTAACATATTTTTTTAACGTAGCCCAAACCAATTCGATTTGACTGAGATCAGGATGATAAGGTGGCGGTGGCGATCTCATTATACAACATTATAAATTACTTCTTTCGTTTGATGATTTAGAACTTGTCGTTTTTGCACATTTTCAATATCTGTATCACAAAGTTACTACATGGCACACAAGTAAACGGCAAGCTATCCCCACTTTTTTTCGAATTTTGCCACTGCGAACTCACTAGTAAGATTAATACTTACTAATAATTTTTAATAAGGACATAAAAATAATGCAAATCTTCGGAGTAAGCCATTCACTACAATGTAAACTACTATTACCCAGTTGTGCTGTGCAGTAGCGCTACAAACATTTTTTACAACAGTATCTATATTTTCTATAGAATTTAAAAAAGAAACTAGATTCTGATATGTTAGAAAAGTGTCGCTCCAATGACTTGTTTACCTTAAATGTATATCTCCTTAAGTACTGTACAATTTTATTATTTAAATATAGTCTTTTTAATATATCATGTTTAGAGTTTTCCTGACGTCTTATATTTAAAATCTTACAATACCCCAAATATGTATTAGTATTAGACAGTTTACTAAGTTGCGAAGATGCGAAAAACATCTAGGTTAACTTAATTTTCGTATTAAATCTTCCTATTTTAGTTCTTTTCTGCAAAATGTTTTAATATCAGCTGAATGGCAAACTACAAGATCGATATAAATATGATCACTTTTTTCTGCGCACCAGTGTCATATGTTGATGCGACCTTTAACTCAGTTTTTACACGTAATTACAATGCATACTAAATAAATATATGCGTTTAAATATGCTTAAAATCTACCTAAATGTATTTTATTTCAGCTTTTTCCCTGAAGTGGTAGAATTACCATTTACCTATTTATGTAAACTTCATAATGTTACTCTCAGCTAAGTGACATAGAGCTTTATTACGAGTAGATTATGCAATACACGTACAATAGAATTCAAAGCAGTAGTGGCAAAAAAAGGTTCAGATCAAAACAAAATATTTTAACATCTACTGGTATGTGGAACAGACTACAGTAAAACAAGGGGTCGCTGTGTTGGTTTCCAAAGGTCCATAGGCTAGCACATGTGACTATTACAGACTGCTTTGATACCATCCTGGAATTATTGTGATTGTTGGCACTCAACACTTAGATTAAATCAGACAAGATGACACCGCATCAGAATGCGGTGTGCTCGATTATTGAGCTAGAGCAAACATCTAAAAATTATCGACCTATCGGCACAAGAGTTGAAGGTTTCAATAAGTTTTGTTCACATTATCATAATTATTGTAACAATAGACCCTACGACTAAACCACATTGACCCTTTGCCACATGCCCTAAGTGTGAAGAAATTCTAGCAAATGCTTCATGCTGTCATGGTATTTCTTTATAGAAGAAATATAGTGGAAATATTTAAAGTATTATATAACATTTGTTTTATCTCTAGTATATTATAAAAGTAATGTAATATTTACAGTAACATCCATCGATTAAGTATTATGCAAAGAAAAGATCTTTTACCACAATAAAAATTTATTTTCTAATAAAATGTATAACAGATAGGAATCATATGAACTTCAACATATTGAAATAAGACACAATTTATTAGTGTAAGAAAAATTAGGGAAACTCTAACTTATATATTGAAAACACTATCGTCATTATTTATTTTAGTCACTGTAGAGATTTTAAATGAACCATACACATATAATGAGAGTACCTTGTTTGAATCTCTACCGTAATATATCTGCATAAACAAGATAAAAACCTGTTTAAAGCAGTAAAAGATGTCAATTTAAAACTTTTAGATACTTTTGATTTTTACACTTCTAATTTTATATTTTTCTAATGTATTTAAGTTTTTTTCGTTGTGAATACCCACCAAGAAAGAGGCCTAGACGGTTATTTACTTATGTCATACATTGTGTGTTAAATTTTAAAAATATATATTTATCAAACTACTTATTAGTCTATTATTCTTCTTTTATTTTCTCTTTTGCGGTTTGTAGCTACGATAATGTTATCAGCAGTATTATGATTTGATCATTTCTATGATGTACATATTAATCTATTATTCAACCTGATCATGGATGAAATAATAAAAAAGTAAGAAAAGTAAGAAAGTAAGATTGGTGGCCCCCCGCGACAATTTTTGTGGGCCCCGTATTATAAACATTTACGAAAATATGTGTAAATGACAATATTTTTGGCCTTTCTTTAATAAGTCTTCATCGGTTCGTGTTAATAGATTTTTTGGGAATAGACATGAAAACCTATTATAACTTCATGTCTCTTAATCCGACAAATCTAAACCTATTAGTAAGTTGTTGCAATATTATATCTCAATTTACATTTAAAACATTAACTTCAAAACTTTTTTTGCTACAAGTTATTTTTTCGTCGCAGTTGAGCTCATCGTAAATTTTTTTATACGTTTTTTCCGTTTATTTTTAAATTCCGGTTTAATCTCCACTATTCTGCTATTCCTGCTGCTTCTGCTAAAATTTAGTTGAATAAAGTTAGTTGAATGTAATGTTCGTTGAATAAAGTTAAGTATTTTAGATTGAATAGTAATGTTAACGGCAAATTCAAAATTATTCATATGCTCTAATAATGCATTAGCTTCTAATTTTTCATAGTTTTTTGTTAGCAATAAAATTTTCGTTAAATATTTCATTGCTTGTCGGAAAGCTCGACGCAAAGCCATAACAGCATCATATCTGGATGACCACCGGGTTTCACATAACATTTTTAAGATTGACAAACGCGATGAATCCAAAGTGATAATAGTACATACATACATATTATGTAGTACATTCCATATTTTAATACTTGCACTAAAAAACATATAATTTCTTAATTATGTCGTAAAAAAACCAACTCCTGTACACCAGCAACGGCATCACTCAACAATAGGTTCAGATTATGGGATGCACATGATAGGAATAGGAAACTGTTTTCTCAATGTCAGTTATGCGCCTTTGTACGCCTGAATATACACCACTCATAACGCTTGCCCCATCATACCCCTTTCCTCTGCAGTTGTGTACGGAAAGGTGCTTTGATTGTATAAATTTTAAAATTTCATTTACAGGACCTTCTGTTCTTTGGTCTAATATGCAAATAAATTCCAAAAAACTTTCAACAACTTTTGCTTTGGAAGGTAAATTATCTTCATCGCAAGTTATTTTTACATACCGGAAAATAAAACTAAGCTGATCGTGTTTTGAAATATCTTGAGTGGTATCAAGAATTATTGAATAAAAACAATTTTTTTTAATTAAATTAATAAATTTGTTTTCAGTTTCTTGAGCCAGCAAATTTATAACTACGTTTTGTATTTGGTGGCTCAAGTAATTTGTTTGAGTTATTGTTTTTATCGATTAATTTAGCTAAAACAGGATCATATTTAGCTAGTAAAAGATCCACCGACAAAAAATTACCTTTTTGGGATTCACTTTCATCTAAGCTACCAACATGCCCACGAAACGCTAAATTGCACCTTGCAGCCGGAAAGAGTAAGAGTTGTCAATTATCCGCTTCATTACTTTCTTTCAAATTCCCTATTTCGATGCTTATTAGGAAAATATGTTTTGGTCCCCAATTTAAAGAAAGTAGAAGTATTAAGCTTGAAGGTTTTAAGGGGCCCCGATGGCGGGCCTGTTAGCTACGCTACTGGTAAGAATTAAAAAAGGATACCAAAAACAAAATAATCTGCTAAGCAGACGACAAAATACTAATCTCTCAAAGTAAAGATGATTTACAACGTATGCTGCACCAATTTAATGTAACCGTTAGATAATTTAACATGTTAATTTTCCCAAAAAAAAAACAAATGCGTTCTTATAACAGCAAATCTAATAAGATGTAAATTAGAGCTAGAGGGTCAGATAATCGAATAAGTCATGGAGTTTAAATATCTAGGCATCACACTATCTAGCTACGGAAGGCTCGAAACATAAGTGGAAGATCAAGTGAATAGAGCAAACAGAGCCGCAGGTTGCCTGAATGACACAATATGGAGAAATAAAAAGATCAGAAAATAAGTGAAAGGCAGAACTTACAAAACAGTCATCACACCAATAATGACACAGCAGAAACACGACCTGATACAGCCCAAGTAGCAATTTTTCGACACATTGGTTGTCAGTACAAACAAATGCACTGTATATAACGTTGCCCGAGAGCATTTTCAGTTGTTTCGGCCAACGTCCCCTATCCCGACTGATATTACGATGTTACAACTTTAAGTAATACCTTTAGTTATACGGGCAACTAATTTATTACCATTGAGACAACTACATATCACAGTTAAGTTTTTTCAACAATCGCAACGACTTAAAAACGTTATAATGCTAAACTAATTTACTCCCTGGCCGATTTGGGTTTTCTAGCCGACTCTGAAGTTGTCTGTCACGACCCTAGGTGTTGTTCTAGGTGTGTGACACCTTTGCGGCAACTTCAGAAGGAGAAAAAGAATTTACTTTATAACCTTATTTTTCTCTTATTATTATATGTTTTATTTTGCTGGAAATTTTCGATTTATTTAACAACCTGTTTGTTTGTTTTTTTAATAGCTGGTTTCCATTCCATTGTCCACTGTTTTATCAGTAGATTTGATAACCTTAATCTTTCAATCTTTGTATCAGCTTTGCTAGACGGGGTTGCCAGGTCAGTTTTTACTCTTTCAGTAGTTTTGCTTTCACAAAATCAGTAGATTCTTTTTAGGCCATGTAAATACAGTATACTTATACAGTAATCTGCATATCCGTCTTAACTGTCCCAAGAGGAATTCCAAAAAATTGGAAACCTAATTATTCCAAAACAACAACTGGTAATTACCATTTTTTAGCTAAAATCTACTAAATCAAAAACTAAAATATACTTAAGGATTTTTGGGATATATTTGGGATTTTTGATAATAAAAACAACAGCTAACTTAAGGGGATAGGCGCAAAATGTCGCCCGTTAAAATGTTCAATGTATTTTAAATGTTTTCATTTTTTGCGAATCCTGAGAAAACTAATAAGTATTTTGAAAAATTTAAACGCAGAAAGAAAGATTAAGTTATTCCGAGGACCGAAAGTCCCTGAAAACTTCTATAATGTTTATTTTAATAAGTTACAGGGGTGAAAAAAAGACAAAATGTAAAAAAAGACAAAATGTAGTGTCATTTTAATTCCAAATATCTCATTCAAAAGAAACGTTTTGGTTTTTCTAAATAATGCAGTCTTTCATTCTGCGTTTAAATTTTTCAAAAATACTTATTATAGTTACCTCATGATTCGAAAAAAATGAATAGGTACATTTAACAACTAGAATATTTTCTAATCCACTAATTTTAACAGCTGTATGTCTGGATCAAATTCTTCAAACAATTGTTTCACATTTAACATTAGAAACACGTGAACACAATATTCTGTGTTTTGCAAAGTTACATATGTTTAGATATTTTAGTTTTCCATCGTTAGCTTCTAATAGGCTCACCGAATGCCAGAACCCTTCAATAACACCTGAAATACTGCTTGCACTGTTACTTGAAATCTGCAAGTTTGTTACACAAGAATCCAGTTTCATTTCTCTGTAATATTCATCATCTACGTCCTGAATCTTATTTTCGGTCTTATTTTCGGATTGGGAAATTGTAACCAAATGTGTGAAAATTAATTTAGAAATGGGGTAAATACTATTAAAAAGCAAATTTTATTTTAGTCATAACAAAATGTTGAAATATACCAAAAATCTACTAAAAAATATTACCTACTAGAATATTTTAAAAAATATCAAAAATCTACCAAAAAAGTAGAAATCTCCTAAATGTGGCAACGCTGTTAAGGAGAATGCTACACTTTTGACACTGGTCACATGACCTCTCTGTCACCCAATAAGAGGGTGCGTTCTAAAATGGTTGGGATAGTCAGCGCGGCCGGGTTTGGTTGGCGATTGGACTTCTAAGTTGTCTTATCGGTCTAGGGTTGGTAATAAGGTATTTTTTTAGTAATATTGGTAATATTGTTCAATGCACCATTTTGGTTGTACTTGATTTTTGGCATGTAAAGAAAATGAAAACACAGAATATAAAAAATGCAGGCATTTTCTGATACCTTTAAAAGCACCATCAATACATTAAATTTATACAGAACATCTTTAACATAAATTTTGACTTTTATATTAAAATTTGATTTTTTTAAATTTGCATATTTTTTGTCAAAAATGTCGTAAAAAAGTAGCGCGTGTGTTTTTTAAAGGTGAAATATCCATATTTGACGGTAATCTGAGATGCGTTTATAAATTTCAGATCAGGTAATTTTGTTATGTCCTTTATGTATTTATATAAATTTAAATACCTAATACGATGTCAAAATAGTTACCTTTTTGGTTTTCGCATTCACCATACAGGTGTTAAAAATATAGGTAAAAAAACATAACTAGTCTGACTCCTTGAGCAACCATTGCACGAGCAGGTTCTTTTTATAGTCGCTTCGGTTGTCTTATGCAACGCTTACGAAACGATGTTGCTTCATAGGAGGTTGCCTAGGCAACGTCAAGACAACTCAAAAATCGTCCACCAAATTAGTGCAGAATAGGGCCGTCTTCTAGGCAATAACAACGTTGTAACAAAACGTTGCCACGCGGTAGACAACGTTGTCGCGTCGACAAATTGCTACTTGGGAGAGAGGACAAAAAGAATGCTAGAAACAGCAGAGATGAAAACCCTTCGAAAAATCGATGGTGAAACACTATGAGATGCAAGGTGGACAGCATTAATAACAGTAAAAAACAGAAGAGTAGAATGGAACGATCACATAAGCCGAATGACAACAAATAGAGTAGTAAGGATAGCGAGAGACGGTTCCCCAATAGAAAGACGATCAGTGGGAAGACCAAGAAAACGATGGAATGACAACTTACTGGAGGCACATTGAAAAACAGAGTCATGTCTACACAAATAAAAGAAGAAGACATTTTACCCTTACCATGACGAGTTTAATATAAGTAATTGAGGGGTCCGGCAGTAAAAAATGGTTATGGGCAGTAAAGAAGTTTTGAGTTTTGAAGTGTTGAATTTTGAAAAAAATATTCTTATATTTTTTATTAAAAAATATAGGGAGTATGAAGCATGTTAAAACTAGCTGAATATGTTGTTAATACATAGGCAAAATATGGAAAACCAAATATTTTTTTATAATGATTAATTAGAAAAGTAGGAAAATATGAACTACAACTTTATATTGTTTACCTAAAATATTTGAAATATTTTAACGTAACGTGTTAAGTGGTGTTGACTTAACATAATTTGGTAGGTACTAGGAATTCATTTAAAATTTAGATACCATTTGTGGTAAACAGATGAAATCAATTCCCAAAATAATTTTACATCTTTCAGGTTTTCTAAAACGTTTAATAAAAATAATAATATAGCGCTAGAGAGAATTTATTTTCATGTTTGCAAGTAAAAAATGTTAAGTTTTTATGCCAAGTGAACGTGGATGTAAACAATGTTAAGTACATCCCTTACCATTTTTTACTTGCGAACATTTATTCTAAGAATATAAAGAAATTGTCTTCTTTGTAGAAACTTGACCTAGCTTCACTAAATACTTGAAATTCAGGATCTTTATCTGATTGCAATCATCGTAGCTCTCAGAATTGTCACTGTTCACTGTTCATTTTTGAACAGCAAAAAACCCATTTAGATTTGAACAACCTGCATTACCATGGTCACATAACATTATTTTCATGCTTATGCATATCCCTTACCAAATTTTAAGAAATTAATCTAGCTCCATCTATTATTAGGAGGATAAACTAAGTAAAATTTTCTGCTTTGCCACGTCCCTTGCCATCTTTTACATACTATTTCGCGAAAAATCAAAATTTGTCCCTTACCATTGTTTACTACCGAGCCCCTCAATTATGTGAGGTGAAGTTGGTTAACTGTAACCTAGAGGTAACTGGGCCCTATACTTCTAATTTCATAATCCAACATTTTACACTTGCCACGCAGTATAACGTGACAGCCATCATCCCAAAGCTTCCGTTGCATCTAGTTCTTAAACTCTTGCTATGAGTACTGTTTCGAAAATTTTCATGTGAAAGTATTTTCTTTTGTAGAAACAAGAAACAACAACGTTGTAGTGACATAGTAAAAAATGCATTAAGTGCAAAAGTCCATATTTTAAGACGAAAATCGGGCTCGTACAAGAAGAAGCATCTATAGTGTAATTTATTTAAACCTTTTGAAGTTATATAAACGAAAAAAAGTTTAAATGCATAGGTTCAAGTTGCCCCGGTAAAATTCTACATATGGGGTAACTGGAACTCAAGTTTTCGTGTAACTGGATCTGTAGATTCCAACCAAAAAATAAAAATTCCTAAAACTGAGTCTACACATCTTCACAAACAATTTTTAAAAATGTCTAAACAAAACAATATAAAAAATGAATAACCATTTTCAATTTCCTTGCAAAACGAAAATACAGCCGAACCATATTCCAGTCCAATCAGAGAGTGCTGCAAGCACCTCTACCGGTTTCGAAACTTATTAGTCTCTCATCAGGAGGCACATATGCTGCTCTCCCTGATCCAACCAAAACAAACCCCAGCGTGCAGTCCCGAATTGCAACGAACGAAATGGCATAGATGCCCTAGCGGCAACTGCTAGCAAAAGACTAAGTTTTCACTCTAATGGCATATAACATATCCCACCAGAATGAAAACAATGGGAACCTTCTCTGGTTACACCTCCGAGGCTTCTACAATTTGCAAGCCATACGGATGCTGAGACTAAGGAAGATGAGGGAATTCTACAATTTACAATTCACGTCACATCTGCTCAGCGCGGTAAAGTTCCAACGAGACTGGTTCCCTTCATACTCCACACAGAGTAAATGTAAATAAAAAATGAATAACCATTTTCAATTTCGTTGCAAAACGAAAATACAGCCGAACCATATTCCAGTCCAATCAGAGAGTGCTGCAAGCACCTCTACCGGTTTCGAAACTTATTAGTCTCTCATCAGGAGGCACATATGCTGCTCTCCCTGATCCAACCAAAACAAACCCCAGCGTGCAGTCCCGAATTGCAACGAACGAAATGGCATAGATGCCCTAGCGGCAACTGCTAGCAAAAGACTAAGTTTTCACTCTAATGGCATATAACATATCCCACCAGAATGAAAACAATGGGAACCTTCTCTGGTTACACCTCCGAGGCTTCTACAATTTGCAAGCCATACGGATGCTGAGACTAAGGAAGATGAGGGAATTCTACAATTTACAATTCACGTCACATCTGCTCAGCGCGGTAAAGTTCCAACGAGACTGGTTCCCTTCATACTCCACACAGAGTAAATGTAAATAAAAAATGAATAACCATTTTCAATTTCGTTGCAAAACGAAAATACAGCCGAACCATATTCCAGTCCAATCAGAGAGTGCTGCAAGCACCTCTACCGGTTTCGAAACTTATTAGTCTCTCATCAGGAGGCACATATGCTGCTCTCCCTGATCCAACCAAAACAAACCCCAGCGTGCAGTCCCGAATTGCAACGAACGAAATGGCATAGATGCCCTAGCGGCAACTGCTAGCAAAAGACTAAGTTTTCACTCTAATGGCATATAACATATCCCACCAGAATGAAAACAATGGGAACCTTCTCTGGTTACACCTCCGAGGCTTCTACAATTTGCAAGCCATACGGATGCTGAGACTAAGGAAGATGAGGGAATTCTACAATTTACAATTCACGTCACATCTGCTCAGCGCGGTAAAGTTCCAACGAGACTGGTTCCCTTCATACTCCACACAGAGTAAATGTAAATAAAAAATGAATAACCATTTTCAATTTCGTTGCAAAACGAAAATCGTTCGTTGCAATTCGGGACTGCACGCTGGGGTTTGTTTTGGTTGGATCAGGGAGAGCAGCATATGTGCCTCCTGATGAGAGACTAATAAGTTTCGAAACCGGTAGAGGTGCTTGCAGCACTCTCTGATTGGACTGGAATATGGTTCGGCTGTATTTTCGTTTTGCAACGAAATTGAAAATGGTTATTCATTTTTTATTTACATTTACTCTGTGTGGAGTATGAAGGGAACCAGTCTCGTTGGAACTTTACCGCGCTGAGCAGATGTGACGTGAATTGTAAATTGTAGAATTCCCTCATCTTCCTTAGTCTCAGCATCCGTATGGCTTGCAAATTGTAGAAGCCTCGGAGGTGTAACCAGAGAAGGTTCCCATTGTTTTCATTCTGGTGGGATATGTTATATGCCATTAGAGTGAAAACTTAGTCTTTTGCTAGCAGTTGCCGCTAGGGCATCTATGCCATTTCGTTCGTTGCAATTCGGGACTGCACGCTGGGGTTTGTTTTGGTTGGATCAGGGAGAGCAGCATATGTGCCTCCTGATGAGAGACTAATAAGTTTCGAAACCGGTAGAGGTGCTTGCAGCACTCTCTGATTGGACTGGAATATGGTTCGGCTGTATTTTCGTTTTGCAACGAAATTGAAAATGGTTATTCATTTTTTATTTACATTTACTCTGTGTGGAGTATGAAGGGAACCAGTCTCGTTGGAACTTTACCGCGCTGAGCAGATGTGACGTGAATTGTAAATTGTAGAATTCCCTCATCTTCCTTAGTCTCAGCATCCGTATGGCTTGCAAATTGTAGAAGCCTCGGAGGTGTAACCAGAGAAGGTTCCCATTGTTTTCATTCTGGTGGGATATGTTATATGCCATTAGAGTGAAAACTTAGTCTTTTGCTAGCAGTTGCCGCTAGGGCATCTATGCCATTTCGTTCGTTGCAATTCGGGACTGCACGCTGGGGTTTGTTTTGGTTGGATCAGGGAGAGCAGCATATGTGCCTCCTGATGAGAGACTAATAAGTTTCGAAACCGGTAGAGGTGCTTGCAGCACTCTCTGATTGGACTGGAATATGGTTCGGCTGTATTTTCGTTTTGCAACGAAATTGAAAATGGTTATTCATTTTTTATTTACATTTACTCTGTGTGGAGTATGAAGGGAACCAGTCTCGTTGGAACTTTACCGCGCTGAGCAGATGTGACGTGAATTGTAAATTGTAGAATTCCCTCATCTTCCTTAGTCTCAGCATCCGTATGGCTTGCAAATTGTAGAAGCCTCGGAGGTGTAACCAGAGAAGGTTCCCATTGTTTTCATTCTGGTGGGATATGTTATATGCCATTAGAGTGAAAACTTAGTCTTTTGCTAGCAGTTGCCGCTAGGGCATCTATGCCATTTCGTTCGTTGCAATTCGGGACTGCACGCTGGGGTTTGTTTTGGTTGGATCAGGGAGAGCAGCATATGTGCCTCCTGATGAGAGACTAATAAGTTTCGAAACCGGTAGAGGTGCTTGCAGCACTCTCTGATTGGACTGGAATATGGTTCGGCTGTATTTTCGTTTTGCAACGAAATTGAAAATGGTTATTCATTTTTTATTTACATTTACTCTGTGTGGAGTATGAAGGGAACCAGTCTCGTTGGAACTTTACCGCGCTGAGCAGATGTGACGTGAATTGTAAATTGTAGAATTCCCTCATCTTCCTTAGTCTCAGCATCCGTATGGCTTGCAAATTGTAGAAGCCTCGGAGGTGTAACCAGAGAAGGTTCCCATTGTTTTCATTCTGGTGGGATATGTTATATGCCATTAGAGTGAAAACTTAGTCTTTTGCTAGCAGTTGCCGCTAGGGCATCTATGCCATTTCGTTCGTTGCAATTCGGGACTGCACGCTGGGGTTTGTTTTGGTTGGATCAGGGAGAGCAGCATATGTGCCTCCTGATGAGAGACTAATAAGTTTCGAAACCGGTAGAGGTGCTTGCAGCACTCTCTGATTGGACTGGAATATGGTTCGGCTGTATTTTCGTTTTGCAACGAAATTGAAAATGGTTATTCATTTTTTATTTACATTTACTCTGTGTGGAGTATGAAGGGAACCAGTCTCGTTGGAACTTTACCGCGCTGAGCAGATGTGACGTGAATTGTAAATTGTAGAATTCCCTCATCTTCCTTAGTCTCAGCATCCGTATGGCTTGCAAATTGTAGAAGCCTCGGAGGTGTTACCAGAGAAGGTTCCCATTGTTTTCATTCTGGTGGGATATGTTATATGCCATTAGAGTGAAAACTTAGTCTTTTGTTAGCAGTTGCCGCTAGGGCATCTATGCCATTTCGTTCGTTGCAATTCGGGACTGCACGCTGGGGTTTGTTTTGGTTGGATCAGGGAGAGCAGCATATGTGCCTCCTGATGAGAGACTAATAAGTTTCGAAACCGGTAGAGGTGCTTGCAGCACTCTCTGATTGGACTGGAATATGGTTCGGCTGTATTTTCGTTTTGCAACGAAATTGAAAATGGTTATTCATTTTTTATTTACATTTACTCTGTGTGGAGTATGAAGGGAACCAGTCTCGTTGGAACTTTACCGCGCTGAGCAGATGTGACGTGAATTGTAAATTGTAGAATTCCCTCATCTTCCTTAGTCTCAGCATCCGTATGGCTTGCAAATTGTAGAAGCCTCGGAGGTGTAACCAGAGAAGGTTCCCATTGTTTTCATTCTGGTGGGATATGTTATATGCCATTAGAGTGAAAACTTAGTCTTTTAAAACAATATAAATTGATTTCAAGCAACAGCTATTTACCTATAATGTAGAAACAGGTATACCAGATCGATCAAAAGTTCCCAAAAATATATGTTCACAAGATCTTGTAAAATATAACAACCATATTAGAGAAAAACAAAACGAGGAATCTTAGTTTAGCTATATTTCATTTTTGTTGATGTACTTATTTTGTTTTATCTATTCAGGACTGTTTTTTGTTCTATTAAGGACTGCTTCCATAGTTTCTAATCTTTATTTTGAGATCATTTAAAAATTTAAACGAGTGCTTCTGATGCTTTGCAAAAGATTCCAGTTACCTCAAAGTTTTGTATATTGATCAAAATACAGAATTACACTACCCAGTTCCAGTTACCTCAAATTCGTGGGTAACTGGAATCTAGTCAAAAAAATTCTCTTCAAGCTCAGAAAAGCATTTTTGGTGTTAACCGCTATTGCAGTTGACTTACAAAAATCAGGTTACATACGCAAAGAATCTTGATAAATTGTCTTACCAGTTTCGTCTTGTGCATATGTGATAATTTAAAGTGTAAAATTAGGTTACAGCAAATACTATTGACTGTAATACATCCAACTCCCACAGAAATCTGGAAGCACGTTGCCACTAGCGCCACTGTCGGCTTGCGGTGAAACTACGTTGTGACAACGTAAAATTTGACATAAACATTCAAATTTAATTTTATAAATTTTTGAATAACGAGCTAATTTTGAAAAATTAAATTAAAATAAAAATAGTTCAAACACTTACACAAAAACAATAATAAAGCAATTTTATAAATGTAAGGTTAGATTGCTCTGGTTATCACCGCGGACCACTAGATGGTGCTATTTTTTTGCTTCCTCAAATGTAATGGGAAATGTCAAGAGTTCTATGTATTACAGTCAATAGTATTTGGTTACAGTTAACCAACTTCACCTTATGCTGTTTTGTATTGAATAGGGTAAAATACAAATATCTTATCTTAAGGCTATCGAGAACCCATAAAAACAAGAGGCGAGTTGAGGCGACGGACTTTTATGTGTTTTTTGTGGAGTCCTTTAATGTGCTGTCTTTTTAATGTTTTCTTTTTGGAAACTTAAGTTTATTTACAAAAATTGGTCCACCTAGACCAATGGGATCCCCCATGTAGTGGTACTTTTTAAATATTGACCATAGCTCTGAAGATGCCTCCTTGTAATGTTTTACACGCTTTTAAAGTATTTTTCTTTTCAATTCATTCATTTGTCAAGTGTGTACAAAACATATCAGTCTGTTGTGGTTATTTAAATGTTCTCTAAGACACTCTAGATCCCTAGAAGCCCTAATTTCTGTGTTAACTTTAAAAATCGAACCGAACTGCAAGGCCACAATATTCGCGGTGTGCAAGTACTTGGAGCGGATACGAGAAACGATCGTGCGCGAATAGCGGATAAATTTTGCAACATTCCTAAATAAATCATAGTCAATTGAAATTGTCAAATTGACGTATATTTCATACCCACTGTCATTGAAGAAGAAAAATTATATGTTGCTCCGCAATATTGATATGATAAGCAATTTTTATATAAAAGTAAATTTAAATAATTGTATTTTGCTTGCAGTACTGCATTTTAATAATTAATTTTATTTACTACATACAATTGTTTACCTTTTAATAACATAACCTAAATCTTACTTTTTCTTCTTATAATTTTTTTGGGCTATGGCCTTGACAATTATCCAGCAACCAGGACTAATATAATTGGCCAATATGATTAAAAGTGCGAAAAATGTTGTTGAGCTATGAAACCAGGTGTCGCTTTTCCGAACTTGCACGGTCCCAATACCCGATATCCCTTTTCGTCGCGAGGAAGAATTAATCATTTGATTATTGCTCCCACATACGAACAACTTAAGGACGCAGGGACAAAATTTCGCGCCAATGTGTTTTAACAGGTTGATTGCCGATTTTTTTAATATCAATCGTCGATGCCAACAGTTTTCTATTTTTTGATAAACAAAACCCACAGCACGCCATTAGGTGTGCTCAGCATTCTAGCGGGAAGCTGAAGCACACCTATAAGTGTGTCCGGCAACCAACAATTTTTTAAATTTCAATCGTTAGTGCCAACATTTTTTTTAATAAAAAAAACCCATACACATCACGCCTGTAGGCGTGTTCGGCATCCTAGACGTAAACTGAACACCTATATATATATATATATATATATATATATATATATATGTAAAAAGTGAGTGAGGAGAAAATCTCACTGTAATTGAGGTTATCAGTCAAGGAGAATTAAAAAAATGATCAAACTATTTCAATCTTTTTAATAGAATACGTTTCGTGCAGTATTCCTGCACTTCATCAGTTCTAAAATGATTGTGAAGTTAACATAAAGATGTAAAAAACAATGTCATAACAATGGTTTTTGACGTTATAAACTTAGTAGCTAAAAAATACATTAAAATTTCTTATGCTAAAGTAAAAAACCAAAAAAGTCACAAAACTAAAAGTTTCAAAGTTACATTTACAAAAATTGGTTGAACCATGAGGCCAGGAGAAGAAAATAAATTTTTTCCCATTTGATAGAGTTAGAATAATCAATTTAACACAATTGTGTTGAACCATGAGGCCAGGAGAAGAAAATAAATTTTTTCCCATTTGATAGAGTTAGAATAATCAATTTAACACAATTGTGTTAAATTGATTATTCTAACTCTATCAAATGGGAAAAAATTTATTTTCTTCTCCTGGCCTCATGGTTCAACCATGAGTAAGGTTCAACCAAGTAAATGTAACTTTGAAACTTTTAGTTTTGTGACTTTTTTGGTTTTTTACTTTAGCATAAGAAATTTTAATGTATTTTTTAGCTACTAAGTTTATAACGTCAAAAACCATTGTTATGACATTGTTTTTTACATCTTTATGTTAACTTCACAATCATTTTAGAACTGATGAAGTGCAGGAATACTGCACGAAACGTATTCTATTAAAAAGATTGAAATAGTTTGATCATTTTTTTAATTCTCCTTGACTGATAACCTCAATTACAGTGAGATTTTCTCCTCACTCACTTTTTACATTTAAATATTATACAGTCGTACTCCTTGATAGATATATATATATATATATATATATATATATATATATATATATATATATATATATATATATATATATATATAAGCAAAATCATTGGCTAATACTCGTAAAGTGAATGTGAATTTAGTTGGAAATATATAAAATGATGAAGGGTCATCATTCCATACATTTCTGTGCAACTATATACACCGGTGTTTCGGCCTATTTGGGCTTCGTCAGTATAGTGTAGCAAGTTAAAAAAGTTGTTTGTTAACTTGTAAAAGGATTACTACAGGAGCAAGGTTACCATTTTTGGTCAGATTGTTAGAAGACCCGCAGTCGCAAGGCTACAACTAACATTGCCAAGGAGGTAAGGCTACCTGAGGAAATGAAAAGCCACAACATTATTAAATAAACTGATGTTGGATAATCGAGTACAAATATAAAAATAAATAAGCAAAATCATTGGCTAATACTCGTAAAGTGAATGTGAATTTAGTTGGAAATATATAAAATGATGAAGGGTCATCATTCCATACATTTCTGTGCAACTATATACACCGGTGTTTCGGCCTATTTGGGCTTCGTCAGTATAGTGTAGCAAGTTAAAAAAGTTGTTTGTTAACTTGTAAAAGGATTACTACAGGAGCAAGGTTACCATTTTTGGTCAGATTGTTAGAAGACCCGCAGTCGCAAGGCTACAACTAACATTGCCAAGGAGGTAAGGCTACCTGAGGAAATGAAAAGCCATAACATTATTAAATAAACTGATGTTGGATAATCGAGTACAAATATAAAAATAAATAAGCAAAATCATTGGCTAATACTCGTAAAGTGAATGTGAATTTAGTTGGAAATATATAAAATGATGAAGGGTCATCATTCCATACATTTCTGTGCAACTATATACACCATTCTAGCACGGGCCATCGCACGAGACGGTTGTGTTATTGTATTCGTTCCTCATTGTAAAAGCTAATTATTTTAAAATGTATGTGAATGTGTTTTATTCTAATTATATTATTATCGTGTATTAAACTAGTAAAATGCAAAAAGAAGTTTGTCTATTATCGATTAACGTAATATCGGTTTTTTGTGCTTCATTGTCGGTCGGTGTTATCGGCAGTCAGTGAAAAGAAACAAAAAATAATAATAATAAACCTCAACCTGTTAGTCCAGGAAATAAATACAAAAATTTTTACTAAAGTGAATGTTACAGCAGTGAAAGATGCAAGGAAATAGCGATGGTGTACCTCCAGTTACGACTAACTCTGGATACAACTACCAACCACAATGCCCTACAACTATACCAAGTATGCAGGCAAGTACATATATGCTTTCTAATGTAAACAATATGCCATTACATCCCACTCATATTCAACCTATGATGTATCAACAGCAATACAACCACATGATGCATCCTGTGCAAACATATTACATGGGATTATCAAATCAAATCCAAAACCAGCCAATTCAAATAGCTGAAACTCTGCACCCACAACATGATTCAAACAGTAATGCACAAAATCAATGGAAATCCGGGGAACTAAACTCCGAATACTACAGTGACTCAGACATAAAGGGAGACGTAGATATACAATCAATCATCAGCGCAGACTCAGTAGTAGATAGACCAAACGACTTCCAAGAAGTAAGAAGCAAAAAGAGAAAGATATTACCAAATAGCCCAAAAGAAACAAGAAAACGCCCAAATCATGAAATCAAAACCCAAAACCGTTTTGAAAAGCTAACATCTATAACGTCTACAGAAAAAAACGAAACTAGTAATGATATTACCCCTCAAGAGAACAAGGAGAAAGTACCACCATTTATTCTCCACTACGTTGAAAAAATACCTCCATTAATCAAAATATTAAATAATACAATAGCGCAAAAAGACTACTATTACGAAGTACTTAAAGGAAATAAAATAAAATTGCAGGTAAAGTCGTTAGAAAACTACAAAAAAGTCAAAAAAGTACTGGATGACAATAAAGTAATACGACACACATATACATTAGAAGAAAACAAGAAATTCAAAGTGGTACTACGTAACCTGCACCATACCACTGATCATAATGAAATAAAAACTGCATTACAGGAAAAAGGACACACGGTGAACAGTATAAACAGCGGATACTTAAAAAACCAGCAAGGTTCCCCAAAAAATCTTTTCTTCATTGATCTTGAAAAGAAGGAAAATAATAATGAGATATTTAATATCACCTTACTGTTAAATGCAGTAATAAAATTCGAGGAACCCAAGAAAAAATCCAAACTGGTACAATGCATGAGATGTTGCTGCTATGGACACACTAAAAGCAACTGCACACGTCCAATGAGATGCTACAAATGCGCTGGAAAGCACGACTACAAAACATGTGAAAAGAAAAAAGAGGATGGTAGAGATCCAAAATGCACATTATGCAGTGGAAACCATCCTGCCACTGCAAAAATCTGCAAAGTATACCAAGAAATAATCAAAAGACGTTTCCCAAATGAAAACATAGTACCAGTAGCATTACAAACACAACGACAACAACAACAACAAAAGAAGCAGCTTATGCCTGTTACCCAATCACACCAAACAATCCCGCAACAAACAAATCCACAGATCCCACAACAACCTACTCCACAAAATGCACCAACACCCCAACAACAATACAGGCCAACATATGAGCAAGTTGCCAGTGACAATAATATATTATCCATTCTTCAAAATACAATTACAAACCAACAACAAATAATGAACCAAATGGCAGCAGAAATAAAATCACTTAGAGAACAACTCACTCAACTAACAAATCTCTTAATTAGAAATGGCCCAACTGTATAAAATTGCCCTTTGGAATGCAAACGGCCTTGCCAAACACAAACAAGAAGTAGAAGTATTTCTTGCGCACAACGACATTGACATTCTTCTAATATCAGAATCCCACTTTAACAGTAGTTCTTACTTTAATATTAAAAATTATTTAATGTACCACACAACACATCCAGAAGCTGACAGGATAGCCAGAGGAGGAACGGCAGTGCTCATTAGACACCAAATTAAACACTATGAGTTACCTAAATTCAGTAAAAACTTTCTACAGGCAACCAGTATCGCAATTGAAGATTGGCTAGATCCATTAACAGTATCAGCGGCATACTTCCCACCAAATAAACAAGAGATGGAAGAATACTTCTTGTCTTTAGGTCACAGGTTCCTAGCAGGAGGTGACTACAATGCGAAAAACATAGCATGGGGCTCAAGACTAACAGCGCCAGGTAGAGGTAGAGTACTATATAACATCATCCAAGAACTGCAATTGAGTTACCTATCCACAAATACTCCAACGTACTGGCCTAAGGATCCAGCTAAAATACCAGACCTACTTGATTTCTTCATAGTTAAAGGCATAGGAGCTGGTTACCTAAATGTAGAATCAAATCTAGACCTTTATTCTGATCACACACCAATAATAGCACAAGTTAGTGCCACAATTATAGAAAAAGAACTTCCTGTAATGCTGTTCAACAAGAATACCAATTGGGAACCATATAGAAACCAAATTAATGCAGAAATTGACTTAAAAATATCATTAAAAACAAAAACAGAAATTGAAACTGCAGTAAATCAATTAACAAACATCATCCACACTGCTGCGAAAAATGCAACACCAGAAATATCAAATCACAAAAAAAAAACAACACTGCCCAGTAATAATAAAAAAGAAAATAGCTGAAAAAAGAAAACTCCGAAGGATTTGGCAGCGCAATAGATACCCGACAAACAGGATAAATTATGACAAAGCTTCTAGAGAATTGAAAGAGCTTATTAACAATATAAAGAATGCATCATTTAACGAATACTTAGAAAATCTGACAAGTACAGAAGATACAGACTATTCGTTATGGAAAGCGGTTAAGAACTTAAAAAGACAAAATGAACAAATTCCTCCGATTCGTAAAAGAGACCGAACATGGGCACGCACTGACGAGGAAAAAGCAAATACCTTCCGAGAATATCTGGAGGAAGTCTTTCAACCTCTTCCATCGCAAAATACGCCTGAAATAGAAGCTAAAATCAAAGAAACTCTTGAAGCTCCATATCAAATGTCCCAAATTCCAAAACTCTTTAAGGTCAAAGAGGTACATGAGACAATAAGAAGAAACTTAAATCCAGATAAGGCTCCAGGGTTTGATCTGATCAAAGGCCGTCTTATTAAAGAACTCCCAAGAAAAGGGATTGTGCTAGTAACAACAATATTTAACGCGGTGCTACGATTAGGACACTTCCCTGCCCAATGGAAAGTTGCCGGGCTTATACTTATTCCAAAACCTGGAAAACCAATAAATGAAGTAACATCATACAGACCAATCAGCCTGCTGCCAGTTCTTGGTAAACTCCTAGAAAAGCTACTCATAACCCGACTGACTCCCATAATAGAAGAAAACCACCTGATTCCTGAACACCAATTCGGATTCAGAAAGGATCATAGCACAATTGAACAGATCCACAGAGTAGTGGACGAAATAAATGAAGCATTTGAGCAAAAAAGTTACTGCACGACTGCTTTCTTAGATGTGAGTCAAGCTTTTGATAAGGTTTGGCATAATGGACTACTATTTAAATTAAAAAAATCACTCCCCCACACACTGTACATTATTATGAATCCTACCTAAAAGAAAGATATTTTACTGTAAGGTACGGACAGACAACATCAGAAATCACATTGATAAAGGCAGGGGTACCACAGGGCAGTGTTCTTGGTCCACTTCTCTATCGTATGTACACAGCTGATCTTCCAGTAAGCAACCAAACAATCACAGCTTCCTTTGCAGATGATAAAGCGATAATGGTCAAACACAAAGACCCAGTCATAGCCGCAAGAATTCTCCAACAACATCTAGTGAAAATACAGGACTGGACAAGAAACTGGAGAATCAAAGTCAATGAAGTAAAATCAGTGCAGGTTACATTTACCAAATGCAGAGGTACAGTGCCACCTGTTACACTAAATGGACAAGATCTGCCTCAATCTGACAGCGTTAAGTATTTAGGGATGCACTTGGATAAAGGACTGACCTGGAGAAAGCACATTTTTAACAAACGAAAACAACTTGGCTTAAAACTCAGCAAATACTACTGGCTATTGGGCTTAGTTTAAAAAACAAATTATTGGTGTATAAAGTAGACTTAAAACCAATATGGACATATGGTGTACAACTATGGGGTACGGCTGCAAACTCAAACATAGAGATATTTTTTTTTTTTTTTTTTTTTTTTGGGAGGTGAGAATCTTCTAAAGACTTCTGGGAAGGTGTCCCAGGTGTGTTGGATTCAACTCTCTACGCCTAACCGTAGCAAGCCGCCTACCAACTAAACTCACCTCCTCTTTCTCCAACCGGCGGGCCAGGAACCGACCTTAGCGGGCATAGCTCTGACCCACCAGCTTTGCTCGTCACCCCATCTAGCACTCTCTGCGTGCGCTCTGTGACTGTCATGACAACCCGGTTTCGCCACCCCATCCACGCATGCAGCCAGCCAGGGTCCGTAAGGCAACCGACCTATCTGCATGATAATGGGTGAGGAGGCGCGACCACGCTATCATCCCATCCACCGTAAACTGGCAAAGAATTACTAAACAGCCAGTGAGAACAACTAAACTTTCATTCCCCACCCCCTGTAGGAGTGGCCCATTCATCTATACACTCACAACATAAGATATAAACACATGAAAAACAAAACATCTAACATTTACTAACACTAGGATTAAAAATCCTTTTATTTTAAAGGACACTGCCCCGGCAGAAGTGGGAGTTGTATATTGACTGCCCACCCCGGTCGGTGCAAAACGACACATGTTCAAAAGAAATACAAACAGATTATCTTTGTTGGAGTCTCCTCTCTCTTTCTTCCTTATGCTTCATCGTTTCAGTGACAAATCCAATGATCAAGTCAAACATTTTTTCATTCATAATGGCTTTATGCATTAATTCTTGGGGCTCACCCAGAGGGGACCCCATCCTCAGCTGCAGCGAGGTTCGCCCTGCATGATATACAGGGCATACGAATATCACGTGGTACGCGTCATCTACCACTCCACACTCGGTACACAGATCGTCCTCAGTCTTTCTTATACGATATGTATATGCCCGAAAGGATCCATGGCCCGTCAAAAATTGTGTGAAATAATAGTTAACGCGCCTGTGTCTGCATTCATACCACCTCACTACATCAGGGATAAGGGTCCTCGTCCAGGCGGCTTTGCCTGTTTCTCTTGACCACTGATCCTGCCAACTTTCCAGGCTTCTTCTTCTTTCTTCTGGTCCTGAACTTATAGCTCCGTTACCCCTTCGATGCATTCGTACCCTCTCCTCTGTCAGAATGTGCACCGGCACAGCTCCGGCCACTACCTGTAGAGCAACGGTTGATACGGTTCTGTACGCGCTGCACACTCTGATCAGGGGTTTTCTTTGTGCTCTGAGAAGCATGTCTCTGTATTTGGCTTTATTTACAACTTCATGCCATACTGGAGCCCCGTATAATATTATTGACATAATGGATTGTAGCATTACTGCCCGTTTGTGTGATCCAGGGCCTCCTATATTCGGCATTAATTTTTGTAGGACTGAGGTCCTTGCCTCCGCTTTCCGACATGCTTCATGTATATGTGGGCCGAATGACCTTCTGTCGTCGAAGATTATTCCCAAATACTTAACTGTTTTCTGGGGTTTTAGTTCGGAGCCTCTGAACCGAAAATTAATGTCTTTTCGATCCCGCCGTCCCCTCAAGATAATTATCTCAGTCTTTTCTACTGCCAATTTTAAATCGTTGTTCTCTATCCATTTCGCGGTTTTTTCTATTGCTGTGTTTACTTTATGTATGATGCCCCGATTCGTGTCGTCCTCGATTAGTAGGGCTAGGTCGTCTGCGTATGCTATTGCCCTTACTCCTAGTGTTCTATTTACCTCTAGTACCCCATTGTATAATATGTTCCATAATGTGGGTCCCAGGACTGACCCTTGGGGTACTCCAGCAGTCATATTCATCTTATTTTTCTTCGTTATGCATACGCTTCTTTCCGATAGGTAGTCCTTTATTATATTGGACATGTAATCCGGGGCCCCCAGCTCGACAATCCTGTCGATGATGAGGCCCCAGTTCGCCGAGTTGAAGGCATTTTTAATGTCCAATAGAACAAGTACCACCCACCTCTTTCTACTTATTTGTGCCGCGTCTCTAATCCAGATCGCTGCGTCTACTGCTGATCGACCTTTTCGAAATCCGAATTGTTGACTGGATAGAGCTCTCTCACTTGCCAATACCCCTTCCAGCCTCTTCTTCACAAGAATTTCATAAAACTTGCCAAGACAGTCTAGAAGGCATATCGGCCTGTAGGAGGATGCCGAGTCGGGGGGTTTCCCAGGCTTGAGTAGCAATACCAGATTTGCTTCCTTTAATTCCCTGGGAAACTCTTGATTCCGCAGTAGATTGTTAAATACTCTTCTGATCAAACCTGGTTTCTCTGTTGCTATTATCTTCAGTGCCTCGGGTGGCAGACCATCGGGGCCGGGAGCTTTACCCGATTTGATTTCCTGACCAGCGGCTTTTATTTCTTCCTCCGTAAACTCCTCCACTACCGTGGGGAAAATCTTCAAGAAAGCTTGCTCCTCCTTGGCAGGAAAGAGAAGTTCCGCGGATTCACGCCGCTGGTCTTCGTCTAGTCTGTATGGGGCGATCATTTTGAGAGACTTCATTGTTATTTTGTATGCGTCTCCCCATATGTCATTTTCTAGCGCGTCTATCAGATTCTGCCACCTTTCCTTTTTCTCTTTCTTTATTTTGTTGTTTAGATTCCTCTTCGCTGTTTTATATATCTCATTGAGCTCGGGGTTGCCCTGGCTTCTTGTGTAATTCCTCCGAGCTCGGAGGCACACTTCCCGTAGTTCTCTTATCTCATCCGTCCACCAATAGGGGGTTCTTTCGTTATTTTTTGTCTTTTCTGTGGCCAACTCAACGGCATTAGCGAGTGTCTTCCTAAGTTGGCCGAGATCTGTAATTGCATCTTCGTCGATTTTTTTAATCTCCGACAGGTACCTGTTTTTGTTTAATATTTTCTCTCTTCGACCTATCGGTTTTCTTAGAACCCTCCCTTTAACCATCACCTCGTACGTTATGTAACAGTGGTAGGTGAATAACTGTTCGTCGAGGACATCCCAATTTTTTATGCGTCTGGATAGCCTTTCGGTTGCAATGGTTACATCAATATGTGATTTGCTAGCCCCTCTTACGAATGTGGGTTTGTTGTTGTTGAGTACATGGAGGCTAGCCTGGGCTATCCATTCATTCCAGAACTCTCCCTTCTCATCATTCATGGGAGAGCCCCATGACCTAGATTTTGCGTTGATGTCCCCGACAATCATTATTTGCTTCTCTCTTGTAGCGATGCTCATTATTTCATCTACTTTTTGTTTGTAGTCTCTGATGGGTATGTTTGGAGATATGTAGCATGCCAGGAGACAAAAATCCTTCATCTTAATGAGAATATAATTTCCGCCCCTGACTATGCCACGCACGCCAAGATCTTTATTTCTGAAGAGCACCGCCACGTTTTTGTTTGTATCCTGCACCCAGCCACCGTCCGACGTTATTTTTTTGTTAGGTTCCGGGACGATGAGTAAGTCTATTTTTAGCGTGCAGGCTTTCGCGTGGACGAGATCGTGTGCCCGTTTTGCGCGGCCCACGTTCACCTGCATTATCCTTATACCAGGTTGATCCTTGAGGTTCATTTTTGGTTCAGTTCCCTAGAGAGTTGACCCGTATCCGTTTGTATATATTGAACACAATAAATATAAATAAAATAAAGGTGTAAATATAAAATGAATAAATAGGTAAATAAATAAATAAAAGATTAAAATGGTATACTGGACAATACACAACACACTAAGATTTTTAAAATTATATGTGAAATTAAATTTTATATAAATAAAATTTATATAAATAAAATGTGTATAGATAAAATTTTCAAATAAATTAAATAAATAAATAAAAATATGTATGATTAAAATCGATAAATTTACCCTATAAAAGGTGATTTCCTGTTTCACTGGTGGGCTGTATACGGACCCACCTCCGTTCATCAGGAAACCACTTCTCACCCTTTCGCTTTTGTTTCTTTTAATGTTTTATGTGTTCCCTTTCCCCTCCCCTGCCGTACACCCACGCCCTATAGGCTGGGCATGTCATGCGGTCCATTCTATGACCCTCTTCCTTACAAGTTAAGCAGTACGCAGTGCTGCTACACTGCACCGCTGTATGCCCGTTTTTAAAGCAGTTGTAGCAGCATGCTACCCTGCTCTCCCCTGTGCACTCATAGGTGCTGTGACCATAATGGAGGCACTTATAACACCTTACTGGCGTATGGCGTTCCATTATGGGGCATATAACCCAACCTATTACTATCGTTCTATACCTCCGTAGCTCTTCTGCTTTTGAGGGGCGTACGGCTATGGTCGCCACCTGTTCCCCATGCCTATTTATACGTAGCGTTTTGACATCTATTTCGTCCTCGGGGATACCGGTATATGTTGTTATCGCGCTTATTAGCTGTTCTTCTGTAAACCCAGGGTCTATTGCCGTGATGGAAAAATAATTTTCTTTCTTCCGAACAGCCATGCTCATTCCCGTTATTTTACTGTCCATCTCCTTCTTCAGTTTCTCCGCTGCTCCCTTCCCCTTTAGTTTTACGAGGATGTCTCCCCCTTCTGTTTTTTTTAGCCTATTTACTTTTAAGCCAATCTTCCCTATATCAATTTTCTGATTCATCTCTTTTAATACATCAGTGTATGATTTCCCCCCCGTTTTGATTAGGAGCGCTTCTTCCTGCTCATGCCTCTCCCCTTTATCCATCTCCTTCCCTCTGATAACTATTTCCCATACTATATTTTCTTTTCTCCCCACAAATTCGAGAGCTTTTCGCACATCTTCCTTATTTATCTCGTTGTTAACGATGACTCTAACGGTTTCCGGGGGCTTCTCCCTTTTTTTTATTATATTTATGGCCTTTACAGCCATTTCATACATTCCCTGTTCTCCCACTTTGGTTACATATGTGTACCACTGCCTCCTTTGGTTGGCCATAGAGCTTTTCTTTACATTTTCTATGTACTCTATGTCGCCCACTTTGCATTCCTCAATGATTTCTGCTACTTCTTCCCTGAGCGTTCTTATGACGCCCTCTACCCCTCCGTCTTTTATTTCGTTTTTAGTTATTATTATGCATTCTTTTTTTTCAATTGTCTCTTGCAGTCCCCCATGTTCCCACTTCGTTTTTTCAAACACCTTGTCCTCCCATTTCTTCTCGTGGATTTGACTAAAGGTGTCTATGTCTCCTCCCTTGTTTACAATTCCTATTATTTTTTCTGTTTCTTTTCTTTGTCTCTCTTGCTCGATCTTAATTTTACATTGTTCGCATCTTATATTTTTCTCCTCCCCTTGTGTTGTTTGATTTGGGCTAATTTTTCTGTTTTGCATAGAGTTAATTTCCCCTATGAGTTTTTTCATTCTTATTCTTTCGTCCTCTATTGGGCCTTCTGTATTAAGTATATCGAGTATTTGTTTCATTTTCCGTTGGACCTTTTCCCTGTCGGTTTCTTCTGGATATTTTTTGCTTTCTTCAAGTTTTTCTTTTTTGAATTTTTCATTTATCTCAAGGCTGTCCCCTTTTCTTTTTTTCATTTGCTGCATTTCTCTTCTGTCCTCTTCGTCGAACAAGAAGGCTGTTAAAACACTCTCCTCTATATCTTCCCAAGTTCCTCCCCTTTCTTCTTCCGTTTTTTCATCGTGACTTTCTGTGAAGGCTTTCGCTTCCAGGATTTTCACCGAGGGATCTTCCTCTTCTTTCTCTTCCTCCTCTTTTTCTTCTTCTTCTCTTGTATTAATTTCTTCCCCTACAAGTGTCGAGTGCTTTATGGCACCCGACCTGTTTAGTTTAGGCTGTTGATCGTGCCGTTGTAGCAATTCCCTTTCAAACTTTCTCAGCTCATCTTCATCTATTGTGCCGTCTTGCGACTGTTCTTCCCTATTCTCAATTTTACTAATTAATGCGTCGTCATTGTCCTTTTGCCTTTGGTCGTCGTTATTTTTTCCTTTAGGTTTTTTTGAGTTGGTTTTATTCATATGAATTCCCACGAGTCGGGACGTGCTACGCGTCCGACGTGGCAGTGCGCCCTTACCACGTTAAGGCTAGGTTCTTCGGGAGGTCGCCAGGTATCCCGAAGGGATCGTTTGTGATGCTCTAACCCTCGCATCTCTCATATCTTTGGCACGATGCCTTCCACCGTGATAGTGGGGATTATTTTATTGAGGTTTACTCCTCTAGGCTTTTTTATCACGGTTGCCTCCGGACGCAGTAGCAGCCTGTATTCACAGGCTACCTGGAATTTCCGCGTAACTGCTGCCTCCACTGTTACGCGGGATTGGGAGTGGATGTGTGTTGGGAAAGGTACTTTGGCGGGGTAAGACATGGCGGCTACTCGTTATGGGTATGTCGAAAAAGATTTCGAATAGAGATTTGTGATCGGAGTTCGACGGCAGAGCCCCCGCATGGTGCGTGGGGCTCCACCATCGACCCCCGGCCACAACGCTGGAGTGGGCGAGATTAACTTTAGGAATTAGAGTAGTCGCAGGGAAGTTGGAGGGTGAAATACGACTGCTGAAGGCGAAGGCGTCGCAACTGCTCGCCTCAGTTGCGCCGCCTTTTAGCGTCCAGCGGCGGTGTCCGGCGACCACCCGGTGCACAGTCGCTGGACGCTGGAACTGTTCTTGGTTTCATCGGTCGTGCTCCCCTCACAATTTTTTAGGGACCACGACCGGTTACTCGGCCCTCCCACCGTCGTCGAGGTAGAATTACAGTCCCAGGGAGAGCATAGAGATATTGGAACGCTTTCAGTCGAAGGTACTACGGACGATAACAAATGCACCTTGGTTTATACCTAACAGAGAAATCAGAGACGATCTTCAAGTAGCCACAGTAAAGGAGACAGTGAGTGAATACAGCAGCCGCTATTTGGTAAAATTAGAAAACCACCCTAATAATCTTGCACTAAACCTGCTGGATAATAGTGAGCAGACTCGGAGACTGAGGAGGCACAAACCACTGGAGCTACCACATAGGTTCTAAGCAGCAGTGAAGTGAAGTGTCGTGCAGTGCAGTGCAGTGAACTACTTACCCTTTCAGGGCACAGTTCAATAATTTAAGAGGCTAGTGGAATCTTTGTTATCATTGGATGACAAATCCAAATTTATACTTACACCCCTTTGAACAAACAACTAACATGCTTATAATTTTTTTGTTTATTGATTGCATGTAGTGAATAACCTATAATAAAAAAAAACTATATACACCGGTGTTTCGGCCTATTTGGGCTTCGTCAGTATAGTGTAGCAAGTTAAAAAAGTTGTTTGTTAACTTGTAAAAGGATTACTACAGGAGCAAGGTTACCATTTTTGGTCAGATTGTTAGAAGACCCGCAGTCGCAAGGCTACAACTAACATTGCCAAGGAGGTAAGGCTACCTGAGGAAATGAAAAGCCATAACATTATTAAATAAACTGATGTTGGATAATCGAGTACAAATATAAAATACTAAATTCACATTCACTTTACGAGTATTAGCCAATGATTTTGCTTATTTATTTTTATATTTGTACTCGATTATCCAACATCAGTTTATATATACATAGCTCGATCAAAGAACACAAAACTTTACGAAAACCTCAAAAAAATAAAGGAAGGATGAAAATTTGGGAATAGGTAGTTGAAACTGTCTATTATTATACAAGAAAAAGTTTACGATTCTACATCCCCTCCATTTTACAAAAATGGAGAGGAATACCCCTTCTCGGGGGTGAAAAATATACATTCAAAATAAGTCCGGAATGGGATAAAATGACTAATTCTAAGCAACTAAGTCAGTACTTTTCGAGTTATTTGCGAGTGAATATGTTCATTTTTAACAAAGAAAAACATGTTTTGGACGGTTTTTCGTACATAACTCAAAAAGTAAGTATTTCATCGAAAAAAATGTACTTAATAGCAAAAATATAGCTAATAAAAAAGTGAAAAAAATGCTGTATGCATGAAGTCTGTAGACCCAGTAGAAGCAGAGCTATAGCTAACGAAAGGTAGGTTCTTTTTCGTCAAATTCCAAATCGATTATTTCAACGTGAAATAACCAAAAAACGGAGCACTTTTCGGGGAAAACATTTCAACTTTTTTAAAGTGATTAAACAAAGGTTAACTTTTGTTTTTCAAAAAAACTTCTAACATTAAAAGTGAGCTACGCTCAAAATATTTGGTAAAAAGAATCGCGAAAATCTCCCCTAATTAGCATCCCAAATAAAATTAATCGTTACCGCTTCACAAGGTACTTTCCTTATGTATTCTTTATATGATCTGTAAGTTTCATTGGTTCAAAGTGCTTCTTTTTGAAAAGGCTGTAGTTAAAATGGCTTGAACCAGTCACTAATCACGAGTGTAGGGGAAGAGTGGGCATTAGGGTGGATCGAAAAATCGAAGTTTCGAAAACTGTTTTGGAATAGTGCGCAAAAGTTGAAAATTGGTATTATAAACCTAATCTTTATTTGCAATTTTTCAAAAAAATTTCATCTTCTGCCCTCTACCGGGGGTTGAAAAAATAAAAAAAGATAAAAAATACGAACTTATGATTTTAATTGAAAAGTTAAGTAATAAGTACATATTATTATAAAAATGATTTCCAACTGAAATATTTTTGAAATACCTATGTCATATTTATTCTTCCACCCACTCCATACCCTCCCCCTTAATTTTGATTATTTACTGTTTGGAGTCTTTTTTGGACTCAAATTTTTGCCTTGATAAAACTGTCTCTTTTTTGTGACCCAATAACCGATGAATATGCTTCAGTTACGAGAATCACGATTCTCTCTACAGATTGGGTGTCACAGGGAAATGCAGCGATATCAATGATTTTCAAAGGAGATCCGGAAATAATACTTTTCAAATCCTCTACTTTCAAACCTTGAGGCAATGGAGGACAAGTTATTTTATTGTTTTGCCAATCAATAAGATCAACATAGTCATCTGCGTCAAAATTAATTTGTGGAATAATAAAAGGTCGGATGTTAGATGAATCATTATTGGCCTTAGTTTTTGCATTGAGAATGCACGAAGTGCAAGCTCTCTTATATGCGGACGAGTGTTTTGCAGCATACATAGCAGAAGTTTTTCCGGATGTACAAAGTAGGCATTTATTTGAATTTCAGGGTCTATAACACTTTTCAAATTTTGCTCTAGGTATCGACTACGCTTTATTGTTTGTAAAACATGCTTTGCACCATTCAGACATGATGAATTGCATTTGATCTGAAAGCATAAACCGTGACAATAAATTTGGTCAGTTCCTTTAATTCTGATGTTGGATTTTCAGTACTAACATAAAGACGTAGAATGCGATTCGCCAACGGGAGCCATCGAGAATGACTCAACTTTACAGGCCTTCGGTTTAATAAATCGACAGAAAATTCCCCTGTAGAAATTGCGACACAAATTTGAAACAAATATCGGCACTTAAGTCAATTAAATCTGCACTATTTGATTTCCTATAGTTCCTACAAAAGCTCTTGGTCCTTGAGTTTGACCGTCAAGCTTTTGGAAAAGATGCCTTAAAGACAATTCATTAGAGTGAAGCTGTCAGTCAAATCTTTGTAAAGGGCGGCCTAACTTTAACTCTACTTGAGAAATTACACCATTTTTTCTTCCCGTATTTACCACAGTTCCGTCACATCCTACTACCACTAGTTCTTCTACATTAAACCTATAGCTCTCTAAAAAGTTCACAATACTTCGACAAATGCTTAGAGTCGATTCAGAAAGGGACTAAAAATATGGAGCCTGGCTCTTGAACTAATGAAACATGCTCTTCGATTGCGGGTTTTCTGTGGTACTTGCCTTCAATATTTTCGATAACGAAAGTTTTATCTTTCCTTCCGTCAAAATATATGGTCTTCAAAGTTCGGGGAAGTTTTGTATAAAACCTTTTCTTTATTGGTCTCTGGCTCTTCTCAGTTTGTTTCTTTCTATTATATTTTTCGTGTTAGCAATGATAACAATTCAAAGGTCTTATAGCGCTGCCGTTGCCAGAGCTACTGCAGATCTGTCCGATAGCCCAGTGGTCACAAACTTTGGCCAAGGCAGGAAGTTTAAAATAATTTTGTGAACATTGAAACGGTAGAATTAATAAACATTACTGAAAGTCCAAAGGCGCAGCACCCCCGCACCCCTAAGATTGGACTAGACTAAACAAACCAGGACCGCCAGGACCGGGCTTCTGTTAATAATGCCAATTTTTTTTTCGTTTTTCAAAAGCCTGTAGAGGGCAGAAGATGTATATTTATCCAAAAGTCCTAATAATACTTTCTTATTGTCGTTACTAAAGGTAAATTTTGGTGGGTATTCCAATTCAATTTGTCAATTTTTTTTTATTTTGTGATTATTACTCCAACATTTTTTTTTTCGATTTTCAAAGGTCGGTAGAGGGCAGAATATGTCATTTTATCAAAAAGTTGTAATAATACTTTTTTATTGTCGTTACTAAAGGTAACTTTTGGTGGGTATTCCAAATCCATGTGTCAATTTTTTAAAAATTTTGCGATAATCGATCCACCCTAGTGGGTATAGTGGCCACTACTTGTTACTGCGCAGTACGGTGTTGCTATACAGCGACGCACGCGTCAACTATTCCATTGGTTAGTCGTCTTATATGTGTTGAAGGTGGAAGCTGTTCTGATCACCTGTTTAAAAGTTATTGAAAATTTTCGTATTTTTCAACGTCCTGATATAAGGTACGTGTATTTAATTAATTAATAGGGGAACAGTGGGCAAAGTGGCCATGATAAGGAATATTTTTTTTATCTTGAAGAAAATAAATAAGAAATAAACTATATATTAACATAAGATACCCTATATACTTAGCTACATAAGGCAATTTTTATTTTGACTTTATCACAGTAAATTTTCTAGATATATATTTTTTACTCAAACCCTACCAAATGGCCACTTTGCCCTTCGGGTTAGGGCAAAGTGGCCATGAGGTGGCCACTAGTATACAAATGAATCTGTATACTACATAAAAGTGTATTTTAGAACAAAAAAGTTTCACACAGAGTTTATTTACAAACGTCACAAATAAAGTCATTGTCTTCTTCTTCACACCCGGCACAAGCCTCATGTGCCCATCGTAAACAGTCGGAACACCTTATCCATCCTTCATTTCCATTGACTTGGAATATAAGTCCTCGCAGAAAAGGCAATCAGTATCAGTATCACTCACGTCACTTTCAGAGTCATTAAATAAAGCACGCTTCACTGATTTTGATTTCATTTTCTGCTTTCCTTTACTTTTTTTCTTTGTTTCCTTCATTCCGCTTGTTAACCTGTTTTCCTTTTTTCAATTCCAGCTTTATTTTCTTAGGCCTTTCCTTTTCTTCTTTTTCTGCTTTTGTGGCTACTAGTTCCATCTTGAAAGGACTTGAGGTCAAAACTGCAGCTGTTCCTTTTTTTCGTTTATTTTCTCGTTTGAGAATATTTGCTTTAGGGATTGGAACAATTTCCTGTGGGCTTATAGCAAAAGTATAGTGCCTCTTGGCCTTGGAGATGCTGCTTATATCACATGAAGTACTGCAATGAGGCAGTGGGCTAGGCTGGAACGTTGAAGTACTTGGCTTTGGCGAATCTTGGGCTTGGGAGATTAAAACGAATGTATAATTTGGATCTCCGGATCCTACAGTGACATTTTGGGTGTGATCATTGGAAAACATAGGAACTGCAGCGTTGGATGCCGAGGTAACTGGTCGGAAATCTACCTCTTCAGAAGGCGGATTCTCTGTACTTTCAAGTGGTGTCTCTTGACGTCGAGGAATATTTTGTTGCAAATCTGCAATATCTTTTCCTGGTACCATAGTAGAAGTTTCCTCTTGGTCTTCAACAGCTAATTCTTGATTTTCAGCTTCTTGAAGAGAGGTAGAACCTTGCACGGAGATTTCTGTGGTCATAACTGCAGCCAAATACATGTCAGTAAACTTCTGTCTGTTTATATGAACTATGCCACATTTTCCAAACCCCTTTAACGCTATTGTTGGAGTAGCTGCAAGTGGAAATGCCTCTCCAAGAAGTTTAGACACCTGATACTGTGTCACTAGCCTACCAGGATTATTACGCATGAATCTTTCGATTGCTTAGATATAGTAAGTATTAAAAGGCTCCATGAAAGAAACGTCGAGTGGCTGCAGCTTATGACTACAGTGGGGAGGAATGCAAACTACAGTTGTATGATTTTCTCTAGCCCTTTCAATGAAATCTAGATTTTTTGTATGGGTCGAATGTCCATCAAGTATCAGCAAAACTGGGTCGTCTTCGGATGGCTTCGCAAACTTCAAGAAATGGTCAAACCATTGTGTGAAAATTTCAGTTTGCATCCACCCTGAAGGATGACAAACAAAAGCTGTTCCAGGTGGAGCGCCGTGTTGAAGTTCCACTTTCATCCGCTGTCTAGGGAAGATGATAAAAGGAGAAATAAAAACTCCCCCAGCTGACATTGAAATTACAAATGTGGTGAGAACACCTCTCTCTGCAGATGTAAGAGAGTCAACTTGCCGTCGCCCTTTTAGAGCAAAAACCTTTAAAGACTTTGACTGAACAGTCGTAAGTCCAGTTTCATCAACATTGTAGACCCTATAAGGAGGATACAAATGATTTTTTTGAACATCCTCCAAAATGTCAAAAAACCTATTTACATTTGTTTTGTTAAATGATTGCGCCCTTGCTGCTGAAGTCGCCTCAGGTTTTCTTAACACAAGCTCAGGATGGCGCTTTCTGAACCCAGTTACCCAATCTTTTCCTGCAAATTTCGTTTCTTTATTGAAACTGTGAGGGATGTTATTTCGTTCAGCCAGTTGGTAAGCAAGGCTGCGCAAGTCAGCTACATTGATTCCAAAAAAACGCACCTCCATCTCCAAGAGATAATTTACCAACTGCTATTCTTGCTCTTCGTTGAAAATAGCTCGAAAATTTCCTAATATTTTCTTGTTGTCAGTGGCGTCTTGATTTTTATCTAGTACTCGACGTTTTAGTGTGTTCCTAGACACATTAGGTGCGTTCGCGGGTACAGTTGACAAATTGTCGCCGACAATTTCTAACCTCACTTAATAAAAATAATACCGTTAATAGATAAATATACAAGGTATATTTACTTTTAATTAATATTAATAACTAATTATTAAATTATAATAGGTAAATATACCTTGTATATTTATCTATTAACGATATTATTTATATCATTTTAAAGTGCGCATGCGTTTTGCTGCTAATTTGTCGCCGACAGGCACCCGCGAACGCACTTATTGTAAGCTTTAGCAGCCCTTTGATAAGGCATTCCGTCATTCTTCACGGCATCGATTGCTCTTTGCATCGCTGCGGGGTCCCATGACTTACTCTTCCTCTGATATTTAGCCACCATCGCTACAACTGAAAAAAAAAACAATGCTTTAGAATTACATGTTACATAGAATTAAAATATGAAAGTATCACGGTGTTTTCACCTTAAATAAAGCTACAATAATCGGATACATTACTTGCTAAAATAGTTCTGTGGCAGGTAAAAACCCTATACCAGGCTTTAATTCGTAAGAATTCAAATAACAAACACGTTATTATGCTTTTTCAAATGCTCAATAGTTGTGTAAACAACATACAATACTATTATTTTTCAATAAAAATACATTTTACTTTATGTCGGGCATAGTGGCCACAGACGTGGCTACTTTGCCTTCTTCGTCGCAGCTAAACGAATCGAGCCAGGCGTTACACAGACACATCATTTTCTAGCCTAAACACACCTCTTTTAAGACGGTACTATCATCTGCCTGTATTATGAATGAAAGTTTACTTATACCTATGTAAAATTTGAACAGCCATAGCGTAACCAATTTTTGTCTAACAGGAAAACAAGAAATCCAAAATATTTAGAAAAGCAAAACGTACATTTTATTACTCTTTTAGATATTTGGTATTACTAATAATTTTTAAGGTATTTTGAAAAAAATTGGAATTTTTCTAAAAATTAAAAATAAAATTTATTTTCAAATCAATTTTTTCAAAAATGAGCACTTTGAACCAATGAAACTTATAACCAACGAATATAATATACTCTGATAGAAAGGTACGGCCCTGTAAGGTTTTAGCATAGGATTTTGCGTTCCAACTGAGTAGGTGCCATGGAAGTGCATAGCTGTTTCGACAGAGTGCCTTTCTCAAGTGATTTAGTTTACTATGGGTTTGCCTTTTTAAAGTCTTTAACTGAAGATGTTGAGGAGTAGGGAGCTGTTTGTCTCGAGTTGGTCATTCAGAATTATATCTGTATTTTTTAATTTATTAATTTCCATAGATTCTAATAAAGATAGCTTAAGGCCTTTATTTTGAATATGCAGAATTTGAAACCCTTCATTAAAAGAATGATTATGATCTAGAAGGTGAAGTGTGTATGTAGAAGTGTCCGTTTTCTATTGTTGAAAGCCCTTTTGTGTTCTGCTATCCGTTTGTCAAAGGTTCTGCCAGTTTGACCGATGTAAGTTTTCGGACAGTCACCACAAGTTAGTTTGTAGACACCACTCTGTAGTTGTTCTCTCTTTCGGCTCTTATTGTTCTTAATATATGTATTTGCTTAAGTTGTTTTTCTTTGTTAAAAATGAACATATTCACTAGCAAATAACTCAAAAAGTATTGACAGTGAAAAAACTCTATAGAACAAAAGTTGCTTAGAATTAGTTATTTTATCCAGTTCCGGACTTATTTTGAGTGTATATTTTTCACCCCCGAGAACGAGGTATTCCCCTCTATTTTTGTAAAATGGGGGGCTGTAGAATTGTAAACTTTTTCTTATATAATAATAGACAATTTCAACTACCTATTCCCAAATTTTCATCCTTCCTTTATTTTTTTTTGGGTCAGATTGTTCTTTGATCGAACTAATCGGCGAGTTCGACAATCAACAATTTTTTTAAATTACAATCGTAATCTTACTTAAAGCAAGAGTACCTTTTTGTACTAGAATACCTCACAATTTAATAATCAGTGTAAAAAATGCTTAAAAGTTAAAGACAAAAATATTATGCGATAAAATAACCGTTGCCCACCCAAAACGGACGCCTATGACCGGTACCAGAAATTCGATTTCCAGAAGGCGTACCAGTTTTCGATTTTCTGAATAGAAGCATTCTGGATATATTAAAAAAAACTAATTACAAGATGCCATGTTAAAAGAGCTCTCTCTATCTCCTTTAGGAAGCATTTTCGGACTGGGTGAATTGGATTAATTTGTCATAAAATTATCAGTAGTAATTGCACAAGAGCTCTAAAATTCTATATTAATTTTAGAGATCGAGTGCAATTTGTTGCGATTATTTCATGAATAAAACTGTTCAAAACCAAAATTTTATTGTAATTTATTTATGTAAGTACGAATTAGTTACAATTAAACACACAGTTGTCATAAATATTTTTGACGGTTGAAAGTCATCACTTTTATAATTTTTAAAACATTAATTGTCATTAATGTCACTGAATGTATTTTTTCGTAGCAACGAAGGGCATCTGACGTAATATACTTGACGACGGGAAATTATCAAAAATTATCAGTTTAATTTAGATTTCTGTATCTTTCTATTGGTCAGAATCTCCTATGAATGAAATAATCAAAAATTATCGGGTATAATATCACAAGAGAGTGAGAATAAATTGAAAATAATGCGACAGTTTTTCGAAAATTTGTTGTCTGGCAATAGACACGAGAGCCCGCAGGGCTCGAGTGGCTATTGCCCAATGACAACAAATTTGAGTAAAAATGAAGCATTATTTTCTTATTTATTCTTACTGTCGTGTGATATTGGTAAGATTATTTTTTAATACGTATATTATGGATATTTTCTTAAATGTGACAGTTGTCAAAACTAGGAAACTGCCATTAAACAGAAACAATCTACTTAAAAAAATTCTATCGGTAATTTTCTACAGTAGATAATTCTCAGTATAATTTTAATCTGATTGGACAGAATTAAACACGTGATCAAATATCTTACTATACGATTGGAAGTTAAAATCAGCAAAAAATAATCAGTTTAATTTTTATTTCTGTAGCTTTCTATTGGTCAGAATCTCCTATGAATGAAATAATCAGTAGTAATTGCACGAGAGTTCTAAAATCATCGAGTTGTTTCCCGAGTGACACTTTGACAGTTTTAATTTCACGAACCGAAGGGGATTGAAATTATGTCGAAATGTCACGAGGGCAACAAATCGATAATAATTTTAGAGATCGAGTGTAATTCGCTAAGATTATTTCATAAATAAAACTGTCCTTTAAATCATTTCATCAACTAATATTTTATTGATATCTCCACCTCAATATTTGCTAAACCTGTTTCTTGGTGTTCTCTGTAACAAGTTGTAAAACATTAATTGTCATTAATGTCACTGAATGTTCATTTTTGCGTAGTAACGAAGGGCATCTGACGTAATGCTTGCCGACGAGATATCAAAAAATTATCGGCATTAATATCACAAGAGAGTGAGAATAAATTGACAATAATGCAACAATTTTTCGAAAACTTGTTGCCTGGCAATAGACAGGAGAGCCCGCCCGCAGGGCTCGAGTGGCTATTGCCCAATGACAACAAGTTTGAGAAACAGTGGAGCATTATTTTCTTATTTATTCTTACTGTCGTGTGATATTCGTAAGGTTATTTTTTAATGCTTACATAAAAAATTCAAGTCTTTGTATAAAAACATTGAGTGACATTGATTCCAATTCATGTGACACACATTTTTCAACTTGTCAAAGTGAACAGCACAGTTTAGCAAATATTTAGACGAAGATATTAATAAAATATTAAAATTAAAACTATTTATAAATACAGTTTTATTCATGAAATAATCTTACCGAAGTAAATTTGAGTGCCTAAATTTGCCGATTTGTGTTCTCCTTGTGACAATTTGATATTAGATGCAGAACTAAAAGTTTATTATGGATATTTTCTTAAATGTGACAGTTGTCAAAACTATGAAACTGGTTGCAGTTAAACAGAAACAATCTACTTAAAAAATACCCACCAAAGATGTAATAATAATCTTATTGGACAGAATTAAACATGTGATGAAAAATCTGACTACACGATTGGAAAAGTTAAAATCATTAAAAAAATAATCGCTATAATTTTTATTTCTGTAGCTTTCTATTGGTCAGAATCTCCTATGAATGAAATAAGCTGAGGAATCTCTGTCTTCGTTTGTCAGGAAAGTTTCTGGACACTCTGTATAATTTAGAACAATATTCTGGCAAAGGAATAATGTAAATAAAAAACATTATTTATTTTAGTCGTATCTTTAATAAAAACTTAATTTAAAAATAAATTTTATTTTGGTTTTTGATACTTTGCTTGTATCCAAACTCTGTACATTTTTAAGAGTTTTCCTCGATTAACTTGTAGTCTTCTATCTGCCCGGTTTTCCACTTCTTGAAATCCACTGCCTTCAAACATCTGTTTAATTTCATCTACAAAAGATATCAAATCTGTACTGATATGACTGATAAGTAAAAAGGTCTAAGTCAAACATATCGACTTTGACTAAGTTTTTTAGTACGTTAAAAAATCGATAAAAAGCTAAATAAAAATAATAATTAGCTTAAATTAATAATAAGCTAATAAAAAAAGTAATAAAAATTGACTAATTTTCATCTCTATCCATCTATTCATCAAAAAATGCGTTCATCAAAAAATGAATTCAATCGCTTTTCCTAGCTTTTTATTGATTTTTTAACGTACTAAAAATCTTAAAGTCAAAATTATTGCCTTAAATTTTTTTTATCAGTACAGAAATTATAAATCGAAAGAATAAACAACACTCCTTATGGAAAAGTGGTCCAGGTCAAATTTAACGAAACTTTGGTCAATGATAGTTCTCAGTGAGTAGATTAAAAAAGTCCGTGGCACCTAGGTCTGAAAAACTATTCTTCTCGAGCTACAGCCTTCTGAAGTTCTTAAATTCAGGTACTGGCCGGGTTTACGTTAAGTGCACTAATTAACGATCAAGTGAATGAAGGGAGACTCATTTTCTTCATGCATATTTGCGTGTTGCATATGAATTCGTGGTTAAAATAGATGCATCGTATTTTAGTCTTCAAAAAACCTCCGAAAAGTACTGAGAAAGCTGAAAAAGCGCGATAGAAAATGTGTTGCTACAGCCACATAAGAATTATCATGTTTTCATGAATGGTTCAGACTTATCCAATAACAGCATATCTGCAGTCCCGCCTTATCTTTAGAAAACTACTGAACAGCGGCGATCTAGAGGGAATAGGGTAATTCACCCCGTAACACGGTCCAGAATTAAAGAAAAAATTGTTGAAATATGAAAATATATTAGCTGACCTGAAACTTACTACAGACAGACAAACTCAACCCAATTAACTCCACAGTTAGGAAAATTAAGGGAACTTATTGTAAATGTTATTATCTATGTCTTGTAGTTTGGGTTTGTCTATTTTATGTAGTAAGGGATTGGTGTTTTATTGGAAGTCGTCCTCTCTCCCAAGACAAATATTCTGCCACTGCTATTGAAGCGCCTTCAGAAAATTGAGGAACAACCACAATAAGTGCTGCTAGAGCAAAACAAGGCATCTTACGTTTTCACGCACGCAGAATAGAGTGCATCTAAAAATCATTAGATATGTCCACGAAGCAGTAGTTTTTGCAAACAGCTTAGATGATTTGCAAAGAATAATCTCTAGCATATCAGATATGAGTAAATTAAATAGACTTGATCTCAATACGAAAAGGAAAAACAGAGTACATACATGGTAGTAGGTAAACGCGAAATATTAATTACAATCTTCTATGGAAAAATCGGGTTTATGTCATCTTCGACTATCTGTATATTAAGATTTTGCTGATTTTGGTTAGATGCATCATATGTCGTGTTAACTAACGACCTATCAGGATACTTCAGTAGCACTGGCGGATCATTTGCCTTGGTGGAAGGGGGCGACTTCCAATAAAACACCAACCCCAAAATATATAAAATAGATAAACCCAAACTACATAAAAGACATAGGTATAGGTAATAACATGTGCAATAAGTTCCCTGTATTTTCCTAACTGTCGAGTTAATTGGGTTGAATTTGTCAGTCTGTAGTAAGTTGCATGTATATATATCAACGTGTAATAATCACGTTTCAACAATTTTTTCTTTAATTTTTCACTTCTTCAGTTTTCTGAAGACTTTTCGGAGGTTTTCTCAAGACTCAAATACGATGCATCTATCTTTGACCACGAATTCATATGCAGCTCGCAAATATGCATAAAGAAAATAAGTCTGTCTTTTTTCAGTAATAGATATTTTCATTCACTAGACCGTGAATTAGTGCAATTAACGTAAACAGAGTACCTGAATTTAAGAACTTCAGAAGGCTGTGGCTCAAGAAAAATAGTTTTTCAGACCTAGGTGCCATGAACTTTTTTAATCTACTCACTGAGGACTATCATTGACCAAAGTTTCGTTAAATTTGACCGGGACCACTTTTCCATAAGGAGTGTTGAGGGGTTCTTTACAGTTGAAACATTATCAAAAGAAAGTGTTTATGCTTTGGGTATAGAATAATAAATAATATACTACAATGCTTACCTTGTGTGAAAAAATACACTCTAGTACCATCACCTCTAGCATAAAAATTATCTCCTAGGCTTCTCCCGGGTTTAAATCTTAATTGTGCCATATCATATCTACCATAATCTCTAAAGAGTACTAAGCCCCCAGGTTTTAGGAATTTATAAATATTTTTTAAAACTTGCTCAAATCTAAAAAGGTGAAAAAATAAAATACCCATTTTTTGTAAACAGGCAACTGTTGCATTGTTAGATGAATCTGTTCTAATGTATTTCACGTTATTGGGGAAGATCTGTTATTCTAATAATTCCATTCTATTTTTCTTGTAAGAATAAGACCGAAAGGCATTATTCTTACAGAGGAATAAAACAGAAAGAAAATCTAACTGATTCTGATGCAAACATCATCTTCGAAAAACAGAGTAAAATAGAAAATGGAAAGAATACTGACAGAAACTGTTTGAAGGCCAAATATATGGAAGAGGAGGTGAATGATGGATCAAGAATATTGCAGCAAGTTTATTCTGCAATTACATACCGAAAGGGAGGTAAAGCAACCTTAATAAGATACAACAGAATTACTCAAACTAATGTACAACGAATCAATAGCAATAATCACAAAAAAAACTCAACAACATATACAACTCTGGGGAATCACCAACAGAATGGCTGAAGTCTGAGTTTGGCACTTAAAAAAAACTAGAAGCCAAAAAATGTGAAAAGTAAGTCCCGGCGCCAATTGATCCTAAGCGCATCCTACTATCAGTGCATCCGTTCGCAAGTCTCGCTTGGCAACGTTTGTCATCGGCGTACAGTTTTCTTGGGCCGTGGGACGCGTGACTCACCACCAGATGTTTTTTTTACTTGTTTTTGTTTGCGAGATGGACGTATCTGAAATGAATACGGATGGTACCTAAGTACAATTTATTATGATAAATAAAAATATTAGCATAGTCAACACCCCGAGTGAAAACTGCGTTGTCTTTGTCATTAAATTCTGAAACTTTTGGTAGACTAAATAAGCGGCGATACGAAATTAATAATCAAAGTTATGCCTTTACCAAAACAAATTATTAGCAAAATAAGGTGAAAAATGATTCATGTTACTTAAAACCGTGATCGATAAAAATATCGTATTACCCTCAAATTCAACTTGTCGGCATATTACATTTTTGTTTATTACATATTACATTTTTGTTTATGTTTAAAAATTAAAAACGAAATATGCAGATAGTGTTATTTTTTATGACCGATCAGTAGCGGAGGGATTATGAATTATGACTTGCAGTAATTGTAAATGATTGCGATCCTGCAGTAATTGTAAATGATTGTGATCCGAGCAGTAAATTGAGGAATAGGAGTTATGATCGGTAGGGAAGAGATTATTTTAAATATGTAGGTATTATGTGCAGAAATAAAATACTCAGTGTAAGATATCTTTTTATGCACCCGCTTATCATCAAATTCGATGTTTTCGAAAGTCATACCGCTACAACTACTAGGGACGTGTAAGATATTTTTAAAACGTTACTAGTTACAAGTACGGAAATACCGATTTTAAGTTGCCTACTCAATTCAGTACAAGGGTCAGATACCGTAAAATGAGGCTACTTTGTGACACTTTTTTAGTTTTTGTGATGATATAGTAGGTACATACATTTTCGGTTTATTATAATTTTAAAAATACCACCTGAAAGCTCAATCTCTCCTCTATGTTCAGTGAAAACTATAATGCGCTATATGTTATAGAAATCAAGACAATGTCAAAAAAGTTGTCACAAAGTCGCCCCATGGGTGGGGGTTTCTTTGTGACACGTAAATTTTTCTGCGATGTTTATATGGAATTCTAACTGTGGCACAAAGAAACACCCGCACATTATGTACAGCCATTTTAATATTAAATGGAGGTAACATATTTTGTTAAAATATAAATTTACTTTGGTAGAAATATCTTCTAAAAATTCTTCTAGGTAAGTCAAAGTTTGTGCACCAAACTAAAATCACCTGTTTTGGCATTGATCAAATCAGCTGTGGCATGACGTGCGAAGTTGCACATGAACTTTGGTTATTATTGCCCCCTAGATATCGCACATACTCTACTACTGAAATAAAACATTTTAATTATTCCAGCATTTCTAATGGCTCAGCCAAGTTATAAGTTTAACTTTAGAGGCGACTGTTACAAAGTAACCACATGTGTCACAAAGTAACCTCACTTTACGGTTCATCAGTATTTTGTAATCAATATTTGTACTCAGTACCACTGAGAACCGGTATCAAAAGTAACCGTTACATGTCCGCACTGATTTTACCCGTCTCTATTCGCCACGTCGATAGCCAACAGTTGGGTTGGGTGTGTTGGTTCAGTATGCGGCGCGCTAGAAAAATAAATGCACGGGTCACCCGTCCCGCCGGCGCAGGTTGTGTTTCGCTTGCTGTGAGAAAGTCAAACTTCCTCCAACTAGTTCGGGTTTATATAAATGCTGTTGGTACGAAAGAGGCTTTGTTCTCAGTACAAGTATTATACCAGAGATGTAAAGAAGTCAATTGTGACATAATGTATGCATGTCTGGTTAATTACAAGAATGCGTTTGATCGAGTAAGCCAAGATAATGCAAATACTGAAAGAGGAAGGAATTAACAACCAAGACCTGAAAATAATTAGAAACCTTCACTGGAATGAGACTGCAAATCTCAGAATTGAAGGTGAACATACTGAATACGATAAAATCATGCATGAAGTGAGACAAGGCTGTATTTTGTCTCCTTTAATCGTCAATCTCTATTTTGAAAGAATATTCAATAATAGTCTTTGCACGAAACTGAAACGAGCATTCTACTAAACTGGTACCGGCTAAACAACATAAAATTATGCAGATGACACTATAGTATTTGCGGATAACCTAGAAGACCTACCAGTCCTTATGAACAAAATCACACCTTACAGTTAACAACATGGACTCAATATAAACGCAAAGACAAAGATCATGATAATTAGCAAAAAAAAAAGAATCATAAAGTCAACCAAATCCCAGTAGAAAAAATGACGCACTACAACTATACCCTATTCCACGAATATACGTTTGTTTTGGATTATTTCGACAACGAATATTTTATTGTGCAAAATATGAAGAACGAAAATAAATTGCAAATTACATTGCTGTTTATTGGAATAATTATTAAAGCCATTTACTTTCGTACTTCTTATGTTGCACACTGAAATATTCGTTGTCGCGATAATCCAAAACAGACGTATGTTGGTGGAATGAACCATACCTCGGCACCATATTAAATGAAGAATGAAGCAACAACCAGGGGATCACCAAAAAGCTAGAACTCCAGTTAAAGAATCTCAGAACCTGGTTCAACACAACATCTGTGCAGCTTTTTCATTCTGCTGCAGACAAGGTAAAAATTGCCATGATGATCGCCATTATTCGTTACGGAAAGGCACATCAAGAAGTAGAAGAGGATAAAAAATTAGATTAAAAATATCTATAGATAAATTATAATTTTAAATATTTAATATGGCAATAAACAGTAAAATCGACTTACTTATCAGGATTGATAGCAGATAGTACAAATATCAGTACTATCACATCCATGCTATTTTCATCAAAAGGTACTTTCCATATTTGTTCAGTAGCATCCAATTCAAACGCAATACATCTCTCTGTATCATATTCTGGAGATTCTTTCAAAATTTGGATGGCTTTTGAAGAAAAATCTGATCCATACACCTAAAAAAACACATTTATTAATTAAATATGACAGGATCTGAATAACAAATATATTTCTCTCTATGTACATATATTATTCTTTTATATTTATGTAAGTTCTAAACTATTATGTGCCTTCTATCTAATGTTTATTAACATCAATTTCACATAAAAATATATTTATTTTGACATTTCCATTCTTCAATAAATCGTCAGTTTGTAAGAAAAAATTTTTTTTTTTATTTAGCTAATGCCTCGACAACTAATGGCCATTGGCATGGTAGGTACGGTAATTTTGAACAGTTAGGTACCTAGTGTCATGTGTAGTGTGTGTTGAGTAAGTGTCTTGTTACTTTGCAAAGTCGACGTCATTGTCTTTGCAAAGAGACGCTAATTGTATCCGAACGTCTGCGGTCCCTCCGGTGAGTACCGATCCCACAAGGACAGAAACTATATTCATTTATTAATTTATAATAAATGAAAAATTTCTGACCGTGGTGAGATTCGAACCCACAACCTTTCGGATTTTTTCGATCCAAAGGCAGGCGCTCTTACTACTAAGAAAAAATTAAACATCCCGTATTTCGGAAACAAAGCATTTGCGGACGTATGTTTATAAAGCAAATGGTCATTATTACTTCATGCAGAATTACCCCTTGTCGCACCCCAAGTTTGTCGCACTTATTTAGAAACACCCTGTAGTGATGAAGAACATGGCTAATTGTTAAAGTACCTAACTTTTGTATTATTCAACATAAGCGAATGAATCAAAAAACAGAATGTTGAGAAAACCTAAGGCTATAGTTGGGTTTTAATTTCAGTATTTTATAAATGCTAGAATATTCCACAGGGTGTTGCGAACTTTGAGAAAAAGACACAGTTTGATTCGTACACCCGGTATACAATGAAAATTTACCTTTTTAGCAACAATATTATTACTGCGATATTGTTAAAGAATATGGCTATAAGATGTTAAAAAATTACTTAAATCGGACAACAGGTTTAGGAGATATGAGACATCAAAAATGACTAATTTTTTGGGGTGCCCGTTTTCTCTGACGCGCAGTGTATTTACTAATTCTTCAAATAAATTGACAAATTAAAATCTCGCTTTAAATATCTATAACAAAGAAAGTTCGCCAGTTCAATTTTAAATTATCAAAATTGTATTGAAACACAATACAAATATAATCGACTTTTGGCTAAAATTAGCGTCTCTTTGCAAAGAAAATGACATCGACTTTGCAAAGTAACAAGACACTTACTCAACACACACACACACACACTACACATTACTCCTTTGAGTTAGTGATAAGTTATAGTCTAAAAAATCATTATGAAATTGACTGGCCAGTTGGTTGTGAAAACCAGTGCCAATAAAACAGAAAACACACACAATTAATTTTATCTGACAAATAACTATTCGTTGATTATTTGTTATTATTGAAACTGGCTCTAAATGGAGGAAAATTTTGCAATGGTTGAAAGTTCGTTAGCCGTTATATTGAGGGTTATTGCATAAAGGTTACACTGTACAATTTCTTACTTTTAAGTTTTTATTTGTAGAGTACTGTAAAATTGGGAATATAGTGTTGCCAACTCCACATCCGATTTCAAATATTTTTTTCTCCTCTGAACTATTATCATTCAATTCAGGAAATTCCGTAAATAACCAATGTCTGTCTTTGAAAAACCTATTTGTATGAATATCATAGAATGCATTCCAGTATTTATCAGCTTCACTCTCATATTTGTGAATATCGTCCTGTGTGAATTTTATAACACTATTTGCATTCACTTTATTTTGAGCTTCTTTTTCTTGATTTTCATCCCATTCAACATCATCCCTTAAAATAAAATTAGATTTTTTAGCTAAAATATATATTTCATATCACTGTGAAAAGTTGAGTAATTTAACAGTGTGAGTGTAATATATTCAAGGTTTTATTTCAGAAACAAGATGATTAAATGTCTGTAGTATAGTTGCCTCTAAATTTCTATCGCCCATTGAAAAAAGTAGTGGTATAAATGTTTAAGAAATTCAAGTAGCCGCTGCCCAGAAACGTATCACAATATTGGTTGTTTCACTGACACAAATTTATTGATATAATAATAATAATATAATGTAATAAAGGTCTTTATTTTTTCTTCAAGTACATACACTCAGTACACAAAACATACAAAATATACAGTGAGCACGTAAAGGTTGGAATAAATTCATTTTCTCGAGAATGGAGGATTTTGGAAAAAAATCCCAAAAGAGGTCAATTTTTATTTTTAAATTACGACTTTTTGGCATATATATCATACTAGTGACGTCACCCATCTGGGCGCGATGACGTCATCGATGATCTTTTTAAATGAGAGTAGGGGTCGTGTGATAGCTCATTTGAAAGGTAATTCAATTCTCTATTCAGTAATATAAACATTAACATAATATTTTATACAGGGTGTCCAAAAAAAAATTTTTTGGATTAAATTTATTGACATAAAAAGAAGAATGTATGTAATTTATTTAATTCAAAATACATTTTACTGCCCTCAGAAAGCAGAAAAAAATGTTTATTTGAAAAATAATCATGGCTTTTCGCTTAAATTAAATGTTTAAACTGTCACGGGGCTAGTGGGTGGCTGCTTTAATATTGAATTTAAGCAAAAAACAATATTTATTTGCCAAATAAAATTTTTTTCCTGTTTTCTGATAGCAGTTAAATGAATTTTGAAGTAAATAAATTACACACATTCTTCTTTTTATGTCAATAAATTTAATTCAAAAAAATTTTTTTTGGACACCCTGTATAAAATATTATGTTAATGTTTATATTACTGAATAGAGAATTGAAGTACCTTTCAAATGAGCTATCACACGACTCCTACTCTCATTTAAAAAAAAAACATCGATGGTGTCATCACGCCCAGATGGGTGACGTCACTAGTATGATATATATGCTAAAAAGTCGTAATTTAAAAATAAAAATTGACCTCTTTTGGGATTTTTTTCCAAAATCCTCCATTCTCCAGAAAATGAATTTATTCCAACCTTTACGTGCTCACTGTATATGCATAATATAATAACAAGAAAGAAAAAATGCCGAAGATCAGTTGGTACTGATTTCAAGAAATCAGCACCTCTGCTTTTCATCTTAAGCAAGAAAAAAAAATGATATTTTTTCCCATGTTCTGTAACAAATCAAAAACCGTGACTAATAGGAACATTTTGTAATTAAATATTGTCCAAAAAACTATCACATAGTCTATACATGCTACATAACAGGTCATTAACTATGGTACATATGTGTTACTCGCTTAGCAATTTAGTTTTAAGAGATTTCTTAAAAGATACAATCGACTTTAATTTTAATTCTTTAGCTAATCCATTATATATTTTTGATATTTGATATGTAAATGAGTCTTTGAATTGTTCTGTACGATGTGGTGAAGCTGTAATTGTATTTTTATATCTTGTATTGACATTATGTATGTCAGTTCTATATATAACTTTTTTAAAAAGATATGCTGGTAATAATGAGTTTTTGATGATTTTGTGGAATAGACAAGCAGCATGTAGATATCTTCTTTTTTCTATGCTCAACCATTTTACGCGTTTTAATTTGTGAGAAATAGGCTGTCTTACACCACAGATCAGACGAAGACACGAATTTTGAACTACCTGAATTCTTCTCCTGTCATCAGAACTAATACAAGGCCCGTACACAACATCACCATAGTTAAATTTAGATAAAACTAAATTTTCGCACAGTATTCTTTTTATCTTGTAAGATAGATAGCGGCGATTATGATAAATTATTATTAAACTGAGAAATGCTTTACTCACACAGGTGTTAATATGTTTTGTAAATTTTAGGTGATTATCTAAAGTTAAATGTAGATTTTTTGCACTGGGGTTGAACTGTGCAAACTGGGGTTATATTATACAAAAAATGGAAGCCGCCAATATTTCAGAATACCTAATAAACATTGTTAAAAGCTACCTCACAGATAGGTATGTAACTGTGGAGAAAAATATAGATATAAAGCTAACGGCCGGGGTACCTCAAGCCTCGGTAGTCGGACCAACTTTATGGAATATTCTATATAATGGAGTGCTAGAGATCCCATATGGCAGAGATAGTGTAGCCGTGGCCTACGCCGATGACTTGGCCATTCTTACGACTAGTGACATGTATCGGGTGCTAGTTGAGACCGTAGAGGATTGATACAAGAAAGTGAATGATTGGATGACCGACAACGACCTTGAACTTGCAGATGGCAAGACAGAGGTCGCCATCCTAAAAGCCCCGAGAAATGGGCCAGACCTGTTGTTCCGCTTAGGAAATAACAACGTCCAGGAGAGGCGCTGCGCTAAATATCTGGGTATAGACCTCGACAAAGGACTCAGATTCACTAAACACCTGAAAAGAGTGGTGAAGAAGGCGGAAGTGCAGACGACGGCCCTCCAAAAAATTACACCTAATATTGGAGGTCCGAGCAGTTCCAGGAGAAGGCTATACCTACATATAGTTCAGTCTACCCTTCTTTACGGAATCCCAGTCTGGTTCGGGGTACTAAGATACCAAAAGTACAGGGATATGATAACAATAAGGGCCCAGCGTAAACCTCTGTTGAAAGTCACTATGGTTTATTTTTTAACCAGGAGGAGTAAACTAAAAAGACAGATTCACACCCAAGAAAGTCACTAGAATAATAACCAAATACATCTTCTTTTTTCGTTGATCTAGTCGGCTCTCGACTGTAATCCATAAATATTATATTAAATTAATATGTAGCCAAAGAGTTCCAAAAACAACTGCTTTTTATATAAAAGCAGACTAAAAATCTAAAAATCAAAGGAATAACACAGAAAACACAAAAATCGCCGATATAACTTAATTAACACTATGAAATGTCACTAGTGTCCAAATTTGATAAATGTCATTAGTGTCAAAATTTAATAACAGTGGAGTAAACTTGCCTGCGGTTGGACTATTTACAAACAAGCAATACAGCGCGGTAATTTTTTTTTTATTTAGCTAATGCCTCGACAACTAATGGCCATTGGCATGGTAGGTACGGTAATTTTGAACAGTTAGGTACCTAGTGTCATGTGTAGTGTGTGTGTTGAGTAAGTGTCTTGTTACTTTGCAAAGTCGACGTCATTGTCTTTGCAAAGAGACGCTAATTGTATCCGAACGTCTCCGGTCCCTCCGGTGAGTACCGATCCCACAAGGACAGAAACTATATTCATTTATTAATTTATAATAAATGAAAAATCCCTGACCCTGGTGAGATTCGAACCCACAACCTTTCGGATTTTTTCGATCCAAAGGCAGGCGCTCTTACCACTGAGCCACGGAGGGGGTCGCGGTAAATTTGAATCACTCCTCTTGGCATTGATTAATAAACACATAGATACCTCACCTTAAGGTAAAACCGAATTCAGTGTTAAACTCCGCCCACTTACACCTCTTTGCCCCTCAAGTCTAAGTACTACCTGACTGGACGGTGGCGACATTTATTGAAATTTTTGCCAAGATTGAAAAATAAATTTGAGGTGCTTGGCTGGCGTAATAGACAACGATATAAGGGTAGTATTCAGCATTTTCACAAATAATTTTAACGCGCTTGTAATCTCTATTTTGGAATTCCTATTTTACTTCAGATAAAACGCTAAATATTGATTAATAAAAATAGTGAAGAGGTTTCCTAAAAATGATTTAATTATTAATACACTACAAAAAAAACAACAAAATAGAAAATACATAATAAAATTAGCAGTAATAATTCACATGTAAATTATTTTTTGCAATTTGTAAAAGAGATTAATTTTCAGAACTAATGCGAAATAAAATATTTGAAGTTGGTATACATAATTTCTTTCCAGATCTAACCTTTTCACTCAAATTAAAATATTGCAAAACCTCCGAATTTTAAAGAATCCATTTTATTGGCATGAAATTTGGTATACACATAGCTAAAATATCAAAGAAAAAAGTGATATTGTGCCACTGTGTGCTCTTGCACTGGGGTTAAGTATCACTCCTTCTCGGGAGTGAAAAAATATAGGGTAAAGTCGGGGAATGCCGGCCCTGAGGGTAATGCCGGCCATCAAATTTTTCGATAGTGAACAACATTTTAGCTGATGTAACATGCTGCGCCATCTACCAGAATAAGTTCAAATGTGGCCCTGGTTTGGTGTGACTGTAATCTGCTTTAGTAATGTGACAGATGCTGAAATATATTTTAACGTGTTTTCGTATAGTGTAAATGAATTCTAAAAGGTATGTTATCACTAATATTTTTAAGTACATAATTGGAATAAAATTAGTTACATGATGTACATGTTATGTAGTATACGCTAGTTTAATACATTTTGTCATAATTATTGATTATTAAGGATGCCGAGAGAAATCAAATTTTAGGTTAAGTTCGGGTAATCGCGGCCAGCGTAATGATTGTAATGGCGGCCGGCCGCCATTCCCTTCGCACTAAGAATATTTGCAATCTAGAAATCTAGACAATAGCATAGGTAATATTCGTTTTATTAAAACAAATATTTTAATTACAGATAGGTACCCACTAAATATCACAGAAAAACCACAAAAGCTATGTGGTTTTCAGACCAAATGGAAGCGGCGTTAAATGCGGTTCGTTATGGTAGAAGTACCAGGGAGGTTTCTAGGACATTTGGTATTCTTAGGGTTGGTTTCTCATACCTGCGTTAATCTATGGTTCAGTTGAACCGGGTTCACGGGTGATCTCCGGTTCTGTTTGGAATGCATTTCTCATTGCGCGTTCATGTCAGTGCTCGTTCTACAGCTTTCGAGAAATGCCAATAGATGGCAAAAGGTAAAAAACTGTCGCCATTTTGAACTAACTTTTTTATGCTGTTTTTGAATAAAGTTAAATTTAAGTATTTATAGTCAAATAGTCATTTTAATAATTATAAATAAATATTATAAAAACACAAATAATGTTATCGTTTATCGTTAGGCTTAATATAATAAAATAGGATATATTTATATTATGACAGCGTTTCGTGTTAATACAACGCATGCGTAGTCCATGAAATCATCTGAACTGAATTCTGAAATCTTTGAACGGCCGAATTCCACCGTTCAAGCATCGTTCAAGTTTAAACTGCCATCGGTTGAACGCGAATTGAGAAAGACGATTTTGACTTTAAACTGACGTTTACTAGAAGTTCAGGTTAAACTGGAGTTGAACTCGATATGAGAAATTGGCCCTTAGAAGAACTCTTCAAGACAGACTTAGAAATTAATGGTAATGCTGTTTCGGGGCCTAATATGGGACGTCATCCTGTATTCACCACAGAGGACGAAAAGCTATTGGCAAGTCAAGTTGTCAAAGTTTCAAAATTATTTTACGGTATAACACCAGTGGAGATTAAACGATGTGCATTTACTTATGCAAAAAAATGATATTAAAAATTCGTTTTCCAAAAATAATAACTCTGCTGGTAAAGCTTGGCTCAAGCTGTTGATACCAATGAACCTCTTCAAGATAAAATTGAAGTAACACCAGAAGTTCCTGAGGAGAATGAAAATCATAAATCAGCTGATGGAGTTTCATTTTCTGATTTGATACCATTACCTGGACCATCAGGAAAACAGACAGCAAAAAAGCAGCAACGCAACAGGAAACAACATGCAGAGATCTTTACATCTACTCCAATGCATTATTAGATGAAAAAATGAAAAAAAACTACAGAATATGATGAAAAAAAAAATGCAAAAAATAAAGGTACTAAACGTAAGCTAACAGATGATAATGCACCCGATCAAACACAAATCACAACTACTACAATCAGAGCAATCCCTAAACGCAACTGCAAAGAGACATGGGCGAGAACTATCATAGATATTTTTGAAGAAGAAGGTGAATCCGATGATGACTCACTGGAAAAGGTTATGAAGGTTATGAAAAGTTAATGAAGATATTTGTGTCATATGCGGCGATACGGGAAAACACCGGGAGATGTGGTTGCGTTGCGTAATGTGTGGGCACATGCGGCTTGTGTAGACACTGAACGTAAAAAGATTTATTATTATTAAATTAATAATAATAAATAAGTTTATGTGTGATTTTTGCCTTTAAATAGTAAATTATATTCTAGTAACGGGCAATGGCGGCCCAGGCCGCCATTACCTTACCGTGGAAGGTAATGACGGCCAATGGATATGTTTAAGAATTCCTTTGTATATTTTTTAGTTTTGTTCTTTCTTTATTTTGGTAATATACATTTGATTTCTTTGTTTTCTATCTTACATTTGACAATTTTTTAGAATTTTTGTGTTATCAATAAAGATGATATTCACAAAATAGCTTAGGGGGCCGGCATTCCCCGACTGTACCCTACGTTCAAGATATGTCCAGAATTGGATAAACTGATTAATACTAACAACTTTTGGTCCACAAAGTTTTTTCAATAAGTCAATACTTTTCGAGTTATTTTCGGGTAAATATGATTTTCGCAAATTACTCAAAAAGTAAGTATTTAATCGAAAAAAGGTATATGTAGCAGAAATACCTATAGTTTTTAAAAAAGTAAAAAAGTGGTATACGTATGAAGTCTGTAGATCCAGCAGAAACAGAGTAGTAGGTAATGAAAAGTGGGTCCTTATTCGTCAAATTCCAAATCGAATATTTCAACGTGAAATAACCAAAAAATGAAGAACTTTTCGGGAAAAACTACAACTTTTTTTAGTGTTTAAAAAAAAGTTTATCTTTATTTTTGTTTAAGTTTCTAGCATCGAAGTAAGCAAGATATGGTCAAAATAAATTTGGCCCCTATTTTTATTTTTGGTACAAAAGTCGTGAAAATCACCCCCTAATTAGCATCCGAAATTAAATGAATCGAAACGGCCTTACAATTTACTTAACTTGTTTATTTTTTTATATTGTCTGTAAGTTCCATCTAATCAAAGCGCCTATTTTTGAAAAAATTGGTTTTAAAGTAAAAAACAATTTTTTGAAATTCTGAAAAAAACATATAAAGGGGGGTTGTGCTTTTCTGAATATTTTATATTTTTTGCTTTTTTTAAGACAAAATAGGTTAAAATATGGCTGTTAAAATTTTTCCAAAACTTACAGATCATACAAACACTACATACGTAAAGTAATTTATCAAGCGGTGACGATTAATTTAATTTTAGACGCTAATTATGGGGTGATTTTTATGATCTTTTTTTACAAAAAAAAAAGGAACCATTTTATTCTCAGCGTAACTTACTTACTTTTGATGTTAGTAACTTAAAAAAGAAACAAAAATAAAGCTTTTTTTAAACATTTTAAAAAAGATACTGAGTTTTCTCCAAAAGTGCTTAATTTTTTAATTATTCCACGTTTAAATATTCGATTTGGAATTTGACGAATTAGAACCCACTCTTCCTGAACTACAACTCTGTTTCTACTGGGTCTACAAACTTCATACGTTTATTATATATAACTTCATACTATTCTGCACTTTTTTTATAAGATAGGTATTATTTTTGTTAACAATATTTAATTTTTCGATCAAATATTTACCTACATTTTGAGTTATTTGCGAAAATCCGTGTAAAAAGGTGTTTTTTTTTTGTTGAAAAGTGAATATGTTCACTTGCAAATTATTCGAAAATTCTTGACTTAGTGAAAAAAACTCTATAGAATAAAAGTTGCTTAGCATTACTCATTTTAATACCGGACTTACTTTGAACGTATATAAATTAGGGGCAAAACCCGTGAGTAAATGGAATAATTACTCCTACATATTTTGTGATGGCTCGAAATGTCACATAAAAGTAACGTCATCGTTCAGAAAAAGTTCAGTTATGTTATAAAACTAAACAATAATACTAGAATATGTACTAGGTATATTAGAGGTAGGTACTCAAATACCTGCATTTTTAATTTACCGGAAATAAAAATTAGCTATATATTTTTTTCTGAGAGTACCTAACATTGTATTACAAAAAATTGACAATTTGTCTAGAAATGGTAAAATAGAAGTCAATTATATTCTGTACAAAATAAGAAATAGTATAGAGGTGAAATGAAATCGATAGGATCTACTGTTCGATCGCATACTTTTTACATTTAACAGAACAGAGCTACTAGGTCTGGATTCCGCGTATGAAAAAAAAAGTTGATTAATAGCAAGCTGAAAATTTGTTAATAGCTTAAGGGTGTCTAGTCGGATAAATTTTGATATATGGGAACACTGGAACAGGGCAGTTTTAATTGTGGAACAGGTTAAAAATTTGGAACGGTCAGACAACGAAAACGGCACATTTATTTTGTCCGACAGAATAGACTTAACTCTCCGAACAGAGATTAAACTCTCATGCAAAAATCAGACTACTATTTATCACCTGTCATAATTCCTGTCATTTGACAAATTCTACATGTTCCACTCATTAAAACGCCCATTTGGTGATAAATAGCAGTCTGATTTTTGCATGAGAGTTTAATCTCTGTTCGGAGAGTTTAAGTCTGTTCTGTCGGACAAAATACATGTGCCGTTTTCGTGGTCTGACCGTTCCAAATTTTTAACCTGTTCCACAATTAAAACTTCCCTTGTTCCAGTGTTCCCATATATCAAAGATTGTCCAACTAAACACCCTTAAGCTATTAACAAATTTTCAGCTTGCTATTATTCAACTTTTTTTTCATATGTGGGATCCAGACATATAGGCTCTGAGCTTCGCTGGTGTCGCTCCTAGCGGACTACCAATTCAACTTTCACCGGTAATTTTTAAATTTATTATTTAATTGTTATCGCTTAATATTTACAACGCAAAAAAGTAATTAAATTGTAATCGATTTTTTTAAGATTTTGCTAATCATTTTGACGTTCTATTGATAAAATATGAATTTCTTACTTCGGATACTTTCACATTTATCGTGTAGATGGCGCTAAGATTAATTGATTAATTTATAATTACATATTAGGGAACATTAAAAAAACTTAAATTCAGTATTTAAAACGTAAGTATATTTAAGGTAGAAATATATACCACAGCTTTGACCAACTAATATTTGTTATAATTAATGTTTTTAACTTTAATTTTAAATTAATCACTTTGACATTTATGTCAAATTTCCGGTAAAGGTTTACAGACTTGTCACTACTGGCGCTCGCGAATTTGTAAATATCCCCTCTACGTACGAGCTCACAGCGTATACGGCCGGTGAACGGCATGATCACTGGCATCATACGCCAGAGCACGCGGGTTCAATCCCTGCAAACGACAAGCAATTTTTCATTTCTAAAAATGATAAGAGCCGTTTCACCGTACCTCGGAGAGCACGTTAAGCCGTCGGTCCCCCTGGGCTAGTGTACATCGACAATAGTTACTTGAAACAGGTTAAAGATGTAAATGGCGCCGGAACAATCCAAAAGGATCTCTCCTGCAAAAATGCCCTACGATATTACTATTATTTCATTTAACAATTTCTGAGGACTTTTCTGATGGAATTACTTCAAAGAGGTTATTAAAAGCAGATAGTGATGTGTACCAAATACAATGGATTATATTTTTCTTTGACAAAACACCACAAGTTGTCAAAGTTTAAATGAATAATATTGATAAAATGACAGGGAATTTCCAAAATATAAATAGCCGAGGACATCTAATTCTTTCATTTTGAGTTTTAAAATATGCAGGTTTTTATTAAGAATGCATTTTTTCCCTAAATTTTATAAAAAAGTCTTCAATAATCGCTCACCCGGAAGAAAAGTAACACAACTCAAAAAATGCATAATTCCAGATCTTGTTAAATTGACTATTTATTGTATTATATTCATGTTTGTTTAACTTTACTTTTATCGAAAATAAGTAATTTTCTGTTTTTTGTTTGCTTTCATTAATGTTATACCACTGACAAGTTTTTAAGAGTTTGATTTTCACCAAGAATTTTATATTTTTTCTTTTATGGTCTTTACAGTTTTCAAGCCAATTTTTAGTTAATAAAATATGCTTAGCCAAATAGGTTTCAATATTGTCAAAAAGTGCATTACCTACTTTAAATGAATTAAAGGCCCCGTGAAACTTTTTCTAACATTATTGTAGTAATAGTAACAAACAAATCTGATTATCTCTGAAGAATCTTTATTCATGTGCACCATATTCTCTAAGAAGTAAAATTAATTCGCATTTCTGTAATAGAGTTTTAGTGTCTTGCAAATCTTCATGACATTTAATCCAATTCAAATTTTTTATAATCTTATAGTAAATATAACCAGTAACATGCACATGTAACAGCACACGTTTCTAAATTTGTGGTTGTTGTCTTAAATTCCGCTTTAACTTATCACAGCACAATACGCAGCTAATAGAAGGTAATACACCTATAGGGTAAGTTCGGCTCTGACGCCACTGTTAACTACTCGCAAGTCAGACAGCGACTGAGAAATCTCGATACGGTTTTCGAGTAGCGCCATCTAGTTGCCGATACGTCTTTCGGTTACCAGGAGGTGAGCTATCTATGGGTAAGTTTATAATCAATGCTCTTGGTTAAAAAACAAACCATAGTGCATATAAAACTACTTCTACCAAGGCCCTGCAGGTGATAGCGGGCGCGCCCCCCATTCACCTATTAGCCAAGGAATGCCAATTATTATACGAAAACGGCAATGGTCACGTACCAGAAGTAAGGTCGATCGCCCTCGAGCGGATCATAGAAGACTGGTAAAGGGAATGGGAGGCAGAGCACACGAAAGCCCAGTGGACTAAGAGACTGATCCCAGATGTTGGGACGTGGTACGACTGCAAGTTTAAGCGTGTCAATTATAATTTTACACAATTTCTAACAGGACATGGATCCTTCAGATCATTCACTTTCGCAATCGGGAAATCAAACGATGACACGTGTCAAACCTGCCACGTGAGGGAGGATGCGGAAGATTGTATTTTTAGATGCAATGTTTTCGCCCGTGAGCAGGGCACCCTGCAAAATAGGCTGGGCAACATTAGACCTGACAATTTTCTGCGAATAGCGACTAGCAGCAAGAGCAACTTCGAAACCATTATTGATATTATAACAAAAATACTGAAGCGTAAGTCCCTAATGGAAAGGCTGGAGCAAAATGGCTGAGGTGGGTCACTCCAGGCAATTACAAAAGGTATAAAAATGTAAAAATATATATGTATATGTGTGTGTATGTATCTATGTATGTGTATGTATATATGTGTATATGAAATATATATATATATAAAAAATATATATAAAAAAAATTATTATGGTGGTCCAATACAGATTTACAACACCTTAATTCTCTTTTCTAAAGACAATTTTTTCTCCCTCTTGAGAGGAATCCCTGATCCAGGACCATAGATACGATAACACTTCTAGCTACGTTTCTCCGCTGCTCTGGTGTAACTTTTGAGCCAGGACCTATTCCACAAGCGTTTGCTGCTTTTAGGCAGGTGCTTTGGGTTCAGTTATTCAAACTTCCTGCCGCTTCTAGGCAAGCATAATAGGATTTTTTAACACGTAAGATATCTTCAGATATCCTTTTTAGACTGTGTGGAATATCCCCATGTTTCGTTCATCCACTGAACACGTTCAGGGATATTCCGGATCGGAAGAGGGGGTGGTTTTAGTTGGTAGGCGGCTGGTTATGGGGGCACGCGGGACGCATGGACCAGACTTTGGTCTCTGTGCCCTGGCGTGTTCTCCTCTCCTGTCCAAGTCCAACAGTACTAGGGACATCTTCCCTAAGAGCGTTCCACCTCAGTCCAAAAAAAAGAGAAAAAAAAAAAGATTTCTTGCACTAGTTACAGGTTTAATGATTTCATTATCAACAACTATTTCAATGGTGTTACTCATCTCCAGACATACCCGGCTACGACCACAAACCACCAGATTAGTTTAGAATTTATATTTAATGCATGATTTCTTGCCCAATCAACCAATGATTTAATATCCTGATTAACAGTCTCAATAGCACTTGCTCTGTCAACCGGGTAAAATGAATGGTAAACTTGTGTATCGTCTGCATATAGATGAAATTTACAGGTACATATTCAGGGAAGTCCCAATATTGGTGGTGTATAAAGTAAATAAGATTGGACCTAAGATTGAGCCCTGAGGCACCCCTGACAAAATGTTTACAAAATCAGAGCTCCTGTAGTCTACTTTGACGCTCTGTTTCCTATGTCGCAAGTAAGACTCAACCATATTCAATGCATCCATGGAAAAGCCTATTGACTTCAAAATTGCGCAAAGTAGCGAATGATTAAGAGTGTCAAATGCCTTAGAGAAATCGATCAAAACTAAAATGGTAACTTTACCCACATCCCTTTCTCTCAAAATGTCATCAGTTATTTTAAGGAGTGCTGTTTCACAGTTGTGAAATGGCCTAAACCCGGACTGAAAATCAGTTAAGATAGTATTATTAGAAATATAATCACGAAGCTGCATTTCCATAATGCGTTCTAACACTTTTGATAGAGTTGGCAAAATACTAATAGGTTGTAGATCCTTATATTTGGTTGGATTGTTACATTTAGGTATGGGTCTAATTAATTGCTTTTTTCCATTCATCTGGAAAATAGTTATTAGAGAGGCAACAGTTCATTATATGTGTTATATAAGGAATGATTAATGGGCAACATTGAAGTAACATTTTTAAGTTTAAACCGTCTGAGCCTAAAGCATTAAATTTTGTAGTATATAACAATTTTTGCAGCAAATCACAGGATACTGGAGTAAAGGAGAAAAGTTCTCGATTAGGTACAGTATTTAAGTAATTGTCAATTGTATTTTGATTAATTGGTAGATGTGGGATGCATGATGTGTAATACTGATTAATCTCATAGGGTTCTTTTAAATTTTCTGGAATTGTGTGTTCATTCTTCCCAATATTAAGGAGTTGTAAAATTTTCCAAGCATTTTTTATTCCACCCATTCTCATATGCTAATGTTGTATAATTTCTAATCATTTTGTAGTAGTTAAGGTGAGCTGGTTTCTTAGTTTTCTGCCACTTTTTTTGAGCATTATCTCTTAGTGACATAAGAAGTCTCACATTATCTTTTAGCCAAGGATTATATAAGTATTAAATCATAAAATAACAATGTGTAATCAGTGTATAGTCAAAGGGCAGAGAAATCTGATTTTGAAAAAAAAACAAAACGTTTATTTCTTTGTTTTTCAAATGTTTAATGTGAATGTCAAAAAATTATCAAATTGCCACCCTGTTAGAAAAAAAATATTAGGTAATACATCAGAATCTTCTATTAGCATTTAGGATGATGTCACACAAATAAAACTGCAGAAGAGTATTTCACATTTAAAAAACTGATATTGTTTTAAACAAAAGTTAACAATTTATACTGAAAAATTGAATACATTGTCTAAAATATTTCTTCTGCAGATGAGCTCTCATCATCTTTATTATCCAACAGATCAATAATAAATTGTCCACTGTTTGAAGTTAATTGGCCTTTCTGTATTCATTTTCTATATTAGCTAAATGGTTCACCGCTTTTTTCCAGTGGGCCCTTGTGATCTCTGAAGGTTCATATTGAATTAAAATCAGTTTTGGGTCAAATTTTAGAAAAATATTTTTCCTCCGAATCCGTTTTTTTACTTGTCCCCAAATAAGTTCTAAGGGATTGAAAATGCAAAAATACGGTGATAATCTCAAAACAGTATCACCATTTTTTGTTACAGTTGAGCACAGTATATATTATTTGTCATAAATTCTTATGCCAGCTTTTAGCTGGCACCTAAGTGAACCATCAGTCCAACCATTGCTAGTGGTATCATGCGTGTCATACGATGTCTTGTCTAAATTATAAATTGGTGTATCTACTTTCCATAATAGCCACTAACTTATCAAAGATTTTGTATTTCAATTCAAGTTTTTTCAGTTGTCTGTATAAAGGTGGTTGATATGTTATTTTATGGTAGGTTCTTTCTATCGCATCAACAAGCTTGGTTTTAATTGTTAATATTACATTCTTTTCATATTCTTCATAAACCAAATTCCTTAACCACTTAATGCACACATTAATTTCAAAGTTATTGTAAAAAAAGTTGTTTATTTAATAATTCCATTATGCATGTAAAATAATTAATTTGTCTGTACTAAAGGTGATATTTGTTTGAATTTGCCGAAGGAGGATAGATAGAGGCAAATATACCTTATTTTAGACAGTAATTGACTAATATACGTAACCCGTTCACTACCAAGGGGACATTAAAGTTTCATCCTCATAGACCATAGCCATTTAAATTGCCATTCTGTGCGACCCTCAGCTCACGGGTGAGACGCTGGTCTATTAAATAATACGATGTGGCTCCCATATGAGTCCCTTGGTAGCGAACGTGTTAATTTAAAAAATAGAAAATAACACTCCACATTGGGATTTACATACCACGCGTTGAAGCTAAAGATATCTGATTTGTCAGTTAAATAGCGTGATCCATATTTGGGTTTCTTTCGATATCTTGTAGAACAGAAACGAGAAAATGAAACTAACTTATACAGTAAACTAATTTTGTTCATACCATGCATTGTGCTCAAAAACATTCTCAGCATCAGTTAAAAAGCGATTCCCAAATTGAGGCCTCTTTTCATCATCCATCGTTCATAGATGTTAAAAAAATTATATATTTACAAGTTACGACGAATTATTCTCACGTTATTAAATATTAATTAATTCTATCCACATTTTTGAGGTTATAACTTTGTTATGAAACTTAAATGTCAATGTCATACATTTGAACTAATAACGAAACAAACACACACGAATATTTTTTTAGGACCTTTAGGTACTGTTGCCAAATTTCAATGTTCTGGGCGTGCGTTACGACTTGGGGGGCTACGGTGCTTTAAAATAATAAATAAAATTTGATCTTATTAAAACGCTTAAATTGTATCAAAATTATTTAAATGTCTCGATTGATTTGATATATATATTTTTATATAAAATGTCGATATTTTATTCACGTTACTTGTGTAAAAATTAACCAGACTATTCAACCTAATCATACAACCAAAATTAGAAGTTTAAAAATGGATTTGTGACGTAAGTCCTTTATAACTTCCTCTAATAATAATCAAGACTGAAAATCTGAATCCTGAATGTCAAAATCATAGGTTGTAAAAAGGTGTACCCAGCCCAGTGTGTTATGATATGAATTATTTTGATAAATCAAAATAATAAACACGCTTCACAACAAAACAAAGGCTAGAACAATGAATGTGGATATAGACAAAAGTAGTGTGGTTCAATGGTTCGATGGTCAAGAGAAACATCGTTGTGGATATTGTAAACACAGTGATACTAGCATTACACATGGTAAATATATTATTTGTTAAATAATTTTCCTGTAATTCTTCTCCAAACTCTTCCTATGTCTTTGCTTTTGACTGTGATATGATGTTTTTCGCTAATCGTCTCAGTCTTTTGAATTAATCTTTATCTTCTTCCAGCTCGGTTCTAATGCATTTTTTCCCTGCTATTTTCTTTTCCTACACTACTGTCTTAACTTCATTGTTCCACCACCTTGTCCTTTTATGGTGTTATGTTTTCTGATTCCACATATTTCTATTGCTGTAGACTTTATGACTACTTTAAAGGCATTCCATCTTTCCTCCAGTGTCCATGCCTCTTTTTGGTTTTCTAGTTGTCTTAATCTTCTGTTTGTTTTTTTTTGTAATGTTTTCGCACCTGTTCTAATTTGAGCTTATTTACTTTTACTCTTTCGTAATCTTTTCTTTCCCCCTCCTTTATTTTTTCATCCTCGAGTTTTGCAGTTCTTGTCCTGTTTATCTAGTCCAGGTTACTTTTCTGTTAAGACGATATGTATTTTATCTTCTAGGTTTTTCGTATAAACTATGTAATCTATCAAACTTTTCACCCTTCTCTCTTTTGCCACGAACATATATTTGTCTTCCATATTTTGATTTGTAAATGTGTTTCCTATTAGTAGATCATTTGCTTGGCACAATTCTAGCATTTTGATACCATTCCTGTTCAACCATTCCTCTCCGTATTTTCCAATGCATCCTAATATCAGATCCTTATCTGATTTTGGGTGTGTTATAGTAAAAATACATTGTAGAAATTAATTCCTAACAACAACTCCAAAGTCTATGCTAGAAATTGACAATGCTCCTTAACATAGTACATATTCAAAAAAGATAAAGCAACATAGTTGTAAAGTTGTAAATTGTAAATTGCAGTTGTAATTATGTGAATTATCATAAATAAATCCTCCTTTGGTATTCCACAGCAGTTAACAGTGATAATCCTCTACAAGTAGGTACCTGCCTAATACTACCTTCCACGACTGCTGCTGTGAAGAGCGGCAACATTGTCAAGAAAATTTTCACTTAGTGTACATTAGCCCTAGCCTTCGTACACTGAATCGCATGTCTGAAATACGCTGTAGATGCCTCTTACCTTATTAAAATGATTAAAAATATTATTATAAGCCCACTCACTAAACTAATAAATCTATGCTTTAAAGAAAATAAATTTCCATCAGTCCTTAAAAAAGCAATTGTTACACCAATTTATAAAAAAGGGGACGTTAAGAATCCAGAAAACTATAGACCTGTTTCACTGCTTGCAATAGTCTCTAAAATTGTTGAAAAAGCTATGGCAGTACAAATAACCACATTTTTTGAAAATAATAACTATTTCTCAGACTCTCAGTTCGGTTTTAGAAAGGACAAATCCACAGTACTTGGTATACTGGACTTGGTCTCACATATTGTAGACTCCTTTCATAGGTTGCAGTTTAATACTGTTCTGTTTTGTGACTTGAGCAAGGCATTTGACTGTGTAGATCATGGAATGCTCTTGCAAAAACTCAAAAAATACAACTTCTGTCCTTACAGTGTAAAACTAGTTCAATCTTACTTAGAAAACAGAACACAGGTTGTGAGGGTCTCTGGGGTGTTATCGGGAAAGAGTGTTGTTAATATTGGGGTTCCCCAGGGCTCTGTTCTGGGACCCATTCTCTTTCTAATTTATATTAATGACCTTACGAGCAATAACACAAATGCAAAGTACACACTCTTCGCCAATGACACCACAGTGTCTTTTACAACTGATACACTTGGGGAGTCGCTTGAGTGTTCTATGTCTGCACAGTCAGTGACCAATGAATGGTTTTGCGTAAACCGATTACTGCTCAATGCAGCAAAAACCAACAGAGTTGTTTTTTCTCTCAGAGACACACAGAATGTAAATGATGGTATGAGCAGTGTCAGATTTCTGGGTGTATTATTAGATCCCAAGCTTCAATGGGGTGAACATATCAACAGTCTAAGTAAAAAGCTAGCAAAAAATCTGTTTGTACTCAGGAATCTGGCATCTAATGTTTCACATAAAGTCTTAATAACAGCGTACCATGCAATTTTTCAGTCTCATCTAGCCTATGCCATTTTAGTCTGGGGTCATTCAGCAGAAATGTTGACAGTCTTTGGTTGGCAGCGTAAGGCAGTTAGAGTTCTTGCTGGTCTTTGGTATAGGGATGATTGTAGGCAAGCATATAGGTCCCTAAGAATTCTCACTGTTCCATCTCTATATATACTTGAGAACCTAATGTTTATCAAGAGGGGAGGGGCGCACGTTGAAACCCATGAGAACATACACCAACATGACACCCGATATAAACACCATCTCGTGCCAGCCTACTGGAGATTGAGGAGGTGTCAAACTGGGCCAGGATACTGGGCTATTAAATTTTTCAACAAACTTCCAGATAGTTTAAAGTGTCTCCCATTAAATCAATTTAAGAGTACAATTAAAGATATTTTGTTAGAAAATGTTTTTTATAGTAATGAGGAATTTCTTGCATTTAAATTTTAGGATTTTATGACTTTAAGCAATGTCCATTGTTAATGTAATCAAATTTAATGTGATTTTAATGTTAGTATTTAATGTTATTAATACTCTTAGTCGTATTGTGCATCTTTTTAATTTGTATTGCGTCCAAATCTTTGTGTAATTTTATTTGACATGTGTTAAACACTTGTGTTATTGACATGAATAAACGAATCTGAATCTGAATCTGAATCTCTATGTTAGGTTTATAATATCTTATCAGAGATATTCGATATAATATCAAAATATTGTTATGAGTCACAATTGTGTAATTGCCATCCTGGGATAGGAGTAATTCTAGAAGCCCTATTAGTCTGTCTATAGGATTCAATAACAGATATTTTGATATTTGAGATGTTGCACCAGCCTTTGAAGGTTTAGTTTCAATTTTAATATGATCAGCAAGGTGTTTATTTTGTAAAGGAATATACAGGGTGTCCCGAAAAGATTGGTCATAAATTATACCACAAATTCTGGGGTCAAAAATAGGTTGATTGAACCTCAATTATTTATATACAATAGTGCACACAAAAAAAGTTACAGCCCTTTGAAGTTACAAAATGAAAATCGATTTTTTTCAATACAGTAATACCCCGACTTACGCAAACCCAGAGTTACGCGATTTTCAAATCTTGTCGATTTGTTATTTGATATGCGATTTTAAAATCTTGTCGATTTGTTATTTGATATGCGATTTTAAAATCTTGTCGATTCATTATTTAAGCGCCACATAATCGTTTAGTTATCGACGAGATAGAATTACCACCCACACACTATTGTTCATCCAATGTATTATACATGTTTGGACTTTTCACACGGAATCAGCGATTTTATTTTGTATTAGGTATTTCTTATCTACAGTTTTGTCTAATGGGTGGGTGTTTGTTACTTTTATAAAGGGATTTTTTGATTTATATCTAAGAAAACTTGAAAGAGTAATAATGTCATCAAACATACATATATACGAAATTATACCCTGACTTACGCGAATTTAACTTAGGCGATTATCTCTTGGTCCCACCTATCGCAAAAGTTCGGGGTATTACTGTATGTATATCGAAAACTATTAGAGATTTTTTATTGAAAATAGACATGTGGCATTCTTATGGCAGCAGCATCTTAAAAAAAAATTAAAGTGAAATTTGAGCACCCCATAAAAATTTTATGGGGGCTTTGTTCCCTTAAACCCCCCAAAACTTTTGTGTATGTTCTAATTAAATTATTATTGTGGCACCATTAGTTAAACACAATGATTTTAAAACTTTTTTGCCTCTCAATACTTTTTCGATAAGCCAGTATTTATCGAGATATTTTGAATATTTGTTGAATCCACCACATATTTTGTATATGGTTAAGTACCATTATAGAGACCAGTTGATAATTTGAAAATTTATTTATAATTACATTTTTAGATCTTAGAAAAGAAGCCACATCTCGATAAAAGGTAACATCAAAAAAAGACTAAGAGGCTAAAAGTTTTAAGAACACCGTGTTTAACTAACGGTACCACAACAATAGTTTAATTGGAACGTACACAAACATTTGGGGGGTTTAAAGGAACAAAACCCCCATACAATTTTTATGTAAATATATTAAAAAAGAAGCTGCATCTCGATAACAACTCGCTTATCGAAAAAATACTAAGAGGCAAAAAAGTTTTAAAAATGTTGTTTTTAACTAATGGTACTGCAATAATGAATTAATTGGAACGTAGACAAAAGTTTGGGGGCTGTAAGGGAAAAAACCCCATAAAATTTTTATGGTGTGGACAAATCTCACTATAATTTTGTTTTAAAATGCTCTTGCCATAAGATGAAAAAAATCGATTTTCATTTTGTAACTTCAAAGGGCTGTAACTTTTTTATGAGCATATTTGTACTAAGGTAAGATAGGTTCAATCGAACTCTCTTTGACTCCAGAATGTGTGGTATAATTTATGACCAATCTTTTCGGGACACCCTGTATAATAATTGTTGAGATATTTGTTATTTAGTGAGTTATTGCTGTTCTGAGTTAAATAAAGTTAGTTAAACCACGTTTGGTTCACTTAATCCCTGAACCCACTGAAATCGCAACAATATATATATATTCATTTGAAAATTGTCAGTCTTCAGATTGTTTGTAATTTTTTTCCTATTAATTGTGCAACTTCTTCCACATCATCAATCCATCATGTAGATGTGGAAGAAGACTTAAAGATTCTATGGGTCAGAAGATAAAGGGAAGTTGCCAGGAGTTGACAGGAGTGGCGACTTTTTTTGCAAGCAGGCCAAGATCCACAACGGATTGTTGAGCCACTTATGATGATGAATTATGCAACTAAAAATATGTTACAAGCACCACTCACCCATTCATCATTTAAAATTATTATATAGGATATAGTCCTCTCGCCAGGCAGGGTACATCAGCCTCCTTTATTCAGATGGACTTACCCAAGTTTTTTTTATGTATTTTGACCCGTAGAACACTAATTTTTTGGGTAACGGTTGATCCGGATGTCATAAGATTATTATAAAGAAAGAACTTGAGGAATTACATAACAGCGATTTTTCTCAAAACAACACATTTTTTTGTATTTTTTGGGTCAATCGAAGCAAAAACTGTTCCTACAAGTTTTTTTGTAGGATGCATAGTTTTCGAGATAAACACAGTTGAACTTTCAAACATCCAAAAAATTGCAATTTTTGAATCCGAATAACTTTTGATTAAAAAATAAAATACCAATTCTGCTTACCGCATTTGAAAGTTCAAGTCAAATTATACCGGTTTTGATTGTTTACATTGCTAAAAATTCATTTTTTTATTTTCAAACAAAGCTATAAACAAATAGTGTTTCCCGTGCCTAATGCATGCCTTTTAATGCATGCTACGTATAAATCGCCTGTTTGTAGATGTGCCTACTCGTTCGATTTTAAATGGGAAATGCATTGAAAACATCACTCAAGCACTATGTGTTTATAGCTTTGTTTAACAATAAAAAAATTAATTTTTAGCAATGCAAATAATTAAAACCGATAGAATTTGACTTGAACCTTCAAATGCGGTAAGCAGAATTGCTATTTTATTTTTTAATCGAGAGTTAGTCAGGTTCAAAAATTGAAATTTTTCGATTTTTTGAAAGTTTAACCGCGTTTATCTCGAAAACTATGCATCCTACGAAAAAACTTGTAAGAACATTTTTTGCTTAGAATGACCCAAAAAATACAAACAATGTTTACAAAAATGTAATAACATTGTAACAATCTTATCGACATCCGGATCAACTGTTACCCAAAAAATTTATGTTTTACGGGTCAAAATACATAAAAACAACTTAGGTAAGTACCCTGCCTGGCGACAGGACTAATATAATAAGTGGAATAACATATGTTTATTTCCTTTATAGTTTCTTCAGGTCATGTGTTAGAGTGTTTTTCAGTCAGTTGGTGTCTATGGGATTAGTGTTGGAAAATTCTCGAGAATGAAAAATCAGAGAATATTCTCGAGAATATTCTCGATATGGAGAATTTTTTTAGAATGAACCCCATGACTCACTTAAGAATATTGTTGAAGAAGAAAAATAGGGTTTTAAAAATCATAATCTTATATCCGAAACAACAGTATTCTTTGTATATAAAAAATGCAAAATCAACAGAAAACACAAAATTTCTTTGATAAAAAATGAAATTTTCTTCTTAACAGCAAATAATCGATGTGGTATGACAGAAGATGAGTCTATTCAGAATCTATTTTTATCATTAGCTCATCCTAGTCATCTATAAGCATTTCAATGTACTGATGAGTTGTGGGATTTTGTTTTTCACGAGTGGCCAGCTCAGTCATGGATTGGTCTACGTCTAACAATTTTAAATTGTGAGCAATAAAAGTTACCTTACGAGCCCGTTCAGCAGTGAGTCGGTTTCTTTTAGAGGAGTGGATAAAAAAACCATAAGTACTGAAACTTCTTTCAGTCGCTGCACTGGATGAAGGCCTGCTTAATATATCAACTACTATTTTAGTTAATTTTGTTCCAAAACATGTAGGTACCTTTTCACCATATGATTAAGTCTAGTTTTTCAATTGATTTTAAACCTATGGTTTTCCAAAAAATCCCTCCTTAGACCGATAAAGTGCCAAATCTGCCATTATTTCAGCCGACTCATCACCATATTTTAAAGTTGCTAAATTATGTACAAACTCATTTTCCTCAACTTGTTCTTCTCTGCTTAAATGAACACCATTCTAAATATTTGCACGTTAATATTGCACCAAAACAATAAATATTGACACTGTAAACACCCTTGGTAGTGGTTCATGGGATTGACAAAAACAATATACCTACATATTTTTTAAATTATAATAATTTGACCCATATATAGTTTTTATTTTTGTTTCGGTTTTTGAAAATATAGAAAATTTTTGGCGAGAATATTCTCGAGAGAATTTTCTGGCCGAGAATATTCTCTTGAGAATATTCTCTTCTAACATCACTATATGGGATAGATGAATATAACAATCTGATATTAGAATTATTTTTCTTTTAATTAAGAACAAAATTCTTACTATTAATATCATCAAATATATTTAAAAGTTTAATTCTCTATACTTAACTATAATTTGCTATAAGAAACTAAGTCAAGGTAGATGGTAATCAATCTTTTTTCTTTTTCTTCTTTCTTTATGTAAGCAATTTTGCTAGTTCATTGGCAGATTGTTGCCTCTATGGAAGATTGTCACTACATCTCTTGCACAGTTGGTTGATACTTCTTCTACCACGTGTTTATACTGTATGTTACATTTTGTTCTAATCTTGTTACTTCTTATTCAGTCTCTCAGTGTGTTTCCTGTAATTATTCTTAGTTGTTTTCTGCTGTTTCTAGCATCCTCTGTATTTTGGCTATGTTGCGTCATGTTTCTGATGTATATGTTACAGTTCAAGTTGATTCTCAGTTAGAGTCGACTCCGACTAGTTGGAGTCAACTCCAACTGAAACGAGCAGTAAAAGTTGATTTTAAAAATTTAAATCAACTTGTACTAGTTGGAGTTGACTCTTCCTGGATCGATTCAGTAAATGTTGATTATACGAGAATCTCAAGTGCATTTTTGATGAGTGTGCGTTTCTTTGTCTTGACCGTTTTAACTACGTATTAGTAGAGTCTGTAACGTCGTCCCCGTTAGGTTAATTATTCTGATTCGATTTTTTGTACAAACTTACTCAAAGAAATACATCCGTATAACAATCCTTATAACAAATACACAGGGTGTCTCGCGGTACCGCGGTCGAAAAATTGTTTAACCAATTTTTGTTAAATTCACAAAAATAATTTTTATCTACTTTATCTCATATTATGTAAGTAAAGGTTTTATTGTGTGAAAATTGTAAATATAGATAGCAGTACATGAAGGGCTTAAAGTGTGTCTGAAGTAACAATGTATTTTAAATGGTTTTTAATTATTCGCACTGTTTTTTATGGATATGGATTATCAATAAACATCAAGATAACTAAATTTATGAGGATATCAAAAACCCAAAATAATGATGAAAGCCTGACAATTAAAGGTAAAACTTTAGAACAAGTAGAAAACTATAACTATCTTGGTACAATAATTAATCACACAAACGGTTACTCCAAAGAAATCAAAGTTCGAATAGAGAAAGCAAGAACAAACTTCAATAAAATGAGAAAGGTACTTTGTGCAAGAGAACTGAAATTAGACTTGAGAGTTAGGCTGACAAGGTGTTACATTTTTTCGACTCTGCTTTACGGGATAGAAGCATAGACTCTTAACGCATCGACTACTAAAAAGTTGGAAGCATTTGAACTGTGGGTGTATAGAAGAGTCCTGAAGATATCATGGACCGAGCATATAACAAACAACAAAGTCATGAAAAGAGTCAACAAAAGACTGGAAATATTGGAAACCAGCAAGACACGAAAGCTGCAGTACCTGGGGCATGTTATGCGTAATGAGAGATACAACGTACTTCAGTTGATTATACAGGGGAAAATCCAGGGCAAGAGAAGTGTAGGAAGGAGACGAATTTCGTGGTTGCGTAACTTGAGGGAATGGTACGGATGCACATCAACCGAACTGTTTAGAGCAGCAGCATCTAAGATCAGAATAGCCATGCTGATTGCCAACCTCCGTCGCGGAGATGGCACGTGAAGAAGAAGAAGAAGAAGACTGTTTTTTAGCACACTTTCATATAATTAAACATCTTTAACTTTCGCCTTAGGGAGGAAATCAGACTCGCCCTTGCAACGGCAACTGAAATGCTCACAAAACAGCGACCACGGAAGCAAAGATGGATGACAGAGGAAATATTGGATTTAATGGATAAAAGAAGAAAATTCAAACAGCACAAAGCAATGTACAAAGCATTAAATAGAACCATTAAACAAAAAAATAAAAATTGCAAAAGAAAAATGGATAACAGAACAATGTGAAGAAATCGAAAACTTATATAAAAAACATGATGACTTCCATCTGTATAAGAAACTCAGGAATTCACAGGCACGACATATTCACAAGGAATAAATAATCTAATCAACGCAGAAGGCAAACTGATTTCAAGCCCTGAAGAACAAATAAACATGTGGGAAGACTATATAAAGGAACTCTTCTATCACATCAGAGAACCTCCTACATTAAATACCGAAAACGACGAAGGTCTTCCAATACTGAAGTCCGAACTGGAATATGCTCTACGTCAACTAAAAAACAACAAATCTGTAGGAAAAGATGAAAAACCAGCTGAGCTGTTGAAGTTAATCAACGAGAAAACTTAGACCTTCTTCTTGGACTATTTAATAATGTTTACAATACAGGGACTATCCCTAAAATATGGCTTGAATCAGTCTTCATACCACTACCTACAAAGAAGAATGCCAAATTATGCCAGGACTTCCGCCTTATAAGTCTATTAAATAACATTCTAAAGCTTTTCTTGCGTATCATACAGAACAGAATATACAGTAGAGTCTCGGTTATCCGCCCTTCATTTATCCGCCGTTCCGTTTTATCCGCCGCTCCATTTAAGTAATATTTTTTTTTCAAATTTATATAACTTTGAAAATATTAAAGAATGAGTAAAAATTTTTTAATATGAGATAAAATAAGCCGAGCATTCCGAGCAACAAGAAGAAAGAGCTGTCGATATTATGATGCTACAAGATGGCGAGTATTGGCAGCAACAAAACGAGATACATCAGCAAGGCAGATGAAAATCGCTAGTTTTCTTCGTTCATCCTAAATCATTCTATCTACAATGTCCAATGTCAGTCAAAATTAAACTGAATCTCTTCTTCTTCTTGTGCCACTCCTATCGGAGACTGGAAATCATCAAGGGCTCAACTTGTGTTTCATTTAACGCTCCCTATTATCCGCCATTTTTGCTTATTCGCCCTTCCGTCGGCCTGGTTATGGCGGATAACCGAGATTCTACTGTATTATAAAAAATGTGATGAGGTCACCGGTCAAGAACAATTTGGCTTCAGGAAAGGTATGGGGACACGAGAAGCAATATTCTGTCTTCAAACTCTGGCACAAAGATACAAAGGTCAGCAAGCAGACCTTTTAATCTGTTTCATAGATTTTGAAAAAGCGTTCGATAGGGTGACGCACAAGACCTTAATAGAAAGATTGAACAACATTGGAGTCGACAAAAGAGATTCTAAAATTATAGAGGCTATTTATTGGAACCAGGCAGCAATCGTAAAGACCAATGGTAATACGTCAAAGCCAATTGAAATACAACGAGGTGTTAGACAGGGTTGTGTGCTATCACCCATACTTTTAACGTCTACTCTTAGGTAATATTTGCGAATTCTTTATCGCACTCTTCAGAAGAAATCAGGATAAACGGTCAGAGAGTAAATAACATCCGCTATGCAGATGACACAGTATTAATGACTGATTCGGACCATAGTCTGCAGATACTGTTGGATAGGGATACTGAGAGTTGTGAAAAAATGGGGATGAAGATCAATACTGCGAAAACCAAAGTTATAAAAATATCAAGGAACAAAAATGTACCTCTTCCAATAAATATGTGAAACACCAACAGCTTGAATACGTAAGCCGGTACAAATATCTTGGTTGCTGGTTCAACAATCAACTTGATTATAAACAAGAAGTCAAGAGCGAAAATACAGGTAGCCCGACAGGGGTTTATCAAAATGAAAAGCTTATTTTGTAACAGTAGCATTAATATCAGCCTTAGATGTCGTTTTCTGCATTGCTATGTGTGGTCAATACTTTTGTATGGAACGGAGGCCTGGACACAACACAATACTGATGAACAAGCCTTTGAACTCTGGCTTTATAGCAGTGACTTGAAAATACCTTTGACAACCCACACCACCAACGAATATGTTCTGAGGAGAATAGGTACAGGTAGGGAACTGCTAAAAATCATTAAAGTCAGAAAAGTTAGCTACCTGGGACACATAATGAGAAACGAAAAGTACCGCCTTACGCAACTGATCATCCAGGGTAAGATTGAAGGAAAACGGGGTCCCGGTAGGCGCCAGATTTCATGGCTTAGAAATATCAGAGACTGGACCGGCCTTGATTCAACATCTTTGTTTAGAGCCGCATTGGACAGATACAGATTTGCCAGTGTAGTCGCTAACCTCCACTAAAGGAGAAAGCACCACAAGAAGAAGAACTTTCGCCTTGTCATGGTGATGACATGTGAGCAATAAATTACAAAAAAAGTGTTTTTGTGGTTTGACAGAAATTTGAATTTTTAAATGTCAAAATGGTGCAATGGTGCATCTCACTCGCACTCACATTGATAGCTGCGTCAATACGCTCCTAGCGCTCATTGTTAATAACTAAAAATAACCGCTTAGTAATAAAATAATAACAAAAATTTCTTCAGTATCTTGTAGGGGGGTCGTTAAAATTTTATTTGGTGACTTTCGGACTTTCTCGTGACTTTCGGTGACTTTCTCGTCACTTTCGGTGACTAATATAATTTTTAACTGAGTTATTAAGCCTTGAAAATGGTCATTTTCGTATTTTGCAAATTTTAAATCGCGTATAACTCAAGAACAATAAATTTTACAGAAAAATCACAAAAGACCTCTTTTGACCTTGCTCCGAATGACCCAAATGATGTAAAGAAAATTGTCCTAAATGAATTTTTTTGTGAGTTTGTTTAAAAAAGTTGTTTAAACAATTTTTCGACCACAGTACCATCTGACACCCTGTGGATTCGTTATAGGACCTCTTTTTGAGTAAGTTTGTGCAAAAAAATCGAACCGGAATAATTTACCTATCGGAGGCGACGATATAGCCTAGAATATAAATATCACAATTTGAACATAATTATTTCCAGTAACATTTAATTTCTAGAATCGGTTGTTTGCGTGAATCAACTTTTACTAAATGGCATTGGGAAGAGTATACTTTAACTAGTTGGAGTCTACTTTTTGGTTTTGCTTAAACAATTATGAACCAAAATTTAGTAAAGATGACTCAAAATTAGTAAAATCGTATACCAATCGACGCAAAGTTAAACGAAGAATTTAAATATTGACTTCCAGTTCTACTTTAGATGACACTTTGGGTGAAAATCTAGGACTTACGAAGTCCAACTTGTTAATTAAATTTATGTCAAAAACTGAAATTCTGTAGTGTTTTTCAATTATATTCATATAAACTAAGTAAATACTTTAAAGATTTAGTAATTAGTTATTCAATATTGATAATTATCGATTAAACATCGAAACCGGCCGTCATGCAAAAGTCATCTGTCATTACTGTCACCCAAAATTTTTATTTCGTCTGAAATAAAAAGAAATCTTAAATTGCATAATGTTTTTTACGATTGGCGATAAAATTTTGTATGCACCACGTCAGTAAAGACTCTTTATCGAACTCGTCTGTTACTCGCCTCGCTCGCTTAGCTCCCTCTGCTCGTAATATCAGACTCGTTCGATAAAAAGTCACTGTACAGGGCCTCCATTTTTAACCCTTCGCTTCGTTATCGAACGTATTCGCTTCGTATCTGTTTAGTATACGAAGCGAATACGTTCGATGACGAAGCGAAGGGTCAAAAATCGAGGCCCTGACTTGTTACATAAATAACTATTTTACGAGTTATTAAGCCTTGAAAATGGTCATTTTCGCATTTTTCAAATTTTAAATCGCGTATAACTCGACAACATTCAATTTTATAGAAAAATCACAAAATACCTTTTTTTGCTCAGAATAACTCAAATGATCTAAAAGAAAATTGTTCGAAGTGAAAAAATTATTTTTGTGGATTTGTCTGAAAAAAATTGTTTAAACAATTTATCGCCTGGCACCCAGTAGATTTGTTATAAGGACCTCTTTTTGAGTAAGTTTGTGCAAAAAATTCGAATCGGAGTAATTTCACTAACGGGGACGACGATACAGCCTAGACTAATTTGAACATATTCAATAACATTAATTTAATTTCTAGAATCGGCTGTTTGTGTGAATCAGAATCAACTTTTACTAAATGGCATTGGTAAGAGTATACTTTTCCTAGTTGGAGTCTACTTTTACTAGTAAATGTTGAATATAAATCTTCATTTTATATTTATAATCAACTTTTACTGAAACCAGCCGTTAGAGTCGACTCCAACTAGTTGGAGTCAACTCCAACTGGATAATCAACTTGAACTGTAACATATATATGTCATTACTGTCAGAAAAATTTTATAACTTCTCAGGATATAATTGTTTTCGACACCCCTGATCGCCCTGATGGGTACGGAGGCACAGCAATTTTAATTAAAAATAAAATAATTACAGAAGAGATAAATTTATTGGATAATTATAATTTTACTTATAATTGCATAGCTGTTAAAATTTCGTGTATCAAGAAACCTATACATATAATATCCGTATATAAAGAACCAGATATTAGAGTAACGGTTGAAGAATGGGTCAATTTTTTTCAACACATTCCTTCTCCATTCATCATTGGTGGAGACTTCAATGCTCACAACATGGCATGGGGTTGCGAAAATAATGATACTCACGGTAAAGTTTTATTAGAGGCGATAGAACAATGTAATCTATTATACTTAAATGATGGTTCTCCAACTCTTGCACTAACTTCCAGCCCATCAGCAATCGATATAACAATATGTACCCAGGACATTGTATCTAAATTAACGTGGTCTGTTATTCAAGATCCACATGGTTCTGATCATCTACCCTTGATCATCGCCTTGGAAAACTCGGAACAAGCAATACAACCTGGTGACAGTACACACAAAAAATGTAATTTACATAAAGCAGATTGGAATTTGTATTCATCGAACTTTTATTCGGGAAAACAACCACAAACTTATGAAGAATTAGTTACCGAAATAAACCGATGCGCAACCATTTCAATTCCAAAATCATACAACAATAACAAATATCCTACAAACAAGCTACCAAAACCATGGTGGGATAATAACTGCGAATCAGCTGCAAATAACCGCAAAACAGCATATAGACGTTATAAAACAAATCCTAATCTTCACAATCTAATTGAATACAAAAAATTAGATGCCTTAGCAAAGAAAACTTTTAAAATTAGAAAAAAACAAACTTGGATAAATTACTGCGAAAGCTTAAACTCCAACACTCCAATCAGCGACGTCTGGAAGAAAGTAAATCGCTACAAAAACCGAAAGCAGTCCAATCAACTTCCGATAAACACCGAAGCTGCATGGATAGAAGAGTTCCATTTCAAGATTTCACTTCCTTGGGTTCCAAGTCAAATAAATGAAGCTACAGTTACCGTACCCAGAGAAAACTTCAATCTAGAGAAACCATTTGAATTATGGGAATTAAATCATGGACTCAAGCAAAATAATAGTTCATCTCCAGGGATGGACTGTATATCGTATTCTATGCTATATTTTCTACCTACAGAATACAAACTATTATTACTACAAATTTTTAACACTATATGGCAAAACAAAAATTAAATTCCCAAAGTATGGAAGGACTATATTGTATTACCTATAAAAAAACCAGGAAAGCCAGATAACAAAGTTGAATCTTACAGACCTATATCTTTAAGTTCCGGTATACTAAAAACTCTAGAGAGATTAATCAAAAATCGGCTTGAATACTGGCTTGAGTCCGAAGATATCCTTCCCAAATCTCAGTACGGCTTTCGAAAATCCAGGTCTACACAAGATGCTCTCACTTCCCTAGTCTCTTCTTTACAGGTCAATTTTACAAATCAGGCGTCGACAGCTGCAGCATTTATATATGTAACTTCAGCGTTTGATAACATCAATTTAGACATTCTTTATAAAAAATTAGTAGATCTTGGAATGCCAGTTAAAATTTCAAATTTGATTGTATCCTTGTACAAGAATAGATGGACTTACTTAAAAATAAACGAGAACCTTTTACCACCAAGGTTAACGAGTATAGGTATACCACAGGGTAGTATTTTAAGTCCACTTCTCTTTTCATTGTACAATATAGATTTAGAACACATAGTACCTCCACACTCTAATATTTTACAATTTGCAGATGATGTTGTGTTTTACACCTCCCATTCTTCTCTAGACATTTGTAGACGTCAACTTGAATTTACATTAGATTGTGTAAAAAATGATTACCATTCTCTAGGTTTATCCATATCAACGACAAAGACTGAAATTTGTTTTTTCTCCAAAAAACGCCAAATTAATTGCTCAAGGCACCTTCAAATTAGGTACAATAGAATTTCCGATAAAAAATTGTGTTAAATATCTTGGGACGTATTTGGATCGTAAATTGTTATGGAAGGATCAAATTCATTATATTATAAAGAAATCAGAAAATTCTATGAATATCCTTAGAGCTTTTTGTAGAACCGGTTGGGGAGCTGACCCGAATATTGCATTGCTATTCTATCGCTCAATGATTCGACCAATTTTCGACTATAGTTGTCATTTATATGGGTCTGCGTCAACAGGATATCTTAATAAAGTTGAAATCCAAAGGAATAAATGTTTGAGACTCTGTCTCGGTTACTTAAAATCTACTCCTATTACTATTATTGAGATTAAAGCTAAGGAACCACCACTTACTCTACGTAGACAGTTTTGTACAGATAAGTTTGTAGCTAGAGCTATCACAAAAAACGTCAGCTACTTAAGGACTATTCGTAACTTGAATATATTAGATTTAAGCCACAAATATTGGTGTACTAAAAAAACCCCCATATACGTTGAAAGCTATAGGAAATTGACTAATGTATGAACACCTAATGTACAAAAATAAAATACCTCCAATTTACACTAAACCTCCTGAAACTCTCTTTTCCAAGATAATACAAACAAATTACATGGATTCAAACCTTCCAGGCAGTATTATCAACAAAATAATTAAAGACAGGTGGCCTATGTTTCAATATATTTTTACTGACGGCTCCAAAATTCAAAATAAAACCGGAAGTGCAATATATCACTGGAATTCTGAATACAAAGAATCATGCCGATTGCCTAATGAAGCTTCAATATATACTGCCGAATTATCAGCTTTATTACTTGCGTTAAAATATATAGCCTCTGTTGGTATGGACAATTATATCATTTTCACCGATTGTAGAAGTATTGTGGACAAACTTACTTCTATCCAATCGACAAAAAATCTAAACCACATTGAGATAGAAATTAAGAGTCTATATTATGATATTACTTCCTCGGGCAGTTCAGTTATTATTTGTTGGGTTAGAGAACATTCTGGAATATTTGGAAATGAAGAAGTCGACAAATTAGCTAAATCTGCAGCTTTAACTAAACGAAACATAAACAACATACTTCTACCAGTAACCGATATAGATAATGTCAGTCAAAACCATTGCAAACAAAATTGGCAACGTGTATATAACCAAAGTACAACGGGAATAAATTTTAGAAATTGCCAACCACTAATTCCCAATGAGAGATGGTTTAAACAAGAATCAAAAATAGGCTATTTATAAAAACAATAAACAGAATGAGGTCAAATCACGCACTAACCCCAGCATACAAACACAGCATAGGTATCAGTGATAACCCATATTGCGCCTGTGGTGGAATGGGAGATCTACAGCACCTCATATTGGAGTGTGGACAGTACAGACAAAATATTAAAGTAATGTATGAAAAGTTAATTGATCTAAATTGTCCTTTACCTGTCAATTTAAACGAAATTCTTTTTCCAAAAAATAAGCAGACGTTACAATGTCTTTACGAATATGTAACGTCCTGTAAATTTAAATTTTAAATAGGCTTAGATAATAAAATTAAAAATTGTAAAAATATCACACAAAATTGAAAAATGTATCCATTAATATATTATAACACCCTGTAAATTTAGATAATAAGTAGGCTTAGATATTAACTTAAAATTGTTATTGTAATACCATACAAAAAAAAAACAAATAGTCTGGCTAATTGACTATGTCAAAGCCATTAATAAAAAAAAATAAAAATAAAAAAAAGTCATTACTGGCTTTATAAAATCAATTAGGTATGTATATAAAAAATTAATCTATTGATTTTGCAGGAATGTGGGCTGAAAGTCTTACTGTTGATGACTATCAAAACCTCATAGACAGAGGTTGGAGAAGATCAGGAAAGTATTGTTATAAGTCAATCATGGATCAAACTTGTTGCCCTCTATATACTATCAGGTAAATTGTTGATTGTAAATAGGGAACTTGCACTTTTTGTTTTATTACATAATAATGTTCAGTTTTGTTTAAAAATAAGATTTCCAAAATTTCACGCCCCAAAAACTCATAAGTTAGAAGTACAAATTTAAAATCTTCTGTGTATTTAAATCATTTCAAACGATCGTAAAAGCACGGGAACACTTGTAACCTCATATCATAATATTTTGTAATGCCATTTCTCCTGTCTCATACAAAACGATATACAGTTTTGTTTATATTGGAGTTTGATACAGTTTTTGAAGAGATAGTATTGAATTGTGTGTGTGTGTTGACTATGAAAAATAAAAGTAAAGACCATAAGTGTTGTTTATTTATTTATTTATTTATACTGCACATTTACAGCAATGGTGCCAATTACAAATGCACAGTTGGTCAATACAAAGAAATAAGAACATACAATAATTTATACAATACAATAAAATAAATACACTTTAAAACAATAAATAAGAGTATCACAGTTTATGTAACAGAGTACTGTTTTTCATATTATGTAGGTCAAGGTCCTCACTCACAATAAAATCTTTCATTGCCATTAAGCAGTTTGACATGGGGGAGTTTGCGTATTCTGGAATTATTTTAAATAAAGTGTGTCTACATCTAAGTCTTTGGTCTGGTAATAAATGAAAGAATTGTAGGAGAATCTATGATTTGATAAACTATATTAAATATGAAAATGATTTCGGCATTTCTACGACTTTCGCTCAATAACACCAGTGTCAAAAAGCATTCTCTGCAAATTATAGCAAACCTTAAAAGGATAAATCCCAAATTTCTTTAGATATAAAGACCTTAAAAATTTCTTCTGAATCCTCTCTATCATATCACTATGTGATATGGTGGAGGGACTCCATATGGTACAACAATAGTCGAGTTTTGACCCCACATATGCATTAAAAAGCTTAATTGTAGTGTCACAATAAAATTCTTTACTGGATCTTAGGATAAAGCCTAACTGTCTATAACAATCATTAGTTAGTTTGAGAATATGCTCATTAAAGGAGAATGTGTTAGTGAGTAACACTAGATCTCTGATTTTTGTTAACCTTTCAAGTTTTACTTCATTAATAAAATAATCTGTTCTTATTATTTCTCGCTTTCTAGAAAAAGTCAATAGTTTACATTTTGATTCATTTAAGTTCAAATCATTATTTTTACAGAATGTGGATATACCTTGAATATCTTGTTGTAAATTAATACAGTCATGTTCGTTTTTTATCGTATTTAATAATTTTAAATCGTCTGCAAATAGAAGAAACTTGGCAAATTTTACATAATCAGTGATGTCATTTATGAACATAACAAAAAGTAAAGGCCCAAGAATGGAACCTTGCGGTACACCTGACCCAGTTATAAAACTGTCTGAGTAGCAGTTCCCAAATTTGACTACATTCGTACGGTTGGTAAGGTAAGATTCAAAGAATTTTATAAGTTTGTCAGAGAGTGCATATGACCTCAGTTTTTTTAATAGTACTGAATGATTTACTCTATCAAAGGCTTTTGCTAAATCAGTAAAGATAACATCAACTTGAGAATTATTTATGGATGAAGCAGTATAGTAACTGAAAATGCACAGATTTGTTTGAGTTGATTTTTTGTTTATGAAACCATGCTGTTCTTCCATGAAAGTTTTTGAAACATGAGTATACAGTCTATTGTAGGTACATAATTTTTTCCAAGATTTTTGAAAGGGAAGGCAATACTATAGGACGATGCTTTAGTATTTCCAGATTTGTGGATATGAGTTATTCTACCTGCCTTAAGCGCATCCGGAAACGTGCTTGTCCCCAAACATTTATTAAATATCATTTGTAGGGGATGTAACAGGACTTCTGAATACGCCTTAAACAGGTAAAAACGAATCCCATCCACACCTATAGCTGCACTACTTTGTAAAGACTTAATTGCAATATTGATTTCTTCTAGAGTTATACAATCAACACATAATTGTTCAAGTCCATATTCCTTGTAGGAGTCTGTTATTATTGGATTAGTGTTGGAATTTAATCATATAATCATATGGTATAATCATATGGTCCTGGTTACTGGATAATTGTCAAGGCCATAGTCCAAAAAAAATAATAAGAAGAAAATATAAGATTTCGGTTATGTTATTAAAACGTAAACAATTGTATGTAGTAAATAAAATTAGTTATTAAAATGCAGTACTGCAAGCAAAATACAATTAATTAAATTTACCTTTATATAATAATTGCATGTCATATCAATATTGTGAAGCAATATATAATTTTTCTTCTTAAATGACAATAGGTATGAAATGTACGTCAATTTGACAATTTCAATTGACAATATGAATTATTTAAGAAAGTTGCAATATTTCTCCGCTATTCGCGCACGATCGTTTCGCGTATCCCTTCCGAGTACTTGCACACCGCGAATATGATAAAGAGTATTATAAAATTGATTGACACATATTTCTGGATTATTTGAATTTGAATTGATACGTTCTTGCCAATTAGTGTTGTATATCAAATAATGCAGTTGAATATAGTTACCTTTTTTGAAATTATAATATGTTGGTGGTGGTGCAAAGTTTGTGTCATTTACAATAGTTTGATTTGGCGTTTTGAAACTAATGTCAATTTCTAAAGGAGGATGATAACGATCAACATTCACAAGTGATGTATCTGACTCGATAACATTTGTTTCAGTTAAATTTGTTAAAATTAAATCTAACGTAGAATTCAGATGATTTTTAACATTATTAATTGAGTATAAATCATATTCATTGATTAGTGATTCAATAATTTTACCTTTGGGTGTTGCATTTAAGAAATCAAAAGTACTTCCATTTATTTTATGAAGGTTGAAATCACCAATTATGTACATATTTTCCAAGAGAAACTTATCACCTTCCTCCAGGCTTTCTAATAATGATTGAAGTACAACCATTAAAACCCCAAATAAAATATTTATTAGATTAACTACCAGTTGATAAGAAACGCCGTTTAATAAAGTGTTTACATGCATGTTGAAAGGACATTAAAGACATTTTAGTTCATTCTCAAGGTCTTCATGTATGTGAAGTTAATTTCAATGTAAGTACATATTTAATATCTGTTGTCTAATAGTTTTTTTTTTAATAAGTCAAGTGTATTTTGCGCAAATATATTTTGGTAGATGTACATTACAGATTGAATATTTATAAATATTTTTCTCGAACTGTTTTTACTATAAAATTAAAATAAACTAATCACAATAAAGTTTTATGTTCATAATGGGTAAGTTATCAGACTGCCCTTTAAAAAAACCCTCTTCCGTCATTTTCAAAAAATTGTCTTAGCAAAAACACTCAAATATTATGAAATATATAGTTCACAGCAACTATTTAAAGATTTATAAAATGATTACAAGTAAACGAATATCAAATGTAATGAATTAATGGCACGGACCTTGAACATTTTTAACTTTATGACGTCATAACCAATGAGGGTGCCTTTTGGACTGGCTGCTATAATTTGAATTTTCTTTCGATTTTAATCGTTTTTTGGGGTAAAATGAAAAACAAAACAACTTTTTTTCCTTGATGTTTTATTTTAATTGTTCTGTTCTATTTAAATGTTCTCTTGTGATTTATAGGATTTTTTTTTCGAATTTAAAATTTTATGTAAGTTCCCTATTGTTGATATATTTATGTTTGCTATATTCTTAGTATAATTCCATATTTTTTTAATCAAATATGTTTATTAAACTATATTTAAAAGTTAAAAAACCTGATATTTGGCAAATTCTTTATCATAAGAAACTCTTGATATTTGATGACAATTGTTACACATTTTACAGCAGCCGTTCTGCTGGAGTCTCTTATATGCTTCATTGTTTGTTGGTTAATAGAGATCTACATTCTTCATCGAACGAGTCTCTGTTTTTTTCTGGACTTGTTAGATTTTAAAACGTCTTCAGCTGCTGTTTGCATAGCTTCTTTACATATAGTCTAGTGCTAGTGTTCTTCTATCCTTAGATTTTCTTCGATTTTTGATAATGCTTCATTTAAAATTTGCAAGTCACTAATGGTAATAAATCAAACAAATGGATTAGAGAGAAAACAAAAGTAAAAAATGTAACTGAACATATAACAGGGTTAAAATGGAGATTTGCGGGCCACAATGCGAGACAGGAAGATAAAAGATGGAATGCTGAAATACAAAACTGGAGACCGCGGACAGGAAGAAGAGGAAGAGGAAGACCTCAGATGCGATGGAAGGACGATATTGTTAAAGCTGCAGGAACTAACTGGAAAAGCGCAGCCAAGGACAGACGGAAATGGGAAGATTTGTGGAAGGCCTATGTCCAAAGTTGGATAGAAATGTGCTAAAGAAGAATGGTAATAATGAAAACCGAAAAGATGGCAACTAGTAAAAAGAGTATTGTAATACTGCTTTAGGCCCTTGGCATATCATGCAGAGTTTATAAATAATTTATAAACAGATAATTATTTTTATTTATGTGTGTACACCAATGAATTTAAATCTATTTTTCTTTAGGTGTGATGTAGTAAATTTCAATATAAGCAAATCCCAAAAGAAAAATATTAAAAAAATTAACAAGTATTTGAAAGACGGAATAATTAACAAAGAAACTACAGAAGCAGTAGATTCCATTGAATCTGAAAGTCATTTACATATACCCAAAGATCATCCTGCCTTTGACTTGACTAACATCAATACAAATAATGTTGATAATGTACTGAGTGGCTACAGTAACGACAATCAAAAACCATCTACGTCAAAGAAAGAGGTACATAAAAAGGACAAATGCGAAAGACTGGAAAGGCCGATAGATCAATCTTGTGGTAAGTTAAATTTAGTCAGATTTTTACCCGTTTTGCAGACATACATCTTATGGCAGTTGTTTAATAGTAATTTTTTTAATGTTTCATTTTTTTAAGTTCATGCGTGACCATTGTGGGGGTACATGAAACGATACCAGCGTTGGTAGCAGCGAAATATGACAAATTTGGCGATTCTTTGTAATATCAGTGTCATTGTTGTATTGGGACCGTGCAAGTTCGGCAAAGCGACAACTATTTCTACGCTCTTCAACTTTATTCACACTTTTAATTATATTGGCCAATTATATTAGTCCTGGTTACTGGATAATTGTCAAGGCCATAGTCCAAAAAAATAATAAGAAAAAATAAGATTAAGGTTATGTTATTAAAACGTAAACAATTGTATGTAGTACTGCAAGTAAAATACAATTAATTAAATTTACCTTTATATAATAATTGCATATCATATCAATATTGTGGAGCAACATATAATTTTTCTTCTTCAATGACAGTAGATATGAACTGTACGTCAATTTGACAATTTCAATTGACAATATGAATTATTTAAGAAAGTTGCAATATTTCTCCGCTATTTGCGCACGATCGTTTCTCAATTCCCTTCCAAGTACTTGCACACCGCGAATTACAAATCTGATCAAAAATGGTAAATATGTAAATGTTACGTAAGTATTTAATGGTGCTAATAATAGCCAAAATAGTAAGTGTAATTTCTACAGATCTCCAAAATGACAAATAGATTAGAGCAGCGGTTCTCAATCTGTGGTACATGTACCACTGGTGGTACATAATAGCATTTGAGGTGGTACACAAAACGCAAAAACAGACAAAATCAGCACCACTATTGTAGCGTTGATTCAGTTGAGATATTAATTGGTTTATATGGATTATAGTTAATTAGATCAACTAGCTAGAGGGGTATTTCAGTTAGGTGGTACCAAAAATAATATTAAGTATTTGGTGGTACATGACTCAAAAAGAGAACCGCTGGATTAGAGAAAAGGTCCCTTTTTGTAATTGGTCCCACCGTAGGCATGAAATTATGAAATTATAAAATATAAATATAAAAAATCCCACTCCACTAAATTATGAAATTTTGACACTATTGACATTCATGAAATCTTGATAGTAATGTCATTTAAAATTAATAAGTTAATTAAGTTATATATATATTAAGTTAAATAATTATTTACACACTTTGACGTACTACATTTTTTACATATTACATTTTTTATTTCCTTTATAATAAATATATTTACTAAAAACACTCCTCCTTTTCACAGCTTTTCTTGCACTGATATATTTAGACATAACTAGAAAGATTTAGCAACTGAACGCCATACGGTCTGCGTGCGCATGCGCGCAGTATTATGAAATTTTACTCTCAATCGCGGCTAAAGAAGTATAACTTCAAAAACAGTTGTTTTTAGAACTCTTTAGCGACGTATTACTATATTATAATATTTACCGATTACCGTCGAAGGCCGACATGATTAACCAAAAAAGAAGATGTATTCGGTGATTTTTCTAGTGACCTTCTTGGGTGTGAATCTTTCTTTTTAGTTTACACTCCTCCTGGTATAAAAACAAAACATAAAAATCTGGTAATTAAAGGAATAATGCAGAAAACACAAAAAATCGCCGATATAGCTTAATAGGGCTTTTCAACGATTCTCATTTGTTTTGAGCTTCTGTCATATGTTGTAGGGGAGACCGGGGCAGAACGGGATACTTAAGAAAGAAAAAATCATAGAAAGAAAACTAAACTGTGTATTAAAAAATAACAAAGTCAGACAGGATCACTTGCTATTAAGCTTCATAGAAATGACTTTATTTATAATCCAAATTGCTTAGTTATTTGCTTATAAAGAACTTAACTTATCAGTGCGAAATTTCCGTTTTGCCCCGGTTACGGAAAATTTCATGCATGTCAATAGTGTCAAAATTTCATAATTTAGTGGAGTAAGCTTGCCTACGGTTGGACCAATTACAAACGGCGTGGTATTACGGCGCGGTAAATTTGAATTACTCCTCATAATTATTGGGTGTGAATCTGTCGTTTGAGTTTACCCCTTCTATTTAAAAAATGAACCATAGGAGCAGTAAACTCAAAAGACTGATTCACACCAAATAACTTCACTATAAAAATCACCATATTTATCTTCTTTTTTGGTTCACCATGTAGGCCTTCGCCGGTGATCCAGTAATCAGTATCGGACAACTTATAAGACTAATAACAATTCGCTAGAGTTCTAAAATCAACACTTTTTTTTTTATATAAAGGACCAGGCAACACTCCTTATGGAAAAGTGGTCCCGGTCAAATTTGATGAAAGTTTGGTCAATGATACTTCTTGATGTGTAGATTAAAAAAGTCCATGGCACCTGGGTCTGAATAACTACTATTTTCGAGTTACAGCCTTCTGAAGTTATTGGATTCGAGTGCTCGGTTTACGTTAAGTGCACTAATTTACGGTCAAGTGAACGAAAATATTTATTATTAGAAGAAGAGAAACTCATGTTCTTCATACATACTTGCGTGTTGTATATGAATTCGTAGTCAAAAATAGTTGGATCGTATTTTAGTGTTCAGAAAACCTCCGAAAATTCTTCAGAAAACTAAAGAAGTGCGGTATAAAAGGTGCTGCTAGATCGATATAAGCATTATCATGTTTTCATGAATGCTTCTCAGTTATGGAATACCAGCAAAACTACAGTTCCGCCTTATCTTTAGAAAACTACTGAACAGTGGCGGATTTAGGGGGATGGGGGTAATTCCACTCGTAACATGTTCCAGAATAATTAAAGAAAAAATTGTTGAAACATAAAAAAATACATTAGTTGACATGAAACTTGTGCCGCATATCAGATATAAGACAGGTAGAGAACATGGACTTGATTTCAATACAAAAAAAAATAAAGTAAGTGGTAGTTTGTAAATGCTAAATACTAATTACAATTGTCTATGGAAAAATCGGGTTTAAATCATCTTCGACTATTCGTATGTTAACATTTTGCTGATTTAGGTTAGATGCATCATACGTCGTGTTAACTAACGACCTATCAGGATACTTAACATTGGGTTGATGTCTTGCAAAGCTTAAAAACCACAACACACTGGTGATATGAGCACAAGTACCTACAGTTCTCGCACCAGATTGACAGGTACAATAGTACCCGTTAATCGGTTCTTCTACAGGCTCATCTTCATCATTATCTTCATCAACCGTATAGGAAATGAATACTTGGTGTTTTGTAGCTTGCCGAAACCTAGAAAATATTCGAACTCTTATGAATCCCGGTTCATCCATATTCTTATCAATTTGAAACTCTTCGTCATTTTTTATTATTTTATCTTGTATGTAAGATGGTGCCAGTTTAATTTGATATATCCCAATCGTAAGGTCTTTTAGGTAGTCTAAGTCGAAAACAGGAAAGTTAGCAAAATCATGATTATGAAGCCTTCTCCATTGACCATTTCTTCTATATGATTATACCTAAGTATGAATATCATAGTTGTTATAAAAATAACCCTACAAAATTTTTCTCCATAATATTTTGTATTAAAAAGCTCATCATCATTAGCTGTAGAACCCCTGGTGGACCTCGGTCTGTTCGAGAATCCGCTTCCATTCCATTCTATCCTCCGCCTTGGTATTCCAATTTCGTACTCTTAACACCCGTAACTCATCTTCTCTGGTCCTTAAATCGTACTCTGGGCCATGCGCGCCCATACCCATGGGCAGGGGGGGGGGCGTGACCTCCCTGGCTTTACGGGGGCTTTGAATTATATATGATTATTTAAAATATACAAAATATAATCTGCAACATTTTCACGTTTGCCACCCCCCTAAAAAGTTTTTTATGGGCGCCCGTGCTCTGGGCTTACGTCTTTGCGTCACACTATCCGCTATTTGGTTATAAATGTGTTTTGATGGCTCCATCTCGTTCATTTTCGTTAAATCAAGTTATTTCATTAATTCTGGAACATGTTACCGGTGGAATTACCCCTATCCCCCCTAGATCCGCCACTGTTCAGTAGTTTTGTAAAGATAAAGCCGAACTGCGGTTTTGCTGGTATTGCATAACTGAGAAACATTCATGAAAACATGATAATGCTTATATCGATCTAGCAGCACATTTTATACCGCACTTCTTTAGTTTTCTGAAGACTTTTCGGAGGTTTTCTGAAGACTAAAATACGATTCAACTATTTTTGACCACAAATTCATATACAACACGCAAGTATGTATGAAGAACATGAGTTTCTCTTCTTCTAATAATAAATATTTTCGTTCACTTGACCGTAAATTAGTGCACTTAACGTAAACCGAGCACCCGAATCCAATAACTTCAGAAGGCTGTAACTCGAGAATAGTAGTTATTCAGACCCAGGTGTCATGGACTTTTTTAATCTACACATCAAGAAGTATCATTGACCAAAATTTCATCAAATTTGACCAGGACCACTTTTCCATAAGGAGTGTTGCCTGGTCCTTTAGACTAAAAATCTAAAAATTAAAGGAATAACTCAGAAAACAAAAGAAACCGTCGATATAACTTTTTAATTAATGTATGAATTTTAAATGTCAATAGTGTCAAAATTTTATAAATGTTAATAGTGTCGAAATTTCATAATTTTTTAAACTTGCCTGCGGTTGGAACAATTAAAAACAAGCATTACATCGCGGTAAATTTGAATTACTCCTCCTAGTTTAAAAACGAAGATTTTCCCTTTCTGTTCCGTTTGGGGTTGAAGAAATAAGTTGTGATGAATTTTTAGAAACCCAGTTATTACCCAGTTACTACATCCATTTTATACTATAAATTGGGTCGATTGGACGGCCAAGTTGGCTGAGGCGCAGTCGATCGACAAGTTTAGTGGATTTGCGATCGTGGTTCGAGTCCCAGCACGGTCATTTGAAATTAATAAAAAGCCCAACGTCGTAGTATAAAATTCAATAGAATCTACGACTTGGTCTGGCATAAACTGGGGTGGGATAAGGGCTTGCGGCTTGGTGATACTTCTCCATAGATCCCTACCGAAGGGCGTTGACGCCTAATAACGGTGTATACATATACTATAAATTAGAAAAACATCGTTAAAAAACGAATTATTATTAATTTGCGACTTTACAATATGTATTTATCATAAATATGTTTAACTTCAAATTGTGGTTGCCAAAAATGTCAGGTGACGACGCTAGGTGTCGTGTCGTCAGTCATGCACGGAGCGAATTAGTGCAATCATTGAAGCGTAAAATAGGTTTTTACCTCCGAAATTTTTTACTATGAACCGATTTACATGAGATTTTGGAATTAGGCTTATCTTACCCTTAACTTCAAAAGTGATATTGACCCGAACTCCGTTTTCACCCTGGGAATGGTTGCCACCCCTTTTCGGTGTTGGAATTTTTTTTTCAAAGTAACTTAAGATATCGATAGAAGACCTAATATTAAGCAAAAAATGTTGTAGTATGGTATAACTAGACCCAAACCCAGACATCCAAAGTGAAAGTTATCCTCCAACACCAAATTGTTCTATATGGTCCACATTATGTTCAGAAAAATTACACTTTTATAAAAAGGAACTTTTTATAATAAAACCTTTTTATTATTTATAGGAAAGAATATAAAATAATTTAACGATAAACGATTTAACGATAAAATGCTTAAAAATCCAAAAATTACACTCTAATAAAAAGTACTTTTTATAATATCACGGTTTTGTTATTGTTCATGTACATATGTAGGACACAACATGTTTGGAAATAATAATTAACTTATAAAATATGAATTTTTAGTAGGTGTATTAACTGTTATTTATAACTATGATTCCAAAAACTAAACTAGTATAAAATACCACGGTTGTTTAAAATGGTATATATATAATTTTAAGTATATAAACTTTTAATTATTTATTAAAACAATTAAAAAAAGATACGCAACAGCCGGGTTCCAACTGGGGACCTCTCGATCTGCAGTCTAATGCCACTGAGGCACCATCAATTTGTAGATATCGATTTATTAACGTACTTTAAAATATCATTGCATTAGTCACATTTTTAAAATATGTAGTTTGAAATTAAAAAAAAATCGATTTATCCATACAGTGTGATTGGTCAGTGGGGTAAAGCTTTGTAGATCTGTTATAAGTAATAGGTAGTAATGAAAGTTGATTACAAAGATTGTAGTCAACTTTGATTACAGATTGATACAGTAATCGTAAATTGTAAGTTTAAGGGCCGGTTGTTCGAACGCTAATCAAAAATGATCATTATCAAATATTTAATTACTGTCACAACTGTCAATGTCAACTTTGATTGGGTTGCTGAAAACATAATTATTGATTACAATTATGAAATTAGTTAATCAATTATGTTAATAATTGTTATGTTAATTGATTAACTAACCTCATAATTATAAACAATTATGTTTTCAGCAACCCAACCAAAGTTGACATTGACAGTTGGTGACAGTAATTAAATATTTGATAGTAATTATTGTTGATTAGCGTTCGAACAACCGGCCCTTAGACAATTATTCAGCCATGGCTAACTTAAAATTTGGAAAGATTTAGACCGGTAATTATTAATAATTTTGCTCTGAAAAATGAAAATATCTCGAAAACTAATAAATTTACACATAGGGAATGTTATACAAAAATTATAGTATGGTAATGGTAATTTTCGATAATGATATAAAATACAGGGTGTTCTATTTAAAATTATTGAGAAAATAATGTACTTGCGTTTTGACTCACCCTGTATTCAATATAAAGAAAATTAGCAAAACAAACATTTACGAAAATTTTGACAATAAATAAAAAAATATGACGTCAATAAACTATTGACCTTGTGCTTGCTTTTATTTATACAGGTAGTTAAACTTGTTACGATTTTCATATAAAATTGGTTATAACTTTGTAAATACCCCGTATAACATACCAAACCTTAATATTTTTGTAATCGAAAAGTTACGAAGATTTCGAATATAAAATAAAATACAGGGTGTTCTATTTAAAAAAACATAAGTTTGGTCTGCCACTATGTTATCGAACACCCTGTAACATGCTAACTAATTTTGTAATATGAAGCTCAAAGTGCGCTACAATTTTTGTCATTAAGTTTTATCGCTATACATTACTATAACGGATCTACGGAGCTTCACCCCACTATATAATTAATCACCCTGTATAATAGCAGTTAAATATTGCATTGTCAGCTAGTTCTAAGCTATCCTGAAAATTTCAGGTGTCTAGGTAGCCTAGAACTATTTTTAAAATGGATTACAAAATTTGCGGAGTCCGTGACACCAACCAAGCCAAGTATATAAAAAGGTTTTAAAAAGTCACACCATTTTGAGCGTCGGGTTTGGGGGGAGAGGGGGGAGAAATCGGTAAATTCGTAGTTTTTTACGTTTTTCGTCAATATTTCGAAAACTATGCGGTTTAGCATATAACCTTCTATACAAAAATGTTCTACATTAAATTTGAAATAAGAAAGGTCCTCTGCATAATCCTTCTAAAATGAACGGTTCAAAAGTTACGGAGGTAGTATAGTATAATTGGTCCAAAAAAAGGCCTAACCCAGACATCCAAAGTAAAAGTTTTCTTTCAATACCAAATTGTTCTATATGGTCCACATACTGTTCAATAAAAAGTTACACCATTTTGAGCGTCCAGTTTGGGGGGGGGGGGGAAAGTCGGTAAATTAGTAGTTTTTTTTACGTTTTTCGTCAATATTTCTAAAACTATGTTTTAGCAAAAACAATGTTCTACGTGAAATTTAAAACAAAAAAGGTCCTATACATAATTGTTATAAAATCAACGGTTCCAGAGTTACGGAGGGTAAAAAGTGGAGGTTTTCGATACATTTTATATTCTTTGGGCAATTTATAGAAATTTTCTTTAACAGGATTGTGTTTTGTAAATAAAATTTGCTATTTCAGTGGCCGATGATATGTTAGTGATAAACCCCTGAAGAAACGTCAACCTCACCACCCAAAATCATCATCAATTGACCAGATAATATAAAAAGTATCGAAAACCTCCACTTTTCACCCTCCGTAACTCTGGAACCGTTGATTTTATAACAGTTATGTATAGAACCTTTTTTGTTTTAAATTTTATGTATAACATTTTTGTATACCATTGTTTGTTTGTAGACCATTGTTTACGCTAAAACATAGTTTTAGAAATATTGACGAAAAACGTAAAAAAAACTACTAATTTACCGACTTCTCCCCCATCTCCCCCCCCCCCCAAACCGGACGCTCAAAATGGTGTAACTTTTTACTGAACAATATGTGGACCATATAGAACAATTTGGTGTTGGAGGAAAACTTTTACTTTAGAATCAAGTATATTCAAATGGGAAATAAGCCACAATTTTACCTAAAAATGATTTTATTAACGTTTCGACGCCCAAGTCGGGTGTCGTTGTCAAAATACAAAATAATATTAAATAAACAAAAATGTTGTTGCTTAGTAAAAAATTCTTCTAATAATTTATTTAATCTGACTCATTTATATCGGCAATTCAGACACGTATTATACATTTTAAAGTAGACGACTTTAAAAATGATATTGCCAATATTGATGAGTTGCGTTCCTGGGACGACTTTACTAAAAGATAGTTCATTCGATTACATGAAATCAATCCCAACTCAAGAATAGCCGCCACAAAAAATCATAGCATGTGATCTGTCTTTAAAAAGACAACCAAATGCAACGGTGGTACTGAAATTCTCGCGTTAGAGATTCCATAGTAAATCACGAGGGAAAACCAGGAAAAACCTCGTGATACTATCCCGACATCGCAAGTATTTGGGTTTACATTTAGTTTACTCTCAAAACTAATACCAAATTCTGACTTGATATTTTAAATTTTAAATAATACTAAAATACTAAATATGTACTCGATATGTTACTGATATGTAAAATTGTGGCTTATTTCCCATTTGAATATACTTGATTATAAAAATGCCACAAGAAAATAGCTTCAGAACAACATTTTACTTTAGATGTCTGGGTTAGGCCTTTTTTGGACCAAGTATACTATACTACCTCCGTAACTTTGGAACCGTTCATTTTAGAAGGATTATGCATAGGACCTTTTTTATTGCAAATTTAATGTAGAACATTTTTGTATAGAAGGTTGTTCATGCTAAACCGAATAGTTTTAGAAATATTGACGAAAAACTTAAAAAACTACGAATTTACCGATTTCTCCCCTCTCTCCCCCACAAACCCAACGCTCAAAATGGTGTGACTTTTTTCTGAACATTATGTGGACCATATATAACAATTTGGTGTTGGAGGATAACTTTCACTTTGGATGTCGGGGTTATGCCATTATTTGGATCAATTATATTATACTTTTGTATAAAGTTATCAAAAACCCAATACTTTTCAAGTTATTAGCAATTGAAAATTCGGAATTTTCTCACGATTTTCAACAGTTTTTTGCAAATATCTCCAAAAATATGCATTTTAACTACAGTCGGAAAAATGAAAGAATACCCATAAATGATCACATCAATCACTTATTTTGTATTTGCTATCTTTTTCTATAAATAACAAACATTTGTTATAGAAAAAGACAGCAAATACAAAATAAGTGATTGATATGATCGTTCATGGGTATTCTTTCATTTTTCCGATTGTATAATATTATACCGAACAAAATTGTAGCAGGTAAAAAATGAGCAAATTGGTTTTTTAAAGAGTGTTCTAAGTGCAATATTAAGCGAGATATTGAAGATCAAAGCCGTTTTTTATTTTGTGTGAAATTTAATCGATGTATTCAATGCCATCTAGCGGAGAGCGAATAAATTTTATGCATGCTAATGAGAAAGGATTTTATAGTGCTTAAAATAAGCTGTAAAGTGAGCACTGTTAAAAGTCTTTTGTACGTAAAATGAGTGAGCTGTAGTGAAAAAAAAAAGAGGAACACCTAATGTTTTTTTTAAATCAATGGATTTCATAAGTGCCGTTTCCACCAAAATTAAAATTAATCGTATTTCGTCTAGAATCAACATCATTCCTACAACTTTTTTCATTATAATATGTAGTAAAAAACCTTTTATTTTGAAACGGTGAAGGGTCAAAGGGCTCGAGAGAGACTGTGGTTGCGCTACCGCGCGCTCTTTAATCAATCATATCTTTGTCAATTTTTGGGCGGTAGGAAAAACAAACAAATCAAAATTTTTGTCAAAAAACCTATTTTTTTTATTATTACACTTTTTTACGTCTCTTTCATCATTTTTGAAATATTATGAAAAGAAGGTGGTTTTTCTTAAATTCGAAATTTGTTTTTCTTAAAATCGTGATTTTTTCAAAAAATATGTGTTCTAAGGTGTAAACGGAGTTCGGGTCGATATCACTTTTGAAGTTAATGGTAGGATAAGCCTAATTCCAAAATTTCATGTAAATCGGTTTGTAAAAAATTTCTGAGCTAAAAAGCTTCAATGACTGTACTAAATATACTTTTTCACATTTTCAAAAATTAGTTTCCATCATTTTGGGGCAAGGCTCGATAAAACGATGTAAAGAAAGTAGATCTGTTTTTTTTTTCATGCTGTTACAAACATTTTAAAATATTTACTTCTTTTTTTTTAATGCCTTATCCTCCATGATCTTTACTTCATAATTCATGAACTACTCCATGCACTTTATAATTCTAATTATATACCATTTCGTAGATACAGAAAATACTTCTAGTCAAAAGTTAATTACAAAAACATTATGTAAAGAAGGACTTGGTGCAGATCCAAATAAACCTCCCTGTAAAAAAGCCAAGCTTTTAAGGATAGAAAGGAAAAAAGCAAAAGGGGCATCTGTTCAAAAAAACTCTACTCCTGTTCAACGAAAGACCCTAGAAGAGTTTTTGGAAGAAATATCAGTTGATAATAAAAATAAATTAAGGGTGAGTACTCTGTCTTAAGCAAATTAGTAATTTTTGTTCTACATAGATAATGATCCTATAAAAATGAATTGTCATATCAGCTCGAAATACATCTAGTCCAATCAACAGCCATTTTCTCGTGGAATTTTGAGAATCAAGGTCGATTTCCTTGAAAATTTGGATTTAGGTAGTATTTATAACCTTTGTCAAAATCTATCCTACGCCGAAGCGGGCTTTTGCCTTGGGATGAAAACAATCCCATCTAGGGGATGTACATTTTTTCAATCAAAATAACTATGGAAGTCGATAGATTTACCAATTCTGAGTAAATTTTGTTCTATAAATTTTTTTGCAAAGTTGATACTTTCCAAGTTATTAGCAATTGAAACAATCGAATACAAAAATAATTATTTGCTTCGACTATATGTAAGGACTCTGATGAAGGCATATAATACAGACTAAATCCCTAAAAATTTTGTAACTACCTTTCGAATAGCAACACTTTTTTTCAGTAGTCAGTTTATGGGTTTATTCATTCTTGAGTTCATTATGTACTTACTTATAGATGTTATATTTCTTCTCTATGTTTTTTTTATATTTGTTTTTATATATATTTCTCATTTTTCATTGAAAAACTCACGTTTTATAACCGTTTTTCATGAATAATTTTTTATAGAAAAAATCATTAACAAAATTGTAGCTAATAAAAAAACAAAGAGATTCGCATCGGAAAGACCTATGTTAACCCAAAAACGACTGAGTTATTGCTCTTTGAAGGATGGTTATTTTCGAAGAACCTCGAAATGGAGAACCTTCAATCTCAAATAACTCGAATGAGGTGCAATTTTTTAGGAAAACTTAAGAGACATATTTTAGAGTTCATTAAAAAACCTTTCAAATGAGCTCTTATAAAAGTTTTTTGCATAAGAACTGACTGACTTATGACGAAAATAAAGTCGCTCCCTGCTTTTTTTTTGAAATGTTACAATTAAACCCTCGTCATTACAATCCTAATAGAAATGAACTGCTTCCCACTTGAAACTAACTTTATTTAGGTATAATTGATACGATCCATGTGAGTTGACCGGTTTGGAATGCTTAGTTTAGAAAAAATAGTTGGTTAAATCGAAAATGACATTTTTATAATTAAAAGAAAGTGCATTTTTCTTAAATAAACCTAAAAGTATTCATGATACAAAAACAAAACAAAAATTTTCAGTAAAAAAATCCTACAATAATATTTGAAACATTTTTTCATATTATGAATACTTTTAGATTTATTTAAGAAAAATGCACTTTTTTAATTATAAAAATGTTATTTTCGGTTTAATCAACTATTTTTTCTAAACTAAGCATTCCAAACTGGTAAAATCACATGGATCATGGATCGTATCAATTATACCCAAATAAAGTTAATTTCAAGTGGGAAGCTATTCACTTCTATTAGGATTGTAATATTGTTTAATTGTTACAGTTCAAAAAAAAAAAACAAAAGCAGGAAGCGACCTTATTTTCGTCATAAGTCAGTGAGTTCGTATGCAAAAAACTTTTATCAGAGCTTATTTGAAAGGTTTTTTAATGAACTTTAAAATATGTCTTTTCATTTTTCCCAAAAAATTGCACCACATTTATTTCTTTGTGGTCAATGTATACAAAGAATGTACCAAACCTACTGTTACGTTTCAACCCTCTATTATTACTTCTAGTTTTAACCAAACTCCCCATTTTATTTAAACTTAATCGACTTGGGGTTTTGTTATTTCTCAAAATATTTCGATGTATATCGAACCCGGACCTTCCGCGTCATAGTCAAACATTTTTCAACTAGTTTTTCTTCGATACTTGATTAAAATGTTATAATGTGTATAACACTGTATGTTTTACAAAACCTCAAGGAATGGCAAATGTTTGTGACATGTAAATGATTGTATTTTTTTCCCTAGATGTGCCTTATACCAACAAGTGTTCCTAATGCCTCCTGGACAGAAGTGGAAGATATAGAGTTTGAATTGTATAAAAAATATCAAATGAGTATTCATAATGATCCACCTAGTAAACTATCATTGCATGGTTTTAAAAGATTTTTGGTGAAGTCTCCTTTAAAGGTAACGATTCCGGTAGATTAATTTTTAAAAAGCAGAGCAAAATATATACTACGATCAAGGAGACTTCTCTTCGGATGTGTAATTCCTTTTTGTTAAATTTTTCAAATACATGTATTAAGAGCAACTCATATAAATAAGTAACCATTATTATTACCAGGGCCGCGCCAAGACTTTCAAGCGCCCTGGGGCAAGTAATTTTAGGCGCCCTTTTCCTCCTTCTTTTGTAAGTAGTTTTTGTAGCTTAGTGAATCGTTATACGGTATACCTACAAACTATTTTTTTATGTGTTAGGAAAGTATCATTATCATCATAATCTAACCGTTATCGTCCACTGCTGAACATAGGCCTCCTCTAAGTTTCTCCATGTCTCCCAATCTTGAGCTACCAGCTATCCAGTTCCCGGCAGTTCTCTTTACATCGTCACTCCAGCGCGTTGGTGGTCGATCTCTGCTTCGTTTAACCGATTGTCCGCCGGCGGTCGCTATTCCAATAATCTTCTAGTCTAGCTGTTGTTCGGTGTTCTTGCCACATGACCTGTACATATCCATTTCTTCTTTGCTACATGTTCTACTATGTCTTTGATTTTTGTCCTTTGCCTGATATTATTTGGTATTCTGTCTCCTTGTGATTCTTAGCATGGCACTCTGGGTAACCCCTATTTTCTGCTCTTATATTTTCAGCAGCAGTAAAGTAATATTATACTGATAAGTTATTATGAATACTATAAATATTTACAAAAAACAACGATTGCATTATCAGAGAACAAATAAATATATAATTATTATTACTATAGTTCATTTGCTCTGTATATTAAAGAACCGCTTGGATTGACATGACATTTGGCATACGCATAGCTTATTTATATCAAAGAAAACAATTGATATCGGGTCGTCGGGGATGAAAAAATATACGTTAAAATTAATTCCGGAAGTGGATAAATTGACCAATTCGAAGCAACTTTAGTTCCATATATAGTTTTTTCACTAAGTCAATATTTTTCGAGTTATTTGCGAGTGAATATGTTCATTTTTCAACATAAAAACCACGGTTTTAGACGGTTTTTCGCAAATAACACAAAAAGTGTATATTTTATTGAAAAAATGTTCTTAGCAAAATATAGGTTATAAATAAATTAAAAAAACTTATGCACGCATGAACTCGGTAGATCTAGTAGAGGAAGAGTTGTAGCTCGAGAAAAGTGGGTTCTTATTCGTCAAATTCCAAATCGAACATTTCAACGTGAAATAACCAAAAAATGAAGCACTTTTCGGGCAAAACTCGTTATAATGTTTTTAAAGTCTTTAGAAAAGCTTTATTTTTGTTTTTTAAAAAAGTTTCTAGCAGCAAAAGTAAGCCAGTAACGCTGAAAATAAAGTTGGTCCTTTTTTTTGGTCAAAAACATTACAGCTTTAAAATTTACTTCACTTATGTATATTTATATGATCTGGAAGTTTCACCATTTCAGAGTGCTCATTTTTATTAAAATCGTGCTCGTTTTAAATTAAAAAAATAACTAGAAATTTTGAAGGAAATGCCTTTTTTTAAAAATTTTTTCCAAGAATATATTTTCGATAAAATACTTACTTTTTGAGATATTGTAGATGTTGACTTGGGCACGTGGTACTCGCTAAGGCAAAAGCACACGTCGATACAATAATCATTTTCTTCTTTGATATGTTGGCTATGTGTATGCCGAATTTCATGTTAATCCAAGCTGTTCTTTAAAATTCAGAGGTTTTGCAATATTTTACCGTGAGTGAATGGAGTAATAGTTCAGTTTAGTGAGAGAAATAACGGTTCGTACACTTAGGGGATCAAAGTAAATAATAACTGCTATTTTTGTATCTACCTACGATTGGTAAATTTTCAATTTTACAAGATAATAAAATATTAATATTTCTGGTAATTTCGGTATTGTCAAATTTTTTTTTCGGCAGCCTTTTTGGTCGCCGGGGGCACCGCCTCTCTCCGCCCTTATGGACGGCTCGGCCCTGATTATTGGATAGAGCACCAAAACTGTCAAACATGTTTTAAATCGAGGAGTGTAGTGCACATAGCACCGCGCAACAAATAGTTGCTAAAAATTTAGGAACTCTAACGAACAGACGAAGCCATATAGCAATAATGACAAAAGTATTCAAGATGGCGACGATGAAAAGTAACCAGTATCTTGATATCAACTAGATCAGGCTCAAGCAGACCTAATCATCAACAAACTGGAATAGGCAGTGGATGACGCTCCTATCGGAAGTCAGACTTAACTTCTATACTTAGTTGCCTAAAACTAATGTTTGCTGCAGGTGAACCTCCAACATAGTAAGGCAACTTTGGCAGAACTTACTATTGCCATGAGAAGATACGATGTAGCTTTGATACAAGAGCCCTGGGTTTACCAGAGCCAAATAAGAGGTCTATGGGACATTGGTGAAGAGTTTATTGGTATATACCGGTATATAGCCGGTATGCGAAATTTTCGAGGACTTGTATAATAGTCAAATGACATGAAGGGTACAGGGGAAGGACGGTAATAGTCTATTTGGATTTATCTGGAGCACACTGAAAATTAAGATTTATTAACTTGTTATAAAGTCAATATAATATAATATAATAATATAAAGTCAAATATAAGTCATAATATAAAGTCAAAGTAATTATTATTTTATTGTTATTCTTTAAATTTGATTTTATAAAAAGTTAATAAACCTTAACGTTCACTGTGCTCGAGAAAAATCCAAATGAACTATTGCCGTTCTTTCCCTGTACCCTTCACATGACATCCAGCTGTTGAGGAATTTCTGTCTCAGGGATTTTTTTCCTAGTTTTTGGCCTTTGCAAAACCATTTTCATTGGATCGCAGGTAGCAAGTGATTCCAAGAATATACCGTACCCATCCACAAGAGCTGTTCAGATGGTACAGACACAGGGTTCCAGAATTCTCAGTTCACAGTCATGAATGAATGAAAAAAGCTCATGACTCAGCTATTTACCCTATACCAATATTCGATATTTCGATTATGTTTTTTTTGTGCCAAAATATTTGTCAGTTTAATATTAATATTCACCCTCTACGACTCATAAACACCCATACACACACAACGTAGCGATAGTTTTTTGCAGTAAATTATTTATAGTTACAAAACTTCTTACGTTTTATTTCTACGTACCTTATCTCCTCATTTCCTCATCTCATTTGGTTTTTTGATTGTTTGATTATTTACGTGGTATTTCTTTACGTTTGAAGGAACAATTAACAATAAAAGCAATTAGTTTATAATTATTTAAATTTGATAAAGTCCAAGAACTCTACAAGTTATATAGTTCGCTAATTTAAGATAATAAAAGATCTACAATTTGATCAATCTAGACTACGTCGATTAGGAACTGGAATAACCGGTACTAGAACGCTGGCTTTCGGAAAAAGGCAAGACATTTTAGAATAGTACTATGATGAATATATTTTTCTTCTTTTGGCATCATAATCATGGATGGGTCTTTGCCTGTCTGGCTATGTCCTTCCATTCAGATCTATCTTGTGTCCTTCTCCATTGTATTATATTCATGGTTTTCTGGTCGTTTTCCACGTCGTCATTCAATCATCGCGTTCTGGCCTTCCTTTTTTTGTCTTGCTATCGACTTCTATTGTAATATATTATTTGCTGTTTATGCATCTTCTTGTCTCTGGACATGTCCCAGCCCAAGGGCGGATCCAGGACCGATTTTCGGGAGGGGCCATAAACTTCTTTTGGGGAGGAGTACCAGAGGTACGGGGGGTAATTTTTAAAAATTAGGGTTACAATGGTGAGTTTTAAGTAACTTTTCACACACTTTGAGAAGTGCCTTAAAACTCACCATTCTTGCCATAGTACCGATTCCTACACATTTCTTCGGATCCAAGTGCAGTTCTTTCAACAAGTTTAACACTATTTTTTCCAATGCTTCTCCTGCCAGGAGTTGTTGTTTCCTTCTTTCTTGATTTTCACTAATTATTTTTAGGTTCTCATAAGCGTCAATGAATTTGACAAAGTCTTCACGAATGTTGTTATTGTGTATGTATCCCAAATTTAGAGAAAGCTGTTCCACGTGGGATATTATCGTCGTTTATTAGCAGTCGTTTCGTCAAATATTATTTGTTCAATTATTTCTTCACCACAACATGTTATTAATTGATTTTGACTGCTGCTACTAATGCATGTTGCTCAGGAAGATGCTGTGGATAGGTGTTATTTAAGAGTCTCATCTCCTGATGCGATTTTAAACCTTAACACTGTGGTGCTAAGGCAAACCCCGATATGTCAAAAAACGTGATTTTGCAGCAGATGAGTTTAAAAGTTCGCGGTGTTGTTGTAATAGTGGACATATCGGAAACAATTTTGTTATCTACTGGTTACATGGATGCGTTTAGACATGTAGGGTTTTGTCATCACATTTTTCATCGCTCAATGTACATATTGGCATTAAAAACGAAAAATCGATAATTTTTGACATATCGGGTTTTGCCTTAGTACCACAGCAATTCCCCTCATTCCTAGGTCCAGCATCTTCGTCCAGAAGCATAAGGCCATCATCACGATGGTCTCTTAGAGGAATATTTTGCCGACCTAAGAACACTATAGACCCTACTATTGGTCGTAGTCTTTCTTTATTTTTTGTTTCTGTTTAGACCTCTGAGAGTCTATCTGGTTAATAACTGACTTTTGAGGGTTGCGATAACTTTTTAGAAAATCCAGCTCAACCTGAACGCACTCCTTGTGGTATGATGTTTTTTCATGGGTTTATATGACTCCGTCTTTGCTCATGAGTTTGGCGAAAGATGTTAAAGGTTTCGTGACAAGGCTTTGGGCTGTCATCCCGTTATTGTGACCATATTTTTTATTAGAAAAATGAAACGCAATATTTGTAAAACAATTCCTTTTGACTGTGCGAAAATACCAACCAACTCCTTTGTTCTAAGTGCTAGTGACCCAAGTAACGCTTCACTTCTTTTTTATTCTTTGTGTGTATAGAATATGGAAATTTATACGATTTTGATGGCTGTCAAGATCGTTCTAACAATTGGCACTCTGTAAAATTATCAACATTTTGATTTATAAAAAGCCCAAAAGTCATTCTTGAAGCTTCTCCGTTACTTCTTTTTTCAATTATAGTCCAGAAAACGTATTTATCCCCTGTTTTGTACATATATATGTGTTTAAAATTAAAAACATTTGAACTGCTTCTTCTTCTTCTTCGCGCGACTAGGATTACTCCTGTTTGTCTTCTGTTTCAGTTGTTGTTGACTGTACATTGTCTTTCCACCTTTTCGGCGGCCTTCCAACGGGTCTTCTGCTATACGGCTTGCTGTTTTTACAGATGTTCGCTAATCTATCTGGTTCCATTCGGTTTACATGTTCGTTCCAGTTTTTCTTTCTTGTTTTTATCCACCTGTTAATATTTTGAATTTTGCATCGTTCTCGTATACTTCTGTTGCTTTGTCTGTCTCATAATGATATGCCCGCTATTAATTGATCTTAATACTTTCATTTCGATATTGTTGATTTGTTGTGTCGTCTTTCTTGTATCGGTCCTTGTCTCCGCTGCATATGTTAGGATAGGTCTTACTGTTGTCTTGTATATGTACTTTTATTTTGCTTTCCGTGGTCAGATATTTGTTTCTCCATATGGTTTCTCGGGGGCAACCACTTACTCTTGCCGCTTTTATTGCTTGTGTTGTGGTCTCTATTCTTATATTCCTGCAAACTGCAGGATTTGAACTGCAAATATTTAAATTTATATTATTCTAAATTCTCGGAGGGGGCCATGGCCCCCTCCCTGGATCCGCCCTTGTCCCAGCCATGACAGTCTTTGAATTTTCACAAATCTTACAATATCAGACCCTTCATTTAGTTTATTAAGCTCGTCGATTCTCCTGATTAAGTGCCGTCTTCCTCTTGCACCGAAATTTATACTTTGCATTCAGAAATTTATACTTTTAGTTTGAACTTAGCAGATTTTGATTCTAAGCTCACATAATATTATCCTAATTCCTCATTTTGAACTGCTTTTAGGCGCAATTAATGCACTAAAAGTAGGTGTTAAACCACTTTGATAGGAAAACATACAAAATATACAAGAAAAAAGTATTTTTATTATTCATAAAACTATGAACATAGCGGGGTTTGATTATAACGTTAACATTCCAGTGGTATTTTTAAGGGGATTTAGAACGTTTTGAGCCGAAACATTATGCCTGTGCCCTGTGCCTATAGATTAATAGGTACTTGCACTTTGAAACTATGTAAAAAAAGGGGAAAACGAAAAATTTAGGATTTAGCAGGTTTTGATTCTGATGGATCGTAACAAACAAATCGGGATATTAACAAATGCAGATGGTACCACTATAACTGAAACGCAAGACAAATTACGTAGATGGAAAGAATACATTGAACACCTATTTTATGACCAAAAAGTAGAACAATTAGAAGTTGACGGAGAAACCACGGGACCAGAAATAATGAAAGAGAAAGTTATTTATGCCATAAAACACAAAAGGTAGAAAAGCTCCAGGACCCGATGAAATACCAATTGAACTATTGAAGATAATTGATGAAGATAATATTGATGTCTTGGTAGACCTTTTTAACTCCATATACAAGACGGGACACATACCCAAAGAATGGTTTCTCTCAACTTTTGTAACGATTCCAAAAATCACAAATGCTAAAGATTGCAATGACTATGGGACAATTGCATTAATGAGCCGCACATTGAAAACCTTCCTTAAAATCATACATAACAGAATCCACGTGAAATTAGAACAAGAAATAAGTGATTCACAGATGGGTTTTAGAAAGGGTCTAGGTACTAGAGAAGCATTATTCGGAGTCAATGTTCTGACACAACGATGTCTGGATATGAATCAGGATATATATTCTTGCTTCATAGATTTTAAAAAAGCTTTTGACAGAGTTCAACATGAAAAGCTTTTAAGTATTCTTAAGACCAAAAACATAGATAGTAGAGATCTACAAATTATATCGAATCTGTATCAAAATCAGAAAGCAAGAGTAAGAGTCGAAAGAGAACTGACAGAGGAAGTAAGTATACTTAGAGGAGTTCGACAAGGGTGCATACTTTCACCACTCTTATTCAACGTCTACAGTGAAGTGATATTTCAAGAAGCTTTATTGGATATTGTGGAAGGTATTTTGGTCAACGGAAATAGCATTAATAATATTATATATGCGGACGATACGGTCATATTTGCAAGTGACATGGAAGATTTACAGTACATAATACAACATGTATACAATGCATGTGAAAGGTACGGACTGCAAATGAATCTCAAGAAAACTAAATCAATGATATTCTCAAAAAAACCACAAAATGTAGATAACCTGATCATCAATAATACAACGATCGAAAGAGTAACAACATATAAATATTTAGGAACGTGGCTAACCGAAGATGGAGATCAAACAAAAGAAATCAGATCTAGAATAGAAATGGCAAGAAACACGTTCATAAAATTGAAGAACTTACTTTGCAACCGTAACCTTAATCTAGAGATCCGCACAAGAATGCTACGTTGTTACGTTTTTTCTAGTTTACTATACGGCATGGAAGCGTGGACAATAAAACAGTCTGACATCAAAAAATTAAACTCCTTTGAGATGTGGTGCTACAGGAGAATCCACAGAATATCGTGGACTGAAAAAGTAACTAATATAGAGATGTTACAAAGAATGAAGAAAGAATGTGAAGTCATAAAAACTGTTAAAATTAGAAAGATTCAATATCTGGGTCATATAATGAGGGGCGAAAAGTACATATTACTTAGGTTAATTATGCAAGGGAAGAAAAACCCAGGACGATGCAAAATATCCTGGCTAAGAAATTTGAGAGAGTGGTTCGGTTGCAGCTCCTTAGAAGTGCGGCCAATAAAATTAAAATATCGATGGTAATATGATCGGTCCATGGTATTTTTAAAATTCTCCTAAAAAGCCACAGCTCAAAAGCTTCCACTTTCGCATTAAATCAACATTAGCAGTCCAAGCTTCGGCACCATAAAAAAGAATAGAGTGGATATAACATTTTACCATCCGATATCGGATTTGCAGAATGGTTACTCAGAAATTTCCTCATCTACAAAAAGATTGCTCTTCATTGCTTTATTCTTGATCAAATTTCTGATTTAGATCGTCCGTAATCCAGACTTCTAAGTGTTTCATTTTGTCCACTTTTTATCATCATTTGATGTGATTGTTCATTTTTTATCTGGATCCTTGTTATGGCTTTACCCCTTTTACTGATAACCATAGTTTTTGTTTTAAAGCTCTTTTCTTTATGTACAAGCTGATTCAGTGAAATGGTACGATTTGACAACGCTGCTGACGATAAAATAGAGGAGCCGCGGGCTTGTGACGTAAACGTTGTAAATATTGAGAGTGGGAAGTTTAGTTATCATGAAAATGTGATGGGGTGAACAACGCGCAGTTGCTGTGAAATCCTATTACAAACATGGTGAAAGTGTTGTGCTTGTACTACGAGCACTTCGTTTACGCTCCCATTTGCCGCCCCGCGCTGCAGTTCCGTCTAACATGGCTATTAAGACTTGGGTTAGGACCTTGGAATGTGGGGTTCTACATCACAAAAAAGGTGGCAGTGCCAGAACTGCTCGAACACCACATAATATTGAAGCCGTGCGAAATTGATTACACGTGAGTCGTCGCAGGGATCTTCAAGGACTCGCGTGTAATGAATCTCGCACCGCTTCAATATTCTGTGGTGTGCGAGCAGTTCTGACACTGCCACCTCTTTTTGTGATGTAGAACCACTACTTTCAAAGTTCCTAACCCAAGTCTTAATAGCCATCTTAGACGGAACTGCAGCGCGGGGCGGCAAATGGTAGTGTAAACGAAACGCTCGTAGTACAAGCACAAAACTTTCAACATTTTTGCAATAGGCTTTCACAGCAAACGCGCGTTGTTCACTGGACGACGTCTCCATGATAACTAAACTTCCCACTCTCTAGACTTACAACGTTTACGCCGCAAACCCGCGGCTCCTTTATTTTATCGTCAGCAGAGTTGTTAAATCGTACCATTTCACTGAATCACCTTGTATAAAAGCTCTAAACTTAAAAAAATAAACATGATTATAGATCACCGTGGAGCGGATGTCAACGACCAATGATACATTTAACTTCAGTGCCAATTTGTATAGAAAATATCAAATCAAAATTCACCAAGATACTCCTGAGGAATGCGACGAAGAGCAGTTTTTTCATTTCCTGGTCGAATCACCTCTACAGGTAGATGTTATTTTGCTCTGCTTTTAATACAACTCTACACTTTACCAATTATGGTATTGTATTGTGTTTTAATAGGGCTTTTCATCGATTGTCATTTGTTTCGAGCTTCTGTCATGTGTCACATAATATTAATATATCTACGTCATACGTTTTTGGTTTGTCATCATTGGTATATACCAATAACGTATGACGTAGATATATTAATATTATGTGACACATGACAGAAGCTCGAAACAAATGACTGTGAATGAAAAGCCCAATACAGCCGTCTTAAAGCATTTATATTATGTTCCTAAAACACTTGTAACTTGATATAGCTATTTTTTGGAACAACTTAATTTTTGTGAATTGTTTAATAATTTAGAGTGTTGTCAATTTCTTGTGTGCTAACCAAACTCTAGAAAAGAATTTTTCTAGATTTTTTTTTGTAATTGACTATGTTCACCTGACAACAATCAACCTTGATCTTAACTATACCCTGTTTTTAAACTATGGTTCATTTTTTAAATAGGAGGAGTAATTCAAATTTACTGCGCCGTAATGCTTATTTGTAATTGGTCCAACCGCAGGCAAGCTTACTCCACTAAATTACGAAATTGTGACACTATTAACATTTATGAAATTTTGACACTCATTTAAAATTAATAGGTTAATTAAGTATATCGGCGATTTTTTGTGTTTTCTGTGATATTCCCTTTTCTTTTTAGATTTCTTGTCTGCGTTTATATAAAATCAATTGTTTTTAGAACTCTTTAGCGATGTATTAGTAATTTAATATTTATGGATTACTATCAAAAGCTGACATGATCAACCAAAAAAGAAAACGAATCTGGTTATTTTTCTAATGACATTAATGGGTGTGAATCTGTCTTTTGAGTTTACTAGTCCTATGGTTCATCTTTTAAATAGGAGGAGTAAACTCAAAAGGCAGATTCGCACCCAATGTCACTAGAAAAATAACAATATTCATCTTATTTTTTCGTCTATCATGGCCATCGACGGTAATCCATAAAAATATATGATACTCATACGTCGCTAAACAGTTCTAAAAACAACTGTTTTTTATATACAGTGATGAGCACTCGAATAACCGGCAAAATAGCACAAAAGATGGAATACCTATTAAGTTGTGAGATAAAAAGAAATGAAAGTAGTCGAGCTGGGAAATTTAGCGATATTAACCTTTAAAATTACATTATATTGATTGTTTTCCACCTTTACACGTATCAGAGGAGTATGTCAACTAAAACTGTCAATGTGACAGTGGTAGTTACCAAACTCGTGCGGTACGTCTAAAGGTGGGAAACAATCAATATAATGTAAATTAATAGGTTAATATCGCTAAATTTCCCAGCTCGACTAGTTTAATTTCTTTTTATCTCACAACTTAATACGTTTTCCATCTTTTGTGCTATTTTGCCGGTTATTAGCGCGCTCATCACTGTAAATGCAGAAAAAATATAAAGTGAAAAAAAACCTATTAACCTATGAATTTTAAATGCCAATAATGTCAAAATTTCATAAATGTCAATAGTGTCCAAATTTCATAATTTAGTGGAGTAAACTTGCCTGCGGCTGGACCAATTACAAAGAAGCATTACAGTCGTAGGCATAATAAAAATAGGTCAAACCGACAAACAGGTGTATGTTCTCAAAGAAATTGAAAGTGTGTAAAAAAATTTTAATAATCAGCTAAGTACTTTCAACACATAACGTGACATCATCAGAGCTTCCTAAAAGGACATTTAAGATAAGAGATTTTTTATATAAACAAAAGATTGAAAAAACTTACGTCCTCTTATAAATCCTTCATAGAAGAGCAATTGTTAAAATTCACATGATAAATCATGGATACTGGGCAAAAGCCACAGATATCGGGTATAAAACCCTTAAAATTAAAAGTTTATCACATCTAAATTCTATTTTAGTTTAAAATTACAACATGGCTGCGTCAAACCATTGTGAGTTCACGTGAACAGCTGAGCACTGTCATTCATTAAAATGATAAAGAAGGAACCACTATCTTATGTGCCCTCTATATTGGTAGGTAAATAATAATTAAAAATTAATTAAATTGAAAATGGCTAAAAAGCCATGTGTTGGTTAAATGAATTCTAAATGAAGATACTAAATTTTAAAGTTAAATTTTCAAAATTAGAATTATTGATATTGAAGTGAAATGTTAACGTGTATGTAAGTTATCAAAATTCTTTTAAAAACAAACCATTATGGTTTGACCAAGTGTGAAAGTAGATGAAAACAAACCAAGGAGAAGTCTCATTTGTCAGGTTCAGAGTTCGAAAGCTGTTATTTTATAAAATTAACAATTTTACCAATAGATTAAGTCAAATCTCAAATATTTTACTTATATGCAATCAATGAAAGAAAACTCAAGAATACCGAAAAAGTAATGTTCAAAAAACCTACAGCAATTGTTGGGTATACTGTATACTAAACCAAAATTATTAAAAAATTATTAAAGAAATTTCTTAAAGATAGGATCAAATTTACAATTTAATTGAATCTGAGTGTTAACACAGTTTTGAGGATTTCTTTTCATTTCTCTACTTATTTCTAGATCTTCTAGTAGATTCATTTTAGTATAGTTATTATTGGGTATGCTATGTAGGATCCTACTATCTCTTTGGGGACTAAAGCTGTGTTTCGATGCATGCAAATGATGACCAAAGCTAGATTTATCGATCTTTGAACGATGTTCTTTAATACGTGTATCGATACGATGCGACCGTTGGATACACGTATTAAAGAACATCGTTCAAAGATCGATAAATCTAGCTTTGGTCATCATTTGCATGCATCGAAACACAGCTTTAGTCCCCAAAGAGATAGTAGGATCCTACATAGCATACCCAATAATAACTATACTAAAATGAATCTACTAGAAGATCTAGAAATAAGTAGAGAAATGAAAAGAAATCCTCAAAACTGTGTTAACACTCAGATTCAATTAAATTGTAAATTTGATCCTATCTTTAAGAAATTTCTTTAATAATTTTTTAATAATTTTGGTTTAGTATACAGTATACCCAACAATTGCTGTAGGTTTTTTGAACATTACTTTTTCGGTATTCTTGAGTTTTCTTTCATTGATTACATATAAGTAAAATATTTGAGATTTGACTTAATCTATTGGTAAAATTGTTAATTTTATAAAATAACAGCTTTCGAACTCTGAACCTGACAAATGAGACTTCTCCTTGGTTTGTTTTCATCTAACTTCTTTCACACTTGGTCAAACCATAACGGTTTGTTTTTAAAAGAATTTTGATAACTTACATACACGTTAACATTTCACTTCAATATCAATAATTGTAATTTTGAAAATTTAACTTTAAAATTTAGTATCTTCATTTAGAATTCATTTAACCAACACATGGCCTTTTAGCCATTTTCAATTTAATTAATTTTTAATTATTATTTACCTACCAATATAGAGGGCGGATAAGATAGTGGTTCCTTCTTTATAATTTTAATGAATGACAGTGCTCAGCTGTTCACGTGAACTCACAATGGTTTGACGCAGCCATGTTGTAATTTTAAACTAAAATAGAATTTAGATGTGATAAACTTTTAATTTTAAGGGTTTTATACACGATATCTGTGGATTTTGCCCAGTATCCATGATTTATCATGTGAATTTTAACAATTGCTCTTCTATGAAGGATTTATAAGAGGACGTAAGTTTTTTCAATCTTTTGTTTATATAAAAATCTCTTATCTTAAATGTCCTTTTAGGAAGCTCTGATGATGGCACGTTATGTGTTGAAAGTACTTAGCTGATTATTAAATTTTTTTTACACACTTTCAATTTCTTTGAGAACATACACCTGTTTGCCGGTTTGACCTATTTAGAAGTGTGTACAAGTCATACAGTCTGTTTCAATATATAATAAAAATAGACTAGGTAAGGTATGGGCCGCCCTGTGCATCGAGGTGTAACGCCGATATCAAGGACGTCATTGGTCAATATTCATTTTGAGTGCTCTAGCCATCTTTGTCACATGCGCGGGATCGCTTGGTTAAAAGAGATAGATTGACCACCGACCGACTGCCCGCGCGTTACGCTATTTTGCTTAGTATGCCTTGTATATCCTTAGTGTCCTTATTATGTCTATGATTACAGCGCGGTAAATTTGAATTACTCCTAGTTTAAAAACGAGGATATGTCTATTCTACTTTCATTTTGATAGCGTTTTCATTTTCAATCTATATTTGGAAATCTTTTAATATTTTAAAATTGTATTACCGGCATTTATATACAAATGCCACGTAGTACGTTCTTTAACGGTAAAATATTGCAAAACCTCTAAATTTTAAAGAACCGCTTGGATTGACATGAAATTTGCCATACACATAGCTAATAAGTTAAAAAAAAGTGATATTGTGCCGATGTGTGCTTTTGCCCTAGGGGTGAGTTTCACCCCCCTGTTGGGGGTGAAAAAATATATGTCCAAAATAATTCCGGAAATGGATAAACTGACTAATTCTAAGCAACTTTTGTTCTATAAAGTTTTTTCACCAAGTCAATACTTTTCGAGTTATTTGCGAGTGAACATGTTCATTTTTCAACAAAATAACCACGTTTTTAGACGGTTTTTCGCAAATAACTCAAAAAGTAAGTATTTTGTCGAAAAAAACATTTTTAGCAAAAATATAGCCTGTAAAAAAATGAAACAGATGGTGTGTATATGAGGTCTCTATACGTACCAGAAGCAGAGTTACTAGCTAATGAAAATATGTTCATATTCGTCAAATTCCAAATCGAATATTTTAACGTGATATAACCAAAAAATGAAGAACTTTTTTAAAGTGTTTAAAAAAAGCTTTATTTGTGTTTTATAAAAAAATTATAGCATCAAAAGCAAACAAGTTACGCTCAAAATAAAGTTGGTCCCTTTTCTTTGGTAAAAAATCAGGAAAATCACCCCCTAATTAGCATCTCAAATGAACTTATTCGTTACCATTTCACAAGTTTCTTTACTCGTGGATGTATTGTTTATATGATCTGTAAGTTTCACCGGTTCAAAGTCCTTATTTTTGAAAGGGCTGTAGTTAAAAGGGCTTGAACGATTCACCAATCACGAGTGTATGCAAATTTAGAAACACCAAATCTTAACCAATTTTTGTCTTTCAGAAAAACAAAAAAATACAAAGAATTTTTAAGCTATTTTGAAAAAAACATTTTTTTCAAAATTAAATTTTTTAAAAAGTTTACTTTAAAACCAATTTTTTTCAACAAAAAGCACTTTGAATTAATAAAACTTACAGATCATATAAACACAACATAAGTAAAGCAACTTGTGAAGCGGTAACGATTAATTTCATTTAAGTTGCTAATTAGGGGGTGATCTTTACGCTTTTTTTGGCAAAACAAAAGGGACCAACTTTATTTTGAGCGTAACTTGCTTACATTTGATGCTTGAAACTTTTTTATAAAAACAAAAATAAAGCTTTTTTAAACACTTTAAAAAAGTTGTAATGAGTTTTTCCCAAAAAGTGCTTAATTTTTTGTATATTTCACGTTGAAATACTCTATTTGGAATTTGGTGAACATGAACCTATTTTTCATTAGCTATAACTCTGGTTCTGCTAGGTGTAGAGACCTCGTGCATAAACCATTTTTTTTATTTTTTTACAGGCTATATTTTTACTCATAACATTTTTTTCGATAAAATACTTACTTTTTGAATTATTTGCGAAAAACCGTCTGAAAACGTGATAATTTTGTTGAAAAATAAACATATTCACTCGCAAATAACTAAAAAAGTATTGACTTTGTGAAAAAAGTTTATAGAAAAAAAGTTCCTCAGAATTAGTCAGTTTATCCATTTCCCGACTTATTTTGGAGATATATTTTTTCAACCCTGAGAGGTGGTGAAACTCATCCCCAGGACAGAAGCACACACCGGCACAATATCATTTTTTTCTTTGACCTGTTAGCTATGCGTTTGCCAAATTTCATGACAATCCAAGCGGTTCTTTAAAATTTACAGCAAAAACCGTGAAAGAATGTACTAACGATTGTGTGAGCAATAATTACGTGTGATATGCATAGACATAATAAGAATAGACAAGGTAAGGTATGGGCCGCTCTGTGCATCAGGAGGTGACGTCAATATCAAGGACGGTATTGGTCAATATTCACTTTGAGTGGTCTAGCCATCTTTGTCTGTCACATGCGCGGGATCGCTTGCTAAAAAGAGATAGATAGACCACCGATCGACTGCCTGCGCGTTACGCTATATTGATCAGTATGCCTTGTCTATCCTTATTATGTCTATGGTGATATGTATAATAACATTTTCTGACCAAATATTGTTTTAGCCTAAAAGCTTCCCGAACAATGAAGAAGGTCCCGGATATGGATCATTTCACCAACAGTATTGGTTGAATGAAAAATTAATTGCAGTTGGAGTTATAGATATATTACCCAAAGGAGTTAGTTCCGTTTATTTTTTCTACGATCCTGATTACGCTTGCTTAACGTTAGGAACATATGGCTCTCTAAGGTAAATAAAAGTAATTTTCTAATTTATAGGAAAAAGTCAAATTTTTCTTTAGTAATAATAGTCTTCCTTTTATACCGCTAACGCTTGGGATTATAGCAGGGTAGTCTGCTATCTTTAGGGCTTACGGTATACAAGGAAGGTAACAGGGCTAAGGGCCAGTGCTACGCTTCAATCACTTACGCGAGTTTTACCCACGGTACCAATTTAATTCATGCTGAGTAGACCTGGGGCGTGTAGACCTTTTTAAAGTTGTCTAGATTTTTTTGCCGGGGATTTGATCCCCGGCCTTCTGTGTGGAAGTCAGACAACCTATCGCTTGAGTTATCCGGCCCGCCAACAAGTTTTCCTTTAACCATTGTATAATGGTTTTACAATGATTTTAATTATTTAGCAAAGGTCGTTTATTTATTATTTCGCTATGATAGGGGCATCAACAAAGAGGGTTCCTTTAAATTAAGAAGTAAGGGGGTATTTAAAAAAGTTTTTGTGCTACTGAGTGAAGGGTCTTTCCAGACCATTCAGGTCTGGAGGTATTAAATTTAAAAAAATTACTTTTGACTAGTTTACGGAATATGGCACACATCAATGCTTAACCTTCACTCATGAACATGAAAACATTTTTTACAAGATCAGACCTTAGTCTAGAGCTCAGAATCCGAATGATCAATTTCTGTCTTGCTGTATGGCTATAAAAGTTTTACTAATGAACTTTGAAACAAAAAAAAAAGAATAGATGCCTTTGAGATGTATATACAGACGGATGCTGAGTATTTCATGGCTACAAAAAGTTACTAATAATGAGTTACTTCGGCGCATGAGTAAACAAAAAGAATTACTAAGAATAATCAAAGAAAGGAAAATACATAGTACATGTGGTGAGACTGCTCCCGTCTGAAAAATTTGTGATTGGGTTTCTTTGTGGATTTCTATTCAAAAATGTCCCCTTTAACCTTTAACTACCCGCGCATCAAGATGTAACATAACTACACGCGTGGCGTACTTTATAAGCCACAAGAAAATACACTTAAAAACAGCGGATTTTTTTATTTTTTTTTTTGAAAAAAAAAAGTTGTTTGTTATAAACCTTATTCGGCATCAGCGAATACTTGGAGTTCCTTCTCAGGAATCGATGGAAAAATTTTTCTTTTTGCTGATGATACCAGTATCACTTGGAGCAACTCAACTATTGCAACTCTTCATGCAACTATAACTTCTGATCTTCTTACGATAATAACCTAGTCTGACTCTAATTTACTCTCCTTTAACGTGGATAAAACGGTAGCATTATCATATAAAAGTGCTCTTCAACCCCTGCTTGTGAATAGCAGCCAGATCTATACCGTTGATTCTGTAAAATTTCTTGGTATTCTTTTAGACAGCAACCTCAAATGGTCCCTTCATATCGATTTGTTAAGTAAGAAACTCGCCTCAGCCTGCTATTTAGCATCTTCTAAAACAACATATTTTTCTTTATTCGAGTCTCATCTTCGATATGGTCTTCCTTTTTGGGGGTCTAGTACAGCTGCCCAATTTGATGTTATTTTCAAATTACAAAAAAGAGCAATAAGATATCTGTTTGGCCTCAGAAGAACAACCCATTGCAGAAGTTACTTTAAAGATCACGAAATTTTAACCCTTCCATCTTTGTATATTTTAGAAACTGTTTGCTTAATTCGTAAACACATGCATGTCTTTCCAGAAAGGCCTCATGACTACTCCACCAGAAATTCAACTTTTGATGTCTATTTACCGATCCCGTCTTCTGAGTTAGTAAAGAAATCTATACTATATTCCGCCTAAAAACTATACAACCATCTCCCTTTACAACTCAAATCTGCAACATCCTTTCTCAAGTTCCGTAAAATGACAAAAGCTCATTTATCTAAAAGACCATATTATCAGTAGAAGAGTTTCTTAATGACAAACTAAGAAATCACAGTAATGTACAAGTAACTAAAGTGTATTTATCTATATTTGGGTGTCACATACAGCAGCTTAAACTTATTAGTTCCTTTGTTTGTGTTTTATTATATTAGGTTGTATGTTCAATTTTGCAATTTATAGTAATTTTGCAATATATTGGTTTTTGTTTTTTTACTTCACTTTTTTAACTTGTTTATATTTTTTTTTATTGACGATTTATCTAATTTTATAAAATTGTATTGTTATTGTTATGTATATCTTTTTCGTGACTCTATGTTAAGCTTTGTCCATAAAATTGTATAATTTTCAGTGACAATAAAGCATATTTCTATTCTATTCTATTCAGTAAGCCAATTGGGATTTATAACTGGAATCTGATTCGATGATAAATAAAATTACTAATAAAAATTTTTTTGAAATGTGATTTTTTACATGAGAAAAGTATTGTTTATAAAGAAAAATATATTTTGTGCCATAACGACTAAAAAACAATTAAAAGATGTAAATATATTACTATAATCTTAACGTATATTGTCCACCACCGGAAACAAATAATAAACTGTAAATTACGATCTTCCCATAACGCCGATTATAACGAAACTAAAACCAATTTGAAAGCACATTTCAGTGATAGGTTAGATTGTAGGTAGATAAACAAAGTCAAAAATTAAATTTTTAAATATATTTGCAGTAGAATACTTATATCTGGCGTACAAAATACGCCAGCGCGTGTAGTTAACGGCTAAACAAATCTGAAGGGTGCCGTTCGGTATTTTTGGGCAGAATTTGTTTAAACAATTTTTTTAAACAAATACAAAATATCACCTTTTTTTTATTCGAAAAATATTTTTTATGTTTTTTGGGTCAATTTTTTATGTTTTTTGGGTTTTTGAGTTATAGGCGATTTAAAATCTGAAAAATGCGAAAATAAGCATTTTCAAGGCTTAAAAACTCATATTTAGGTTAGTATTTTTGAGGTTGCCAAGTACTTAAATTGTAGTTTTAAACATTCATTTTTAAGATTCTGATGAGTGATCGGGTCTAACCTTAATTTGGACCGTCGCGTCGTTTTTTAATTGTTAAATATGCGTGTCTATCCGATTTTTTGCCGATGCGGCACGCTCTATATCAATAATCTCCTATTTTCCTCCGAAAAATATTTTTTCAGATTCTCTGGGACATTCTAAATAAAATAGGTTTCTTGTATAAAATACGAATTTTCGGATTTTAAATCGCTTATAACTTTATAGTCCAAGTAATGAAGCTTAAAATAGGACAAAACCTCGAAATTTTTACAGAATGGATCGATTTGCTTGAAAATTTGAGAATAAGTAGTGGATAGTCCAAGGATCAAAATCTATATCATGCCGAAAGGCGCTTTTACCATGGGGATGGTTACCACTCCATCTCGGGGGTGGAAATTTTTTATTTTATTTTGACCGCAAATGTTGGTAAAGACGTTCATTCTAAGCAAAAAACTTTCTATACATTTTTTCGATAAAATTAATAGTTTTCGATTTATTCGCTATCGAAAGTGTTAGTTTTATATCGAAAAAATCAATATTTTTAATCAGTTTTCTGCTAATAACTTAAAAAGTTTTCGTTTTATCAAAACAAATTTACTTAACAAAAATGCACCTTTTGAAAAAATAAACAAAACCGTTTTTTTTTACTTTTCTTTAAGACCAATAGTAATTGAGCTATACTTTATTATATGTTAGCTATTCTTCGTCAAATGCTATATATTGTAGTTTCAAAGTCAAAAGACGGGAAAACTATGCATTTTCGAGGATAACTTGTTGAAACTAATTTAAAGTATTTAAACATGTCTATCTCCAGGAATAAAAAAAGTCTCTGGCTCAAACATTAAGTGACTTATAATAAAAAGAATGTCAGTCCCTATTTTTTTTAGCGAAAAAAAACGAAACTTTTCCCTTCTTACCACCCTAATTAAAATTAGTCATTGACCTTATTTCTCTTCTTTATTTAGGTATTATTAATAGGTTCTTAACGGTTTGACCGGTTTAGAATGATTAGTTTTTAAAAAAATAGAGTTAAAAACGAATAACGAATTTTTGTAGTTTGGTAAAAAATGCCCTTTTCTTCAGAATACAAAGATTAGCATCAGAGATACGAAAAAATATTTAAATATTAAATCGTAGCTTATTTAATTCCTAAGACGATTGTTTGCAAAAATTTTTTCTACGTCAAAAATTGAGTAAGCTATTGACAATTGAAACTTGTAATAACATGCAAAAACCACCTTTGCCAACCCTTTCAAAGTCACCTCTTTTTGCGACTGAGGATTTTAAAAGGATTTCATATTAATAGCCTTATAGATCTTGTAAAAACCTACAAAATTATTTTTTAACAAACTTTCTAGGATAAAAAATAAAAAAAGTTACGTTTAAAAAATCAATATTTTTTTTTGAAAAAAAGGAAGAAATCCAATTTGAAGCATAGTAATGTAATTTAGCGGTGTTTTTAGTCATTGGCCTTATTTATGCTTCTTTATTTATGTATTATTAATAGATTACAGAAGTTTGACTGGCTTATAATGATTAGTTTTTAAAAAACTGGAGTTAAAAGCGAATAAGGAATTTTTGTAGTTTGGTAAAAAATGCCATTTTCTTCAGAATACAAAATTAGCATCAGAGATACGAAAAAAAGTTCAAATATGAAATTGTAGGTTATCCCAAGAACTCGGTTTGTAAAAATTTTTTCTACGGCAAAAATTGAGTGAATCGTAAATGAGTATAATATCGAAAAACATTGATATTTTCGAATAAAAACTAACACTTTCGATAGCGAATAAATCGAAAACTATTAATTTTATCAAAAAAATGTATAGAACATTTTTTGCTTAACATGAACGTTTTTATCAACTTTTGTCGTCAAAATATAATAAAAAATTTCCACCCCCGAGATGGGATGGCAACAGTGGCGTGCGCTGACATTTTCGGAAGAGGAAGCGATTAAATAAGGGTTTAACAAATATTTTCTTACGAGGGTCGAGATCAAAATATATACCTACTTAATAGGTGTATACCTAATGTATTACATGTTAACTTATATCGACTAAAAACAAGAACTACAAAAAATTAGGTATAGTGTTTAACCCAGTCTGAGAGACATGCACACGCCTTGAGAATGAGATTCGGGTGATACAAATTCATTGAGGCAAGGAGGATTTACTCTTATCAGCGGGCGTCACTCCATCCCGCCCCAATGCTTCATACTATCCACTTCCCCTCCGATAGCACTCTGATGCGCTATATGGGCTCTCTATCAGCAAAGTGCTTATTATGTGGGAGGCCTGGATACAAGGACTCACAAACGAAATCCTACCCCGATCAATGAAGGTTAGTGACTCTAGTGACTTAGTATATCGTATATCTAGTGACTTATCATCGATCTGTACTGCTTGCTCAGGGTCGAGTCCCTGTTACAGGCTTGGTTTCTTTAAACTTAAAAAGAAGAGTTCTATTCAAAATTGTTTTTATATTCCGATTTCGAATCACCTTCCATAACACACGACTTTCAACAATATGACACTTATTTACTTATACTTGCGTCCTATTCTCTTATCAACCAATGCAAATTTTTTGTCGATAACATCGTCGTAAAATTTTGGATTTTCTGATAATTGTTTAATAAATGCACTCTTTTTCAATGGATAATAGGGCTAACTTGAAAGTCTGTCTTCACTTGTAAAATTTATTGTAAAACTTTTGATGCGTTTTAATACTGAAAACTTCGTTCAACTGATGCACTTGTAGCTAGGATAGTTAGTACCTACTACTTAATTCACACAACTTGCCCACTTCACACAGAGACTGATTTAAACCAGTAGTATTCAAAAAATTCAACCGATTCCTAAGTATTTCTTTATCACTAATTTCAGGTGTTTTATAAATGACATTTAACTGAGAATGCAAAGCTAGATTATCAAAAAAAAATCATAATTTAATCGTACTGAATTAAATAGGTACATACCTCTGTGGGAGATTTTAATGAATTATAATTAGACATATTAAAATTACATAATTCTACATATTTTATTTCTTTAAAATTTTCAAAGTGATAATTCATTTGTTGTAGAATATTATCAAAAATTTCGAAGTATAATCGTCGATAGGTCTCTCTTTCGCCGACAATATCAATCATCATTATTTTTCTTTTAGGTTCGAAGCCCATATTTTCAGCTTTATCCCAAATATTTTTGAACAGTTCATTTTTTTAATCATCATAAGTCATCAAATTGTCTTATACAAAATGCAATGTCACTTGACTTCGTCTGTAAAATGTCGTAGGTACTATAAAATATCAGTAAAAGGAAAAATCTCAAAATGTCAAATAAAATATTAGTAAAAATTTTAAGCAAAAAATTGAAATCGAGCCATTTGTACCTAAATACCTACCCCTTATAGCAGCAGTAACAGACTCCGCATCTCGTTTTCGGAATCGGAAGCGGTCGGACGAGCGCTTCTAGGCGTATCAAAATTCGCGTGAAAGGAACACGACTAGCGGGTGAGGTTATTAAACCCTGACCAATTTTTGAACGGGACAAATGCATGACAAGCAGCGATTTTGAGATGCGCTCCCGTCAGGACCGGACTGAATCGTTGAATTGTGTGCTTATTTGAGACCGTTCGTATGCGATCAATTTTTAATAATGTTTCAATGCCTATTAGTTACATAATAGATTACTTAGATTAGGGAAACATTGTTGATAATTAAATACTAATTAATACTATATGTATTTTCTTATATGGAAGAATAGGGAAGCGGTGCTTCCCCCGCTTTCATGGACCGCACGCCTCTGGGTGGCAACCACCCCCATGGTAAAAGCGCCTTTCTGAATCATATAGATTTTGATCCTTGGACTATCCACTACTTATTCTCAAATTTTCAAGCAAATCGATCCATTCTGTAAAAATTGCGAGGTGAAAAGCTTCGGTTCCTGGACTATTAGAACCATTAACGTTTGAGAAAAATGACAAGAAACCTATTTTATTTAGAATGTCCCAAAGAATCTGAAAAAAATATTTTTCGGAGAAAAATAGGAGATTGTTGAAATAGAGCGCGCCGCACCGGCAAAAAAATCGGATAGACACGCATATTTAACAATTAAAAAACGACGGGCTAAATTAAGGTTAGACCCGATCACTCTTCAGAATCTTGAAAATAAATGTGTAAACTACAATTTAAGTACTTGGCAACCTCAAAAATACTAATCTAAATATGAGTTTTTAAGCCTTGAAAATGCTTATTTTCGCATTTTTCAGATTTTAAATCGCCTATAACTCGAGAACTATCAATTTTGGAGAAAAATCACAAGATACCTTTCTTGTTTAGAATGACCCAAAAAAATATTTTTCGGGTCAACAAAAGGCAATCTTTTGTATTTATTTAAAAAAATTGGTTAAACAATTTCTGCCCAAAAATTCCGCCCGGCACCCTTCAGATTTGTTTAAAGGGGGTATTTTTGAATAGGAATGCACAAAGAATTCGAATCAGAAATTTTTTCAGACGGGAGCGGTCTCACCACATTGACTAACACTACGTGGGTCATGTGTTGAGAGGTGAGAGATATGAATTACTCCCAATTATATTTCAAGATAACGTACAGGGCAAAAGATCAGTAGGAAGACGCCAGAACTCATGGATGAAAGACCTGAGAAGAGGTTTGATCGCTCGTCTGCAGAAATCTTTCGTGCACTGTTTTGGAGTTTTGGCAGTACAATTGCCATTTGGATCGCCAACCTTCGAAAGCAGACGACGCAATAAGAAGAAGAATTCTTAATCTATTGGATTGCGACTAAAATAATTAAATAGTTTTTGTAAATTAACGATAAAATAAAATTTTACTCTCAATGTGTAATTTGAACATCCGGTAAACTATTAGTTTTCAGTAAATTATTAGTTGTTAAAACAACGGTTTGTGTAATAAAAAAATTTAAAAGCCAAAAATAACACAATATATCGAGGGGTTCGAGCGAAAACCCGATAAATACCAAAATTATGAAATCCGGTATTTTTATTTCTGCTGTAGTAAAAACACGTCTCCTACCACTGGTAAATGTTATTATTTGATATTAACATTTTTAAGCACAATAACTAATAAAGACCAAACATGGTAAAAACCGTTAACTCATATTTTTAAATAACACCAACCCGATATATAACTTTACTGATAAAAATACTTTGACAAAATATATTCATGCGAAAATCCGATAAAGAATTTTAGACCATGATAGTTTATTAAATTTCAGCACACTTTTTTCCTGCGAGAACCTGCGAGTAAAAGATGGCGTAAATTGACAATTGAATATTACGAAAACAAAAAAAGCGGTTAGAATGGGGCCAATATTTATAATGAAAAACAAACTCACAGCTTCCAAGGTACCACAGTAAATCAAAATTGCAGTAAATTTAAATTTCAGTGTACTGAAAAGTTGTCTGAAGACTATTGAAACTCTGTAGAAATTACTGGAGTCTAGTAGTAGTCGTCTAGTCTAGAAAAAAAATTTATTTTGTACAATATAACTGTCAAACTAATTAGGTTAGACTTTTCTAAAATTTTATTATTATTTATAATCAGACTTGTCCCTAAAACTTCCCAAAGAAAGGAACGAACATTTCGTAAGAAATGTTTCTTTCCACTAGCTTACCATGAATGAATTCCAGTGTGTCAAAAGTTTTTTAAAAAACGCTGTGTATATGCTCAGATGATATAATAAATGCTGTAGCTAACAGTGATTCTACTGGATGATACTCTAAAGAAGACAATAGCGAAAAACGGTAACCAATTAATAAATATATCAGAAGATATTGGTTTGAATTAAAAAAAACTCCTACTCTACGCCCTAAAAGGCTAAAACAAATTTCATCCCAAAAAGCAACCATAGACTTACCAACTCCGGGCAATTTATCAAAGTTATATAAAAGTACCTTTCCAATAAGTAAAGCAAAGAAAACTGGTTTGATAAAGATGTGCCAAGAAAATCTTTTCCAGAAGAGTGCATGCTTGAATAACAAATTTAAAAACCGGTAATTATATTGTAGATCGAATTCCAGACGTAATGATGTGAGAAGAATTGGAAGAAGACACAATTTACCTTTTAGTTTTCTAAAAAGAATGCAGATTAATTTATTTTTGTTGGAATAATATACAATTAACTTTTATTTTATAATTAAAAAAATTCAAAATAAAAACCAATAAAGTCAAATGTTATACTCATTCAACGAGGTAAAACCCGATAAATATCACGTTTTTTTTTGTAAATAGGTTTTTATAAATTAAACTTAAAATAAATTATTCTAACTAAATATTAAATTCTCTGCCATTTGGCTATAACAAATATTTGATAAAACTTCCTATGACGATTTTAAATCTTCTTCAAACTTCCTAAAATCTTTAATCGCGATTATCTCTAAACAATGGTTTTGTTAGTTATCAGGTTTTCGCTCGAACTCCTCGATATACTCCTTCGCGGTTTTGTATGGTTTGCAAGCAATGGAAACCAAGGAGAACCAGAAACTGATTAAAAGTTTTAAATCTCTTTAAAAGTTCTCATTAAAAGTTTTATTTTCTTCGGAAATAAAACATTGAATTGAAGGGCTTAATGTGAAACAATGATAAGCCACACATGAGTTCAAAAAGAGTTAGTGTTATTCTTGGTTAAAGTAATAGTATAACAAGCCACTAACAAATTATCTCAGCCCTTCGTTAATAGCGATAAATCTATGGTCACACTATTGCATGGGCCTAGTTTGTTCTAGTATCTACTGGACATATTGACAAGCCACATCAAAATGGCGAACATGGGCGGAAGTGTTTCGGATAATTATTGAGTTCTGACGATTCTAGAAAGAAAAATAGCAAAGTTGACTTGACATTCGATGACAGTGACCGTGACCCTGATTATGTACAATCTAGAAGTGACACAAGTAGTGAAAATCCAGCGATATGTAATTTTTTCCTAAATGTGGCTTGTCACATTATTACCATTCAAGATTAATGTAGTGGCTTATGACGTGGTTTGTTATATTATTGCATTTGGTTGTAGGATATAGTCTAAGAGCTAGTGAACCCTCCGACTAACGGTCGTCCTGTAAGGCTAGAAATTTGTCTAGTGATAATTCATAGCACACCAAGGCTAAAAACCATGACCTGGCAGGCATCAGCGGTGCACGTGTATCTACCAGGTGAATCGAAAAGTGCAAATTTAGGGGATAAAATAAACTTTCTCCTGTAAGGTTTAAATTTAAGTACAATGACAGGCGATTCTCAAGAGCATAAGACCTTGCCAGGCGAGGGGAAAGATTAGGGGTTTTTCCTAAAATTATTTTTTTTTGCATCGAACAAATTTTTTTTAGGTTTTTTGAATCATTCCAAACAGAAAAGGCCTTTAGTGATTTTTCTTAAGTTAATAGTTTTTGTTATATAAGCGATTGAAAATTTTGAAAATTGCGAAATCGGCGTTTTTAACCCTAACTCGGACATTTCTCTAAAAATTTCAAAGTTGCCAAGGTAGGTAGATATTCTTTAAACATTGCTTGATGAAATCTCAAAGAGTTTTTTGCAATACAATATCGGAAACCCCTTTGTTTTTTAATTGCTGATCAAGCGGGCGCGACACTGTAGTATAAGTGAGGACGTTTGAGTTGGCGTAAATTCATTATCTCGAGAATGGGCAAATTTCAAGAGAAATCCTCAGACAGGTCGATTTTTATTTTTAAATTAGGACTTTTTGGCATATATATAACACTAGTGACGTCATCCATCTGAGCGTTATGACGTAATCGATGATTTTTGTAAATGAGAGTAGGGATTGTGTGATAGCTCATTTCAAAGGTTATTTAATTCTCTATTCAGTAATATAAACATAATACATAACATACATACATAACATAATAACATAATTATTTATACAGGGTGTACAAAAAAATTTTTTTTAGTAAATTAACTTTGATTAAATTTGACAAATAGAAGAAAACATTTTTTTGTACACCCTATATAAATAATTATGTTAATGTTTATATTACTGAATAGAGAATTAAATACCCTTTCAAATGAGCTATCACACAACCCATACTCTCATTTAAAAAAATCATCGATTACGTCATCACTCTCAGATGGATGACGTCACTAGTATTATATATACAGGGTGAGTCATGAGGAACTGTACATACTCCTACCTCGTATAGAGGCCCCTATGGGGAATAACAAATTACCATTAAAAAGTGTCTGCTTCCATTGTTTAATAATATACAGGGCGAGTTTCGCATTTTGACAGAAATTTATATTCGTCATAATTTTTGAACGGTCAGATCGATGTGTCTCTTATTTTGGTCAATCGTTACACTATTACCACCTAATCAACTGATTTATTCAAACTAGAAAAAAATCAGGTCCGGCTTCAAAAAATTAGTTGGTTTTGGTCTTAGAAAAAATTTCACCCTGTATACGCTTTTTGAAAACTCTAATATTAATTTTACAAATTAGACAAATAGGCAATTAAAATGACTTATTTATTTTTTCCCCACACAATTACTTAATTTTTTATAAAAAAATCAAATTTGACTATGAATTAAAAATTTGGTAAAGTGAACCATTAATTTAAAAAAAATTAACTTTTATTACAAAAATTAATTTTTTTAAACAAATATTCGATTTATGTTACCTCCCAATCAACTGATTTATTCAAACTAGAAAAAAATCAGGTCCGGCTTTAAAAAATTAGTTCGTTTGGGTATTAGAAAAAAATTCACCCTATATACGCTTTTTGAAAACTCTAATTTGAATTTTACAAATTAAACAAAAAGGCAATTAAAATGGCATATTCATTTTTCCCCACACGATTACTTAATTTTTTATTAAAAAATTAAATTTGTCAAAATCGGAATTTTAATCTAAAAATGAAAAAAAAAAGATGAAATCACGGTTTAACTCGCTACAACGTTCCATTTTAAATTTTTTTTCTGAAATTTTTACAGCACATATCTCTTACCATTGTGAAGGCTATGTATGACAATTATTGTTGTAGACTTTCAGTCTTCTTCTCGTAAAAGTTATGAATTTCTAAAAATAAAAGGTGCAGCTTCGTGAATTGCAAAGTTAAATCGCAAAAATTAAGTGAAAACATTTAAAAGTTATCTATTTGATCACATCTATGTTAAACTATAGAGTCCAAAGAGAAATGTTGTGGGGAGTTTTAGATCTAGACATGTTATAAAAAAAATGGTGAAACTTTTAATTCTAAGAAAAACGTTGTTGTAAAAAACTTTTTTAAATCTGTGGTTCATTTTACTAAACTTTTAATTATTATTCATAGTCAAATTTGATTTTTTTATAAAAAATTAAATAATCATGTGAGGAAAAAATAAATATGCCATTTTAATTGCCTATGTGTCTAATTTGTAAAATTCATATTAGAGTTTTCAAAAAGCGTATACAGGGTGAAATTTTTTCTAAGACCAAAACGAACTAATTTTTTAAAGCCGGACCTGATTTTTTTCTAGTTTGAATAAATCAGTTGATTAGGTGGTAATAGTGTAACGATTGACCAAATTAAGAGACACATCGATCTGACCGTTCAAAAATTATGACGAATATAAATTTCTGTCAAAATGCGAAACTCGCCCTGTATATTATTAAACAAGGGGAGCAGACACTTTTTAATGGTCATTTGTTATTCCCCATACGAGCCTCTATACGAGGTAGGAGTATGTACAGTTCCTCATGACTCACCCTGTATGCCAAAAAGTCCCAATTTAAAAATAAAAATCGACCTGTCAGAGGATTTCTCTTGAAATTTGCCCATCCTCGAGATAATGAATTTATGCCAACTCAAACGTCCTCACTTATACTACGGTGTCGCGCCCGCTTGATCAGCAATTAAAAAACAAAGGGGTTTCCGATATTGTATTGCAAAAAACTCTTCAAGATTTCATCAATCAATGTTTAAAGAATATCTACCTACCTTGGCAACTTTGAAATTTTTAGATAAATGTCCGATTTAGGGTTAAAAATGGCCGATTTCGCAATTTTCAAAATTTTCAATCGCTTATATAACAAAAACTATTAACTTAAGAGAAAAATCACTAAATACCTTTTCTGTTTGGAATGATTCAGAAAACCTAAAAAAAATTTGTTCAATGCAAAAAAATAATTTTAGGAAAAACCTCTAATCTTTCCCCTCGCCTGGCAAGGTCTTATGCTCTTCAGAATCGCCTGTCATTGTACACATTTCCTCTAAATGACTTACTCAAACACATACTTAAATTTAAACCTTACAGGAGAAAGTTTATTTTACCCCTTAAATTTGCACTTTTCGATTCACCTGGTAGATACACGTGCACCGCTGATGCCTGCCAGGTCATAGTTTTTAGCGTTGGTGTGCTATGAATTATCACTAGACAAATTTCTAGCCTTACAGGACGAACGTTAGCCGGAGGGTTCACTAGCTCTTAGACTAATAATGAACATAGTCCGTCAATAAAAACCAAACACCCGTCAAAAATTCCAACAAGTAGATGGAGACATAGAAATAAACACTGTTTAACACCTATAGGGTTGAAACCACCCCGAAATCAGTCAATAATAGAAAATTCTGAATCTACATAATATATCTAAAATTTGGGTATTTATTATTAATGGAATAATGTAACAAGCCACATTTTTTTTAAATAAAGGCTGTTTTTTCTCGAGTTTCAAGTAATTTGATTAATATTGTTGTCAACTATAGTCCCATAGGGCATGATGCATCGAAATATCTAAACTAAAACAATAAAAGTTGTTACTGGATTTTTTAATATTATCTTTAACATTCAAAGTCAAATATGTATCTCACTTTTACCTTTTTGAGGCTTGTCATTGTTTCACATTAAGCCCTTCAATTGTTTTAGGCAGATGTCGCTACGGCATCCATATCTTGTTATTTTGTCGTGATTCGATACTAGTATTCTCGGTTTATTTCAGTTTGTTCAGAAATATCTATATACCGTAAGTGCCACGCTACTAGATACATGGGTAGGTACCTAATTGCTATGCTTATGGGCTAGTCCGGTCCGTTCTGAGATGTGACTTTCATCTGTCATGTTACTGTAAGAAACTATTCAAAATAATTGTTTTTACATACAAAAAATGCCCAGTTGCACCAACAGACTGTAAATCAACTGATTTGCTAACCGTCAATTCGACGATTTAAATCAATGATATAGTCTGGGCTGATTATCGGAGAATAGGCCATTTTTGGGAAAAGTTATTTACCAGCAATTTTATTGCTGAAATCGAATTATAAGATCCTATATATTAATAATATAGGTATGCAAAGTCCTCAGATAGTGTGCTACTTTTTTTATAAACAAAATGGCGCACGAAAATCGTGTTTTTTTCAATTATTGCTCTATAACTCCAAAGATTTTAACTTTACAACAAAAACACTCAAATAAAAATTCACTGTGATTAAATTCTGCATAGAGACGTGTTTTTCCCGATCTGCTCCGACAAAAATTTTCCTCGGAAAATGCGGGTTTTCCCAACAAAATCTTTAATTTTCAAATAAAGTTTTAGATAAGTAATTATCTACCAATAATTAAATAATTTGGTGACTTAAAAGCTTTCTTGGTTTAGATTATAGTTCCAGAAGCTGGTGAAAATTAAACGAATATTTTAGCCACAATTCAATTGTTAATTAATAATTTATGGTCGCAATACTAACCAAAATAATTATGATACACTGATTAAACTTTGAAATCTTATAAAGATGAGATGCCTATTTAACATTTTGTCGACAAAATATAAATTTTTTATTTTTTTGCATAATCCTTAAATGTTTAAAAAACAAATAGTTATAAACAAATTAACGTTTCTCAGAAAGTTTTTATTATATTATAATTTAAAAAAATAGCTAAAATGCGCATTTCAAATATCTTGAAAATGAATGCTTTAAAACTTTTTTGCAACCATTTGCAAAAAAGTTATGAAACAGCAAAATAAACATACGATTACTACGGTGTTTATAATTTTTTTTAATTCTTTCAAAGCGTAGAAGTGAGTTTAAAGTACAAGCTAATTATTTACAAAAAAATATCGATTATAAGTTTAATGGTTATATTTTAATTAAAGATTATAAATATATTTTTTTGTAATTTACACGCGCGAAAGTAGAATAATACAGTACTGTAGCTAAAATTTTCACTCGGAGCGACGACCGGCGGCCGCGCGACGTACACTTTTAATAAATAATGTATGCTGCGTGTCAGTCGCTTCGAGTGAGCATTTTAGCTCCGACTCTGTATCAGGCCTACTTTTGCGCTAAAAATTACAAAAAAAGTATTTTTAATCTTTGATTAAAATATAACCATTGCACTAATTTTTGACATTCTTTTTGAGTAATTAGATTGTACCATAGACTCACTTTTAAGCTTTGAAACAATTAAAACAAATTATAAACAACGGAGAAATCGTATATTTACTTTGCTGTTTCATAACTTTTTGCAAATGGTTGGAAAAATTTTTTAAAGCATTCATTTTCAAGAAATATGAAATACGCATTTTAAGTATTTTTAAAATTAGAATATAATAAACAATTTCTGAGAAATGTTAATTTGTTTATAACAATTTTTTTAAACCTTTATAATCTTTCTAAGTTTGATCAATGTCTCATGATTATTTTGGTTGTTATTGCGACTGTAAATTGTTAATTAACAATTGAATTGTTTGCTAAAGTATTCGTTTTATTTTCACCGGCTTCTGAATTTATAATCTATACCAAGAAATCTTTTATTTCACCAAGCTATATAATTATTGATAAATAATTACTGGTACAAAAAAATTATTTGAAAATTCGAGATTTTGTTAAAAAAACCCACATTTTCCGAGGAAAATTTTCGTCGGAGCAAATCGGGAAAAACATGCCTCTATGTAGAATTAAATTGGGGTGAATTTTTATTTGAGTGTTTTTGGTGTAAAGTTAAAATCTTCGGAGTTATAGAGCAATAATTGAAAAAAATACGATTTGTCGGCGCCGTTTTGTTTATAAAAAAAGTAGCACACTATCTGCGGACTTTGCATACCTATATTAATAATATATAGGATCTTATAATTCGATTCCAGCAATAAAATTGCTGGTAAATAACCTTTCTTTGTACTTTACTAATTAGACTAATTTAAAAAAAAATTATATTTTGTCGATAAAATATTAAATAAGCATCTCATCTTTATAATCTTTATAAGTTTGATCAATGTATCATGATTATTTTGGTTATTATTGCGATCATAAATTGTTAATTAACAATTGAATTGTTAATTAACAATTGAATTGTTAATTAACAATTGAATTGTTAATTAACAATTGAATTGTTGCTAAAATATTCGTTTAATTTTCACCGGCTTCTGGAATTACAATCTATACCAAGAAAGCTTTGATGTCACTAAGTTATTTAATTATTGATTAATAATTACTTACCTAAAACTTGATTTGAAAATTAAAGTTTTTGTTAGGAAAACCCGCATTTTCCGAGGAAAATTTTCGTCGGAGCAAATCGTGAAAAACATATCTATGCAGAATTTAATTGCGGTGAATTTTTATTTGGGTGTTTTTGTTGTAAAGTTAAAATCTTCGGAGTTATAGAGCAATAATTGAAAAAAATACGATTTGTCGGCGCCATTTTGTTTATAAAAAAAGTAGCACACTATCTGCGGACTTTGCATACCTATATTATTAATATATAGGATCTTATAATTTGATTCCAGCAATAAAATTGCTGGTAAATAACTTTTCCATGAATTTTGCTAATTAGCCCAGAGTAATAATGGTTATTTTTCAAACGGGTTGCACCATTCAAAAAAACTGTTGGTTTACAAACCGACAATATATTAGTGGCAACATCGTACTTCATTCGATTATTTCATTCGAATCCGAGTGTCGTCTGTCAAGCAAGATTGTCAAAGAAAGTTTTGTAAGGTTATGTCAATTGAATTGAACTACATTGTTTTCTTGCAATTTTGTTTGTATTATACTTATCATACTTACGATGGAAAATAAAGGAAGCCACTTCTCTAGTTTAGAGAAAGATATAATTTTAGATTTAGCTATTAAATGTAAATTTATAATAGAAAATAAACAAACAGATGGTGTGACAAATTAACAAAAAACCATTGTATGGGAAAATATTAGCTTGTTATATGGGAAAATATTATACCTTGCTTTAAACTCATCTTCATTATACTTATTATACAAATCATTGCGATCTCTTACAGATCTTATATTTGGTAGCATATGCATTATATCTTCCAAATCGTCAGAAGATGAACTCGACGACGACTATGATGATAAATCCATTTTTATAAATTATAATCTATGGTGATACTATGATACTTTATTAGATAATAATTATAAAATAAGAACACTTTAACAACATAAACAGAATAAACGTCAAACGTCAGGTAAAAAACAGTCGATTTTTTAAATAACCGCAGAAAATCGGGTGGTTAATTTTGACAGATCAAAAACTGTCGGTTTTAATCGAGTAATGGTCGGTGCAACGCATTTTAAAATAAACGGGCAATCCAAATAAAAAAATAATCGTTTATTTGTTGGTGCAACTGGCTATGATTAATAGTATTGTTACATTGTTACTCTGCTTTAAAATAACTTTATTCATACACCAAGAATATTACAATACTTTAAAACTTTTACAACTTTAACAAAATGACAACTATAAGCATAGATTTATAATACTCTAGATTGCGCCTTACGATCTTAAAATGGGTGACGGTTGCGACAGAGATAAATGAGCCTATTTGGTCGGTAGTCTCTTTCTAATTCAAGGGGAGTATCGACGACGTCACTATCCTACTCTGTCGTCGAGTATTTTAGATGGTTTGACAGTTCGAGCGGATGGCGACGAGAACTGGTCGTTTGTCTTCGGACGTGGATAATCCTGGTTCGAATCCCATACCAATCTTTACTTTTTTTATTTTTTATTTAATCAATATTGCGTTTATTAGATATTATTACATCTCTAAAGTAAATCTAATCAAAGAAATATATAACAAATAAGAAAAACTGTGTAGGTACCTATAGATTTTTAAAAATATAAAAGCCAATGTTATTTTTTTTAATAGGTAGAATAGTATAAAGTAATTAAAAATATTCGTAAAAAATTACCAATAATTAATATCAACATAATGTACCATCGATTTATTAATTGAATCGGTCATTTCAAAAACAACACGAGTCACATATTCCTAATTTTACAGAAGAGCAAAGAACTTAACTATAGGATGAAATGGATGACATCAAAATTCAGAGTTATATATTGTAGTTTTGTTCCTAATGTTTTTACTGGACTGGTGTCGTTTTTCCACACAACGTTTATCTTAAAGGAGTCTATTATTCTCAAAAAGTTAGTTTCTCAAAATTGTGGACTATGCTGTTTTTGAAATGACCGATTCAATTATAAGTAATTACACATTATTTTTATTTATGAAACTATTGTTACAATTTTTAAAAAAAGTAGAAGCAAAACAAATATTATTCACATCATTCGAATAAGGACGAATTTATATTAATAACGAATGACTTTTATTTTACTATGCAGTTCACAAATTATGTATTCCAATATTAACTTACTATACATAGGTACATTTATTATCTGCTAGATTTACTTAGGTCCATTTTTCAGATGTAAAAATATCTAATAAACGCAATATTGATTAAATAAAAATAAAAAAGGTAATGTTGGTATGGGATTCGAACCACGATTATCCACGTCCGAAGACCAAAGACCATTTCTCGTCACCACCAGCTCCAACTGTCAACACATATTACTCGATAAAGTGGGATAGTCACGTCGTCGATATTCCCCTTAAATTAAAAAGAGACTACCGACCAAATAGGCTCATTTATCTCTGTCGCAACCGTCACCCACTTTAAGATCGCAGGGCGCAATCTAGAGTATTATATATCTATGACTATAAGCGTCAAATAGGGCTTTTCATCGATTGTCATTTGTTTCGAGCTTCTGTCATGTGTCACATAATATTAATATATATACGACATACGTCTTTGGTTTGTATCATTGGTATTACCAATAACGTATGGCGTAGATATATTAATATTATGTGACACATGACAGAAGCTCGAAACAAATGACTGTGAATGAAAAGCCCTATACAGCAGATCTATTAATTGTCAACTTTCTATGTTAATATTCAGTTTCTATACATTTTCTGACGTTTTAAACGTCACTAGACATAAAAATAAACATTGCAACAGGTGAAGGGTCCAGGACTGTAATAGCTCAATGTTTCTATGTGTCTGTGTCTAGTAGGGTGGCGGTTACTGTATACACTCTCTGATTATTTCCAAAAGAATGAAACTAGTTAGGGTGTTTATGGCACTCTCTGAATGAACTGAAATATAATACGTATTTTGTTTTCCTTTCACGGCGAAAACCTTTTTTTATTTTTTAATTAGGTACTAAATTTATTATATTGAAATTTTCAGAGAAGTAGAATTAACCCGGAAAATTCAGAAAAGTCTACCCGAGTTCTCCTACTACTACATGGGTTTTTACATTCATTCTTGTCCGAAGATGAGGTACAAAGGAAAATTGACGCCATCTTATTTAGGCTGCCCTGAAACCTACACTTGGATACCTATAGAGAAATGTTTAAATTTATTAGAAGCTAACAAATATTCTAGGTTAAATGAAGACATTGATGCATTAGATACTAATATTCCCAGTGAGGAGGATATTTTACATATTAAGATCATTTACAAGAGAACTTTATTATATTTTAGCGATTTTAAAAATTTCGTGGAGGACCCAGAAAGGTTTAGAAAAATTGGCGATTTGATTGGAAAAAAGTGTTGTAATACATTAATATTTTATGAAAATTCTTGGTAATGTTTTCCAATATCGACAAAAATCTTCCGCTGCCTTTCCAAATATGTAGACGACTTTAAGAAAAAAGGTTGCCCTACTCACCAGATTGTTTAAGTTTTATAGAATAAAATAACCGCCAACAAATAAAGCTTGTTTTAAGAGACTGAGTGTTTTATTCCAATTTTTTCATGCATTTTGGGTGTACAGTCCGAATTTTCGATGCTGAATCTAATGCTTTCATGGAGTTTGAGAATACAGAGTATATGCATGGAACACCTGAATTATCTCGAAACGGCTTGCACGATTTTTATAGATTTTTGTGGGTAAGGGTCTTATAATGCGGCCGAGATTATAGTGATATTTACATTGGTGTCAGATGTTCCGGTTTTCTGGAAGTCTAATGAACTTTCTTATTTCAAATGGAATACTCTGTGTTGCGTTCCGCTGCACAAACATTTTTGGACAGTAGTGTAGTTAATTTTTTGGGCAGCAGTGTATTTAATATGTGCGCATATGCAACTATTTTCAAGAACGCGTCGACATGCGCGCCGATCCATCATCACACACATCCACACGCGGGACGCTCCCTCTATCTCATCGAAGAACAACGATTAACACCATTTGTAAAATATGTATTTTATTTTCTCGAAATAAAGTTAAAAAACTAATTTTCTTTCTGATAGTAGCAGAAAACCGTATAATTATTTATGATAAATGTACGGAAATTCACACTCTGTATATTTTTTGCATTTTAAAGTGCTTAAGAGGGTGCATATGATCTGTCTAGATATTTTAGTTGAAAAATTAGTCAAAATTTCCAAATACCAGCCCAACTAGCAGGAACAATATATAATTTTTACTCATGTAGAAAGATATATCTCAGAGCACATAACAGTAGTCTCATAGGTCCACGATACACACGATACGAACTTAGGGCTGCCCCAAGGATCAGTATTGAGCCCTTTGTTATTTAATCTGTACACTGCTGATCTACATAATAGCCAAATTGAAAACTGCACTTTGAAGATTATACAATATGCTGACGATTTCTTTGTATACTTTCTTTTATATCTTTTCGTCGTCTCTACGTGATTATATATTGTAAAATCCGGAGATATGGGATGCAGCCAGAAAGCAGTTTATTAACGAAAAGTCTTAGATTTAAAATATTGTTTATTATATTTTTATTTCAATTATTCTAATTGTTTAAAAAGTAGTAAACTTTGTATCTGGGGCTTTTCGTTGTTTTCCTCGTAATACGAGAGATGTCGCTAGATTGCGTCTCAAAAGGTGGGTTCATTGCATCGCGATGGTTTGCCTTAAAAGAGGCAGAATGTTTATATTCCCTTCAGAGTTGTGACTGCATAAACTTCACTGATGATGCATAAGGATGCTGAAATAGTTGCTATATGGAGATGGTAGTCCAACTCTGAATCGAATATAAACAAAACCTGCCTTGAACCCTTTTTTATATTTTTTTTTCTTTGTATACTCTTTTTCAAAAAAATATAATTGTATACAAACATTAGGTAAAATGCACAACTTGTCAAATAATTGGTTCCAACAAAATGGATTTGAAATTTCCACAAACAAATCGAGTGTTTGCATTTTCACACGACACAACTTACCAAATATTGATGAATTACAATTAAGCAATCATGAGTATAGTTTCCAAACTTCTATCAAATATTTGGGGATGATACTTGACCGCAAACTAACATGGAAATCACATATTGAGTTTATGCTAAACAAATGTAATCAAGGAATAAATTTTTTAAAAGCAATTTCAAAAACGTGATGTTCAACGCAGATGTTGAAACACTTTTCTACAATGTTGTTCTGAAGCTATTTTCTTGTGGCATTTTTATAATCAAGTATATTCAAATGGGAAATAAGCCACAATTTTACCTAAAAATGATTTTATTAACGTTTCGACGCCCAAGTCGGGTGTCGTTGTCAAAATACAAAATAATTATTTTGTATTTTGACAACGACACCCGACTTGGGCGTCGAAACGTTAATAAAATCATTTTTAGGTAAAATTGTGGCTTATTTCCCATTTGAATATACTTGACTTTTCTACAAAGCTTATATACGATCAATCATAGATTATGGTTGTGTACTCTATGGCTCTGCATCTGATCGGGTCCTAAGCAGAATCGACGTAATACAAAATACAGTTCTGAGGATTTGTTTAGGTGCTATGAAATCAACCCCAATTAATGCGTTACATGTCGAAGCTTTAGAAATGCCACTGAAATATAGAAGAGAATATCTAAGTAAAAAAATTATTATAAAATTACAACATAAAGATCCTTCCCTTCATATAAAAATAAGCAAATTGAATGAAGCTGATATGACGAATAAATATTAGAAACACAAGAATTCACCTCCACTTTGTGAAGCTTTTCGCAGTATGTCAAACTTTGATGTTAGTTCAAATCCAGACGAAATCTTAGACTTTAAAGATTTTCCTTCTTTATTACATTTGGTAAAAGTAATTATGCCAAGTTATCATGAAAATGCAGCTATCAGTCATAACATCTTAAGAAGTACATTGACGTTTTTTCGGAGTCGATTATCTAGACAGATGCGTCGAAGTCAACGTTTGGCACTGGATGTGCCTTTTATGTCCCATCAAACAAGACAGAAAAAATGTATAAAATAAATAATGCTTTCTCAATATTCAGCGCTGAAGCAATTGAAATTTATGAAGCTTTATTACATTTTATGAATACAGAAAATAAGTCTACAGTAATTGTTTCTGAGTCACTTTCTGTACTGACAGCTATTCAGGCAATAATATTTCCAAGTCATAATTTAAACAACTATATCTTCCAAATTAAAAAAATACTTTATGAAATCTATAAAAAAACGAAGAGAAGTGCGTTTCCTATGGGTTAAAGCACACATAGGTATCACCTGTAATGAACATGTTGATTTATTAGCAAAAAAAGCCATCACACATGGAACGTTAACCGAACATAAACCTTCTAATCCAGATATATGTGCAATTGTTAAAAATGAAGTTAACGAACAATGGAGAGGGGCATGGAACGAATGTAGCAAACATAGTTCCTCTCAATATGCGATGATCAACCTAAAGTGCCTACTGAGTACTGGTTTAAAAATTATTCCGTTACCCGCAGATATATAACTTCCATTATTAGAATAAAATTTGGGCACGCCTGTTATCCTTTTCATTTGGGTAAAATTAACATTTTATCTTCAAATCTATGTCTAGACTGTCAAAAAGAGGGAGACTTAACCCTTTCGCCACTGCGGGGAACTATAGTTCTCGGCCGCTAGTTCAGGTTTACTGATGGCTATAAATATAACCGCTTTTACGTACAAATGAAATATTTCAGTAATTGATAGTCTACCGTCGACAATCGGCAACACTGGCGTCATAATATGATTGAATTTCCTAACCTAACATCGATGTATTGTGACACGTGCATGGTCGTCCGAGTTATTATTTATGAAATTGCAAGAATCCGTTACTTATTTCAATTAAAATAAAGTAATAAAGCGTGCAGACGTTAATACTATTACAAGTAAGTAAAATAAAATGAATAGTTATTAAAATGTAAGGTGTTTTAGCAAACAATATTCTAGTGGGATCGTTTGTTCCCTATCGTAATTTTATATGGAATTAAAATTACCCATCAGTAATAAACTTTTTCTCTTTCAGACATGCGACGAAACCGGTATCTTAGTGCAAAAGAGTTAGAATAAGCTGTAAATAATATAACTGACTTAGAAGAAGAACCATATTCAGCATCTGATGAGTCCAACTATATTCCTGGAGACAGCAAAGATGAAAGTGAAGGAGGAATCCAAATGAGCGACGAAGAGGAAGAAGTTAACAGCAGTACTGAAGAAGCAGATATAAGCAGCGATGATGAACGCCATTCAATGAATGAAGAAAACGATAATAACGGGAGTGGTGAAGCTATTGACGTGAGTCCCAATGTAAACACGCGTGTTGTATCTGATTCATTGGTAAATGATAAAGGCGTAATGGCAGTTAGATGGCAGGACACTAAAGAAGTTTTACTTTTATCAAACTGCTACCCACCATCTCTATCACAGATTGAAAGAAAACTAAAAACAGGCGAAAAATATACTTTTGATTTCCCTGAAGCTGTAGTATTTTACAATAAATATATGGGAGGGGTTAATTTGGCTGATCAAAAGATTGCAACCTATGATTTAGACAGAAAATCTACTAAGTGGTGGCGTAAAGTTTTCTACAAATTGTTATAATGGCATCTGTAATCAATTCATGGATCATGTTTTCGGAAATTCAGAATAAAAAGGAGAAAGTTCCTTTTCTTCATTATTTAGTACCTGTAGCTGAGCAGTTGATAAGTATGGGGAAATCCAAAGCCAAAATTAAAAGAAGAGTCTCTGGTCGTCCAGGTAGGCACACAAAAAACAAAAAATTATGACAAATATTAAAGATCACCTTCCAAAACAAACTAGCAGTAAAAGATGTTTTAGTTGTTCTCAAAAGAAGAAGGAAAGCCGTAGAAAAACTTTGTGTTGAATGCAATGTCCCGTTGTGCAAAAAGTGTTTTTTTTATATTCCACTCATACGTGAATTTCATTTATACCTTATTTCTTAATAAACATTTTTTTTTAATTCCAAATTTTATTACTGATGAGACCTTAAAATCCCAGTCAAAACTACTGTTGGGGCCAGAAGTTTCCACCTCATTTTACGACTAATTATATACCTATATTATGTCTAAATTAATAATTTTGATTATAAAACTGAATATTTTCAGACTCTTACATGTAAAAATGAATTCAGTGGCGAAAGGGTTAAATCATATATTTTTTGAGTGCTCAAAGTATACTCAACAAATTAATAAACTATTTGAAAATTTATTAAAATATAATATATTTCCACCTTATAATTTATGTTACCTACTTTCTCTAAATAGGAAAAAAATATATGACTCTTTAATGGAATTTATTTGTAAAAGTAAAATCAACCTTTAAGCATTATCCACAAATGATTATCTACCTTTGTTTTATCCCATATGTATTTACCTCCTATCCGCGACATACGTCTAGTTATGTCTAAATGAAATGTCTTGAAGGGTCCCTAGACGAGAAGAAGCAAGTGACCCTGTCTTATTCCTACCTTAACTCCTGAATACAATAATTGCAATATTAACAACCACCTTTACGGTAACGTTTCCTTATCTTTCTTATTTTTGTTTTGTTTTATATTTTTGAAATGTATTTAGATTTTAAAATATACTTATTGTGACTGGCTGAGTGGCGATAGCCCATGCCAAAAAAAGTGCTTAAGAAATACTGATTATTTTTCATGTAAAGGTACGTTATCCATACAATGGTGATTCGCGCTCTGTAGTAGCTCCACATAGTGGATACGTCGGTGATCGCCGCTCGGCGCTCACCCTCTTCGATTCAACCGGTTTGCGGTTTATATGTAAGGGAGCGCATGCCGTATCCATTTGAGCAGCCACACCGAGCGCGGATCACCCTTGTTTGGATACGTACCTTAATATCCATGTAATTTCTGAGTTATTGGTAGATTTATACAGGGTGTTTCATTGGGAAAAGGAAATACTTTAATTTTGAATAGAGGTCACCGAGGCGGTTCTAGGTATACTACATTTTTTGCCCTACCGACTTTTATAGCCGAGTTACAGGGTGTTTTATCGATTTTGCCAATTTCTTTCCCAGGCCATAACTTTAGAACCACCCTGTATATTTTTTTGATATTTGGTACACATGTGGCTCATCCAAAACCCAAACGACCGACATACTAATCACAAGAAAAATCCAGGTCCGGATTAACAAAAAATTATAAAGTAATTGCGACCTTAAAACAACACCCTATATATTGAAATTCTGAAAATCTGTTTGCATATTTGAAAAGAGTACAAAAAACTAAGTCTAATCGTTTGCTTCAATTTTTCGGCCAGATAATTTTATGACTTTAATTTTGAAATTATATTGAATTTTTTAAGAACTCTGACATTAAAAAGCAGGTATTATTAACTTTTAATTATAAATTATTAAAGCTATTGAATAAATACTCATTTTAAAATTAATCAATACGTTTTTTACCACATTGGAACGACCCAATTATTAATCACAAGAAAAATCCAGGTCCGGAATAACAAAAAACATGAAGTATTTGTGATCTTGAAATAACATCCTGTATATTGAAATTTTCAAAATTTGTTTCTACATTTGAAAAGACCACAAAAATCTGACTTTATCGGTTTGCTTTAGTTTTGTATGAAGGAAATTTAATGATTTAATTTTGAAATTAAATATATTTGATACTTTTAAGAACACTGAAATTAAAAAGCAGATTTTTAAAGCACTTTTAACAATAAATTATTAAAGTTATTAAAAAAATACCCATTTTAAAAATAATCGATACTTATTTACGACATTCGAACGACCCACTTACAAATCACAACAAAAATCCAAGTCCGGATTAACAAAACAATATAAAGTAATTGTTATCTTGAAACAACACCCTGTATATTAAAATTTTCAAAATCCGTTTGCACATAGGTATGAAAAGAGTACAAAAAAAAGTTTTTTCGTTTGCTTCAATTTTTTGGCCAGACAATTTAATGAATTTCATTTTGAAATTATCTCGAAATTTTTAAGAACTCTGGGAACTCATAATAAAAATTTCGATATAATTTCAAAAGTAATGTGCTTAAATTGTCTGCACAAAAATTAAAGCGGGACATTAAACTTAGTTTTTCGTGCTCTCTTCAGGTGTGCAAACGTATTTTACAAATTTCAATATACAGGGTGTTTTTTCAAGGTCACAATTACTTTGTATTTTGTTGTTAATACGGACCTGGATTTTTCTCGTGATTAGTAAGTGAGTCCTTCTAACGCAATAAATAATAACTGATTAATTTTAAAATTAGTATTTATTCATTAACTTGTATGGTTTAAAATTAAAGTGCTTTAAAAACCTGCTTATTAATTTCAGGGTTCTTAAAAATTTGAATATATTTAATTTCAAAATTAAGGTTAATAAATTTTTGCACAAAAAATCAAAGTGAACCAACAAACTCGGATTTTTGTGGTCTTTTCAAATGTGCAAACAAATTTTGAAAATGTCAATATACAGGGTGTTGTTTCAAGGTCACAATTACTTTATGTTTGTTTGTTAATCCGGACCTGGATTTTTCTTGCGATTAATAATGGGGTCTTTCCAATGTGGTAAATAAGTACTGATTCATTTTAAAATGAGTATTTATTCAACAACTTTAATAATTTATAATTAAAAGTTAATAATACCTGCTTTTTAATGTTGAGTTCTTAAAAAATTTAATATAATTTCAAAATTAGTCAAAAAATTGTCTGGCCGAAAAATCGTAGCGAACCATTAGACTTAGTTTCTTGTGCTCTTTTCAAATATGCAAACATATTTTCAGAATTTCAATATATAGGGTGTTGTTTTAAGGTCGCAATTACTTTATAATTTTTTCTTGTGATTAGTATGTCGGTCGTTTGGGTTTTGGATGAGCCACATGTGTACCAAATATCAAAAAAATATACAGGGTGGTTCTAAAGTTATGGCCTAGGAAAGAAATTGGCAAAATCGATAAAACACCCTGTAACTCAGATATAAAAGTCGGTAGGGCAAAAAATTTAGTATACCTAGAACGGCCTCGGTGACCTCTATTCATCATTAAAGTATTTCCGTTTCTCAATGAAACACCCTGTACAAAAAACATATTTTAGGTTCTTTGGATAATTGGGCACAAAAAATTTCTTTGGAATTTTTCTCTAATGTTGGTAGTTTTCGAGTTGTAAACATTTTAAAACTGAAAGAAAAAACGAAAAATAACGATTTTCAAGCCTTAAACACACAAGTAAAAAATATAATTTTTGAAATTACGAAGTGCCTAAATTCAAGTTCAAACCTTCTTCAGCTAGCATCATAATTTTTGGCATGTTTTATTCTAAAACGTTTTTTTATTAGTTATCACAACTAAAACGACGGGCATTAACAACTAAAAAACAATCGTTACAAATGAAAGAGGCCCAAATTACTTATCGGAAACTGATAAAATAATATTTGAACTTGAATTTAGGCACTTCGTAATTTCAAAAATAATATTTTTTACTTGTTTTTCGGCCTTGAAAATTGTCATTTTTCGTTTTTTTTTTTTCAGTTTTTAAATTGTTTATAACTCAGAAACAATCAATTGTAGAGAAAAATTACAAAAAACCTTTTTTGTTTCCAATGATCCAAAGAACCTAAAATAATGTCTGCCTGGGCCGAAAAATTGATCTTTATAATTTATTTTAAATACATAAATGTAGCAACAACTCCGAAATTACGGCATTTAGGTATAGGAAATAAACTTACGTGCATAGAAATCGGCCCACTTAAAAATTTGGTAATTTTTAATATCTCATATTTCCTAAACCTGTTGGCCGATTTAAGCGATTTTTTGAAAATGTTATAGCTTGCTTCTTTAGTAATACCAGTGTAATAATATTGTTGCTAAGCAGGTAAATTTTCATTGTATACCGGGTGTACCAATCATACTGTGTTTTTTTCGCAAAGTTCGCATCACCCTGTGGAAATTTCTAGCATTTACAAACTACTGAAATTAAAACCCAACTATAGCCACAGGTTTTCTTAACATCCTGTTTTTTATTCATTCGTTTATGTCGGACAATAAAAAAGTTAGGTACTTTAACAACTATACATTTCATGTTCTTCATCAATACACGATGTTTCTAAATAAGTGCCACAAACTTTATTGGGTTATTCTGCATTAAAAATAATGACAGTTGGCTTTATAAACGTATGTCCGCAAATATTTTGTTTCCGAGATACGGGATGTTGAACTTTTTCTTACAAACGGACGATTTATTTATTGCTTTAAAACCAGTTGAGATATGCAAATGGAATTTGGTAGGTTTTAAGAGATAGTTATTGCGCAATTTTTGACATGCAACTAAGAATTGTATATTCACCATTGGCGTGCATACGGGTTATATGACCCGTATGCACGCCAATGGTGAATATTAAATTCTTAATTGTATGTCAGAAAATGTGGAATAACTACGTCTTAAAACCCACCAAATTTTATTGGCATGTCTCAACCGGTTTTAAAGCAATAAAATAAATCGTCAGTTTGTAAGAAAAAATTCAACATCCCGTATCTCGGAAACGGAACATTTGCGGACATACGTTTATATAGCCAACTGTCATTATTTTTACATGCAGAATTACATCTTAAAGTTGATCGCACTTATTTAGAAATACCGTGTATTGATGAAGAACATGTCTAGTTGTTAAAGTACCTAACTTTTTTATTATTCAACACAAACGAATGAATCAAAAAACAAAATGTTAAGAAAACCTGTGGCTATAGTTGGGTTTTAATTTCCGTATTTTATAAATGCTAGAATATTCCACAGGGTGATGCGAACTTTGAGAAAAAAACACAGTTTCATTGGTACACTCGGTATACAATGAAAATTTACCTGTTTAGCAATAATATTATTACAATGATATTGCTAAAGAATCAGGCTATAACATGTTCAAAAAATCACTTAAATCGGCCAACACGTTTAGGAACTATGAGATATCAAAAAATGACCAAATTTTTAAGTGGGCCGATTTCTATGCACGTAAGTTTATTACATGAAAAATAATCAGTATGTCTTATGGACCTCAAAACGCAAAAAATATGCAGGGTGTTCCATTTGAAATAAGAAAGTTCATTAGATTTCCAGAAAGACGGAAGATTTGACAACAATGTAAATACCAGTATAATATTCGCCGCATTAGAAGATCTTAGCCAACAAAATCTGTAAAAATCGTGCAAGGCGTTTCCGAGATAATAGAGGCGTTCCATACATAATAAAACTCACTCTGTATAATCTATTTGAACAAGTTATGTGGAATTTAAGAAACAAATAAATAATACAATTTATATTTAACACAGGTCTACAGAAAAAAAATTTTGTTTTGGTGCCGTGAATCATTAAGCTGATTTTTACTATATTAGGGGCGATAAATCGAAATATGGATTCCGTTTTTTTGTATCAGCTCTAGTTTTCTGGATATGGCACATTCCGAAATTTGTAGTTTTAATGTTTGGGATAATGAAGAATATGCTATTTAAAGGCATGTACATTGTTAATTAAACTTCTTCCTCAGTATATTTGTTGTTCTCACTGTATTATGCCTTATTTATGCATTACAAGTCGGTTCATTACCAGTTTTTAGTCAAATCAGAGAAAATAGTCTTACCACCTCTTCATATTAAGTTAGGTCTAAAGCAATTCGTTAAGGCACTTGATTCTAATGGACCATGCTTTGCCTACATAGGAAGGAAGCTGCCCCAGATAAGTACGGAAAAACTTAAAGCTGGAATCTTTGATGGACCACGCAGTCAGACTTCTTACAAAGGATCCGGTTTTTGTGAGGTCAATGAATGAGGCAGAGAAAAAAGATTGGCTTTCATTTGTGGACATTATGAAAAATTTTCTGGGAAATCACAAAAGTGAAAACTATGCTGAGCTGGTAAACCGTTTGCTGAATAACTTCCAAATCACTTGGATGTAATATGAGCATCAAAGTCCACTATCTTCACAGCCAACTGGACCGTTTCCCTGAAAACTTAGGTGACACAAGTGAGGAGCAAGGTGAGAGATTTCACCAAGACATAAAAATCATGAATAACTGCTACCAAGGAAGATGGGACACTCATATGCTGGCAGATTTTTGCTGGAGTTAGAGCAGAGACTGTTTAAAAGTTCATTCCAGGAAATCACGCAAGCAAAGCTTTCGTTACGTCAAGTAAAGTTTTTTTTCTATTTGGTTAGTTTTTTCTCAAAACAAACTGTATATCTGTTTCATTGTACAAAGGGTTTTATTGTAGTTAAATGGCTTAAAATATACGTATTTTTTAATTGTGTGATTTTTATTTCAATTTAGTATATCCATATCAGCGTATGCGTTATTTAATGCATAAAAGCTAGCATGGCATATGTTATCTTGAAAACTAGAGCTGATAGGGCAAAACTGAAGGTATATTCGGAATCAGCACCCCAAATATACCTAAAATCAGCTCTAAACACTTTGGCACCAAAAACACTGTAGGCCTGTGTTATGAGTCTGCTACATATTTTTTAATTAAAGACATGATCGTCTTCGCTCGAAATCATTTTTAATGACATGACTTTGAGTTTGTTCGGAAATATAATATCCTAAGTTTATAATTTCAAATATATATAAATACTTCTAAACCCTGTTCTTAACAGATAATTCATGATTCTATAATAATTCAGTATTCATGTAAGGCCGTGTCTATTATTTAACACATGTGTCTATTATATAGGGTGTCCCAAAAGTAGGGGAACGGTCGAATATTTCGCGAACTAAACATCGTATCGAAAAACTGAAAAATACATGTTCAATCATTTTCAAAAATGTATCCAATGACATCAAACACCAACCCCCACTACACCCCCTGGAGGTGGGGTGGGGGGTAACTTTAAAATCTCAAATGGAAACCCCTAGTTTTTCTTGCAGATTTGGATTCGTTACGTAAAAGTGAGTAACTTTTATTCAAGACATTTTTTCGAACTGTGGATAGATGGCGCTATAATTGGGAAAAACGATTTATCCTGATACCATTGGTAAATTATAGAAACGGTCTAATATCTCAATAAATACACTTCCAAATGAGAAACCAAAAAACAGGTTTTTAATATTTTTCGAAAACCTATCGATAAACACCAAAAATGACCCTCCAACCCACCCCCTGGAGACGGGGTGGGGGGTAAATTTAAAATCTTAAATAGCAACCCCCACTTTTTATTGCAGATTCGAATTCGTCATGAAAAATTAAGCAACATTTATTCGAAACATTTTTTAAAATTGCTAATAGATGGCGCTAATAAATCGTATTTTTCCAATTAAAGCGCCATCTATCAACAATTCTAAAAAATGTTGCTTAACTTTTCATGGCGAATCCGAATCTATAATAAAAAGTGGGGGTTGCTATTTAAGATTTTAAAGTTACCCCCACCCCACCTCCAGGGGGTGGGTTGGAGGGTCATGTTTAGTGTTATTCGATAGGTTTTCGAAAAGCATTAAAAACATTTTTTGGTTTCTCATTTGGAAGTGTATTTCTCGAGATATTAGACCGTTTCTATAATTTACCTATGGTATCAGGATAAATGTTTTTCTCAATTATAGCGCCATCTATCCACAGTTCGAAAAAATGTCTTGAATAAAAGTTGCTTACTTTTACGTAACGAATCCAAATCTGCAAGAAAAACTAGGGGTTTTCATTTGAGATTTTAAAGTTACCCTCCACCACACTTCCAGGGGGTGTAGTGGGGGTTGGTGTTTGGTGTCATTGGATAGATTTTTGAAAATGATTGAATACGTATTTTTCAGTTTTTCGATCCGATGTTTAGTTCGCGAAATATTCGACCGTTCCACTACTTTTGGGACACCCTGTATAACAATGTTTCTAAGACCGTTGCCAGGCACGTAGCCAGGAAATGCTCTTGAGGGGGTTCAAACACAAATCAATTTTTTTTGTTAGATTAGACGGTAAGGAATTGAAAAAAATATTCAGAATAAATTTTAGGTCCATATGCAAAGTTTGAAAAAAATATTTTAATATTTTAAAAATTGCAAAACCAAGTATTTACTACTTTATCAAATAACATCTATATGACGGCAATCTCACCCTAGTAAAAATAGTTATTTTTCTACGGCCGTGCTAAAAGAGCAACTTTCACGCACGCATTTCGCTTCCGAAAGTTGAACTTTCCCGCACGGCGTGCGTGAAAGTAAAATACCTTGTAATATGGCATTATAATATGTATATTATAATACATGCAATAAACTAATATTTAGATATTATTTACTAATTTATTTCAAATTTATCTTATTGTGTTCATGTTTCAATGAAATTGGCGCGATAATTCGATGAAATAAAATTATTTTGACATAATATTTAAAAGTGAGATCAGTAGACAATAAAAATAATTTTGAATCGTCGTCATGGAAACCAATATCGTCGTCGTGGTAACCCATTATATTGAAAGTTTGCTTTTGACAACCTTGTCAAAGAATTAATTTGTGTATTTTCACTTCTAAATAAAAATTGATATAACTCTATTTTTTGTGGCTTTTTTCCAAACGTACGTTTTTCTAGAAAAAATATTGTTCCTAACTCATGCGGAAAGTGTCTTCCCCGCACTCGACTGCTTGCCCGAAATCCGCTATCGCGTCGTTCGGGTCAACGGCAGTCTCGTGCGTGAAAGTATCACTTTCCGCACTAGTTAGGAAAGTTATTTTCCTAACTAGTTAACAAATAGTTATTTTCCCAACTAGTGCGGAGAGTGATACTTTCACCCACGAGACTGCCGTTGACCCGAACGACGCGATAACGGAGTACGGGCAAGCAGTCGAGTGCGGGGAAGACACTTTCCGCATGAATTATTAAGAACAATATTTTTTCTAGGGCGGTACGTTTGGAAAAAAGCCACAAAAAATAGAGTCATATCAATTTTTATTTAGGAGTGAAAATACACAAATTAATTCTTTGACAAGGTTGTCAAAACCAAACTTTCAATATAATGGGTTACCCAGGGCCGTAACTACGATTTTAGGGCAAAGGTGATCTGGGGGCCCCCCGCCGGGGAGTCTGGGAGTTTACCCCCCAGCGGAAGGCGGGATCCAGAAAAATGTTTGACATTTAACCCATTGAAAATGCATTTTAATGGCTTCTATGACTGAAGTTTTTTGAACCTACATATTGATTTTAGTTGACCAACACAAAAACAATTTGAAATCACATTATTTTTTATTCGCTTTAAAAAATTTAAAAGAAAAACAACAAAATGAACAGATATAACAAAATGAGATAATAAAAACAATAAAAAGAAAATTTATTGAAACTTCAAAACCGAATGGAAAAATATGAAGATATGAAGGTTTATTTAGAGAAAATGCAGGAAGAGGTGAATCAGATTGCTGAGGAGATACAGAAAATTGAAAAGGTGGAAGAAAGATTCAAGAATGCGGTAAAATTCGATACGGAAAAAGTGAAAGAAAAATTGACGGAGATACGAAAATGTCAAAAAGGAGGAGACCGTCGGGAAGTAATTGTATACAGCTCTAATGAAAGGAGAATCCTATTTGACGAGAATATTAGAAAACGATATCCGGTACCTTCAGCAGTGACACTCTCGAAGCCGAATAGCGTCACTGCTGTTAGATTTATTATGCTGTGGTACTGGTAGGGCTGATTCCAATGTGCTCATTCCATCTTACCCTTACCTTTCTTTTCAATATGTTGTACTATGTGGTTCCGTTCACGTACCAAGATGTGGTCTGGGTAAATTGGTTAAGAGAAAGTAGCTGGGACCGGGGGCCGCCCACATAACAATTTCATGTTCTTAGTTGATTCATAGAACATACTTTTCAGAAAAAGTATATACTGAGAATGTGCGTAATTACCATTGCGAATGTGCAGAGCAGATACTGAGTATATACTACATTACAGTACTTAAACGTTCTATGTATATACTTAGAATGTACTACCGCACTTCTTTTCAGTATATACCAAGAATGTTCTTTTTAGAACATTCCAAGGACGTGCTATAAACCTTCTATGTGTATACTTAGAACATACTACCGCACATCTTTTTAGTTTATACCAAGAAGGTACTTTTTAGAATATTCCAAGGAAGTGCTATAAACCTTCTATTTATATACTAAGAACGTACTACCGCACATCTTTGTATGGGAAGAATATTATATTTTTAAGAATACATATTCTAAGAAAGTGCTATCAACTGCTATATTGCTTAGAAGTATGTTTTCAGCATCACCTAATCTCATCTTAGGTTCTACTGGTTCTACCAAATATCTATTTACATATTTTAATTGCAAATGAGAATGTAGTTAGTACCTACATTCTACAATATTACTTAAAAAGTAAGTACATATTTATAAATTTTAGTTATTTATATAAATCATTATATAATATTTAGCTAAACTAAACTATGCATAATAAGTAACTAAAATTTATATAATACTTATATGTACTTACCTATTTAAGTAATATTGAGTTATCAAAATAGATTATATGTATTTTGAAGCATCGCAAACAAAATAAACAGATTATGTATGTTCTTTAGTCCTAGTACTACATCATTCGCTTTCATCCTTAACACTGCCTGCATAGATCCATAAATGATACAAATAATGAAATAATGCCTGTTTTCATTTTACGGTTTTTTCCTATCCCTGATCCATTCAGGTAAGAATAGAAATGGTCAGAATATGATGGGGGGGGGGGGGGGGGTTATGAATGTTGTGGAATAACAAAATCGGTGGTCAGTGTTGCCAAACGGATAGAAATTTCCCTTTTTGCGGGAATTTTCAACAGAAAAGGTGATAAAGGGAAAAAGTTAACTCAAAAGGGAATTATTGTTCCAGTCCAAATTGTAAAATATTAAGAAAAAATCAAAAATAATTCAACATATCTTCTCAGATTTTGTAAACAGGAGGGAAGTTTTTTTTATAAAAGTGGGAATTTTTAAGGTAAGTTGACGGAAAAAGCTTACTCGACGGTTGGCAACGCCAAAGCCTTTGGTTGCTTTGGTTGTGCAGTTTGGCACGTTTTGGTTCTGCGAAATGGCCTATTGAATTGAATGTACCTAAATTCAAATTCCAAGGATGTAAAAATACTAATGATTCATGATAAACTCGAAATGGTAAAGTCATTTCAGTTATGAAAACGAATTTTTAATAGTATCTATGTAAACATTAATACAATTAATGTTTAAACTTTTTTACCCTACAACAATTTTGAAATGAAATTCGTCCAATACTACCTACATACATAAATTTTATTAATTATGTATTCTAAAAAATAACGAAGTTGATAATCTATAAGGCTAATATTATACTTCCTATACATACAAATTATTTTTAAGACATTTTAAAAGTATCTACTTATAAGTAAAGACTGGATTATATGCAAAATGCATATGCATATATATGCTGCATATTTCTCATGTTTTTCATAAATGCATATGCCTTGCATATTTGGAGATTTAAGAGCATATAAATGCATATTTTGATGGGAATTTACTCTACCCCATTTAAAAATAAGGTATATATTAGTAACATCAACATCCATTAAAATAAAATGTGAAAGTAAATATTTTGCTGTTAAGCTCCTTTGTTGTTGTACCCATAAACATAATGGGCGTTATTTATAGCTGCAGGTATCATTATCCGGATATTTAAGATTTATAGACTTCTCAGAATTTACAAATTACCTAAGTAAATACCGATTATATTTTGAATAACATTACAAATATTACCTGTACTTTCTGCTGGTGTCGGCCAACTATGAATTATTCTGGGAAAACCAACCAAAACGAAATTTTAAGCATTTTAAGGGTAGGATAGATTATTTTATTTTATGAATGGTTAGTCTTAAATCAATCGCCGATTATTCAACTTTTGTGATTGCAAGTTATTGACTATACTGTGTAAAAAAATCATTTTATTATTATTGTGAAAATGCCTAAAGTAGCAAGGGAAAAATCAAGTCTTCTCAGAAGTTGGATTGGAAGTAACAATCATCTAAAAGTTATCGACAGTGAAAGTATGTTTTGCACCATTTGTGATAAAAAGGTAAGTTCTCCACTTCAATAGATTTTTAAACTTATCAAACTTCTTTGCACATCTATGTGTCTGTCTATTCTAAAATGACAAACCGTCCCATTTCTTCAAAAACTGTTTTTTAAAGTTCGCAACGGTTTGGCTTATACAGAGCGAGGTGTTGAGAGTGGCCCACCCTGTATACTACGGTACACTGACTGTACTTTATTGTTTGACGATTTCAATTTCACTTTGAGAAATAAAAAAAAATTGGGGGAGGTTTAAAAAGTTTGATCATTTTAATGTAGGTATCTATTTACGAAAACATCTAAAACATCATTATCATTATATTCCAGATTCCATGTCAAAAGAAATTCCAAGTAGTTCAACACATAAAAACTTCACTTCACCAAACTAAGCTATCAAAAAATGATAATAAACCTCGCCAGCAGATTCTACAGAACAGTTTGCAGATTCAGAATACGTCAGTTGGGCAAGAAACCTTTGCAAAGGATTTATGCCATTTTTTTTTGAACTGCAATATCCCTCTGCACAAGTTAGAACATAAATCGTGTCAAAACTTTTTAAAAACTTATTGCAAGATTAAAGATAAACCAGCTCAAATACCAAGTTCTTCAACTCTTCGGAAAAAATATGTCAGTGCATGTTACAAAGATGTGATGACGAGTATTAAAAATCAGTTAAAAGCCGAATATCTTTGGATTTCCGTCGACGAAACAACGGATACAAAGGGTCGACAAATTGCGAATCTAATTGTTGGAGTTCTTAACGACTCTGGCGATTTTAAAAACTCATACTTAATTAGTGTAAAATGTTTGGAAAAAACAAACTATGCTACAATAGCTAGATTTGTTAACGAATCCCTAACAAATTTTTTTTTACCTGATCAAGTACCATTTGAAAAAATATTATTAATGCTTAGTGATGCCGCCTCATATATGATGAAAGCTGCATCCAATCTTAAAATCTTTTTCCCTAATTTAATTCACTGTACATGTTTGGCGCACGGCCTAAACAGAGTTGCAGAGAAAGTTAGAATTGAATTTCCCAATGTAAACACCTTAATAAATAATGTAAAAAAAGTATTTCTGAAAGCACCACTACGTGTACAGGTATATAGGGAGATGCTTCCCGATATTCCTTTACCACCAGAACCAGTATTAACCAGATGGGGAACTTGGCTTAAAAGTGCTATATTTTTATCTGAACACTACGACGACATCAAAAGCGTTATTTCAAGTTTTGATCCGACTTGTACCGCTATTGATAACTGTCAAAATATTTTTAAAGAAAAGTCTATTAAAAATCAATTGTTGTATATAAAATCGAATTTCGATATCATTGAAAGTTCAATTACAAAATTAGAGGCTCAAAATTTATGTCTTCACAATAGTATGTCTATTGTTGATTCGGTTAAACAGAAAATAACAAATCTGAATGGGGAAATTGGAGTAAAAATTAAAGATAAACTTGATGACGTTTTAAACAAAAATGAGGGTTTCACTTTATTGCGTTCAATAAATAATATAATCAATTTTGGAAACTTCGATGAAAATATTAATATGGATCCGTCTCTAATAGCAAAGTTTAAATATGCCCCAATTACATCTTGTGACGTTGAGAGATCTTTTTCTGCCTATAAACAAATATTAACAGATAGAAGACATAATATTAGTTTAGAAAATATGAATCAATATATGATTATTTATTGTAACAATAAAAATATGTAAATTTGTTTTATTGTACTCTTTTTATAATATTAGTTTAGAAAATATGAATCAATATTGTAACAATAAAAATATGTACATTTATTTTATTGTACTCTTATTTATCTTGTGGTCAAAATAAAATATTTTGCCGTTTTATTTGTCACAAAACCTGAAGTTAAAAAAATATATTAAGAAATAATAATACAATTTGGTTTAAATTCAAACCTATTTATTTATTTTTATTATTTTTTATTTATTTATGTATTTAACGTAAACCATAAAATTATTCATATAAAAATAAGTGCATATATAAATGCATATTTGCATGTTAATTGTGCATATTCAGCTTGTTTTAAAATGCATATTGCATGCATATTTTAGACATTTTTTAGTGCATATTTTCCAGTCTCTACTTATAAGTATGTGTTAAGAATGTACTTATAAGTATGTGCTAAGAATATTCGATAAAGGTATATTCTAAGAATAAACTTTTACGAATATTCCGAGATCCTACGTACACGAATATACTTAGTATATTCGGTACGAGAATATACTTTGAAGTATATGCAAAAAACATGAAATTTAGAATGTTTTTTAAGGTAGATGCTATGCTTGTACTACACATATACTAAAAAGAATATACTCCGACGAATGTTGCATGGTAGTATATGCTTAGAACATGATGCGAACATCATTGTTATGTGGGCGCTATTACGGTTGCATTTAATTTTTATTTCACCAAAATGACTAATTTCCTCAGTAACAATTTATATCTTTACGAAAAGTCTCGGGGCCCCATCTTAGCCCGGGCCCCTCTTCCAATGGCATTTTAGGTTTTATTACGCCGAAATAACTAATTCCCTGAGTATCAATAATTTAAAATTTTATGTTAAGGTCTTGGGAGCCACAGCTTAGCTCAGGCCTCAGGGGCCCCTTCTAAGGGTTCTGTTCCAATTGCATTTTAGTCGAAAATACTAATTTCTCCAGTGAAAAATCAAAACTTTATGTTCAGTTCTAGGGTGCCCCTGTAAGGTCTTTTTAAAATTTTGTCATTTGAAAATATTTCGTTGGGATCGGCTTTTAAAATATATATTTTTATTTTCCTCGTTAAACTCTATGCACGGTCAAAAAAGGGGCACCTGCGGGGCCCCCCTTGGCCGGGGGCCCCGGGGCACTGCCCCGGTTGCCCCAATGGTAGTTACGGCCCTGGGGTTACCACGACGACGATATTGGTTTTCATGACGACGATTTAAAACCATTGTAAATGTCTACTGATTTGACTTTTAAATATTATGTCAAAATAACTTTATTTCATCGAATTATTTCGTTAATTTCATTAAAACATGAACACAATAAGATACGTTTGAAATAAATTAGTAAATAATATCTAAATATTAGTTTATTGCATGTATTATACGTATATATTATATTGCTATATTAGAAGGTATTCTCCTTTCCCGTACGCCGCACATAGGTCGATTTAATGGATTTACGCGGCCAAAATTATTTTACAGCATATTTCTACTAAAACTGGTACAAATCAAAGAAAAATATTGTTTTTTAAAAATTGACTTGTATTTTTCATAGAAAAAATCAAAATTTAAAATTAATACAAAATATGCAGGTTTTTACTTATACCTCAGTCGGTATCTAACATATCGGACTCAGTATTTGGGGTCACCCGGTAGGTAACAGCATTCGAAATGTTTCAGAACAAAATGAGCCTGCCCTAATAGCACACGACGTCCTTTGGACGTCCAAAATAGGTCCATTTTTGGTCCTTACGTCCATGGACTATAAACGGACGTCCTTTGGACGTCCCATGTTGGACGTCCTTCGGAAGGAATAAATATGGACGTCCTTTGGACGTCCCATGTTGGACGTCCTTCGGAAGGAATAAATATGGACGTCCGACGTTGGACGTCCTTCGGACGGAATAAATATGGACGTCCTTTGGACGCCCGACGTTGAACGTCCTTTGGACGTCCATACTGGACGAAATACGGACGTTTTATGAACGCTTATATATTATATTGGACACATTATACCAATTACGGGATCAAATAGCAAAATAATTCAATAAAATATTAACTTAGGCGTTAACTTTACGTTAATGAAATACAGTCAAACCTGTCAGTAACGGCCACTAAAATGAAAGAACTATTGGCCGATATAGAAAGGTGGCCGTTATTGCCAGTTTTTGTAGTCTAGATATACAGTAAAACTTGTGTTACTGGCCACCTGTACTAACGGCCAGTTTAAAAATTCCCCAAACCAATTATATCTAGACTACAAAAACTGGCAATACCGGTCACCTTTCTATATCGGCCAATAGCTTTTTCATTTTTAGCGGCCGTTACTGACAGGTTTTACTGTAATTAGTGTGGGGAATTTTTAAACTGGCCGTTAGTACAGGTGGCCGGTGTTTGCAGGGGGCCGGTAACACAGGTTTTACTGTAGTTTAAATCGAAAAGATTAAATCTTAATTCAAAATTGTATATACAATTATTACAATTATAAACTATAGTTTAATATCCAAAACATGTTTTTGATTTTATGTAATGTAATGAAAATCTTATTTGTAAATTATTGGTTACAATGTTTAACAATAGGAAATATTCAAGAATAAATAAAATAAAAGTTTAATCCTAACAACACAAAACATTCCAGGAATGTAGGTACTACCGTTCTATTCCGTGAACATCTATCTGATTAAATTATGGGTGGAAAGTTACCACAAGATATAAATGTCTTCCTGGAGGGGTAAAATTTTCCATTACAAGATTTTAAGAGAGGCCATTTACTGTTCAATTTGCGTTCATTTTCAAATTTGCCGCGCGAATATCTATGTAGCGTCGCGTGGTCATTGGTCATCCATCACATTTCATATATTTCATTTTCGTTATAACCGATAACCTAAAAATTTAGTAAAAATTTTGATTGGAAAAAAATGCATCGATAAGGGGGTGTGGGAAATGGAAGAAATTAGTGGCTTTTTTGCTGTACTGTCTACTAGTTTTTGCTCTGGGCTCTGGCTGGATCTCTTGTTTAAACAATTTTGTAAGTATTATAAAATCCGTTTTCAATTTTCTTTATTCTTTATGAAACGAATCATTTATGCATGCATATTATTACCTGTAAATAGTAGTACCTATTTCCTATTTCTTTTGATTTTTAATTGTAAAGAATAGAAAAATTACCGTTCATTTTAATTTTTTTTAGAATCAGCTGAAAGTGGTCTACAAAAAAAACCAAGAAGGAAATGTATAGCCTTGTGGCTATGAAAGGCAAAAGAGAGATATAAAAAGTGTATTGGCTAGTTGGAAGAAAGTCCACATTGTCCATGCATAATAAGTTATTACTTTATCAACAAATATCAAGAAGATAGCAGGAAGTCACGAGCAACAGGAGCAATTGAACAACTTCATAAGTTCAAGAATATCGAGGAAATCCAGCTCCTCGATACTACTGGGCAAACTAGAAGATTGAAGAGGACAAAGCCTTTTGAACTAGTTTGAGTGATAGGTGATAGTGAAAAACGGAGCATAGTGCTTGTGTGCTGTGCCTGTGTATGTTAGAATAGTGCACGATCTTGTTAGATTAGATAAGAGACGCTATGGGGTAAGCTCTTCATTTTAAGAAACAGTAGTAATTTAGGTTAAATTAAAATTGCTCATTGGTCAGTTATGACCAGATTGTTTTTTTATGTTTGGCAAAAAGGACTTAAGTCAGAATTGCACATTGATAATGTTTTGATGATTTCTGGACCAGAAAAAAACTGTTGTAGATGTAAACTGTATGTACAGTAGAATCTACTACAGTACTGTAGAAATCATCAAAACATTATCGATGTGCAATTCTGACTTAAGCCCTTTTTCCCAAACATCAGAGAATTGTAATGTACAATAATTCTCCTATCTGCTTTTTCATGAATTTTGTAGGAGACGAAAAACCATTTTTAGGATCATCTGCTTTCACATGTAAATTTTGACATGTTTTGTAGTAAATAGATAGTTGAATTTACTACAAAACATGTCAAAAAATATATGAAAACAGGAGGTGACTATAAAAAAAGTTTTTAGTCTCTCTTACAAGACTCATGAAAAAACAAATCGGAGGTATGTCACATCTGTGACTATATCCAGGGAATGTCTAAAAAATATACTTTGATGTCCCAAGAACCAAATATAACCTACAGTCCATCTAATTTACTTACTGTTGCACGTCATTATCTACGCCAGAGATCTAAGTTGACATAGTTGCCAAAGTATAAAAAGATCCTGAACCCATTTTAAATAAAATATATCACATAATTATTGTAAACGTGGATTATACAACAAAACAAATTAATATTCAATGTAAATAAGTAAAAACTTAAGAAATAGAGAACAAGAATTAAGTTATAATCTTTTAAGATTTGCAGTGCAAGCGTTTTTGCACTGCATTGTTAATAATTAAAAAACGGCTCCGAACTCTTGGCAAAAAGCCGGTAGGTTTCTTTGTATAAGTATGTCTACAATAACAACTAAAACAGTTGTCAGATACCTCGATGATTATTCCAAGTCGTTATAAAATTAGGTGAAATTTATATTTTTATAGTAGAGGATCTTTTTATAGTAAAGTAAATAATAAAGACAGTAAATATAATAAATAAAACAGATACTTATAGTAAAGAATATAAACAAATATGAAGTGTCATCACCACAACTGTCAAATAAATGTTACCAATTTATTCTAAAATGTCACCTTCGTTCGATTACAGTTACAGTGGGATCCGAACAAATCTGCTTCATAAAAACGCTTTATAATCCATTTATACAAATTAAATGAAACATATTATTGTGTATTTCTTTAGGTTAACATTAATAGAAATCTTCAAATATTATTTCTACGCGTATATAATAAAATATGTCTAGAGTCTGTATTTCCAGTGTACTCAGCAAAGTGATTCTAAAAAAGAACACACCTACCGCCTAAATATGTCGTGTTGGTATCATGGGACCTCACAGACTACGACGCGGATGATGCACAACAGTTAGTAAATTAGACGAAGTATGTAGATATATACAGGGTGTAACAAAAATACAGGTCATAAATTTAATCACATATTCTGGGACCAAAAATAGTTTGATTGGACCTAACTTACCTTAGTACAAATGTACACACAAGAAAAGTTGCAGCCCTTTGGCTGCAACTATCTTACGAAAAAACTATAGTAAAATTTGGACACCCCATAAAAATATTTTGGGGGTTTTGTTCCTTTAAACCCCCCCCAAACTTTTGTGCACATTTCAATTTAATTATTATTGTAGTACCATTTAAACACAACGTTTTAAAAACTTTTTTGCCTCTTATTGCTTTTTCGAAAAGTCAATTTTTATCGAAATATTTTGAATATTTGTCAAATCCACCACATATTTGTATATGGTTAAGTACGATTATGGAGACTTGGTAATAATATGCAGACTTATTTATGCTTTACATTTTTAGGTATATTTTGAACCATATTAAAAAAGAAGCCAGATCTCGATAAAATGTGCCTTATCGAAAAAATACAAAGAGGCAAAAAAGTTTTAAAAACATTCTGTTTAACTAATGGTACCTCAGTAATAGTTTAATTGGAACGTACACAAACATTTGGGGGGTTTAAAGGAACAAAACCCCCATAAAATTTTTATGTAGACATGTTAAAAAAGAAGTCGCAACTCGATAAAAACTTCCTTATCTGAAAAATACTAAGAAACAAAAATATTGAATTTAACTAATGGTAACTACCACAATAATAAAATTGAATTGGAACGTACACAAAAGTTTGGGAGGATCTAAGGGATCAAAACCCCCATAAAATTTTTATGGGGTGCACAAATTTCACCATAATTTTTGTTTAAGATATTCCTGCCATAATACTGCCACATGTCCATTTTCAATAAAAAATCGCTAATAGTTTTCGATATAATCGAAAAAATCGATTTTCATTTTGTAATTTCAAAGGGCTGTAACTTTTTTTATGTGCATATTTGTACTAAGGTAAGTTAGGTTCATTCGAACTATTTTTGGTCCCAGAATATGTGATTTAATTTATGACCTGTATTTTTGTTACACCCTGTATATACAGCCGATTACGCACCACCTTAAAAATTGGGCATTTTTGATGTCTCGAATTTCCTAAACCTGTTGTTGCATCTAAGTGATTTTTTTATAATATTCTAGCCTAGGCCCTAGGCTATAGGTTAAGTACCTCCTTATGCTTGTCATGCACGGGGAGCTATACTGTAATATATATTATATCACATCGCTCTCTATAGTAATGAGTGAGCCTGTACATACGGAACCATTTGTTTAAGGTTTAATACCCCATATTTAAGGTGGTGCGTTAATTTCTTGGAGAAGTGTATTGTAATTTAATGTAAATAATGTAATATCCAATAATTGTAATTTAATATAAGATGTAATATAAGTTCCTTAAAAAATATATTTTTTATTTCCCACGACATTAGATGGATGTTCGGCAGCAAGACATTGGACCAAACTGGGACGTCCTATGAAGGCCCAATTGACGTCCACCGAACGTCCCTTCGGATGTTAAGTGGACCTCCATTGGACGTTTGGCAACGTGGCATTTGGACCAAAATTGGACGTCCTGTTAATGTCCAATTCACGTCCCCTAGGACGTCCGGTTAAGGTCCAATTTACTTCCGATTAAGGTCCAATTTACGTCCGATTAAGGTCTCATTTACGTCCGATTAAGGTCCAATTTACGTCCTATTAAGGTCCAATTTACGTCCGATTAAGGTTCAATTTACGTCCGATTAAGGTCCAATTTACGTCCGATTAAGGTCCCATTTACGTCCGATTAAGGTCCAATTTACGTCCTATTAAGGTCCAATTTACGTCCGGTTAAGGTCCAATTTACGTCCGATTAAGGTCCCATTTACGTCCCATTAAGGTCCAATTTACGTCCTATTAAGGTCCAATTTACGTCCGATTAAGGTCCAATTTACGTCCGATTAAGGTCCAATTTATGTCCTATTAAGGTCCAATTTACGTCTGATTAAGGTCCAATTTACGTCCGATTAAGGTCCAATTTACGTCCCCTAGGACGTCCGATCAAGGTCCAAATTACATCCGATTAAGGTCCAATATACGTCCCCTCGGACCTTAGATGGACGTCCAATGGACGTTCGGTAGCGCGACATTTGGACCAAAATAGGACGTATAAAGGACGTTCCTCGGACGAAAACGGACGTCCAATGGACGTCCCTAAAGTCCGTGAAGGACGTCCATTGGACGTCCTTGTGCTATTAGGGTGGTTTGATCCTTTCTGTACACTTTTTTTGCTGCTTAAAATTGTTAATAGTGGGTCAGAAGTTAAAAGAACTTTAATTTCCTGTACGCATCTCTGTATTTCCTTGCACTAGCTGGGATCTCTGAGATCTCTTTTGGTATTTTTGAAACATTCCTTTTTCCACGAGTCTGTAATGGCTGTGCTGCTTGAACGATAACTTCACCATCAAGCAAAGAACGTATTTTTTCTCTTTTTCTTCTTTTTGTCCTTTCACTGGAGTGCTTAAATAATTTAGAAAGCCGACTTGGTTCCATTTATTTATTTTCTACTAGTTTTAAATGTTCCATCTTACCAATCTTTATTTGCTTGTAGAAATACAGCACATTTTCGTGAGTCTTTAACCATTTCTCTATCATCGCCGTTTTAAAATTTCGTAATCTTTGTTTTAAACTGATTAAATTATCAGATATAACAGTTCAATAAATGAATTTCCAAATATTTTAATTTGTCCTCTAGATTAGGAAAATCTTCTAGCTCCATTTGGTCGCAAAGATATTTACGGAGCACTATGTTTAGGCCAGAGCAGTCACCAGATGTAGCTAAAACAAAAAAAAACGTAACTTATTATAATTATTAAAACAAATAAGTAGGTACTTTTATTTTTGTGACGTCATCCTATATAGCAAAATTAAAAACCCCTGTATTTCGGGCATCCGCAGCTAAATTGTACGCCATTAATTAGCCAAATATATGCAGTACCTATGCTATAAAATAAATGGCATTGCTCGACCGGAGGCGATAACTAAATGACTTATAAACAGAAATGTCACTATAAAATGGCTTGTTTTTGACTTTCTAAAAATAATATAAAATAACAGTAAACTTTCTATAAATATTTCAAAAAATATTCATTCTTACCTGATTTATTCGATTCCATCACAATCACTTTGAAAAATAAGGTGAATATTACAAAATGTCACAATTTTTAAAAAGTTGACTACTAAGCTAAGATAACAAAACTTCACTAACAGCTACATGCGCGCGCATTCGCACGTGCGCGGTGAATAGTTATGGAGCGGGGCGGATTGGCTGTGAGTTTCGACGGTAGCGCTCTCTCGCGGTTTGAAACTTATACTTTTCTGATAAAATTTATGTATGTGAAATATACAAAACGAGAAAAATAGATACTTATCTAGAAAGACACAAATTATGAACTGAAATATTATTGTAACCTGATTACTAAATGAATACACAGAATTAATAGTAAAATTAATTATGTTTTTTTATTTTATTCATTATAATTTTAATATTTAATATATAAGTTCGTGCGACTGGATGACTGCTTACGCAAGAGACCATTGAGTAAAAGAATACGTTTAAATGAATTATTTAACATTTTAAATGTTACCTCTGTTTATTTTTGTGTGCTTACTGATTTGCTTATTAAAATTTGTAATTTGTATGAATTGTAATTTGTTTGAATTCTATCAAAATGGATATTAAACATTATACTGGATTCAAGTCTTATTTCCCATGATATCCAATTTCAATCAGCAACACCAAACAAGGAAAGGATTTAGTAGATGCAGGACATGTACGCAATGTTTCCGAATATAATAAATGCATCCAGTACTGTTATATTCAGTATTTTTACATGAATCAATACAACAGCTGCAATATCTTGTTTTCTTTTTTGAAAAATCCATATTATCCGCCATTTCAGTTTATGAAGTTTATCAAATGCACAAAACAAAACTGCCAACTGCCACTAACACAGCGTTGCCACATTTTATTTAGAAAATCTACTGTAAGTTTAGCTTACTAAAATCTACTTATCAAAAACTAAAATATACTATAAAACTTTATTAATATATTTGTATATAATTTAGGACTTTTTATAATAAAAATAACAGCTGACTAACTAGAAATTTTTTTATTTAGCTAATGCCTCGACAACTAATGGGCATTGGCATGGTGATGGTACAGTGGATTTTACCAATTAGGTAGCTAGTGTAAAGTCGACTTTGCACTACATGATTTATCATGTGATTTGTCATATGATTTTTCCCATGACGAGTCGCATGACAATGCTTATGACAAAACAATGCAAAATCACATGACAAATCACACAGTGTAAACATGTAAATTTCACTCCATGACCAAATCATATGATAAATCATGTAATGTAAAGTCGACTTTATGTGTAGTGTGTGTGTGTTGAGTAAGTATCTTGTTACTTTGCAAAGTCGATGTCATTGTCTTTTCAGAGACGCTAATTGTATCCGATCCGAACGTCTGCGGTCCCCCCGATGGGTACCGATCCCACAAGGATAGAAACTATTTTCATTTATTAATTTATAATAAACGAAAAATTCTCTACCCTGGTGAGATTCGAACTCGCGACCACTCGGTCCTTTCGATCCAAAGATAGGCGCTCTTACCACTGAGCCACAGAGGGAGTTTAACTAGAAATTAATATGACTGTTGGTAAACAAAAACCAAACTTTTTTATATTTTAACTGGGGAACAAAATGACCAACTATTATTAATTTTTATCAGTTTTATATTTAATATTTGTATATAATATTTTGTCATCCACTGATTTTAACATCTGCATGTCTGGATCATATTTTTCAAACAATTATTTCGCATTTTATATTAGAAACACGCAAACACAATATTTGTTGTTTTGCAAAGTTACATATATTATAATTAAGATATTTTAGTTTTCCATCGTTAGCTTCTAACAGGCTCACCGAATGCCAGAACTCTTCAATAACACCTGAAATAGGTACTGATTGCACTGCTATACTTGAAATCTGCAAGTTTGTTACACCAGAATCAAGTTTCATTTCTGTTTAATATTCATCATCTATGTCCTGGGGCTAGATTCCGTGCACTGTAGATATCTACATTTCGCTTTCTATCGATGTCAATTGTCGTGAAAATATTTGAATTTTTAGCTTTAATTGAATTATTTTCTAGTTTTGCTAGTTGATGCTGAAGTGGCACTTAGTAAAACAAGAAAATATTTGAATTAAAACTAAAAATTCAAATATATTGACATTGATAGAAAGCGGTCGGCGGTGTTAGCGATTGTACACAGAATCCCACCCCTGAATCTTATTTTCGGTAATGACATTGGGAAATTGTTACAAAATGTCTAAAAATTAATTTAGAAATGGGGTAAATACTACTAAAAAGCAAATTTTATTTTTGTCATAAGAAAATGTTGAAATATACCAAAAATCTATTAAAAAATATTGCCTATAGGGGAGTGCAATTAGAACGAAAAGATGTTTCGGAAAAAATCGAACAAGGTTATATTTTTCTAAAACTTTTTTTGTTAGTTTATAAATATGTTAAAGTAAAAAGTTCTACTCACAAATTTCGCCGCTAATTGTTTATTAATTGTTTAAACAATAACAATTATTTTGTATAAATAATGTTAAGAATATGGGTGAATTCAACATTTTATTTTGATTAAAAATGTTTTTATTTTAGTTTTGATTATGCTGAACCCGAATCTGACATTACAATTTGCAAATTCAAAAGGGCGGATTCAAAATGGCGGATTTTTCCTAAAAATCCTTAAAAAGGTGTTGTAAAATACGAATTTTTTTTATAAAACGTGTTTGTTTACATATATGTGGTTATTTTTGAGAGGTTGCTGAACCTGAATCAAATTTTGATAATTTGACTTATAAAATGCAGATCCAAAATGGCGGATAACCTAAAAAATAGTTGTAAAATCATAATTTCTTTACAAAATGTATTTATTTATACATATATTTATTTTTGAGAGCTTTGATAAACCTAACTTAAATGTTAACATTATAAACTATAAAATGGCGGATCCAAAATGCGGATTTTCTAAAAAGAACATAAAAAAGAACATTTTTCTAAAACATTTATTGTCTTTATTTTTAACAGGTTGTTGAATCTGAATTAAAGATTAAAAATTTAAATTTCAAAATGGCGGATCCAAAATATCGGATATTTAAATGAAAAACAAGTAGAATCCAATCAAACAAATATGGAATTTCATTCTTAAAAAAAAAAGATAAACAAATAATTTTCACAATAATATTAAAAATTAAAATTTATCAGAAAGAAAGAACAAATTATTCAAAATAAATATCTTCAATATCACCTCCAACTGCGCTGACATCTTCGCTTTCTTCAATTTCTTGTTCATTAAAAACAATTCAAACAGTTTTGTCCGAAACAATGAGAATAATATTGATAAAATATAATATTTTATATTTGCATATTAAGTGTTAGACCATGCACAGCTATTTATGACGAATAACTGTCTTCATAAAATTAATAATAAAACAGTTATCATAAATAATAAGTGAAAATTTAATGATGTTGGGTATAATTAATTTGAAACAATATTTAAAAAAACAAATTTTCGATTAGAAGGATATAATTACATATTGGAACATAGTTTTTAATTCCAAACAACTTTCCTTTATAAAAATTTTAGATATTGTGAAATATAAAGGTACTTTACTCTTGAGTGAAATTCATATTTTTTGACATACCTCGTACAAAATTAACAAAATTTGATATTTGATGGTTGCGTCGTATGTTATATACGATGCAGAGTATTTTATAAGGAATAACTTTTTTCGTAAAACTGATATTAAAAAAGTTATCAATAGGTTCCAAGTTACGCCGACATACTGTATAAGAACTAAAAAAAAATTTTTTTGTTGAACATTTATTATTGTTGAAGCTTATTTTTAAATGTATTTTAGGTAAGTTTTACAGAAAAAAGTTTTGATCACTCTGTATATACATTTTTTCAGCTGGTAATTTTCGGTTTTTGTATTACATTTTTGTTATCTTTCTTAGTTTTCTCAAAAAGAAATTGTTTATTTCATTTTTAAACTAAAATTATTCAATGTTTTTGAAAGATTACATCCTAAGATTTAAAAAAATATCAAAAAAATGTATTAAATTTATTCAAACTTGAGTAATACCGTCTTAAAGTGGTGGGAATGCTGTAAAACTACGAAGTTTTCAAAAATTACATTTTTTGAGACATCGTATTATTTGAATTAAATTTTTGAGATTTTTTTTGAATGAAACATCGTTTAGTAAGATGATTGAGGGGTAAGTTGTGCAAATTTTAGAGTTTTATAAGTAAAATTGTTTTAGTTACACATTTTTAAATAATTTTTAAACAAAATTCATGTAAGGCTAATTTTCCGCCCACACCGTACTTATGTCCATACATTTTATTTCTTTTTATTGCAACCATAAGATAGCTTATTTCATCTTCTTTCATGTCCATTTTGTAAAATTTCTTTTGATCCATTAGTTAAAGAATTACATTAAAAAAACTCAACCGTGCACTTCTTCCAACGCTAGTTTACAGTGCGCCAATGTGTGTGAGAAGGGTGACTTTAGCGTTATAAATAAAAAATTACAGAAGCTAGAGATTTAATTTTAGAAAAATCTTTATATAAGTTTTTTTTGTAAAATTTTCTGATTTTTTCAATGGTTTTTGTCAGTTTTTGTTGTCAGTTTTGTCAGTTGTTGTCTGGTCAGTTTTTTTCTAAAAATTATATTTTCGGAGTTATTTAAAAGAACATCTAACTTCGCTGTTCATTTGTTTAATAAAAAATGAAGCACCCACTTCTCGAGTAGAACTTTTTGATATGTTGTTTATTAAACATTTCTTAATGAAATTACAAAAAGTTTTATCTTGTTTGATTTTTTCCGAAGTGAAAATCTAAATGCACTCCCCTACTACTAGAATTTTTTAAAAAATATCAAAAATTTACCAAAAAAGTAGAAACCTACTAAATGTGGCAACGCTGCACTAACAGCGCTGGCGATAACCGTCAAATCTCCTCTCCTCTACCCATGGCGCGCCATTTAAATTTATCAGATAAATGCACAAAACTGCCACTAACAGCGCTGGCGAAAGCTGTCAAATCCCCTCTACCCATCGGCTCATGGCCAATAGTAAGTTTTTGTTAAGACAAACCATAATGTGTCTCTAGGATGTGTTTTGAATTTTTTACGTCACTTTTGAAATTTGACTTTTGGTCGGCTAGTTATTTAAAATCAACGTATGTGCGCCGTGCGGGAAAATTTACTTTCACGCACGCCGTGCGGGAAAGTGCAACTTTCGGAAACGAAATTCGTGCTAGAAAGTGACTGTTTAAGCACGGCCGTAGAAAAAAGTTGTTTTTAATACCTAATTTCACCATTGTATCTTTAATAGATCTGGATCCCGCGTATCAAAAAAAGTTGATTAATAGCAAGCTGAAAATTTGTTAATAGCTTAACGGTATCTAGTCGGACAAACTGTGATGTATGGGAACACTAAAACAGGGGAAGTTTTAATTGTGGAACAGGTTAAAAATTTGGAACGCCAGACTACGAAAACGTTCCATGGATTTTGTCGGACAGAACTTCCAATTGATTTGTTACAGGCCCGGACTGGGCCACCGGCCCGCGGGCCGGTGCGCCTTTTGCCTTGGTTAGTCTATCCATTAAAAAAATTAAACGCTGAAAAAAATTTTTTTTGAACCTTTACACAACAATGATGCAGCTATCATTCCCCTAAAAAATGTTTTTACTTGCTTCTGATTTCGCCGTTTGGCACCGAAGGCGCTACATAATAAAGCCAGTGGGTACAAAAAAATACCAGATATCAGATAATCAAATAGCTTAGATACGATACGCGGCGCCTCGAAGACCATTTTTACTATTCGGGCGCCTTTCGTAGGTTCAATATCCGCTGTTTCTATTGTAATAAATAGCTTAGATGCGACGCGCGGCGCCCCCGAAGACTATGTTTGTGATTCGGGCGCCTTTCGTGGGTATCAATTTCCGCTGTTTCTATTAATAAAAATAGCTTAGATGCAACGAGCGGCGCCCCCAAAGACCATTTTTTCGATTGGTGCACCTTTCGAGGGTATCAATTTCCACTGTTTATCAAATAACGGATATTTATACCTATGGAAGGCGCCCCAATCGGAAAATGATCTTCGAGGGCGCTGCGCGTCGCATATAAGCTATTTGTTTATCTGATACCTGATACAAAGAGTGTTACATCCCACAATTGGACTAAAACATACAGGTGTGGTTTTCAGTCCTCCAAAACTACATTATACATACAGGATTGTTGTGTCCCAAAATCCTAAATAGTGAAGCCAGTGGGTACAATAAAATACAACTTGCATCAGGTGTCAGATAATCAAATAGCTTAGATGCGACGTGCAGCGCCCTCAAAGACCATTTTATGATTCAGGCGTCTTTCGTTAGGGTCAATATCCGCTGTTTCTATTATAATAAATAGCTTAAATGCGACGCGCGACGCCCTCGAAGACTATTTTTATGATTCGAGCGCCTTTCGTGGGTATCAATTTCCGCTGTTTCTATTATAAAAAATAGCTTAGATGCAACGAGCGGCGCCCTCGAATACCATTTTTACTATTGGGGCACCTTTCGTGGGTATCAATTTCCGCTGTTTATTAAATAACGGATATTTATACGCGAAAGCACTACGCGTCGCATCTAAGCTATTTGGTTATCTGATACCTGATCTGTCGGTCAACTCCATATCGGACCAATCAAGCCAAGAGTATCCACAAAAGCTTCCTGATTTGAAAATATTTTTAGATCGCTATCTTCATCTTTCCGTTTCTTCCTTTTGCTCGTTAGCTCAAAACTCACATACTTATGTAAGCTGAGCGATTGTTCTTCCAAACCAGTCCAGCTTATGACACTGTTTAGAAGTGATGTTGAAACTAGCGAGAGGTCCAGAAAGGATTCACTATTACTTCTTACGAACGTAGGTGGCTTACCGTCATTTAGCACGGTAAGCCCCATGGCGTGGATCCATTCTGATAGGTATTCCCCTCTTGAAGCGGGACGTTTGGTGAAACATAACAATTGTACGCCCGCCGGTCTACAACTTATGCCTTAACATACCTATTAACATTCTTAACAGAGTGTCTGGTGATTCCAATACCTCGGTTCACCACGTATACGGTCACGTTAGATCTCCTATCTTTAACGATTCTCTGTCGAAAGACCAAATGTCATACCTTCCCTTCGTGCGAGTACCTCTGCAACGTCGTGAGCGGCCCTCGCCCTTTCCACATTTATTTAAAGGAACTGCGGATTAGATGGTTCTTATCTTTCTAACTTACTTACATACGCTGTCTGATTCCTGGTCCTAGGTATTTTCACCCACCCTTTTCTCATCGCTTGTGGCAGGGTGTCTCTTGAGGCCCCGCTTTTCCAGGATCAGTTTTTTACACTCCGGGCACTGTAAGCTGTCGGCACTGTGATCGGATTCTTTAAAAGTGAGGGAAAAAGTCGTCTCACCACTGCACTCTCGTGACTGGTGCCCCCTCCCTTACCACATCTGTAGTAGTCCTCGCTGTTTTCTCTCATGCAGTCCGTTTTACTATGCCTGAACTGCAGGCATCTAAAGCACCCTCTTGTATCTTGCATGAGTTCCAGCCAATAGGTATATGTTCTCTTTCCAGTGCCTTCTTGGCTGCGATACGTGTCATCCAACCGTGACGTTTGTGTTCTCTATTTTCCCTTATACAGACGAGTTTGACGTCGTCAGGCTCCCTGCTGCCAGTATACCTCCGAACTTGTCTCAGGATTTCTACCTTGGGACTCCTCCGTCTATATCAAATAGGTACACCTGGACCTGATAGCCCCGGACAACCTGTACTGCGTTTCCCTCCGTGCGGGCCACGATAGTCTTCTTCAGGCGCTCGGTATGTTCTTTCCCTGTCACTTCGAGGATGAGGTCCCCTCTTATGCCTTCTTTAGTGCTTTTAACGCTAATCCCCTTCTTCCTCGTGTCTACGCTACCCTTGATTTGCTTGAGCAACACGGCGTAGGATTTTCTGCCTCCCTTCACGATCACCTTTTACGCCTCCACTCTCCTTTCCCCGAGTTTATACTCCTCCACCGCGAGGTGGAGGTCCACACCCATAAAGGTAAGTTCCAGGAGCTTCCTGAGGTTGCTACCTCTGTAGCCCCCACTACTCTTAGGTATGCCTCTCTGGTCTCCAGTGTCTCCATGTCTTCCCTCAATTTATAAATAATTGCCAGTAGTTTCTCGTCCCCATCCATTTCTGTCACCCTTGTCTCTACGGGGGACCATGAAAATAGTCTGACGGTTTTCTCGGTTCTCTTTCTTCTTACTCTTCCTTGTAACTGTAGTCATAGTATTAAGTTAAAGGTACTCCACCTCTCCTGGTGTGTTTGCACCTCCTGCACATAGTGTTCATGTTTTTCCCTTATCAGTTCGTGGAACCTATTTTCTTCACCGAAAAGTCCATGTTCCATGACCACTACTACGTCGCCTGCAATTTTATTCCCTCTTACCGGTTTAGCGACCGTATAGTGATCCTCTTCCAATTCGACTTTATAATGTCCTTTATTTTTTCAAAGCTCCTTTCCCCTGAGTTTAGGACCGTTGCGATCATTTTTATCTCTCCTTCACTAAGATTTTCGGGGAAGATTTCGTCGAAATCCATCTGTGTGGACACTCGTACAGTCTCCCTAGTCGTTTTTTTCCTCACCGGTTTTCTACACTATTCTATTTCGTTTCTTAATGCTGCCGAGGGCGACTTGTCTGAAAGTAACCTCCATGTCTTCGGTGACTCTCTTAAGGTTTTGTACCTCATTCTTGATCTCGACCTTAATGTTTGTATGGTCGGACATTAGTTTCACTAAATTATTTGTAACGCTGGTAAGTTTCTCCATTGCTCTTACCATGGCCGTTATGTCCAAGCTCTCCTCCTTCTCTCTAAGTCTCTAGGTGTTTTTTCCCCATGTGAGGAGCTCCTTTGCAAGGTTGTCTCCTCTGGAAGATCTGTCTTGACCAGGTCGCTTCCCCTGACTGGAGATCTTTTCCTCTTCGCTGAGTACTTTCCCTTTGTTCCCTTTACTACAATGAACACCTAATTATCTCATTCATAGCTTGTTCCAGCTGCACCATCACTGGTGACTCGCTCCCTTATCCCTACGTTTTGTTGTTTCCCTTTTTCCTGCATGATTAAATACTTATCCATATAGTTCTCACGAGTAGGGGCGAATTATACTGTCTGGCGAGGCAGTGCGCCCTTGCCAACGCTAAGGCTTGAATTACAAAGGAGTTTCACCAGTTCTCCGAGGGCTCCGTTTGCGACCGTCTGACGTTAGGCCATTCACCACATAAACACGAATCGCCTGACACCGTGTGTGGTTGCGGATTTTTTATCGAGGTTTACTCTTATGCTATATGGAATCATGGGTGGTTTATAATCAGTGATGGAATTTAGTAAAAAATGTGAAAAAATTCAAAAGGTGACTTCTATTGAACACAAATCATCATGATTTTTGTTAAATGTTTTTGGTTTTTGAACCAATAGATACTTTTGTAGTAGCAAGTGAAAATTACTCACACTTTTCGAAAATTGTTTTGGAGTCTTCAGAGAGTATCAAAGAGTGTAGCAGAGTAAAACGGATACTGGGAAACTGAAGCTATATTTTTGTGTAATCTTAATATAATTTACTATTCCCAATAATAATAATAAATTATTTTATGGATTTAATTAAAATTAGTAATATTGATTTACTTTACACGCATTAGGATTTCAAAAAAGTTTGATGTCAAAGCTTAAGAGGGAGGTCTGGCGCCATTGTTTAGACATTAGGTTGGCGCCTTTTTTATAATTTGGGTTGGCGCCTTTTTTATGAGCCAGTCCGGCCCTGATTTGTTAGCATTTCATTAAACTCTCATGCAAAAATCAGACTGGTATTTATCACCAACTGGGCATTTTAATGAGTGGAACACGAAGAACATGTCAAATGATAGGAATCATGTGGGTTAGTAATAGAAGTCTGATTTTTCTATGAGAGTTTAATGAAAGGGTAACAAATCAATTGGATGTTCTATCCGAAAAAATACATGGGACGTTTTCGTAATCTGACGTTCCAAATTTTTAAACTGTGCCACAATTAAAACTTCCCCTGTTCCAGTGTTCCCGTACATCAAAGTTTGTCCGACTAGACACTGTTAAGCTATTAACAAATTTTCAGCTTGCTATTAATCAACTTTTTTTGGTACACGGGATTCAGGTCTATAAGAGTAATTTTGACGCCTGTCAAAATTTTCAATGTGTTTCAAATGTATTCATTTTTTTCGAATCATGATAAAACTAATAAGTATTTTTGAAAAATTTAAATGCAAACTGAAAGATTTCTTTATTACCGAGGGCCGGAAGTCTCTTAGAATAAATAAAAAATTCTTTTGAATGAAATATTTTCAATTAAAAATCAGACCAAATTTTCTCTTTTATTTTCACCCCTGTAACTTATTAAAATTAACATTATAGAGGTTCTCAGAGACTTTTGGCCCTTGGTAATAATGTAATCTTTCATTCTGCGTTTAAATTTTTCAAAAATACTTATAGGGCAGTCAATGACGGTATTTGGCTCCGAATTTCATCCTACTACATCGATTTACTTGATATTTTCATAGTAAGTAGGGAATAGCTCAAGAAACAAAGTCTACCCTATGCCGATGTGCGCTTTTATCTTGGGGGGTGGTTCCCACCCCTTCTGAGGGGTGAAAAATGTTTTGGTTAAAATAGCCACGGAAGACGCTAGAGAACCTAATTTTAAGCAAAAACTGTTCTATAATTATTTTTTGAGAACTCAATACTTTTTGAGTTATTCGTGGTTGAAAATTGGCTATTTTCATTGAAAAATTACACCTTTTCGGATGGATTTTTGCGAATACCTTAGAAACTATGCATCTAACAAAAAAACTATATAAAACATTTCTGTAAGTTATAAAAAAACAAAGAGGGATATGGTAGGTAAGAAGAGTTTATTTCTTTGCTGCATGCTCAAATCGGTGCATTGAACTTGAAATAACAGAGAAACGGTCAATTTTAGGTGCATAATGATACTAACAACTTTTGTAGTGCTTGAAAAGGCCTTTAAAATGAGCAATACTAAACGTCGATTACATTCAAACTAAGTGAGATATTCTGCAAAAAATTTGATGATTTTTAAGAAGAAATGAGAAGTATATTTAACCCCTCATCCATCAGAATTTAAATACATCGTTTTCCTTCTACAATACTTTTTATTATAGCGTTATTTCTAAGTTCAAAAAGTTGGACTGGTTTTTGAAAAAAATAAGATGAAATTATAGAGCGCATTTTTAAATTTTCTTAAAAATCTTCCTTTTTCTCCATGTAACTCGAAAATGATAAGAGATACGAAAAAAGATACCACACAAAAATGTAGGTTTCTTTCAGATCAAAAATTTCCTTTTTTGTTTTTCATTACTGTATCTCTTATCATTTTCAAGTTGCAAGGAGAAAAAGGAAGATTTTTAAGAAAATTTAAAAATGCGCTCTATAATTTGATCTTTTTTTTTCAAAAACCATTAATTTTAAACCCGTTCACCTTTTTGAACATAGAAATAACACTATAATAAAAGGTATTGTAGAAGGAAAACGATGCATTTACATTCTGGTGGATGGGGGTTAAAATTACTTCTCATTTTTTCTTAAAATACATTAGTTATCAATTTTGTTTGAAGCATATCTCGTTTAGTTTTAATGTAATGGACCTTTAATATAGCTCATTTTAAAGGTCTTTTCAAGTACTACAAAAGGTATTAGTAGCATTGTACACCTAAAATCGACCGTTTCTCTGTTATTTCAAGTTGAATACACCATTTTGAGAATGTACCAAAAAACAAACTATTTTCACCTACCATATCTCTTTTTATATTATAACTAGAAGATTTATCAAGGCAAGTATCTCTTTGTTTTTTTATAACCTACAAAAATGTTTGATATAGTTTTTTAGTTAGATGCATAGTTTTTAAGGTATTTGCAAAAAACCGTTCGAAAAGGTATTATGTTTCAATGAAAATGGCCAATTTTCAACCACCAATAACTCAAAAAATATTGAGTTTTCAAAAAAAAATTATACAACAGTTTTTGCTTAGAAAGGTTATCTAGCGAATTCCGTAGTAATTAAACCAAAAAATTTTCCACCCCTTACAAGGGGTGGGAACCACCCCCAAGATAAAAGCACACATCGGCATAGGGTAGACTTTGAATTAGGAGATAAGTAGAGGCTAGGCCCAAAATTTCATTAAAATCCATACAGTAGGATAGAATTCGGAGGTAATATCTTATTCTTGCTCCTATTGACTGGTGTATTATTAGTTTTCCCAGGATTCGAAAAAAATGAATGCATTTGAATAACATTAGTGAAAACCCATTTGTACCCATCCCCTTAATATCATTTTAGCATCCCTGATTCAGTAGAAAAGAGTACACCTGATCTTCTATTCAGCTGTCTACCCAATAATTTTTGGTTATTTGATATACCATCATCATTATCCAGACTTCTGCATCCAAAGTTGAACATAGGCCTCCCCTAATTTCTTCCAGTTCTGTAGGTCTTGGGCTTCTTGCAACCCATTCCCAGCAATCCTTTTGACGTCATCTGTCCATCGTGTAGGTGGTCTACCTCTACTTCTTCCGTCTGTTCGTGGTCTCCACACTGTAATTTTTTTTTCATTCTGGCTACATGGCCCGCCCAATTCCACTTCAGCTATGCTATTCGCTCTATGACATCTGTGATGATGATTTGGTATCTATATACGTATCTATATTCAACGTTCAAATCAACGCAACAAAGAGCCAATAAATTGAGTCCTTCGTTTTCCATTTTGTTTCTGGGTAAAGTTTTTACTCGCTTCATTGTTGAGAACGAAGGTTCGACACTGACCGTTGTGACAGGTATAGTTGCCAAAATTGTAAGGAATTTGTAAATGTTTGGAAAAAAAATCTTTATTACAATGTTCCATTACGTGGAGAACTTCGGTATTTGGTTCCAAAGATGATATTGTATTACAGTTACACCATAACATATATTCAGCTATCATTGCTGTAAGGGAAGTATCATGGGAGTAACAGGCAGTCAACTTTTCCAGCAATTTGGCTTTTTCTGTAGAGGCAAATGCAGGTAAAAGAATTTGAAATGCTCATAGAATACTTTCGTTTTTGCTAAATCTGATTTTTAAATTGGATATAATTTGATCCGTACACTGAATAAACACAAAAATAATCCTAGTAAAAAATAATAATTACGTTCACTTTTTCAAAAATAATAATAACTTGGGGATAAACTTACTGCCTTGGTACAAAAGCCGAGGCAGTTTTGGGAGGGGTCCGGACCCCTCCCTTGGCTACGTGCCTGACCGTTGCTTATTTATATTTTACAGATAAGCTTGAATAACAATTAAAATGAGAATTAAAAATTTCTCTAATAATTTGAGTACGTAATACATTCAAAGTGGTGTGAAAGGTAGTTCACATTGGACATGTCGACATTTTCCGACGTTGGCGATTATTATTGCGAAGGCTTATCTATCTTTTGCCACATGGATTTTTTTTACTTAAATTTGGCATCAGAGTCCATCCACAAATGTTTTTTATGCAAGAAACCTGTTTTTTCTTAAACGGTGGAAAGGGAATTTTCCCTCAATATTTATGTTCCGAATAAGACATTTTCCGGTGTTTAACAGTCTTTAGTAATTCGTTACTTTTTCTATTTTTAACATCCGTCTATGGCTCCACATTTCTAATGCTTCAATTCGGTTCATGCTTGATCTGCACTTTTAGGCCCAAACCAGACGGGCCACTCTGCAGCGCTACTCTGTGGATCCACAAAGCAGCTTCCGATGATTTACCGTGGGTTCTTATGTGAAGTGGACGTCGCGCCCCAGACGAGCGACTGTGGCCAGCCACAGTCGCCGAGCCTCACTGCTAGTGGCGTCCACTCGTGGAAAACGCCATTCAGACGGACCACTTTTGTAGCTGCCGCAGATGTTTACGAAAATTTATAGGGTGATCACCTAAAATGAATTTCGATTCGGAACGGTTTTTGATTGAAGTACAAAACAGACCGGATGTATGTGATACAAGAACCCGAGGGCATTAAAAGGAAAAGCGTGGGACGTCATCTTTCAATTATTTGTTTCTGATTTTAAAGAAGGTAGCCCTATCGAAAATAATAAATCCCATAAGCAGTGATAAATATTATGACAAATAAAACCCTATTTATATTTACATTTTATTATACATTGGATGCACTTGAACTAAACAAAACAAATATGTACTCACAATCTTGTTTGTTTATGATAAATAGTGGGGTCCCATCCTAGGCCAAAAAAGGTTTTATTGTTTGTTGTTGAAAACAAAACGATAAGATATCAGTTAAAAGGGGGTTGCAAGTTAACATGTTTTTCACTTTCACTCAGTTGTCAGGTTGTATCAAACTATTTTACGCCTGTAAGATACCAGATGTAGTGGTTGATTTTTTATGTGCTTCTTTCTGTGATATAGCTGTTTTTGTCGGGTTCTTTTTAATTCCATTTATGGAGTTTATTGGTATTTTTTCAAAAGCGTTGAAATTTTATAAAATATTTAAAACTATGAACATTACAAACACTGATTTTGACGAACACACTTTTTAAAAAAATATTAGCCGCCAAGTTTTTAATCATTTGATTAAATTTACTGTTTTCTCACCCATTAAATTAAACGCCGCACCCTTCCAAACGATCCACTTCGCAGCATAGTCGCCGGCGCTAGAAAATCGCCTGTTTCAGCCACTCTGTGGATCCACAGAGTAGCGCTGCAGAGTTGCCCGTCTGGTTTGGCCCTTAGGTCCACACATCTGCTCCATACAAAAGTATGTACGAAACCGTTATTTTTCTGCATTATTTGAATTAATACATTTTTTAACGGGATGTGTGATATTAGCCCATAGAATTAAATATTCTCATTTCTCATAAATGCATTATAAAAAAATCACTGGAGCAAAAATGTGGTATAGTAATTCCTCAGATTCAATATTAAAAGAAGAAACAAAAAAAATATTTATTTTAGGGATTTATTAAATCTTATTCTAACATGAAAATATATCATTACGATATATCCATCATATTGTTAAGTTCGGATTTAATTGCTTCAGCCGCTTCGTGCATTTCCAAACCTTCCAAAATATACAAGAGATTTTCTAATGTAGCATCTTCATCATCCTCGAACCATAGCTTTAACAAGTTCCTTGCTTGATCAGCTGGTGTCGGATTCTCGTTCTTGAAAAATTCTATTTCGTCAGGTTTGAATCCTACAAAATTAATGTAAAAACAAGATATAAAAAAAGGTTTAAAAAATATTTAAGATGCCACATCAGCGCGTCATTAATATTACAGTAAACTCTCTCTTAACGGACACCTCTCTTCGCCGGACACCTCCTCTATACGGACGAGTTTTGAAGCAAAAATAATTCGGCGATATATAAACCTAATACAGAAGTAAAAACTTCGAGATGTATTCTGGTATAAAATCGTTTATTTAAAACTATAAAATGTCATCGATTGCAGAACGTTTTCGTTCTAAACAGAACATCTTCAGTGCCTAGAATGAAGTATTTCCACGTTAGTTTAAAGCAAAAGGTTAAAAATGTGACTGTTAAAATGAAAAATGTGGGAATACTTACATCCTGCCGAGTATTTTGAAACTAGCACACTGTAAATAGTGTTAACATCATCGTATATGGTTTACATAATGTAATATATTAAAATGTTATGACTACAAGTCGATGTTAATAGATAAAGTGGAACACATGCTAAAAGGGTGCCATGGTTCCCTGCTCGAAGATGCTAGGTACTTGCCAATTCAATGGGCACAGACCAACTGAGAAATTAGGAAGTGGATATACAATTTGACAAGGGTGACATGACATGACAAGATAAAGCCAATTTTTGGTTAAAGTTTCAATTTGATTTTGGATTTTTAATAAAATGCAAAGGTTTGTCTGCAAAAATAATTTAAATTATTTGAATAATAAAATCTACTGTAAAGTTCAAATTAGCAACTCTCTATTCCAGAATAACTTATAGATTCATTAAATTTAATGCAGATACATTACATGGTTTAAGTTGTGACGTCATCGGATGTGAAATGACGAGATGAAAGTTGAGTTTTGTTGAAACAAGGAAATACACTACTTGTTTCAACAAAACTCAACTTTCATCTCGTCATTTCACATCCGATGACGTCACAACTTAAACCATGTAATATATCTGCATTAAATTTAATGAATCTATAAGTTATTCTGGAATAGAGAGTTGCTAATTTAAACTTTACAGTAGATTTTATTATTCAAATAATTTAAATTATTTTTGCAGACAAACCTTTGCATTTTATTAAAAATCCAAAATCAAATTGAAACTTTAACCAAAAATTGGCTTTATCTTGTCATGTCATGTCACCCTTGTCAAATTGTATATCCACTTCCTAATTTCTCAGTTGGTCTGTGCCCATTGAATTGGCAAGTACCTAGCATCTTCGAGCAGGGAACCATGGCACCCTTTTAGCATGTGTTCCACTTTATCTATTAACATCGACTTGTAGTCATAACATTTTAATATATTACATTATGTAAACCATATACGATGATGTTAACACTATTTACAGTGTGCTAGTTTCAAAATACTCGGCAGGATGTAAGTATTCCCACATTTTTCATTTTAACAGTCACATTTTTAACCTTTTGCTTTAAACTAACGTGGAAATACTTCATTCTAGGCACTGAAGATGTTCTGTTTAGAACGAAAACGTTCTGCAATCGATGACATTTTATAGTTTTAAATAAACGATTTTATACCAGAATACATCTCGAAGTTTTTACTTCTGTATTGGTTTTTTAAACTATGGTATACAGCCAACTATTGGGATTTTCCCATTGATTGTTTTTTATATATAAACCTGTACCCTTTACTCCTTTAGACGGACACTCTCAACAACGGACGCGGACAGTAAATGAGGTGTACATGCGGACAGTAAATGAAAAAAGTTTACATTTTTTTTCAAATATTTTACAATATAAACGACGTGTATAATACATTTATTATTTGAAATCATTACAGATGTCCATGACGAGATATTTAACATTTTTCACGTTATCAACACTAAGTAATAAAAATTTAATGTGGTGTGTGTCCGTCGATGAAAGAAATGCGACACCAGAAACTTGTTTAATTATTGTTTTGACTGGAACAAGGATTTAATAATTTTAACCGAAATATGTGATTAAGCCTATTCAATAGACGTAGTTGTATTTTGAGTGTTTTTGCAACGTTAATAATATGGGATCCGATAAGATGAAGTTTCAAATTTGAAAGAAAAAGTCGATGTGGTTCATTATGGGGAGAAGTGTTAGACAGTTAACAGAAAAATTTAGAATTGGAAAACCTCAAACCAGTGAACTGTAAAACATAAAAGTGATTTAATTAATCAGTTTTCTGAGAGCGGAAAACTGAAAGCGAAAATAAATTTTTGAAAAACGAGGGTGCTGGATTAGACCTAGAAATACTTAATTGTGTTTGATAGATTTTGTAAAGTGCTGTCTAAAAATATTCCTGTTTCTGATAAATTATTCAAGAAATTGCATTAGGAGTTCCAAGGGAACTAAGCGTTGATATGAAAGCTTCTGGTGGATGGCTCGAGAAATTCTATAAGCGACACAATATTTCCTTCAAATCTGTATGTGGCGAAGCAGCTGCTGTAGATTTATTAGTGGTTTCTAACTGAAAGGAAAAACTGCCTACTTTGATAAAAGTATACGCTCCGCGAATCATTTTTAACTCAGATGGAACGGGATTATTTTTTTAGAGTTTAAAGCATTACCCAAGAACACTTATACTGTGACAGGAGAAAGATGTACTGGAGGTAAGGCTTCTAAAGATAGGATCACAATTATTCTATTTTGCACCAATATGATGGGGGACAAAGAAAGGCCACTGGTAATCGGGAAAAGTGAAAGTCCTCGTTAATTCAACGGTTCGCACGCAGAACAATTACCTATTGAATGCTACAGCAATAAGAAATCGTGGATGACAAATGACAAAAGAAATCATGACAGACTGGCTAAATAAATTTCATAGAAGAATGCAGAGAAAAAATCAAAGTTCTTTTGTATTCAGACAATGCTGCGTCTCATCCACAACTTGTGTTATGTAATGTTAAACTAATGTTTCTATTTATATGTATGTACCTACAACATATATTCATGCACTTATTTTTAAAAATTTTAAGCTAACATATTTTTTTTCTCTTCAACGGACACCTCCTTTAAACGGACACTTTTTGCGGAACAACGACTGTCCGTTCAAGGGAGAGTTCACTGTACTTCGCGAGATAGTATCACACCCTTTTTCGAAAGTTCTGCGAAACGTTGGCAACAGTGCGGCGGCAGTATTTGACACTAGCTCAATATTGTGACAATGTACTCATAGGCGCGCTAAATGGAAGTAATAGAAAACAATTTGATTATTAGTAAATAAAAAAAAATAAACCAAAATAGGTGAAAATTTTATTAAAGGATTTTTATTTAAATTTTAAACTATTGATGCTATTTTTAGAATAAAAAATCCTCCTAAACTTTATATACTCACATTAGAATTCGAAATATTTTTACGTCAAATATACTTATTCACAATTATAATAATCTGTTTTTTCAAATAGTCTAAGAACTTAATTCTATTACACAAATATTAAATTAATTATAAACAAACACTATTGCCATATGGCTCAACACTAAAGAATTCCAATATCTTAGAAAATAATACACTACTGCACTGAACAGATATCGGTACAGATAACAGAACAGATAAGAGAATCGTGCTATTACACTTAGAAAGGCGACGCAGGTTTGTCAAAATGACAGTGACTATTTCTCTATGTTGCCTAATCAGTTATTAGTTATAATATTTTCGATTTCTTGTTATAGATAATCAATTTTAGTAGTTCCAATGAGACACAAAATGTAGGTATGGGATAAAAAAGTTTATTTGAAGAAAATGTATTTTTTTTGTTACTTAATGACGGTACAGGCTCATTTTTGTAATATTTTATTTAGTTATAGAGTAATTTTCACATACTAACATATTTCTCAAGTTGGGCTCTGTACCGCCATTATTTACTGTATTACGAATATGTGTGCCAAACATCTCGACAAAATATTCAAAATTAAAGCTGCTATCTTGGAACTCGGTTTTCGTGCGCTGATGTTGCCTCTTAAATACCTACTTATTATGAGAATAATAATCAGAATAAAATTAATAGGTATAAATTTAATTAATATTAATAATTAATAGGTTTTGATGATGCGCTGATGTAGCCCTTTAAAGAAATTTGCGTATTGACTTAGAGCAACCATCAAATAAGGCCGCACCTACATCGGATCCGTATTTCTCCGAACTGATCCGACGTCGGATTAAAAAAGAATCCTATAGTATTAAATGGCGGCGCCTCATTCTACATTGGATCCGTTTTTCTCCGATCAGATATCGACCGACGTCGAACTGCTTCTCTACTGTAGCTTCTCCTATCAATCGCCCGATATCGGGCGATTTACGGATCCATTGTAGGTGCGGCCATTTAATACCATGAGTTTGTTTTCAAACCGACGTCGGATCGGATCGGAGAAATACGGATCCAATGTAGGTGCGGCCTAAGATAATAAAGTTAGATGTTATTTAACTACCTGACATATTAAAAATTGCCTATATTATAGAGAGAATAGCAGTCCGAGGAAAAATGGATGGAAGATGTCGGGTGCGACCACCAACTTGATGGACTGATACAATCTAGAAGTTCTTAAATTCGAACTTCGTTAATGCGGTACGTGCCACCCAAAAGAAGAAGAAACGCAACATTCATAATCACTACGCATCTGTTACGATGTATAGATTGGAAGAAAGGATTTGAAATTAGTATTACTTCCAAGATAGGCAAATATAGCAAAGATTACAACGGATGGGACCCAAGTATTAATTCTAAAACTCAATCAAGAGATCCTAATCTACATACAAAATTTGGACATAGTAACTATAGGGAACTTGCACATTTTTTTATTACATAATAATGTTCGGTTTTGTATAAAAATGAGATTTCCAAAATTTCACGCTTGAAAATCTCATAATAACTATTTACAAATTTAAAGTCTTCTTTATCTTAAAATAGTTCAAACGAACCGTGACGTCACAGAGTTTGACTATGTGGTTCAGTTTATGGTTATATTTACGTATATTCTTCTTTTTCTTCTTTAGTTTATTGGCCTCCACCTACTTGGGTATTTAGCCAGATCGTCATCGGGGAATAAAGGAAAAATATTTATATTCTAATGACATTTATCGTATGTCACTGTAATAAAATATACCAGTTTGTTGAGATTGCAGTTTGATACAGTTTTTGAAGGAAAGGAAAGAAGGTTTACTATTGAAAATAAAACTATTTTGTAAAAGTACAAATTTTCTATGAATAGTTCAAACGATCAAAAACATCTGTAACGTCACATAACTATATTTTCTACTGACGTTTATAATGTCTAATCCAAAATTATATATACGATTGGTGTATGGGCCATTCCACGAACATACGCCTGTTTTGGATTACTTCGACAACGAATATTTTACTGTGCAAAATAAGAAGAACGAAAGTAAATTGCAAATTACATTGTTGTTTATTGGAATAATTATTAGCGCCATTTACTTTCGTACTTCTTATGTTGAACAGTAAAATATTCGTTGTCGAAGTAATCCAAAACAGGCGTATGTTCGTGGAATGGCTCAAAGAATGTAAACATACAACCCAGTGACGTTACGACGCGTTTTGGGGTGGCTGGTATAAGTTGAATTTTTAGTCGTCTTTAGGTGCCAAACGAAAGACAAACAAAACTTTTTTATTTTTGATACAGGTTCTAAATTATGTTCTGTTGTGATTTATACCATTTTTTTCGAATTTAAAATTTTATGCAAGTTCCCTATTGATGTGTATCTATCTAGAACCAGTTAGAACATCAGAATGTTCTGGGGTACGTCCATATTATTTATAACAAACTTAAACTCTTACAGAATTTTGGAATTCATCTATATTTGATTCACCGAGTCCTCTATCTCTATTGTTCAACATAATCATGGATAAAATAATAAAATAAGTAAGAACTAAAAAGGACACAAAATTGGGGAAAAACCACTTAAAATAATCTGCTATGCGGACGATGCCATACTAATGCCTCAAAGTGAAGATGATTTACAACGTATTCTGCACCAATTTAATATAACCGCCAGAAAATTTAACATGTTAATTTCCCCAAAAAAGACTAAATGCGTGGTTATAACAGCAAATCTACTTTGTAAATTAGAGCTGGAGGGTCAGATAATAGAACAAGTGACGGAGTTTAAATCTAGGCATCACACTATCTAGTTACGGAAAGTTCGAAACAGTAGTGGAAGAAGAAGTGAATAGAGCAAACAGAGCCGCAGGTTGCCTGCGGAGAAATGAAACAATATGGAGAAATAAAAATATCGGAAAAGAACTGAAAGGCAGTATTTACAAAACGGTCATCAGACCAATAATGACATACGCGGCAGAAACATGACCTGACACAGAGAGGCCAAAAAGAATGCTAGAAACAACAGAGATGGAAACCATTCGAAAAATCGATGGTACACACTACGAGACAGAGCTAGAAGTACAGATATACGACGGAGATGCAAGGTTGAGAACATTATTAACTGGGTAAGAAACAGAAGGGTAGAATCGAACATAAGCCGAATGACAACAAATATAGTAGTAGAGACGGCGAGAAAAGGTTCCTCAATAGGAAGACGATAAGTGGGAAGACCTCGAAAACGATGGAACATAGTCATGTGTACACAAAAAGAAGAAGAAGAAGAAGTCATCTATAAACTCAACTAGAAGACCACCAAAAGTTATACAGATAGTTTGAGTCTCCGGAAATCATTCTCAAATTTTCAAAAGCAAATGTTAGTAAAGAGGAACTCAAAGCTATAAAAGAAAGATGAGTCCATATAATACTACCAGCTGACAAAGGCCACGCAACTGTAATTATACACAAAAGCCAATACCAGGAGAAAATTCAAGAATTGGTTACAAGTGACTCTCACACCAAATTAAAAAAGAATCCAATCAAATATGTAATTGGAAAATATACAAAACACTGCACAAATTTAAGGAATATCTGACAGACTACCAAAGAAGACAATTAATACCACACGACAGCAGGACACCACATTTAGGGAGTTCCAAAAATTCACAAAGAAAATATACCCCTCAGACTAATTTGCAGCAGTATGGGTTCTCCTTGCAGCGAACTGTCAAAGTTTCTCATCCACATAATATAGCCTCTAGCACACAATAGAACATCTTTTATCAAAAACTCGTAGCAATTCTTCCAAAAACTAACAGAAATAGATTATACTTCCAACTATAAGTTATGTTAATCAGCCCTATTCTGTAAGTTTTAGCAAATCAAATAGCAATGACCAAGTCGAATCGTAATTATCCGAAATTGGAATGTTGGGATTGTGTTTGGATTGGCATTCTGTAACTCACATCGTAATCAGTGTACATCGAAAACGCCAACTTCTATTTGACGCTCTTAGAAGGTGGTGGCAACCCCGCACTGAAAAGTAAAATTAGTGTTCTGTAATGTTTTCTTACTGGATCTAAGCTTGACATATGACACCATTGGGATATCCTCAATTTTTTCATACTATCACATTACATAAAGTTACATTTAAAAATAGTTTTGAAACACCAAAAAAGTAAAGTTTTGAAACGTGCATAGAAAATATCAGTGTAGATACATATTGGATACAAAAATCAAATTCAAAAGTTTTAAATCAAAGTTAATTAAAATTATTAATAAAGAGAAGATAACTGATAAATAAAAAAGATAAATTAAGATAAACTGTATATGTAAGTGTTTTTAAATCAAAGATAATTTAAATTGTTATTATTAATTATTATTAATAAACTAATTAAAATCGATATTACTAATAATATGCAATCTAAAGATTCGATTCCAGCCAAAATAACTGCTTAACAACTTTTCCCAAAAATGGCATTTTTTCTATAATTTGTTCAGACTTTATATTTTTTAGTTCAGACTTTATCTTTATATTTTAAACGTTCTTAAAGTTTACTTCAACTTGACTTTTCAAGTTTTAGTAAACAAAATTATCAGTAGTAATTGCACAAGAGCTCTAAAATTCTATATTAATTTTAGAGTTCGAGTGCAATTTGTTGCGATTATTTCATGAATAAAACTGTTCAAAACCAAAATTTTATTGTAATTTATATATGTAAGTACCAATTAGTGAAATTAAACACACAGTTGTTATAAATATGTATTTGACGGTTGAAAGTCATCACTTTTATAATTTTTAAAACATTTGTCATTAATGTCACTGAATGTATTTTTTCGTAGTAACGAAGGGCATCTGACGTAATATGCTTAACGACGGGAGATTATCAAAAATTATCACCTTAATTTGCATGTCTGTAGCTTTCTATTGCTCAGAATCTCCTATGAATGAAATAATCATAAAAATGAACGGTTTTTACGGATGAACAAAAGCGATCTGTGTTCTAAATGTATTTTAGAAATGACGAAATAATTAACGGTGAATGAGTTTACTCCAATCTAGATGCTTTTGAAGATTTTGTTAAAGAATTTCCCAATGTTGCGGTTCATTATGACGTCTTTTGCAAAACTATTCGTCGCGTTGTAGATGTAGATTGTTGATAGAGAAACGGGAACGTAACCAACGAACTGTCAATATTGATGGAATGGGCATGAAGCAAATTTAATGCGGCCAACATACAAGAGAGAGGTTCTCGAGAGAGACAAGAGAATTCAGGGAAAATTTGGGCCGTGTAATTTAAGTTGCCTATATAAACTTAAATCGGGGAAATGGACTGCATATTTTTAACCCTCGTAAGGCGGTGCTTAGATTCTTACGTAAACAACGGTGCGGGGTGCATTTGCACCCCATCCGTATATCAACTTTTTTATATGTGAATGTTGGGGAAATTGATTTGAAAGATAATTAGGACTTGTTTTTCATATTATGAAACATAACTTTACAAACAAAGTACTCATTTCTTCTTAAAAACAATATTATCGCTGCAAGACAAACACATGAAATTTTTCACAGTGTGAGCAACACAAATTTTTACACACAATACAGTTATGCCGGGACTTTCAGTCTTTTTTCTCCGACATAAATAACACCGACATTGTCCTATAGCTCTGTTAGTTCCAGGTGGAACAGCAGAAACGTCTAATTCAGGATGAAATTTTCATCATTTGCACCTTACAGTCATTTTTCCAAAAAAAAAACATGCAAACGCAAAGAGTTTTAAATGCTGTAATGAGTGGAATGCGTTTAGAATTGAATTTAATGCAAATAAAAAATGGACAAAAATAAAAAAAAATATTAAAAAAGATAGGTGAGAAAAACGAGGTCTGGGGTGCAGCTGCACCCCGCACCGCCTTACGAGGGTTAACTTGGTATCAGGGCTGATGGGCAGTATTTCAAAATTTAAATACGTCAGAACTCTCTTCTTCATTAAAAGAAGTACTGGTTTTAGTCTTTCTTTTTGTCATTGTCATTAAATGATACACAATAAAATTACTTATATTTATTAAATATATCATGGCGTAGTTTTAAAACCTACAAAATAGAACAGGCCAAAAAGAAATACCAAAACCAGTACTTCTTTTAATGAAGAAGAGAGTTCTAACGTATTTAAATACAAAAAAGTATTTAAATTTTGAAATACTGCCCATCAGCCCCGATACCAAGTTAAAAATAATATATGAGGTTCATTTCACCGATTTAATGGTAGGGGAGCCCAAGCGGGGATTTTTGCAGTTACTCGAGCGCGTCAGATTTTATCATATGGGAGAAACCTGGTACCCTGCAGATGTACCTCTACCACATATTGACTCTTAACACAGGGGAGTTCGTTAAGGGGGGCCCGAAAAAAAATCTATCCTTAAAAAAACTCGAAATTGTCAGATTAAGATAAGGTAAGTTAAGTACAGCAAAACAGTGTATATTTCAAAATCTGACGATTTGAGCCGGGCGTAAGGAAATGGGGGAGTCCCAAAGTTTCACAAGAAAAAAGCGAATATTTCGCGAAATGAATGACAGATCAAAAAACTAAAAAATATGTGTTCAATATTTTTTAAAAATCTATCGAATGATACTAAACACGACTTCCCACGGAGAAGGGCGGGGGTAAATTTAATATTTTAAATACGAATCCCTCGATATTTCGAGAAATGAACATCAGATCGAAAAACTGTAAAATACACTTATTTTTTTTTTGGAAAAATCTATCGAATGGCACCAAATACGACCCCCCACGGAAAAGGGGTGGACGGTTACTTTAAAATCTTAACTAGGAGCCCCCATTTTTAATTGCAGATTTGGATTTCTTACGTAACAATAAGTAACTTTTATTCGAATCATTTTTTCGAATTATGAATAGATGGCGTTATAATCGGAAAAAACAATTGTTGGAAATGGAAAATTAAATTAAAAAATGGCAAGCGCCCACTAAAATGGAAAACTTTTTTTGGTTTTAGGACCTACTCTTCACAACCCAATAGGTCCCCATAACGCTCGAGTGACTGCACATTTAGCATACTTTGCTCCCCTAATTTTCCTTGACATTTTCTTGTCTCTCTCTAGGACCTCTCTCTTGTATGTTGGCCGCAATCTCACTTCACTGTTTGAATGGGACGGGGCCATTCCATCAGTATTGACAGTTCGTTGAGCGTAACTCACAATCCAGGTTTGTTTAGACAAATAATAGAGAATAGAGAATCACAATCATCCTCGTGGGTCCTAAACAATGTTATAGTTGGCGATGGGACAGATGCAGCACCTCTTTTGATTTTTGATTAAAGTTCTGTGTTAAAGGTTTTGACTGACTTTTTATGTTTTACAATGTTAATCGAAATTAATTTATAAATCAATGAAACAAATTCAGATTAAAACAAGACATACGTAATTTTTGGCTCGGATAGCTTTGATGAAAATAATTGTGGATCGCTCGTTACCATTGATTGAAATTATACAAGAAACAAACAAAAAAGTGTGGCAACACTGTGACTCGCAAACCTAATATTCAGATGACAAATAAATGAAGACTAGGTTCAATGCATACTCGTACAACATGCCCAAATTAAATATAACATTATCTAAAATACACCAGAGACTAAAAAATTAAGCAGCTACAAAAATAAATAATCAATCGGTAATTATTTAACAAATAAAAATCAAAACAATAATGATACCAAAGCGCAAGCGTTAGAGGTCGAGACTGTTCCAGATGAGTTACAGAATATCAAATCCTACAAATTCCGATCCGATTTGCTGACCTCTCTTCGATTTGAAGATACAGAATAGGACTGAATACAAAAATTAAAGTTTAAAAATCTTACCCAATTTAACTCCTAATTTGGGCCAGTCTGGAGCAATTTTCTCACTAATTAACATGATTTGGTCTGATGTAATTTGCTTTGTATCAGATCGAACATTCTCGTCCACAAATTCCTCGTGATCAGCTGGTTTAAGATCATCGGTAGCTGGATCGGCTTCAGCTAAAATATTATCATGTTCGTTATCGTTCTCGTGTTCATGATGAGATTCCTTTCCGGGTTTTTCATGAGCTATTTTCTTTACCATCATCTCCAAATAGTTCGACAAGGGATACATAATCGTAGTACCAAAAGTAAAGAAGTGGGGACTTCTTCTAGCTAACAGTCTTAAAGCTCTCCAACCAAAATTGCTGTCTTTTACTATGTTATCATCGCCTTTTTGGTGTGTCTCAACTTGCTGGATAGCATCTGAGAAGTATTCCTCCAAAGTTGGTAAGAAATTTCGGCCTTTGCAAGCTTCCAAGTTATTTGGACAATGGTTCCATAATTTGGTCAATTCGCCACTAAAATAGGACGTTTCATTCAATATTTTTCTTCCATTATATCTTTGCACATGTATGAAATTATTCACGAATTACTTTTTACACTAGGTCTCTTTTTTTACTCACAGAAACTGGAACCGCCTGTCCATAGAAATCACAATAAGTTAAACAAGGATGCCATACATGTCTTTGATACGGCCAGATTGAAACCACAATAAGTAAACAATGATATTAACGTACGTATCCATACGTTGGGGCTCCGTGTAGCTGCTTAAATAGATACGGCATGCGCTCCCCTACATATAAACCGCAAACCGGTTGAATCGAAGAGGGTGAGCGGCGAGCACCAACGTATCCACTATGTGGAGCTGCTACACGGAGCATGGAGCACCAATGTATGGATACGTACCTTTACATATCGACGTACGTTTCACTTAATGTTTTGATTTAACTTGTTTGCAAATGAATCATGGCGGTTGTGCAAAGATATAATGTAACTATAACACAGTTCATAATAGTCATTTATGTACCAAGGATATTAAGTAGAATTTATGTCTTAAGAACAACGACTAGCATTGGAATGCTTTTTTAAATTTACTTTTTGTATACGAATAAAAAACATTCAATAAAGCTAAAATAAAATACGAAAAAAAATTGGTATGTTGATAACAACGTCCGAAGTGGAAACCGCCGGTGCCTGCCTACACGTGCTAACTCAAACGCTTGTATTTTTTTATATTAGCACGATCCATGAATAAGTTGTAGGTAAACTACAAAGTTGCAGAAATTCGGAAACTGAGATATTCAATGCAAGGTTTATACGGTCATACAAATAATCGCAATACAATAGGCTAGATGCTCGATACTCGTGTTATACAATGTGAGTTTTTATTGGGCGGGTGGGCCCGCATCCCAACTGGAACCAGGGCCTGCTGATATATCGGTACGCCACTGAGCTGAGTCCATGGTTCTTTAACCGTGCGTCACTAATACCTGGCGAGATAAAACACATACTTTTTATCTAGCCATTGTCTTCCACTCATGAAACTAGAGACAAACCAGCTACCGCCTGTTATTAAGTAAAGCCGCATGTTATCTTTATGAACTCTCTAGACTAAGTACATCGAAAAGAGCTAAGTACAAAAAATACGCTTGGGGACGTTTTCAGCTTTTAAGTATAATTTGTGACGTTTCTGGTTTGTTTACTTGTGGCTGTAAGTTTGTTGGATTGTTTTGTTGTTTTTGTCCTGTTTTGCATTTACAAGTTCATTATACTACACAAACATTTGTTTTAACAACTAATTTCATATTGGAGTTTGAAATTTTACGGTAAGCGTATTTTATTTTGCCATTATTACATACAAAGTTAACCTCATTTACACAGTTAACGAATGGTTTTGTTTAAGTTTCTGTAAAAATGAAAGAAATGTAGCTGTAATACTACACCAAAATTTTAAAGCAAAACTAACACTTTACTTTCTATGTATTTTTTTGATAAAGTCAAATTTTATAATTGAATCCGTGATCGAAGCAGTAGCCACTTTCTGTCACTTGCTGTTGCGGGGAGTAAATTTCCGACTTATTTCGTATGCTTTAAATGATGATGCACTGGTAAAAAACCATGGACTCAACTGTTATACAGGTCATATTTTGGACACATAATTCGGACTATGGATTTACCATATTATGCGCTAGTAAATATTAAGTGGAACATATTTTTGTTTATAATGACTTACCTTCCGATATAATACTTTCCTTGCTCGTTTGCTTCTTTGATAATGTCTCCGATTAAGGGTTTATCTGAATCCCTTTTCCTTTCCGAAATTTCCGTTGGCTGTGGTAGTGTTTTCTTTATTTCTAAAACAGCAGAAAATTTATCTATGGTAAGTTAAATTTTATTAAATTTGTTACTTTTTATGAAATTCGATAGTCATTCCAACAATATCTTATTGAACCGAATCCGTAACATTGCAACACCACCTACACTGTGGGCCGAAATAAAGGAGTACATTTTTTAGTTGAAAATAACTTTTTTGTTTTTTGGGGGATTTAATTTCTTTTTGCAGGGCTAATAGCCTAACATGTCCTCAACATGACTGCAAATTTGGAAGCAAATAAAACGTACAGGGTCGGACTTATAAAAAAAATTATGTAACGGTTCATTTGAGCTCGTTGCAAATGAAAACTGTCTTAGCTAAAATTGAACTGAATATGCTATTTTGGTAGGTTAACAGAACACTTCAGTAAAAAGGAAATTTTTCAAAATACCGGATTTGCAAAATATCATTTTTTTATTAAATTAGGAAAATATAACATTTTAACAACTAAACACCTTTTATGAAAACAGTTTAACAATTTTAAAACACACTAAAATATTATGACTGTCGCCACCATTGTTGTTTACCACTTCTTGAAGTCGTCTGCGCCATAAATTGATAGCCCCATTTATTTCACCCTGTTCAAAATTGTTCCAAACAATCTGCATTCTTTCTTTGAGCTGTTCGATGGTTTCAAATTGTTGTCCGCCATACAAATTTTGTTGGAAAATTCCCCAAATTGAATAGTTAACCGGATTTAATTCTGGGCTGTTAGGTGGCCACATCTCTGGCCCAATACAGTGCGGACAATTTTCACTCAAGAATATCCTTGTATTGTGGGAAGTGTGGGAAGAAGCACCATCCTGCTGGAAAGTGTAATCATAACATACTTCTTCAATTTCAGGTAATATGTGCTACAAGATTTGTTCTTGATATGTTTCTGAATTAAGTTTTACCCCGGCATCAACAAAAATCAGACGAGATTTTCCCAACATGAATACTGCAACAGAGACCATTACACCTTTTGAGAAATGACTTTTTTCAATTAAAGAATGCCCTAGAGGAATGTCTCTCTTAAAGTGTACGTCAGAATACACTCTATTATTTTGGGTATTTTTAGGAGGCCGAAAATAAAACATTTTTTCACCTGAAAACCATATTTTTCTAATGTCTTCACGAGAGCGGAATCTTCTGTAGCAAATTACATCTTTCCAGTCGGTTTTTCTCGCAGTAAGTCTTTGACAGTAAACTCTTTTAAATACTTTAAGATGGCAATCTTCTTTAATGATTCGTCGAACTGATGTGCGGGAAATCCTAGTTTCTTTTGAAATTTTCCTTGTTCCAACAGATTGGCCAGGTTGCAAATTTCCTAAAACAACCCTTACTCTAGCGATATTTTCTTCAGTTGTTGAGCTTCGCTTCCTTCCTCTTCCACTTTTATGTTCAATAGACCCATGGGTTTCCCTTAGATGTCTTAAGAACTTTCCTATCGTTCCAATATGCCAATTTTTCTCAGGAAATGCATTTACAATTTTTCTTGCACCATAATTATATTTTTCACGGTAATATTTAATTAATATTCTGTCCTCTTTGTTTAAAAGTGGCAGTATGAACTGGCAAATTTACTTATTTAACTATAAATGTCAAACAAATTCCATTGGGAACATAAACAGTCATGGCTTACTAAGTAAAATTGATATTTGAGCGGTTGAGAAATTCTTTGACATTTTAACAAAAATTACTGCTAATTTGAGTCAAAAACGATGGAAAAGATGTAATATCTATTAGAAAAGTACTCGAATAAGATTTCCTAATTTAAGTAAAAAATGATATTTTACAAATTTGGGATTTTTAAAATGTTATGGCGAAGGCGTGTTCTGAACATTATTTAAATAAAAAAAAATGATATTTTGCGAATCCGGTAATTTTGAAAAATTTCCTTTTTACTGAAGTGTTCTGGATAGTTAACATACCAAAACAGCATATTGAGTTCAATTTTAGCTAAGACAGTTTTCATTTGCAACGAGCTCAAATGCACCGTTACATAATTTTTTTATAAGTCCGAACCTGTACGTTATTTTTGCTTCCAAATTTGAAGTCATGTTGAGGACATGTTGGCTATTAGCACTGCAAAAAGAAATTAAATCCCCAAAAAAACAAAAAAGTTATTTTCAACTAAAAAATGTACCCCTTTATTTCGGCCCACAGTGTAGATACTAAAATAGCAACAATATACATGGCATTTATAAGAAATATGGCGTCATCGACAAAATATGGTCACACTCTGGTCCATTTATCTGTGGCAAAAAGGTTACCAAATGCCATCCCCTCTTTGTGAACACAGGTACAGACTCTGGTCAATTCTCGACTACTAATGGTGATAGGATAATGATATTAAAATTCTTAAATTGTATTGCTTTAAAATCAAACAAGCACGATCAAACTCGACATCATATAAGTATTAAATACTCCTACATAGTAATGAGAGCGCTAATAACCGGCAAAATAACGCAAAAGATGGAAAACATAATACATTGTGATATAAAAAGAGATGAAATTTGTAGAGGTGGAAATTATCGATATAAACGTATAAATTAACATTACATTAGATAGTTTCCATCTTTAGACGTATCGGAGGAGTATAACAACTATTACTGTGACACAAGAATTTTATAAAATTCTCCTGTCACAGACGTCTAAGGGTGAGAAACTATGTAATGTAATGTTAATTTATACGTTTATATCGATAATTTCCACCTCTACGTCTCTTTTTATTTCACAATGTACTATGTTTTCCATCTTTTGCATTATTTTGCCGATTATTAGCGTTCTCATCACTGTATAGGAGTATAAATTCCTCTAGTCTAGCTGGAAAATACTAACTAAGCCCTAACCTCAATAAAATAAAAGTACTTTTAAAGCTCTGACAAAAAAAAAGATATAAAAATAAAAAAATAAAGAATGGATCCGTAACAAAACAAAAGTGAAAGATGTCTCAATCCAAGTAGCAAAGCTTAATTGCATATTAAATAAATTATAAATTAAATATAAAGCATATTAAAGAGAATAGGCCATTTTTGGGAAAAGTTATTTACCAGCAATTTTATTGCTGGAATCGAATCTTATGATTGTATATATTAGTCCGCTGATAGTGTGCTACTTTTTTTATAAACAAAATGGCGCCCGAAAATTGTGTTTTTTTCAATATTTGCTCTATAACTCCAAAGATTTTAACTTTACACCAAATTTACCGTAATTCAATTCTGCATAAAGACGTGTTTTTCCAATAAAATCTTTAATTTTCAACTAAAATTTTAGATAAGTAATTGTTTATCAATAATTAAATAACTTGGTAATATAAAAGCTGTTTCCGTATAGATTATAATTCCAGAAGCCGACGGAAATTGAATGAACAGTTTAGCAACAATTGAATTGTTAATTAAAAATTTACCGTCGCTATAATAACCACAATAATTATGATACATAAGACTAACTATGATTTTTATATAAAAAGACACTGTACATATCCAGTGTACTTCACAGAATTGAAATTGGACTATTTAAGCGGCCTCAGGAATATTTTCAAATTATAAACAATTTTTTGGCTTATAAACAGATAGAATATCTCGGGAAATATTAAATTAAATTAAATCATGAAAACCGTATTGGAAAAAAGCAACAGGACGCTTCTTTTAAAAGAAAAAAAAAACGTTTAATTGTGATAAGTGGTTCCTGAGATACAACCGGTCAAAGTTGACCGGCATTTACGGCAAAGATATAAACAATAGGATCATAATTTTCGAACCATCACCTTTTTATTTAGGTCCTCTTTCTCCACACCAATTTTCATATATTTAAAATACTCATAACATAATATATTAATATAATAAAAGCTATCGATATTACGAGTGAAAATTGCCAAAAATGGCAAAATTCCAATCAAAAATTAGGTTGGAGAAAATGTAATCTTAAAGTTCAAAATCGGTATACGTTAAACAAATGCATTTTCTCGGCTTCCCATGGAGCAATTTTCTTCATTCTTTTTTTGTTCCCAAGTAACTCGAGTGGAGCCATCTAACTAACGCATTATTAACTGTCAAACTTGCTTTTGTTTTGTTATAATAAATAAATTTATTTATTATAACAAATTTTTTTTATTTCTTTAAATAAAGATTGTTTAAATAATTATACAGCTTTCAAATGAGAATATTTGTGTTTATAGCGTAAAAAGGTACACTTGTAGTAAGTTTATCTAAAAAAAGTCTACAACTGAAAAAAATATGTGGGTTGTTTTTCTTATAAATAAATTAATCTATTATAACAAAACAAAAGCAAGTTTGACATTTATTGATGTGTTAGTTAGATGGCTCTTCTCGAGTTCCTTGGGACAAAAAAAGAATGAAGAAAATTGCTCCATGGGAAGCCGAGAAAATGCATTTTTTAACGTACACCGATTTTGAACTTTGAGATTCCATTTTCTCCAACCTAATTTTTCATTGGAATTTTGCTATTTTTGGCAAATTTCACTCGTAATATCGATAGTTTTTATTATATTAACATCTGTTATGAGTATTTTAAAGATAATTGGTGTGGAGAAAGAGGACGAAAATAAAAAGGTGATAGTTCGAAAATTATGATCCTACTGTTTATATTTTTGCCGTAAATGCCGGTCAACTTTGACCGGTTGTATCTCAGGAACCACTCATCACAATTAAACGTTTTTTCTTTTAAAAGAAGCGTCCTGCCGCTTTTTTTCCAATACCGTTTTCACGATTTAATTTAATTTAATATTTCCCGAGATATTCAATATGTTTATAAGCCAAAAAATTGTTTATAATTTTAAAATATTCCTGAGGCCGCTTAAATTGTCCAATTTCAATTCTGTAAAGTAATTAGATAGGCACAGTGTCTTTTTATACAAAAATTATAGTTACTTTGGAGTTATAGAGCAAAAATTGAAAAAAAAAACACGATTTTCGCGCGCCATTTTGTTTATAAAAAAAGTATCCAGCAAGATTCCAGCAATAAAATGGCTGGTAAATAACTTTTCCTTGTATTTTGCTAATTAGCCCAGAGTATAAAGGGAAGTTCGCCGGACACACCTTAAGGCAGAAGGATGAAAGATGGACAAGACGATTATACATTGGAAACCGTGGAACCACAAACGAAAAAGGGGAAGGCCACAACCGCGATGGTCAGATGACCTGAAGAAATATGCCAGGTCAAAATGGATGCAAATTGCCCAAGGTGGAGAGGCATAGAAGAAGGAAGAGAAGGCCTATATCCAAGGGTGGATGTTTAGGGCTGATTAGATTTGAAATAAATGAAGAATAAAATACATAAAAAATCAGATTACCGCACTATAAAGCTGATAGAATATAAGTCCTCGGAATTGAAAAAGCTCGAAAAACATTCATAAAAATAGAGTACAAACAAATAAAAAAAGACCTAAACCTAGAACTGAAAATAAGACTTATGAGATGTAATGTTTTTTTTCAGTGGTGTGTAATGGCACAAAATAATTGACACTAATTTGAAATAAAAACTCCAAAGCCTCAAAAAAAACTCCAAGACTCCAAGCGTTTTAATATCGCAAGATATTAAAATTTCATGAACGGAGAAAATCTCGAGTGCCAGGGTATTCAAGAGTGAAAAAAGAAAAGGATGTTGCATCGATTATTGCGAAAAGAGTTTAACACTATATAATAAAACACTAATATTCATCCACAACAATAATATCTGCTCTTACCTGGACAACTTTCATTTTTCCATGCATTCCATAACTCTTCCCTGCTCAAAACGTTCTTCACGATTTCAGCAAATTCTTCCCCATCTGGCGGTGTTTCTTTTAAAAGACTGTATACTTTTTCAGTATTGGTGCTGACCCATTCTTTTTGATCGTTCTTAAGCTCATGAGCATCACTAAAATAAATTATATATCGAGATAAAGAAAATATAAAAGGAGAAAATAATAAAATGAGTAGATAGAATATACTACAAATTAGAAAATTACGTTCATTGAAGAAAAATGGGGTAATTCATTTTTAACAATTCAACGAATTAACAAACTGAATTTAAAAAGGGAAGTCTTTGCAAATCTATAAAAAAAATTACAGTAAAGTATGTCAGACAATTAGGAAAACAAATTAAATTTTTACTGCAGTTTTATTCTGTAATTACTTCCATGTGGTATCAGCTGAGTGTGGATGTCTGCAGATATTTTTGACCACGTTGAAGAATGCAGTAAATCCTAAATACCTGGAGCTCTTACATTATAGAGTAGTTTAAAGATCCTAGATAAAATGATATGGCAATGAAATGAAATGGCAGTTACAAGATGGTCCAGAAATCATATCATTAGAAGTAAGATGCGCGATAAATACAGTTACATCCAAAAAGGTATCCGCTCCGGATAATATACCTGTTGAATAATTACTCAAAATTCTGGACGAAGACAACATTGCGATTACGGTTAAACTCTTCAATGAAGTCTATAAAACTGGTATGAGCCTTAGCCAGTGGCTAACATCTACAGTTCTATCGCTGCCGAGAGAACAGACCTCGACATTGCAGTGATTAGCTGTAGATGAACTGTAAATGGCTGAATTAATAAGAAATACGAAGAAAGCATTGAAGATACACAGTTTGTTTCGGGCAACATTTTTGGGTCAAGGGAAGCTCTTCTTGCACTTTCCTTCAAAAGTACAGGGGTCAACAAAGAGTGTCTTCTTCTTCGTGTTTATAAGCAATTCTGCTTGTTCATTGGAGGATTGATACTTCTATGGAAGGTTTTCTCTTGCTATTTGACCACACGTGTCTCCCCCATTATGATTATGTGATTATTTCATTCTTTTTTCTATCCACAAGGAAGAATTTCCTGTAGCTGGCTGTATACCATTTATTACAAGTAAATTTAATAAAAAAATTTGTCCTGGTAAAAGGCGTATTAGTTTAAAAGCCCCTATAGGGCTACAAACATAAAAACAAAACGTTTTCGCTCTAACAAGAGCATCATCAGTGTTACAAGAACATGGTGAGCCACCCAAAAATACAAAATACCTTTTAAAAATAGACTAAAAGTCTTATATATGTGAACATCGTAAAATCCAAAGGATGGATATAAATCCTATGGATATGGCCTTAGGACAACATATGACTCCCACACGTGGTAAGTGGGTTACGAGGTAACAATTAATTAGGTCATTATGTTAAAAGAGGTGACAGACGACTGAGTCGTCTCCATCCATCAAGGCCATATCCATAGGATTTATATCCATCCTTTTGATTTTACGATGTTTACACATATACAGGGTGAGTCACCACTAACGCGACGGAAGATCACAGCGAAATGGTAAAAGATTTGAAAAAAATTTAAATTGAATAGTTTGTATGTTGATAAAAGTTACATTTTAAAATTATTTTGAAATATACAGGGTGTCCCAATAAATGGCGGCGTATCAAAGTTATATTTTTTCTTATGGAATATCCTGTATTTTATTAAATTTTTTAATTATCCGCAAAAAATAAGGTATAGTTTCATAAGGCTTCCCTATACCTATGTACAGAGTGTTCTCTGTATGTCTAAAATGTAAAGTTTTAAAAGAAGGCTTATTCTCAAGTTATTTACGAAATTATAAAACCATTACTTTTACATCTAAATAGTTGGATATTGGTTGAATGTATTCCATGATTAATTATTACACATTTGTCTACAGGGTATCCGACGCCCTGAAGGGCACTAAGGATTATGAGAAAGAAGAAAGAAGTCTACAGGGTGTTCAAAATTTAAGTTTCATTAGTGGAGTATTCAATGTGTATTATGATGCTTATTTTAAATGGAACACCATGTATATTAATAAATAATTATACTAAACAAATTTACCTCTTTCGAATGGTATATGGATGTCCTATACCTAGGTGTCATAGTTTTTGCGTAATTTACAATTATTTAAATTCTTAATCTGTAAATCGATTTTAAAACAAAAGATGTAGTTAATTAATGTCATTGTATGACATTGTCAGTTTATGACAGTACGGTCTGGTAATGATCAAAACTGTAAACATCGGTGTATAATATTCAAATTTTTTTTTACTTAAAAATGGCTTTGGCAGAGCCAATTACATTCAAATTTAATTGTTCCTAAAAATGAGTAATCACGATATCTATGAAAGAGTAGACATGCTACTTTTCATTGGGAAATATTTTTAAAATTGTCTCTTAGCTTCTAAAGTTTACGCTTAAAGGTATCCTAATAGAAGATACCCAAAAAAGGACGTGTTTGAGAGATTTCTCGATAGATTCCGTGCTACTGGTAATGTTGCATAGGTACGAAAAGTTAAATAAAAATAAACCATTTATTTTTAATGACGTCAACGAACTTGATGTCCTGCTTTGTTACGGAAAACCCAAATACTAGTACGTGAAAAATTTCGAGTCAATTGGAAATCAGTCAAACGAGTGTATGTAGAATACATAAGAAAAACCACTATCATCCGTATAAAACTCAACTACATCAGCATTACAGTGGCGGCTCGTGACCTCAGTATGCGGGTAGGCGACACATATACCTTAATATATACTCTATACTCTACTATACTCTACATATTATATACTCGTATACCTATATACACAGTGTGTCGAATTTAAGATGAATGCACCCCTATATTGCGGTTATCAAAATAAATACAGATTTAAAATTTTGCAGTCAAGCAAGTGTGATGGTTCACATTTTTTAAGATAGTCATAGTCAACTCAAATTTAAATTTTAAACGCTATCTACTGCGAATCTACAAACAGGGCGAATTTTCGATATTTTGCTTCGCGTTAGAGATATCGGAAAAAGTTATTTGGAAAAGTTGTTCCAAATATTATTCTAACCCCACGTACCAAATTTCATGACAAAATTCGCACTTTTAGTTTTTTCAGTATTTGTAGTCAGGATCCTAAAACATACAATTGGCTATCCCGAGATGCAGCTCGGGACAACCATTGCCGAAGGCGCAAACAAATGTAGCCTACCCTAGCCCCAAAAAGTTCCCGGAAATTCTCGTCCACTAGGGCTAGACAAGCTGTGCTTAGCGTAAAGAATGAGAGACGCATATCATTCTGTTCTGTTCTTTAGGTTAGGCGGATTTTAAAGTGCCTGACCATAGGGTAGTGCCATAAATAGAAGTCAGTAGTACTACTACGAGGAGCGTACAATAATTACAACTTCGAAGAGAAATTAAAAAGTAGCTGTTTTATTTTAGATACTTACGCATTGTGTCAAAATTTATAAATTACAATTTTGAAATAAATAATTGATATTAATAAATAATTTATTATTGTATTGTACATTTGAAGAGGTTAGTCAGCGCCTACCTTGCCTACCCCGACGGGTCGCCCTGCAGCATTAGACAGAACAGGAACGTTTAACTTTTCGTTTATAGACTTAAGAATTTGGAGAAGATCCTGATTTTTTTTTAAGAATGTATTGTGTACAGACGAATCTACCAACTTTTCATAAAAAATCGTCTAGTTAATAGACACTGCTTTCGTTTTATTATGATACAGTAAACAAACATTTTACTGTTAATCATCAACACCGATGAAGTATTAATGTTTGGGGCAGTATTCTGAGCGAGTACGTTATCGATCCATATTTTTTTGACGAAAATCTGAATAGAGCAGCTTTTTTAAATTTCTTAAAACAAGTTTTTTGGATCCTTCTTAAAACCTTCCACTTAGCGTGCGAACAAACATGTGGCTCCAATTGGACGGAGCTCCTGCTTATTTTTGACGTGATGTTAAGAACAACCTCAACATAAAATTTAGAAATAAATGGATAGATAGATTCGGTCCATATATTTGGCCACCTAGGTCACCAGGATTGACCAAGATGAATTTTTTTAAATGGGGTTATATTAAAAATATTGTAAATGCTACACTTCCTACCCTACTACTTCAGATGACATTTTTATGAAATTACGAATTTCGAACGCTTTTGCGTCTATAACACCAGCTATGTTAAATAATGTAAACAAATCATTTAAAATCGCTTGTTGTATAAACATTTTAAACATGTATTACATAACTGATAATTTTTTACTTACATATAGTCAGTTGTGGTTATAAACTGCAAATAAAAATATATCTACATATTTATTTACAACTACACTCTATAACAACTATGCCAAGATGATGGGTTTAAAAATCGAGAGTGACTATAAATATTTTTAATATCGATGTACCGTTTAAGAAAATTGTAAATTATGCAAAAACTATGACTCCTAGTTATAGAACATATACCATATTATACCATTCGAAAGAGGAACGACCTGTGTTTAGTATAATCCTTGATTAATATACATGGTGTTCTAATAAAATAACCATAATATTATGCTACATTGAATAATCCAATAATGAAACTGTAAATTTTGAACACCCTGTAAATAAATGTGTAATAATCAAGCATGGAATGGATAAATTATAAGATAGTTACCAGACCGTATTGTCATAAAATGACAATGTCATACAATGACATGAATTAACTTCATCTTTTGTTTTAAAATCGATTTACAGATTAAGAATTTAAATAATTGTAAATTACGCAAAAACTATGACACCTAGGTATAGGACATCCATATACCATTCGAAAGAGGTAAATTTGTTTAGTATAATTATTTATTAATATACATGGTGTTCCATTTAAACTAAGCATCATATGACACATTGAATACTCCACTAATGAAACTGTAAATTTTGAACACCCTGTAGACAAATGTGTAATAATTAATCATGGAATACATTCAACCAATATCCAACTATTTAGATGTAAAAGTAATGTTTTTATAATTTCGTAAATAACTTGAGAATAAGCCTTCTTTTAAAACTTTACATTTTAAGAAAAGTCAACATAACTCAGAACACTCTGTACATAGGTATAGGGAAGCCTTATGAAACTATATCTTATTTGTTGCTGACAATTAAAAAATTCAATAAAATACAGGGTGTTCCATAAGAAAAAATATAACTTTGATACGCCGCCATTTATTGGGACACCCTGTATATTTCAAAATAATTTTAAAATGTAGCTTTTATCAATTTACAAACTATTCAATTTAAATTTTTTTCAAATCTTTTATTATCTCGCTGTTTTCTTCTGTCGCGTTAGTGGGGACTCACCCTGTATAAGACTTTTAGCCTATTTTTAAAAGGTTTTTACCTTTGTATTTTTGGGTGGCTCACCATGTTCTTGTAACACTGATGATGCTCTTGTTTTGTCAGAGCGAAAACGTTTTGTTTTTATCTTTTTTCTATTTAGTGTTCGTTCGTTTATACACTGTACGGTACATTGTTTTCTAATATCTTCACTCCTCTTTTGATCTCTCAGCGTAGTTCCTGCAATTCTTTTCAGTACTCTCATCTCTGCCGTTTCCAGTAGTCCTTGTGTTGTGGCTGTATCGGGTCTTGTTTCTGATGGTTACGGCATTATTAGTTTTACATTGGCTTTATAGATTCTTGACTATAATAAAAGTACATAAATATTAATACTTTCCTTTTTATAAAAAATAACAAATCAATCATCGTACATATCGACTAGCAATACAATTTACTTACGTTTTGAAGCGGACAGTGGAAGTAAAATACTGAAATAAAATTAAGAACTGCAACAATACAGATCTTCTGAAGTTTACGTCATGTAACTGTAGTTCAAGTAGTTTTTGACTGGTAAGATATTTGGCAAAATATCCCAAATTTGAGCTATTTTGAGTAGAGGTGCCAGAATTTACGTAGTCTAATTTTATTCCTTGGAATGTATTTAATACATTGGTGGCATGCTGAAATAAAAACAAGATGACATTACTCTAATTTTCTGTTTATTCTAAATATTTAAATAAAGTAACTATTCTAAATGGAAAATAAGCCACAATTTAACTAAAAAAATGATTTTAAAAATGTCGAATCGTTAATAAAATCATTTTTTTAGTTAAATTGTGGCTTATTTCCCATTTAGAATAGTTAATTACAAAAATGCCACAAACAAATAGCTTCTAAATAAACTGTTGAATTCCTGCTTCCTTAACTATTTTACATCACAAGTCATTAAATACAATTTGTAGAGGACTGAAACCTGTATTGAAGATACATGGTAAAAGTGTGCTACGAATTTTTACGTTGCACGTGGAGCCCTTGGAGGACAGGGGTTCGATTTTCCGCCATGGAAACTTTTTGTTGTTGTTTTTAATTCGTTAACTTTTTATCTATTATTTTAAAAATTATAAATGATTAGACAATCAATCAAGAGGACATTAACTATAAAATATATTATGAAATTCTAAGGAAAAAAGTAAAAGCAAAAATTTTATTTTCACATACAAGCAGTTATTCGCAAAATTCATTTCCGACAGAGGGCGCTCAAAATCTCAAAGATGGACGATAACTAAAGGAAAACAATCAAATTGTTATTTGATTTCGAAGCCGTTAAACGTTGAATATGAATCATTTACACGCGTTTTTTGCCAAAGTAACCACTAAGTTTTACCACTAAGACATCTTATGGGTTAAAGATGACTCAAAATTATGTTTCATCTGTATGCATTCATTAAAATTTGATGCTAACTACTGATTTATTTTTACCCCGTTTTCATTAACTAAAAACTATCAATAATTCAAATATTTGCATCTGCGATAATCATAATTTAATGTAAGGAACTCTTGCAATGTTTTCATATTAAATTTATTTTACGCTAACAGGTAACAATTATTTTTTATTAAATAAAAACTGAAAACTAAGTAGGTGAATTTATTTTATAATAATGATTGTGTTTTGGAAATTATGAGGTGGTGGGAACATTTTTCATAACAATGTACATTCTGTTCACAGCACAGAATGTACATTAAAAAATACTACGTTTAATACAAACGTTAAATTAACAAAATGTGTGATTTGGCATTGGTTAGTTTACGTCATTATTTAGAGTATAATAGGAATGAATACTGAGGAACACTGCAATAGTTTTTTTAAGTCGAAATCATTGTTAATTACAATATAAACTGACCGAAAATATATACACAAATTAATGACAATTTTAATGTTTTCCTTCAGTTGATGCTTTTGAAATTCGCCACCAGGCGTCGGCCACTTTACGGTTCCTCGCCAATATACTAATTTGGATTGACATCACTAGAACCGTGGCTATCTTCAAGTCTATTTACTTTTAATGTTGCACGTTGAGGGCCAGGGTTCGGTTCTCCATGTGTAATTTTAAATTTGGTGTTGCTGACTAAGTAGCCTTTTTTTGCTCAAAATGCCCATTAATCACGTGAGACTCGAAAAGCGAGAAGGGTCAATAAAAAATCACTATATATCACAAGGGGGTGGGGGTGTAGTAGTATATCACGTGTATTTATTTTTTCGGCAAACGCGCGATACTCAACCGAAAAGCGGCGTTACGTGTATGTATTTATTTTTTCATCACACGCGTACAAAATTAATGGAACGCAAAATCACCAGGTGGTGAAGTGTGATGACCGTGGGATTTTGTAGTTGTCCAGTGGCCTATCAAAGCCTCAATAGCACGATGGCAAGACGTTTGATCCATTTCTTTTGCGTCGGTCTCTTGAAATTACTCCGACGTATGAAGGCTTCGGTAATTTGATTTGTGACCTGCCTCGCCCTAGTCTGCAGAAGGATCGTCATATACTTTTGGAACGGATATTCCAGCGGTGTGCATCGCAAAGAAAAAAGCTACGGCACATTTGAATTCTTGTCAAAAGCAACTGAACCCGTACCCGAGCAATAATACTTTAGAGATGCACAATGTTCGTCCTTTCAGCATCCTCACGCGAAGATCAAACGGTAGATCGAAAGCGATTCTCCGCGCAGTGCGCGAAAATGACGACGCCGAGTGGCTTAATGAAACCGATATTATATTGATCTTCAAGAAAATACTCTACCAACAACTGACTTGTAATATGCTTATCCAGTTATTGGTGTTGAAGAAAGTCTTACTAATCCGTGGTCCGAGGATACTGTACATTAAATAATGTTGATGTATTAGTACAAAACAGATTTTCGCATTTCTTTCATTATTTTTGTCAGTCAAAAACAACCTGCAACCTTCTTGTCTACCTCTAAAAGTTATTATAGTCTTTAATTTTCTATAATAACAGGTATAAGATGATACTTATAACTGTATTTTATAAATTATTTAAAAAAAATTAAGATTTTTTGTAGATATGCTTTTTCTCATGAGCATTTTTCAGTGCGTCACAGTTTTTCGTTTTCTTTCTAACGCATTAAATTGTAATATGACAGAAAAAGGCACGTCGGTGATTACTTTGGTAATTATTCTAGTTCGGGGATTATTCTAGTTGTCGATAGATGGTGCTATTATAGAAAAAAAATTATTTACTAATTATATAATATATTATCTACGAATATAATCTGTACAATTTATAAGACTATACAAATCAAAGAAAATACCATTTTATAAATGCAATAAAGACAAATGATTTGTTTTTATGCCCAATTGCAAATAAAATTTGACAACTGTCAGATTTAACTAAAATGTCATGTTAGAATAAATGTTATAAATGTATATTATCACGGACTTACCTTTTTTTCTATCATTTGTGACGCACTGAAAAATCCTCATGAAAAGAACCATACTAAAAAATACACGTGATATAAGGGGGTGGGGGTAGTCTTAAACCTCACCTAGTATCACCAGGGGGAGGGGGAGGGCGGTTAAAAATGCCAAAACAACATCACGTGATTAATGGACCGCCCCCTAGAGTGCGTAAAATTCGCCAGGTGTTCCAGCTAAGTGACTTTGAGAGGGGCCGAATTGCCGGGTTGCTTAAGGCAACTCTACAAATAAAACAAGTTTCTAGGAGACCAATAGATTCTTACGCAGTATACTGTAGTATATGTGTGTAGTAGTAGTTTGCAGGCCCACCTTGGCACCAGTTAGCTCGAGGACCACCGTCGTTCTCATATTCATATGGACGTCGCGTCGGACCATCGTCGTGTTCAGCGACCTCAAAAAAGCCCCGATGAGCACCCTAGGCACCAGGTATCTCGAGGATCATCGTCGTTACCATATTCGTGTTAACACGAAAACGCCCGAGAAATGACTGTCGACTGATTTAGAATGAAATTACCATAAATCTCCAGGAGATAAGGTTCATCCTGAGCACAAAGTAGCTCTAGCACCATCGACGTTGTCATATCGCCGCCGCCTACGAAAAGTATTACTCCGAAAAATGTCGTAAAGAGTAGAACTTTCAATGAAAGCCGCGAAAATATTATTTTCGATTATATGATTGTGAAAATTATAATCCCTAATAAAGTGTTAGCGAAAAAATTTATTTTTTGAGGAGTATCAGCAAAAAACATAATTTCTGTTTGTGGGTCCACGAAAATTATAATTACTACTTAAAAACTTCTCAGAAATAATTGTTTTCGTCACCAGAAACAGAAAGGGATATAATTGTTTTCGTCGGCATCTATTATAAACTAAATCTTTTCGTTATAAATATTTTAAGAGTTATAATCTTCGCGGACACGCAAATAAAAAAAAAGATGTGTGTGTACTTTGTACGCACGTAAGAAGTTATACTTCTATTATAATATAATTTCAACGAAATAAATATACCTACTTAACAGTTACAATACAAAAAATTAACAATAATTACCAAAAATGAACCAAAACAATGCCAAATATTAAAAAAAAAAAAGAAAAAAATATGAATCGTCCGGGATTTGAACCCGCAATCTCGCGATTTTTTGATCTCTGGTCCAATGCTCTACCAACAAGGCCATCAAGCCGCATGCCAGTTACCTTTCAGATATACATAATTATACATCACGGTGACAAGTGAAATATAAAAATAGATGTTTTATTATTTTACGCCCAAGGAAGACAAATCCAAAGACACAAAATTATAATAAAAAACCTTTTAAACCACCTTTTTCAAATTGCGCAAGTTGTATTATTAATATTAATGTTAATAAATGAAATATAAATATTTTGACGTTTCACAATTTGACAATTCACTTTTAACTGCAGTGCCTTAAAATTTTTAAAGCACTAGTGCCTTAAAGTAGCATTTTTAACGCTCCTATGGAGTCCTAAAAATTGCATTTTTAACACGTTTGTAGAAAAATATATTTAAAAACACTAATATATTCTTTCCACACCTTTTCTGGACTGATACATACATAAATTAAAAGATTTTGAAGTATAACTTCAAAAATATAATATGAAAACTATTTAAAAAGGCAGTAAACCTATTAACTAACCTTTGTTGTTTCTCTTCTCACAAATTTTAAAACGCAACAACCATACATAACCAAACCGTCAACCGTCCAAACCACAGCTGCGCTACAGCTGCCATATTGGATAATTTTTGACATGTCATTTGAACATCCAATCAGAACAAAGTTATAATGCGCATGCGCCGGGATCGTAGGTTTTAACATATAAAAATTCACCCTCATATCGCGCGTAAAGAAGTATAACTTCAAAAAAATTGTATCGCCAACACTTATCAAAGAGTTATTATTTTCACTGGAAATGTATTAGGAATCACATTAATCATAGGGACCAGCGATATACTCGTCTTAGGCTGTCCGCACATGAAGCTACTAAAAAGAAATTAAACTAGTTAGTACATAATTACAATCACTAACTGGTTACCAGCTATGATTCGCACACTACGCTACTAGACCAGGACTAATCTGTAAAAAAAACGTGTATTTTTGGATGTGAGAGGTGGCATTCGGATTTTTGCAGATAAAGTTAGGTGACACCTTCAGTAATAATAATTGACTTATCATCATCATCAGTGGCGTTACAGCTCTTTATGAGTTAAAGCCTTCTTCAGAACAATCCTCCATTCGCCCCTGTCTCTGGCAACTCTTCTCCATGCTCTAATTCCAATAGATTTTAAATCAGTTTCTATGTTGTCTTGGTACCTAAGTCTCGGTCTTCCTCTTGCTCGTTGTCCTATCGGCCCTCTTCGGTCAAAAACTTTTCTGACTATGGCATCTTCCTCTCGCCTGATTACATGACCTATCCATCTAAGGCGTGCTACCTTAATGAATTGTACAACGTCAGGTTCTCCAAAATTTCTATACAACTCAAAAATGTAACGCCTGCGCCACAAACCTTGCTCTTTTATGTCAAATAATTGACTTTGCTCCTTTTCAAATATGCCCGGAACATTGTTATCGAAGTTATCACCTAACTTTATCAGCAAAAATCCGAATGCCACCTCTCACATCCACCTAAAAACAGATCCTTCCTGGTCTATACTGAAAATTAATAAAAACGAGTCACTTCTCGTTTATACATTTGTTATTAAATACGGTGTTTCAATTTTAAACCTTAATTAAATATTATTGATTGTTATTATCGTGTTAAAAATGTCCAGTGATCCAAGTGATATGGTGTATCCACGAATATACGACTGTTTTGGATTATCGCGACAACGAATATTTTAGTGTGCACCATAAGAAGTGCGAAAGTATTTTGCTCTAATAATTACTTTAATAAACAACAATATAATTTGCAATTTACTTTCGTTCTGTATATTTTGCACAGTAAAATATTCGTTGTCGAGATAATCCAAGAGGGTCGTATATTCGTGGAATGGGGATTAAACATATTATCTTTTACTATTATTAGTCCAGAAAGCCACTGCGCATCCGCTAGGAAAAATATTCTGATTCGGATTTTTTGCACAATCTTACTCAAAAAGGACTCCTTTTAACAAATTTGCATGTTGCCAGGACCAAAAGGTGGTCAAAAATTTTTTAAACGTTTTTTTTTTGTTTTTTTCCTAAAATTATTTTTTTGCATGGAAAAGTTTTTTTTTAGGTTTTTTGGATCATTCCAAACAGAAAAGGTCTTTAGTGACTTTTCTCTAAAAATGATAGTTTTTGACATATAAGCGATTAAAAATTGAAAAATTGCGAAATTGGCCATTTTTAACCCTCAAAAACTATGTGAAAAACTGAAAATTTGAATGTTGCCAAGGTAGGTAGATATTCTTTAAACATCGATTGATAAAATCCCGAAGAGTTTTTTGCAATACAATATTCAAAACTCCTTTGTTTTTTAATTGCTAATCAAGCGTGCGCGACACTATTTTCCACCGACAGTATGGTGCAAATGAAAGGAATAAATTCGTTATTTCGTAAACCGGCGAATTTAAGGAAAAATCCCGAAACAGGTCGATTTTTATTTTTAAGTTATGATATTGTGGCATATATGGTATACTAGTGACATCATCCGTCTGGGCGTGATGACGTAATCGATGATTTTTTTAAATGAGAATAGGGGTCGTGTGGTAGCTCATTTGAAAGGTTCTTCAATTCTCTATTTAGTAATGTAAACATTTACATAATTATTTATACAAGGTGTCCTTCTACTTCTTTTTTTGTCAAATAATTTAATTTAATAAAAATTTTACTGAAATATTCGTAAAATATTCGTTGTCGACATAATCCAAGAGGGTCGTATATTCGTGGAATGTGGATTAAACATATTATCTTTTACTATTATTAGTCCAGAAAGCCACTGCGCATCCGCTAGGAAAAATATTCTGATTCGGATTTTTTGCACAATCTTACTCAAAAAGGACTCCTTTTAACAAATTTGCATGTTGCCAGGACCAAAAGGTGGTCAAAAATTTTTTAAACTTTTTTTTTTGTTTTTTTCCTACAATTATTTTTTTGCATGGAAAAGTTTTTTTTTTAGGTTTTTTGGATCATTCCAAACAGAAAAGGTCTTTAGTGACTTTTCTCTAAAAATGATAGTTTTTGACATATAAGCGATTAAAAATTGAAAAATTGCGAAATTGGCCATTTTTAACCCTCAAAAACTATGTGAAAAACTGAAAATTTGAATGTTGCCAAGGTAGGTAGATATTCTTTAAACATCGATTGATAAAATCCCGAAGAGTTTTTTGCAATACAATATTCAAAACTCCTTTGTTTTTTAATTGCTAATCAAGCGTGCGCGACACTATTTTCCACCGACAGTATGGTGCAAATGAAAGGAATAAATTCGTTATTTCGTAAACCGGCGAATTTAAGGAAAAATCCCGAAACAGGTCGATTTTTATTTTTAAGTTATGATATTGTGGCATATATGGTATACTAGTGACGTCATCCGTCTGGGCGTGATGACGTAATCGATGATTTTTTTAAATGAGAATAGGGGTCGTGTGGTAGCTCATTTGAAAGGTTCTTCAATTCTCTATTTAGTAATGTAAACATTTACATAATTATTTATACAAGGTGTCCTTCTACTTCTTTTTTTGTCAAATAATTTAATTTAATAAAAATTTTACTGAATAGAGAATTGAAGAACCTTTCAAATGAGCTAGCACACGACCCCTATTCTCATTTAAAAAAATCATCGATTACGTCATCACGTCCAGATGGATGACGTCACTAGTATACCATATATGCCACAATTTCATAACTTAAAAATAAAAATCGACATGTTTCGGGATTTTTCCTTAAAGTCGCCGGTTTACGAAATAACGAATTTATTCCTTTCATTTGCACCATACTGTCGGTGGAAAATAGTGTCGCGCACGCTTGATTAGCAATTAAAAAACAAAGGAGTTTTGAATATTGTATTGCAAAAAAATCTTCGGGATTTCATCAATCGATGTTTAAAGAATATCTACCTACCTTGGCAACATTCAAATATTCATTTTTTCACATAGTTTTTGAGGGTTAAAAATGGCCGATTTCGCAATTTTTCAATTTTTAATCGCTTATATGTCAAAAACTATCATTTTTAGAGAAAAGTCACTAAAGACCTTTCCTGTTTGGAATGATCCAAAAAACCTAAAAAAACTTTTCCATGCAAAAAAATAATTTTAGGAAAAAAACAAAAAAAAAACGTTTAAAAAATTTTTGACCACCTTTTGGTCCTGGCAACATGCAAATTTGTTAAAAGGAGTCCTTTTTGAGTAAGATTGTGCAAAAAATCCGAATCAGAATATTTTTCCTAGCGGATACGCAGTGGCTTTCTGGACTATATAACTAGTGTGACCAACTTCAATTGAGTCAAATCCGGGACAAAGCTGAAAAAAAAAATACCTGAAATCTGGGACTTTTCAATGAAAATCGGGCCATTTTTTTTTCAGAAGACGATAATTAAAATACAGAAACGAAAAAACTAAATCATTTTAGTTTTCGTAGAACTATAATAGTACGATATAAAATGCATGCGTTTTGGATGTGGTATTAGTATTACACTCTAGAAATTGTCGACTTTTTTTTGTCCCACCAATTCAAGTTAATGTGAATTCTTAGAAGAAGATTGTATTAAAATTTCAAAATACAATTTTACCAAAATGTTGAAAATTCGGATGGCCCGGAAGCCTTGTCCGGGACGCCGGGACACGACTTCGTATTCGGGCCATGTCCCGGATTTTTCGGACTAGTTGGTCACACTAATTATAAGAGATAACGCCAAAAACAGAAGGAGGTAATGGGTTCATCCCTACATTGAAAACAATATTAAATGCAGAGCGTTTGTTGTTGCAAAATAATTACAAGAATTTATGCTAAGTTTCTGCATTTTGTATTGTAATCATATACCGGGTGGTGAATCGTAAAACGGGCCATAGGAAACTCAATGTAAAATTCTAAACTGTTGAATTCCTGCTTCCCTAATTATTTTACATCAAAAGTCATGAGAGAATATTTGTAGAGAATTGAAAATCTGTATTAAAATCAAAAGTTAAAAGTGTTCTACGATTTAAACGCATTCCAAAATTTTGAAAAATATAATACATTTGCCACAGTAGGTACACCTGGTTCCAAAAAAAACTGATACGACTCTTGACGCGTATTTTGTAGAAAATTGAGCAGTGTATTTTGAAGGATAAATACTTAATATTTACATACTGTCAATGTCACTGCCAAATCTTAAAATTTGTCAGATAGCTTATTCTGTTCCACGGTTATTAGACTTTATTATTAATCTTTATTATTAATACTTTCTCCACTTTCTCCGCAACTGAGGATATCTTATCAACTGTATTGTTTTTAAACAATAGATGATAAAATAAAAATATTGACAGTTCAAAAATGTGAACATTATTGCATTGTGTGTGGCCTAAGTTTGGGCTGAAAACTGAAATGTATTACGTTTTTACAAAATTTTGGAATATGTTTAATTACGTAGACCAATTTTAACAGTTGTTTTCAATACAGATTTGAATCATCTACAAATAGTTTCTAATGTCTTTTGATGTCAAATAATTAGGGAAGCTGGAATTCAACAGTTTAGAATTTTACATTGAGTTAATGCAAAATTGTGACGCATGTCAAAATTCTCAATGTATTTTAATTGTATTCATTTTTTTTCGAATCCTGAGAAAGCTAATAAATATTTTTGAAAAATTTAAACTCAGAATGAAAGACTACATTATTACCGAGGGCTGAAAGTCCCTGAAAACTTCTATAATATTTATTTTGATAAGTTACAGGGCTGAAAATAAAAAAAGTGTGATATTTAATTTCAAATATTTCATTCAATAGAAACTGCTTGTTTATTCTAAGGGGCTTTCCGCCCTCGGTAATAATGTAATCTTTCATCCTGCGTTTAAATTTTTCTAAAATACTTATTAGTTTTTTCATGAATCAGTTGTTTGTTTTTGTTTATTTTATTATTTGTCTGTCATAATAAATATAATGTCAGATCAATCAAATACACTGCTCAACATGATGAAATCTTACTAAGAGTCGTATCAGTTTTTTTAGGAACCGGCTGTATGTGTGTAAAAGTTAGGCCACACGTTACTATTTAACTGACAGTGCTCACACCATTGACTGAATAACAAATCTTTATTATTAATACTTTCTTCGCAACTGATGGTATCTTATCAACTGTATTGTTTTTAAACAATAAATGATAAAATAAAAATGTTGACAGTTCAAAAATGTGAAAATAATAACTTCATTGTGACACATTATTGCACTGTGTGTGGCCTAATATTGGGCTGAAAAACTGAAAAATGTATTACATTTTTACAAAATTTTGGAATATGTTTCATTCGTAGAACAATTTTAACAGTTGTTTTCAATACATATATCAATCCTCTACAAATAGTTTCTAATGTCTTTTGATGTAAAATAATTAGGGAAGCAGGAATCCAACAGTTGTTTAGAATTTTACATTGAGTTTCCTATGGGACGTTTTCCAATTCACCATCCGGTATACATTTAGTACAATTGCTTGTTCTGCTCACCTTTTCTCTTCCAATAGCATTCTAAGCCTTTTCGGTGATGTATTTGCGCGAAAATTCATTCAACATATAGTCCATACAGGCACGGACGTTTTTCCACTTCTTGAATTAATTTTATATTCAACGACTGTTCCGTCAGTTTCGTGTGGTAATTTTAACTAATAAAATAATAATATCAAAATAAACTAGAAACTAATCGCTAAGCGCCCTGCACGTCCAGTCACTGTCGACTAATCACTAACGCATTACAGACCGGTTACTAACTAGTGGCGCAGTGTGCGGATACTCATTAAAATACATGGACAGTCCCTAATAAGCAACTGATTGGTAACTAAAGTTTACATCTGGTTTCTTTTTAGTAGCTTCATGGACGGGCTTAATCTACCTCGAAAGCCCCCCGAGTATCAAAACTGAACTCATTTTTGTCGATATTTTCTGAGTTGCAAAATTTTTCATTTTCTATGCACTGTGGAAATATGCATTCTTCTTATGCAAAAATACCATTTTCATTTTACCACTATGAATTTTGTTTACAAACTTTTCTGAGACTTTCCGGAATCGAATGCAAAAAGTTGCTCTTTACCTCGCTGCGAAAAATTGGTAGGTTTAGTGCTTTTGAGTGCTTCATCACAGTTGAATGATAAATAATCAGTTAACTCACTCTCACATTTTGACAGTTCCAATTTTGCAATCCACTCCTGGGACAAAATTTTGAATGCGCACGACAACGACCAATCACGGCAAACGTAGGATGCCATTAGCTGTCATTCATCCGCGCGAAGGACTGAAATTTTTGATGCGCCTTCGTCAAAATGGAACATAGTGAACAAAGGATTTTCGCGGAGTGACCCTACTGATTCTTTTGCATTATACTGTGGCTTCATTGCCTCGCCTAATTTGAAAGGTTAAAGTGCCCAAAAACTTTTGACATTTCATTAGACAGATATAAAGTACACTTGAGTCCACGAGTCTTTACCCGTGCGTCATTAAACCTGGCGAGATAAAACACATACTTTTTATCTATATACTAGCATCATTCTCTTCCACGCATGAAACTAATGACAAACCAGCTACCGCCTGTTATTAAGTAAAAACACATGCTATTTTTATGAACGATCTAGACTCAGTACATTGAAAAGAGATAGGTACAAAAAAGACGATTGGGGATGTTTTCACATATTTTAAGTACAATTTCTGACGTTTTGGGTTGTTTACTTTTGTGGCTGTCAGTTGTAATTTTTTGCTGTTATTTTGTCGAATTTTTGCATTTTGAAGTTTTTTATAGTATACAAATAGTTGTTTTCCCAACTAATTTTATATTGAAGTTTGAAATTTTATGGTAAGTTTATGTTATTTTGCGATTAATTTTGACAACGTACAAAGCTAACCTCATTGACACAGTTAAGGAATGCTTGTGTTTAATGTTCCGCCAAAGTGAATAAAATAACAAAAAGAAAATATATGTTATTGCATTTTTTTTATAAATTGTTTATTTATTTATTAATCAATGATAATAAAATAATTTATTAAGCTACTTCAAATGTAGCTGTAATTATGCTCCAAAATTTTAAAGCAAAACTTAAATTTGACATTCTATTTATTTGATAACGTCAAATTTTATACTATAACCCGTGATCTCGGAGTAATACCCACTTTCTGTCACTTGCTGTTGCGTTTTAGTAAATTTCCGACTTATTTCGTATGCTTTAAATGATGACGCACGGCTAAAGACTCGTGGACACAACTGTACAGTTAAAAACATATACTAGATTTTAAGAAATTCTATGAGAATTATTAAATAAAGAACACAGACAAGATTCTAAATGATCAATTTATGTAATTCTCTCGTAATTTATGTAATTCTTAAATCGGTTCACGAACCAGATAAAAATACTATTTTTACATCATAAAGATGAATATTATATATTTTTAGGGATTAGTAATGTAAATACTTACGGAACTAAACAGTTTCCATTGCACCTTATTGTAACACTGAATAGGGTTTCTAAAGAAATCTTGTAGTTGCCAAAACTTGCAATAAAAAGTAAAATCTATTAGATTCTTCTGTTCTCCAATTTTAATCTCTGCAATTTCATCATCGGGAGGATCAGTTCCATATTCTGTCACATTCTCCAAATTGAATTCGCTGACTATATTCAATCCCGATCTTTCAGAAAACGGAAAGAACTTGGCAAGAAATAACAGAATTTTTCCACAGAATACAGTAGCTGTGGTTCTTGAAAGACGTCTTAAAAGATCATTACAGAGACGCAGAAGATTGTTCTTGCAGTACGAGAAAAATAGTTCCTCTTTCCAAACATTAACATTTTGTTCTGTAACAAAGTAATCAATATTATTAATTGTAATAATAATGCCAACATACGAACCATTAATTTGCATTTGATTTTTACAAAAAAGATTCTACCTATATATTCAAGGGTGGCCAAACTGCGGCTCGCGAGCCACATGCGGCTCTTTGAAGGATTACTTGTGGCTCTCGATTGTACCCGAGTTATTTTTCAATTTTGTATTAGATATGATTTAAAAAAATTATTATCGTTCCATAATATGTGTTTCAAAATGTCTTTTAATTTACTGACAACAAACATGAAAGACTTTGTAACAAATTCCATTTCCATCCAAGATAAGAATGATATGAAACATCGAAAACTGCGCTAACGAACATTACATAAGCGTGACGCAATGTAAAAGTCAGTAATCAACCGAATCCAGACCGATTTTTGTATAACTCTTGCTACAGATGTAATTTGTAATTTGTATTAGGTACACATTTTGCATTTAAGTCATTTCACTTGACTTAGAAAAAAATTTTTACCATATTATACTAGAAAAACTTAACGAGTAGGTATATAAAAAAGCCGGAAGGAATATTGACCGAACTCCAAAATAGATTTGAAGATTTAAAATATGTTAAATCGTCTCTTCATTTTTTCCGAATTCATTTGAAATGAACATAGTTCATAAGGTGAATTTTTTATTATTACCAATATATGACCCAAACAACATCTGGAGAATTAAAATTAATAGAGACGCAAGAAGATCAAGCTCGAACATAAAACTATAAGTCGACGCCGAATACCGAATTTTGGAAATTTGTACCAGAATCCAAGAAGGTACCCTAAAAAAGAATGCTTGTCGAATTATTTCCATATTAGGAACAACGTACTTGTGTGGACCATTTTATTCCATTTTATAATTCGTGAAATCCCAACACCGATCAATATTACCTAACCAGCATCTAACAGAATTACTGAGAAGTCACATATTAATCACCAAATTCTAAAGAATTATCAAAAGAAGGAAAACAAAAATGTAATTAAGTTTAAATATTTCGTAATTGTATTTCGGTTTTCAGTAAGTAAAAGTTCTGTTAAAAAAATTGTAAATACCTTCTATACATAGATACTTTTTGAATAAGTATTTTATTGCGGCTCGCGAAAAACTTCAACTTGTGAAAAGTGGCTCGGACTATTAAGAAGCTTGGCCACCCCTGCATATATGGATAGATCTCTTTCATGATTCCCCAATGGTCAGGAAGGATGTGACTTGGTGAGACTCAAACTGAAAAGGGACGAACCACAGTATATAGAGGTTCCACAGTAAAACCACTCCTCTGTCGGCGCTTTGATCTCAAGAAGTAATACCGGCAGTACGCAATTAGTAACTCACCAGTGGTGGATGCGGGTTTTCCCTGTTAAAATCCGTACGTTTCTATGCGACTAGCAATGCGAGAGTGGGGCAAAAGCGACTAAGAACATTGCGCGGTCGCCATGCGCGACTACAGATTTTACTTCCAATTTTTCGGAGAGTGGTTCTACTGTCCCTCTTTATACTATGGGACGAACCGTCTACCTGGTTATTTGAATGTTTTTACTCTACGTAAAGAGTGCAAATAGTTATGATTTGCATGGGTAAGCTGCTCATGTATGTATTAGCGGAATAAAGGTATTCCTAACATCATCTTATAGTTTTTAGCAAGCTCAGATTTTGCAGTTTACTTGCAGGTCATTTGACTTTATGTTTCTTCTTATAGAGGTTGTTACAAACGTACAATGGTACATTGTGTGCTAATAATTGTCAGGTGGACGGTTAATTTCTCTTTAGTTTGAAACTCACAAGTTCTTTTTGAAATAATTATGAGTATGAAAAGCACCCAAAAAGATTGCATATTCATCATCAAATCGCACCTCCGCTCCGCTCAAACAGTGGTAATATTAGGATACTCTGTATAAAATAGTTTTAAGTTAATTCTAAATAACCTTATAATATGTGTATGATTGGATTGACATTGACCGTAGTGAACTCAATGGACGTGTTGTTGTGAGTCATCCTCATCAACAGCTATTCCATCCATAGTCGGATGTAAGCCTCCCTTAGGTGTGTCCATTCATATCTGTTTGCTGTTTTTTGCATCCATTGATGGCCAGCCATTCGCTTGATGTCATCAGTCCAGCTTGTTTGAGGTCTGCCTCTATTTCTTTTGCTTGCCCTTGGTCGCCACTCGAGAATTCGCTTTGTCCAGCGGTTGTCTTCCATTCTTCCTATGTGTCCTGTCCAGTTCCATTTTAACATGGCAACCTTCTGGATAACATCTGTTACTTTTGATCGTCTTATCTCTTCATTGGACTTGCGATCACTGAGCTTAATGTTGAGCATTCTCCGTTCCATACCTCTCTAAGTCACTTGAAGTTTGTGGATTATGCTATTGTTAAAAGCCGAAGTTTCGGTTCCGTATGTCAGAACTGGCAACACGTACTGATCGAATGTTTTTGCCTTTAAAGTGTTTGGCAAGTTTGATTTAAATACTGTTTGTAATCGATCAAATGCTGCCCATGCTAAGGAACATCTTCTATTTAAATCAGCCTTTAGGTTAAGCTTTGACAGTTCTATTTTTTGTCCCAAGTATATATACGACTCATAGACACATATGAAGAATACAGGGGAAAAGCAAGGAATGTCACTTTTTCATTAATTTTGGTTTTTCTCGCCATGTGGTAGCAAAAATTGAGTACTATCGACTAGGCTATCAATTCAGGACAATACACAGAAATATCAGTCTATATAAATTTTCTAAGAATTTGAATCCAAGCGAAGAATCAGATTTGTCCGCACGACACTGAACAAAAATAAGGAATGTTAGCAGTTTGTTGGTGCATTATGAAATTATTAAGTTAATATAGAATAATTAGAATAATTCTATAATATTATATTAATATTATAGAATAAGAAGTAGAGAATAAGAAGTATAGAAGTATAGAATAAGAAGTAGAGTGCTAGAATTCTGCTAAGAATCTCTTAAGTAGTTTTTAGATATAAGAGTTAAGCCTTACACCTAAAGGTAGAAAGGCTTAGGACTAAGTAAGTAAGTAAGTAAGAGCATTGATTAATAAACACATAGATACCTCACCTTAAGGTAAAACCGAATTCAGTGTTAAACTCCGCCCACTTACACCTCTTTGCCCCTCAAGTCTAAGTACTACCTGACTGGACGGTGGCGACATTTATTGAAATTTTTGCCAAGATTGAAAAATAAATTTGAGTTGCTTGGCTGGCGTAATAGACAACGATATAAGGGTAGTATTCAGCATTTTCACAAATAATTTTAACGAGCTTGTAATCTCTATTTTGGAATTCCTATTTTACTTCAGATAAAACGCTAAATATTGATTAATAAAAATAGTGAAGAGGTTTCCTAAAAATGATTTAATTATTAATACACTACAAAAAAACAACAAAATAGAAAATACATAATAAAATTAGCAGTGATAATTCACATGTAAATAATTTTTTGCAATTTGTAAAAGAAATTAATTTTCAGAACTAATGCGAAATAAAATATTTGAAGTTGATATACAGAATTTCTTTCCAGATCTAACCCATTCACTCAAGGTAAAATATTGCAAAACCTCCGAATTTTAAAGAATCCATTTTATTGGCATGAAATTTGGTATACACATAGCTAAAATATCAAAGAAAAAAGTGATATTGTGCCACTGTGTGCTTCTGCACTGGGGTTAAGTATCACTCCTTCTCGCGAGTGAAAAAATATACGTTCAAGATAAGTCCAGAATTGGATAAACTGATTAATACCTACTAACAACTTTTGGTCCATAGAGTTTTTTCAATAAGTCAATACTTTTCGAGTTATTTTCGGGTAAATATGATTTTCGCAAATTACTCAATAAGTAAGTATTTAATCGAAAAAAAAAGGTATATGTAGCAGAAATACCTATAGTTTTTAAAAAAGTAAAAAAGTGGTATAAGTATGAAGTCTGTAGATCCAGCAGAAACAGAGTAGTAGGTATTGAAAAGTGGGCCCTTATTCGTCAAATTCCAAATCGAATATTTCAACGTGAAATAACCAAAAAATTAAGAACTTTTCGGGAAAAACTACAACTTTTTTTAGTGTTTAAAAAAAAAGTTTATCTTTATTTTTGTTTAAGTTTCTAGCATCGAAGTAAGCAAGATATGGTCAAAATAAATTTGGCCCCTATTTTTATTTTTGGTACAGAAGTCGTGAAAATCATCCCCTAATTAGCATCCGAAATTAAATGAATCGAAACGGCCTTACAATTTACTTAACTTGTTTATTTTTTATATTGTCTGTAAGTTCCATCTAATCAAAGCGCCTATTTTTGAAAAAATTGGTTTTAAAGTAAAAAACAATTTTTTGAAATTCTGAAAAAAGCATTTTTTAGACTATAAAGGGGGTTTTGCTTTTCTGAATATTTTATATTTTTTGTTTTTTTTTAAGACAAAAATAGGTTAAAATATGGCTGTTAAAAATTTTCCAAAACTTACAGATCATAGAAACACTACATACGTAAAGTAATTTATCAAGCGGTGACGATTAATTTAATTTTAGACGCTAATTAAAGGGTGATTTTTACGATCTTTTTTTACAAAAAAAAAAGAATCATTTTATTCTGAGCGTAACTTACTTACTTTTGATGCTAGTAACTTAAAAAAGAAACAAAAATAAAGCTTTTTTTAAACATTTTAAAAAGATACCGACTTTTCTCCAAAAGTGCTTAATTTTTTAATTATTCCACGTTTAAATATTCGATTTGGAATTTGACGAATTAGAACCCACTCTTCCTGAACTACAACTCTGTTTCTACTGGGTCTACAAACTTCATACGTTTATTATATATAACTTCATACCATTCTGCACTTTTTTTATAAGATAGGTATATTTTTGTTAACAATATTTAATTTTTCGATCAAATACTTACCTACATTTTGAGTTATTTGCGAAAAACCGTGTAAAAAGGTGTTTTTTTTGTTGAAAAATGAATATGTTCACTTGCAAATTATTCGAAAATTCTTGACTTAGTGGAAAAACCTCTATAGAACAAAAGTTGCTTAGCATTACTCATTTTAATACCGGACTTATTTTGAACGTATATAAATTAGGGGCAAAACCCGTGAGTAAATGGAATAATTACTCCTACATATTTTGTAATGGCTCGAAATGTCACATAAAAGTAACGTCATCGTTCAGAAAAAAGTTCAGTTATGTTATAAAACTAAACAATAATACTAGAATATGTACTAGGTATATTAGAGGTACTCAAATACCTGCATTTTTAATTTACCGGAAAGAAAAATTAGCTATATATTTTTTCTGAGAGTACCTAACATTGTATTACAAAAAATTGACAATTTGTCTAGAAATGGTAAAATAGAAGTCAATTATATTCTGTACAAAATAAGAAATAGTATAGAGGTGAAATGAAATCGATAGGATCTACTGTTCGATCGCTTACTTTTTACATTTAACAGAACAGAGCTACTAGGTCTGGATCCCGCGTATGAAAAAAAAGTTGATTAATAGCAAGCTGAAAATTTGTTAATAGCTTAAGGGTGTCTAGTCGGTTAAACTTTGATATATGGGAACACTGGAACAGGGGCAGTTTTAATTGTGGAACAGGTTAACAATTTGGAACGGTCAGACAACGAAAACGGCACATTTATTTTGTCCGACAGAACAGACTTAAACTCTCCGATCAGAGATTAAACTCTCATGCAAAAATCAGACTGCTATTTATCACCTGTCATAATTCCTGTCATTTGACAAATTCTACATGTTCCACTCATTAAAACGCCCATTTGGTGATAAATAGCAGTCTGATTTTTGCATGAGAGTTTAATCTCTGTTCGGAGAGTTTAAGTCTGTTCTGTCGGACAAAATACATGTGCCGTTTTCGTGGTCTGACCGTTCCAAATTTTTAACCTGTCCCACAATTAAAACTTCCCTTGTTCCAGTGTTCACATATATCAAAGTTTGCCCAACTAGACACCCTTAAGCTATTAACAAATTTTCAGCTTGCTATTATCCAACTTTTTTTTCATATGTGGGATCCAGACCTATACGGCCGGTGAACGGCATGATCACTGGCATCATACGCCAGAGCACGCGGGTTCAAGCCCTGCAAACGACAATCAATTTTTCATTACTAAAAATGATAAGAGCCGTTTCACCGTACCTCGGAGAGCACGTTAAGCCGTCGGTCCCCCTGGGCTAGTGTATGTACATCGACAATAGTTACTTGAAACAGGTTAAAGATGTAAATGGCGCCGGAACAATCCGAAAGGATCTCTCCGGCAAAAATGCCCTACGATATTATTATTATTATTTCATTTAACAATTTCTGAGGACCTTTCTGATGGAATTACTTCAAAGAGGTTATTAAAAGCAGATAGTGATGTGTACCAAATACAATGGATTATATTTTTCTTTGACAAAACACCACTAGTTGTCAACGTTTAAATGAATAATATTGATAAAATGACAGGGAATTTCCAAAATATAAATAGCCGAGGACATCTAATTCTTTCATTTTGAGTTTTAAAATATGCAGGTTTTTATCAAGAATGCATTTTTTAAATAGAAATTAATTCGTATTTCTGTAATAGAGTTTTAGTGTCTTGCAAATCTTCATGGCATTTAATCCAATTCAAATTCTTTATAATCTTATAGTAAATATAACCAGTAACATGCACATGTAACAGCACACGTTTCTAAATTTGTGGTTGTTGTCTTAAATTCCGCTTTAACTTATCACAGCACAATACGCAGCTAATAGAAGGTAATACACCTATAGGGTAAGTTCGGCTCTGACGCCACTGTTAACTACTCGCAAGTCAGACAGCGACTGAGAAATCTCGATACGGTTTTCGAGTAGCGCCATCTAGTTGCCGATACGTCTTTCGGTTACCAGGAGGTGAGCTATCTATGGGTAAGTTTATAATCAATGGTAAGAGTTAAACCTTTACTGGTGTTTATCTCAATAGATATAAAATGTGACATTCTTTGTTTTCCCCCTGTACTCTTCATATATAAGGGGGTGAAAGAAAATGACGTATGGCGCAGAAGATATAATTTTGAACTATATGCAGCTTACAACGAACCCGACATCATAACATCCATAAAGATCGTGCGTCTGCGCTGGATGGGCCATGTTGAACAGATGTTGGAGACTGAAACACCAAAACATATCATGAGGTAGACACCAGTAGGGAGAAGGTCAAAGGGAAGACCCAAACTTAGATACATGGAACAAGATCTGAAAACACTTGAGATTACCAATTCGAAGAACAAAGCAAGGAACAGAACATAATGGCGGAAAATCCTAGAATAAGCCAGGACCCAAAAAGGGTTATCGAGCTACTGATGATGATGATGATATATACAACTCAACTTTTTCTATTCGCGGTGTGCAAGTACTTGGAAGGGAAACGAGAAACGACCGTGCGCGAGTCGCGGAGAAATATTGCAACTATCTTAAATAATTCATATTGTCAATTGAAATTGTCAAATTGACGTATATTTCATACCTTCTGTCATTGAAACAGAAAAATTATATATTGCTCCACAATATTGATATGATATGCAATTATTATATAAAGGTAAATTTGATTAATTGTATTTTGCTTGCAGTACTGCATTTTAATAACTAATTTTATTTACTACATACAATCGTTTACGTTTGTATAACATAACCTGCATCTTATTTTTTCTTCTTATTATTTTTTTGGACTATGGCCTTGACAATTATCCAGCAACCAGGACTAATATAATTGGCCAATATTGGGACCGTGCAAGTTCGGCAAAGCGACCTCTATTTCTACGCTCTGTACTTTTATTCGCACTTTTAATTATATTGGCCAATTATATTAGTCCTGGTTGCTGGATAATTGTCAAGGCCATAATCCAAAAAAATAATAAGAAGAAAAAATAAGATGCAGGTTATGCTATGCAAACGTAAACAATTGTATGTAGTAAATAAAATTAGTTATTAAAATGCAGTACTGCAAGCAAAATACAATTAATTAAATTTACCTTTATATAATAATTGCATATCATATCAATATTGTGGAGCAATATATAATTTTTCTGCTTCAATGACAGAAGGTATGAAATATACATCAATTTGACAATTTCAATTGACAATATGAATTATTTAAGATAGCTGCAATATTCTCCGCGACTCGCGCACGGTCGTTTCTCATTTCCCTTCCAAGTACTTGCACACCGCGAATAATTAAAAGTGCGAATAAAAGTACAGAGCGTAGAAATAGAGGTCGCTTTGCCGAACTTGCACGGTCCCAATATTATTGTTATCCAGAGTTATATTCCCATTTATATCTAGAGATTCGTTGGTTAGATATTTTAGTTTTTGCTTGATTTATTTTTTTTGTGAGTTAACAATAATATAAAATAGACGACAACACACATGATTATGATTATATTTATTGTACGTAGAATTGCGACATGCCTTGGGGCAGGCTGATTTAATATTATTGTTTGTATTAAAAGTTCGAAGACTAGTAAATAAAGTATATTATTAGCAGATGAAGTCGTAATTATTTAAATAAGGACCATAAGGGTTATTTGAGCACCAACTCTTCAGATTTTCCTTACAGTGTCATAAGTCGAAAAAGCAAGCAAAGTATCGAGAAAACAATGTTTAAAATTTATGCTAGAACTTTTTCGGGTTTAAGTAATTCAAAAACTATTAAAATTAGTATAATAACTACACACACCCAAACTTATATGGCATCACCATGTACTTCAAAGCAATATTTATTTCTTTTGAAAAAACTTGTTATTGTTGAGAAGAATAAGGGTTTTTATTGAAAATAAACCAATCGATAAGACAATCAGATAGTACAGCTCGGCACGGTATACGTTATTTGCTTGAGTTGCAAATTGAACGAAAATAAATAAACTAACTTTTGCGTTAAAAAACGAAAATATGCCTCATGTGGGGTTATAGAACTTACAATGGGAAAGATTATTGGTCTTGTAGATCAAGTAATGTTCTCAGAGGGACATAGCTGTGGAGCTAAGCGTAATACAAGGCGTTCTGTAAAAAAACCTGCGTAAAGCAGGGCGCCAAAGAGTAATAATGGCTCGCCACGATCGTTTAATTGTCCAATCAGCTGGAAGACACCTACCCATTTCTCACCTTCAGCTCCAAAGGCAGCTTTTGGAAGCTACAGGTGTAACTGTTTCAGTTGAAACGGTAACACGAAGAGTTCGTATCAAGAAGTATACAGCAGGAGACAGTTATGAGTTCTCGAGTAATCCAGGCAGCATAAGATTGATCGCCTAAATTGGTGTCTTCACCACCAAAACTGGAATATTGGGAATTGACAAAATGTGCTATTTTCAGAAAAAATCAGGATTTGTGTAAAATCAGATGACCCACGAAATCGTGTACTTAGAGGTCGAGGAAGATAAGCAAGAACAAAAACTGTCAGATCTGTTCACAAATATACAAGGGGAAGTGTAATGTTCTGGAGAGGAATTGTGATCCGTAAAAAAACTCCTATAATTCTCATCCAATAAACTTTAACTGCTCACAGGTATGTTGATAACCTGTAGTTACACTCTGGAGAGGTGCAACAGGAGAAAATTTAATTTTCATGCATGATAATGGAGCTCCACATACCATTAGAGTGACTAGAGATATCATGAAAGCAGAAGGTATCATTTGTTTGGAGTGGCCTTCTTGCTCACCCGAGCTTAACCCTATAGAGTATTTGTGGGATATGCTTAAAAGAAAAATTAGAGCTCGCTCATATAATCCACAAAACACCGCAAGGCTTGTACAAGCTAGTCTTGAAGAATGAAGCAACCTACCACAAAAAAATGTTGATAATTTGATTAGGAGCTTGCCCATGCAAACAAGCTTGCATACGGACTAGAGGTGACAACACTGAATGCCAAAAAAAAAACAAAAAAAAAAAATAAAAATAATTTAAACATTATTAAATTTTTTATGCTATTGACTTTAAAACAAGTAGTTTCAATTTGTTTGTTAAATACTTTATTGTTTTATTTAATTGGTATGTATTTGTTATTAAATTGATTTAAAATAAATATTGTTTTGACTTCGTGTGTTTGTTTTTTTTTAAATTCGCGCGAAATAATAAGAAATATCAGATGATTCCATATAAGTTTGGGTGTGTATTTTAGTCAGTTACAAAGGTTTTTGAAGCTCTACAAAATAGTGTATTAATTCTGCTAAATATATTTAAAAAAATATTTTTTTTAAGTTGTGACACTATACAGATAAAATAATGAAAAGTTTACGAAATAATATTTATCAAAAGTGGCTCTTGCAATACAGAATATAATATCATTATCAATCAGACTTACACTTTTTAATGATGTAACTTTAAATACAATTAACAAAACTAAACAAATATACTGCAAACAGAAAGATAAATAAGTGATAATTGTGTCACTTTTCTTGAGCACATACGCAGATTGCTTTGAATACAGTAATCACATATACTGTCTTAACTCGACAAACGACGCTTTATACACATCTTAGATGAACAAATGCCTTGCACAAGTCGATATGTGACACTGTTTTCGTTCAGTGCACCATTGATTTTGGTTAATCATATAATGACTCTAGTCTAGTGTCATCCAACGACAAATATTTGAATTATAAACGTAACACTTTTTGAGATAAGATTTTGTAGTTTTATTAAACTGTTGGTGCAATAAAACCGTTTTTATTTTTTTTTGAGTTGTGACACTATTTGAGCGGAGGTGCGAAATGTTGCATATAAATAATAATCTTTATTGATTGATATAATCATTTTCATTGTTTAGTTATAATCCTAAAAATGCAATTGCGATTTATTTTCATTCATAAAAATAAACTAGATACTTTGAAATTTTGGTCTTTTATGTATTTCTTCTCTTATAGCTGTGTACATGCCTTCATGATTTTTTTTTGTTTATTTATAGAGTAAATGATATTAAAAACGCAATACCTTACCTACAAAACCAAACATATTCTCACAAATATCCAATGTTAGAGTTTCAAATATGTCCCCTAGAAGAACAACAGGTATTGTCGGTGAACTCAATCCCTTCCTACAAAGTACTATTGAAAAATCTACATAATCTGTCAGAACTGAAACATCGCATTGTTCATCCATAAGGTTCAGCAATATATCTCTAAGAGTTTGATCCAGAGGAGATTTCAAATCACTTTCAGTTTTGTTCATAGATTTCAATTTTTGCTCCACCATTTCGACATTTTTAGTTTTAAACGATTTTTGTAGTACATCCTAAAAAAACTTTTATATTGTAACAATGTTCCTTATAGACCTGGACCCCGCGTACCAAAAAAAAAGTTAATTAATAGAAAGCTGAAAATTTGTTAATAGCTTAACAGTGTCTAGTCGGACAAACTTTGAAGTATGGGAACACTGGAACAGGGGTAGTTTTAATTGTGGAACAGGTTAAAAATTTGGAACGTGAGACTACGAAAACGTTCCATGTATTTTGTCGGACAGAACTTCCAATTGATTTGTTACCATTTTATTAAACTCTCATGTAAAAATCAGACTACTTAGTGTTTATCACCAACTGGGCATTTTAATGAGTGGAACACTAAGAACATATCAAATGACAGGAATCATGTTCGTTAGTAATAGCAGTCTGATTTTTGCATGAGAGTTTAATGAAAGGGTAACAAATCAATTCGATGTTCTGTCCGACAAAATACATGGGAAGTTTTCGTAATCTGACGTTCCATATTTTTAAACTATTCCACAATTAAAACTTCCCCTGTTCCAGTGTTCCCGTACATCAAAGTTTGTCAGACTAGAAACCGTTAAGCTATTAACAATTTTTCAGCTTGCTTTTAATCAACTTTTTTTGGTACGCATGATCCAGGTCTATTATACCTATTCTTATTAAGTACAGTTATATTACAATTTTGTCTTAAAAACCAGAGTGACAACACATAATAATTAAAACAATGGAAATTCATATTTTAATAGAATATATGATAAGCGACAGTAATATTTAAAATCGATGTTGCTAGTATACACTCACCGGCACAAAAGTCCGCCACCCAAAATTTTTGATTGTTTGACAATCTATAACTTTATTATTGGGACCGTGCAAGTTCGGCAAAGCGACCCCTATTTCTTCGCTCTGTACTTTTATTCGCACGTTTAATTATATTGGCCAATTATATTAGTCCTGGGTACTGGATAATTGTCAAGGCCATAGTCCAAAAAAATAGTAAGAAGAAAAAATAAGATTCAGGTTATGTTATGAAAACGTGAACAATTGTATGTAGTAAATAAAATTAGTTATTAAAATGCAGTACTGCACTCAAAATACAATTAATTAAATTTACCTTTATATAATAATTGCATACCATATCAATATTGTGGAGCAATATATAATTTTTCTGCTTCAATGACAGAAGGTATGAAATATACGTCAATTTGACAATTTCAATTGACAATATGAATTATTTAAGATAGTTGCAATATTTCTCCGCGACTCGCGCACGGTCGTTTCTCGTTTCCCTTCCAAGTACTTGCACACCGCGAATAGCCCCCAGTAAATGAACGGGAATTTTTCAGGAGCAACTTCGAATTACATGAAAATTTGGATTTAGGTTCTACTTACCCTAAACTTCAAAGTTGAAATTGTTGCTTTTACTTGGGGGGTGACAGTCACCCCTTCTCGGGGGTGAAAAAAAATACGTTCAAGATAAGCCCGGAAATAGATAAACTGACTGATTTTAGGCAACTTTCGTTCTATAGAATTTTTTATGTAAGTCAATACTTTTCGAGTTATTTGCGATTGAAAATGTTTATTTTTCGACAAAAAAATCTACTTTTTCAGAAGGTTTTTCGCAAAAACTCAAAAAGTAAATGTTTTATGGAAAAAATATTGTTAGCAAAAATGTAGCTTAGAAAAAAAAACGAAAAGAGTTGTGACTTCGTGAAGTCTATAAATCCAGCAGAAGCAAATTTGCAGCTCATAAAAATACGTTTTTATTCGTCCAATTCCAAATCGAATATTTATTTCATCGTGAAATAACCAAAAAATGAAGCACTATTCGGGAAAAACCCAATAAAACTTTTTTGACGTGTTTAAATAAAGATTTATTTTAATTGTTTACAAAAGTTTCTAGCAAATAAGCGAGTTACGCTCAAAATAAAGTTGGCCACCATTTAAAAAAAAAATTCATGAAAATTTCCCCGTGTTTAGCTCCCCAAATAACAAATTTAACAATTTTTTTTCTTATAGAAAAACAAAATGAAAGCAGCATGTTTATAACTACAGTAGCAAAACCTACATTTTTTTACTCTTTGAGTTTTTTCGTATTACTAATACTTTTTAAGTTATTTTGAAAAGAAGAAATTTCTACAAAACTTTTTGAATTTTTTTTTAATACAAAACTAAATTTTTTCAACAATAAGCACTTCAAACCCGTCAAACTTACAGATCATATAAACAATACACATACATTTAAACTAAATGGTAAAGCGGTAACGATTAATTTTATTTAGGGTTATAAACTAAAGGGAGATTTTCACAATTTTTTTCCAAAAAAGATGCCAACTTCATTTTCAGAGTAACTCATTTATTTTTGGTGCTAGAAACTTTTGTAAAAAATAAAAGTTTTTTCTAAACAATTTAAAAAATGTTAATAAGTCTTTCCCGAAAATTGCTTAATTATTCGGTGATTTTACGTTGAAATATTCAATTTGGAATTAGGCGAATAAGAACGTATTTTTCATGAGCTACAACTTTGCTTTTACTTGGTCTATAGACTACTGATTTAGACTGACTAGACACCATTTTTTTGGTTTTTTTATAAGCTACACTTTTGCTAAGAATATTTTTTTCGATAGAATATTTACTTTTTGAGTAATTGGCGCAAAACCGTCTGAAAACGTAGTTTTATTGTCGAAAAATAAACATTTTCACTTGCAAATAACTCGAAAAGTATTAACTTACATAAAAAATTCTATAGAACGAAAGTTGCTTATGTTCGGTTAATTTCTCCATTTCCGTGGTTATTTTAAACACACGTTTTCTATTTCCGGGCTTATATTGAACGTATTTTTTTTTCAACCCCGAGAAGGGGTGACTGTCACCCCCCAAGTAAAAGCAACGGCACAAATTCAACTTTGAAGTTGAGGGTAAGTAGAACCTAAACCCAAATTCTCATGCAATTCTGAGTTGCCCCTCAAAATTACACTCAAAAATGGTCATTTACTGGGCTATTATTTGTACTCCGATTTTTCAAGATTCTTGCATCAGTTTGTAGGTACAGTGGAACCTCGATTATCCGTCAGGGCACCGGACCAAGGGTATGACGGATAATCGAAAAGACGGTTAACAGAACATAAAAAAATAAAAATTCTCGGAACATCATACTTTTTGCTCAATGTGACTGCAGTAACACCTTTCTTTAATTCTGCAATAATTTCTATTTTTTTTTAATTGACAAAACCACACATTTTCTTTTAGATGCTCCAGATGTGGAAGGGTCCATTTTTCAAAACTTAATTGATCAAACGACTAAGTGACACAATCAATGTTCGAATTTGAATCAAACTGAATTATGGTGACACACAGATATTGACTGTAATAATTATTGTGCTGTGCGTTTTTATTTTTGGCTTGCGATTCTAAAAATTGAACTCTAAATGCACGGTATCATTTATCATTACCTATTTAAATTGGAATTTAATCCAGAGCTCTGACTAAGAACAAAAATTATATATATAAAAATTGCGGTGGTGGCATAACTGCACTTTAAAGTTTAACTATTGCGTAACGCAATTTTTGAATATTTTTGACCCCTCCCACCCCCAACCTGCGTTACGTAATACTTGAACGGTCCCTTATTCCGGCAACAAAATTTTTTTGCTTAGATGGAATTATACGGGGGTGAATGGAAGCGTTGTATTTTCTCTTAATTTAAAAAATTCTGTGGAAAAATTGGATGGCTGATTTTGTGTCATACTACTTTTGTATTATCCTAGAGGTATCACTAAGGTTTTGTTTTTTGAATTATCCGAATATCTCTTTTCATGTAAGAGCTGTAAATAAAAACATTGCTTTGAAGGTTTATTTAATTAAAAATATCAAATGCACTAAAATTAACAACAAAACAATTCAATAGCGCCTCCTGCAGCAACGACTACTCGCAATCTGTTTGGCATCGAATAAATATGTGTTATCCTTGCCTGGGGAATAGCCCGATATAGGCACCTCTACCAGGGCCATAACTGTACCAGATTTTCTGGAGGCGTAGGATGACGGCGAATAGCTTTTTTTTTTATTTATCGCATAAATGCTCACTAGGATTGAGATCTGGGCTGCATGCAGGCCATTCTTATCTTATCAATCCAACCTCTATTTTATGAGTCAATCAGTGTTTTTATTTACAAAAAATGTTATATCTCTTACAAGAAAAGATATAATCGGGTAATTCAAAAACAATCACAGGATGACACATAACAGGACTATGAAACAAAATCAGCTCCTCCATTTTTTCCCAGAATTTTTTAAAGTTCTGGAGAAAATACAACTCTCTCATTCACCCCTGTATAATGCCATGCAAGCAAAATTTTTTTGTTACCGGAATAATACAAAACGAAATCAATACATGTACATATCTACAAACTGTTGCAGGAATCTTGAAAATCGGAGCACAAGAAATAGAGTTAAATTGTCAAACTTAATTAAAAATTTTGGGTAGCGGAATTTTGTGCCGGTGAGTGTAGAAGAAGAACAAGAGAGTGATTTTTCTTCATTTTTATTTTAATGCAGTTTTTGGTTCATTGTTATTGGAGCTATCAGTTTCTTTTAAAAGGGCAGCTGTTCAACGCTACTTTCTGTGCCAAAACTTTGTTTGAAATATTTGGTTTGTTTTAAAATGGCCCATTTGATGCAATCACATGCGCCCTTTTAATGAAAAGTTTTTTCAATTTCCCGAAAGTTTAGTTTTGGTCACTTGGGCCCTTTCAAAAAACACTGATTCAATTGTGGAAATAAGGTTAAGATCTCTCAGCAGTGTTCCACATATTGTGGAGAGAAGGAATAATAAATAATATATTAAAATATTATGCACAGTTGCTTGCAAATTCACAGTTAGATATATGAAATATGACAAAATATTACAAGTGATCATGAGATCAGAAATTGTCAATCCTATGAAACTCAAGAAAGGACTGCCACAAGGATCAACATTCACCATTCTTATTGCATAAGTCAACTCCCCTGTATTTAACTTTAACCACGCAAAACCTGGTGGACACTCAATTATAATAAGACATTATCAATGTACACTATGTGGTACTGGTTAGGTCCACATCAATAAACATACACTCGTAAGTAATACTGATGTTTGTGAATTTAGCTAGAAGTCTTCAAAAAAACAATTTTGATTTTAATCCATTTGATTATTGTCTACAGAAAAGCAAATACAGGGTAGGGTGTCCCCGAAAATAGTGCGTTCCTTAAAGGTATAGGTATAAGGCACAATTTAGAGCAAAAAAGTCTTATAACATTTTTTTCTAAATTCCGCCGTTTGATTAAAAAACCAAAATACATTTTGATATGCAAAATTGAAGTCTGACAACAACGTGCAATTAAAAATAGTAGGTTTGTAGATCAGTTGTATCCGGTAGGTAAAATAATGAAAATGTCAACCAAACCCATATCCACATCTGGCATCTAGTCACATTATTAAAGCAAGAAATAACTATTTTGCAGATAGGTGCATTGTCAACAACCCCAAAAATCACATCTAATAGTAAATAAACAGGGGTTTGATTAGGTTAAATTTCCAATGTTACAACAAGTTCTTCTACACCACGTTGCCATGTCATTCGAATTTATGAAAATAAAAATTCACTTATATGGCGAACAATGTAATTTTTTTTTTTGGAAACGGTTAACTTTAGAAAAAATTTTTATAGGACTTTTTTGTTCTACATTGTGTATTTTATCCATACCTTAAAGGAACGCACTATTTTCGGGGACACCCTTAATAGTCAGCAACATTGCACTCCTTGTTATACTATGATTACTGTGAATTAGCTATCATGAATTATTGACTGTTAAGTATATTATTGTCTATACCCTATTCCACGAACATACGCCTGTTTTGGATTACTTCGACAACGAATATTTTACTGTGCAAAATAAGAAGAACAAAAATAAATTGCAAATTACATTGTTGTTTATTGGAATAATTATTAGCGCCATTTACTTTCGTACTTCTTATGTTGCACAGTAAAATATTCGTTGTCGAAGTAATCCAAAACAGGCGTATGTTCGTGGAATGGCCCATATTTATATTGAGAATGATATTTAAGAGTGATAGAGAAGAAGCACATTTGTTTTTATAAAATATCTAATAATTAAGGTTTGTACAGTGGAACCCTGATAAGTCGGCCTCTGATAACCTGGAAGTCGAGATAACCCGGACTGATTTTCATCAGAAAAAACAAACTTTTTTTCAATTTGATTGAGTTTTTACCAATAAAGAACAATACTGTATACAACTGTAAGTAATTTAGATGTATTGTGCATATGTATTCCATGTTTTTGGAATTATAATGGAGTTAATCTGTAAATATAGCGTATTTTATTAATTTTTACCATATTCTCCGGCTAACCCGGATCTGGATAACCATTAATCCGACTTATTGAGGTTCGACTGTATACTGTTTTAACTTACATGAAAAATTTTTATTACAATAAATGTTTAAAGTCACCTCTATCTGCACTCATACATGCATTTATTCAACCAATTCAATTATTCTTAATATCATAACTATGTAAATTGTGTTGAATTATTTCAGCAGCATCAAAAATTCGTTGTCCCAATTAAACTTCTATTTCAATTTCATCCTGGTCGTAATATACTAATGATGTTAGATGTCCCCAAAAATAAAAATCCATTAACATTGCATTCCAGCGTTCTGGGTGGCCACAGAATGTGTCCATTTCTACCAATCCAAACACGAGGATAAGTGATGCTGAGGAAATTTTTAATGTTTGGTAAAATGTGATGGGGTCCCATCATAAAGACACCAAATTTCACAGCATATTTGTAAAGGTACACCTTCAAGAAGTATTGGTAGAACATGTTGCAAAAAATTTGAGTAGATTTCTCCATTGAGTCTTCTAGGAAGTTTGTATGGTCCAATCAGATAGTTACCAATAATCCCAACCAATAAATTCATATTAATTTTTTTTTGAAAATTTGTCCTATGTATGGCATACATGTTTTTTCCATTCCACATATAGCAATTGTGAACGTAAAACACACCATTTCTCATAAAAAAAGCTTCATCTGCACAGCACAAAACACTTTGCACCAAAATTTTTGTTCTCTGGCGATTTTGTTTTGAAACCATCTACAAAATCTTAATCTTCGAGGTTAATCACCTTGGTGTAAATCTTGTACTTGTTGTTAATGGTAATTGTGGCTTATTTCCCATTAAAAATAGTTAATTAAGAAAGTAATAGTTGTTCTGTATGTCTTATGAACAATGTTTCTATAAATGACAACCATTCTAGCCACAGATTGGGTACTTATTCTTGGATTATTACTGACTATATCCAAAATCACATCTTCTACATTTATTCTATGGTTACTTCGTATTCTACTACTAGTTTTTTAGGTACCACACAACCTGTCTCTAATAACCTTTGGGACACATCCACAAAACTTCAGGCATTATGATATCATTGTTCAGGATAGCATTCAACATAAATATCATAACAGTCCTATTAATGTCACAGTTAGCTTTATCATACATAATTAAATATCGTGATAGTCACAAAACGAAAACATGACAATAGGATGTATACTCTTGTTACAGGTAATTATGACTGTTTACTTCCTATTCAATTTTTACTGTTTAAAAGATTCCTATTAATTTTTTATGTAGTGGAAACCATTAAATTCGATGAACAATTCTAGTAACCAGCTTCTTTCCTCAAAATATTTAGCATCCGTGGTATAACTGAATTTAGAGTACATGTATTTAAAACGGCTCTCCTTAACTCAAATTCACTATCGATATCACTTTTAGTAGCCTAGTTTTTTTTCTAGTCTTCTTCAGAGATTTCAAATGATGAACTTTCAATAGCATTTCTTATACTTGTTGTTGTTTATGTTTTGCATTAAATGATTTATACCTTTTTCTGATACACCTCTAACAGTAACAATACATTCGGCTAATGGAATTTGGAGCTTTTGCACTGATTTAAACATAAGCTTGAACAAAATTACCTACTTCTTGATTTTGCCAATTAAATTTATACATAATATTGAAACTCCATCTCTAACCGCGTTTAATTTGGCTCTGTTAACTGAAATATTTAATAATTGATAAAACAAGAAGCACTGAGCACACACTTTCTATTTAGACACACTTGGGGTACCTGTCCAGCACACAACTAAGGGGCGTCTATCTACACTCACTTTCAATTGAAAAGATAAATAATATTAAAATGCCACAAGAAAATAGCTTCCAAACAGTAGTTGTTTAATATTTCTTCTGGGTTTTGATTAAACATGTTTCCAGTGTACACTGCCTGATTTTACCATAGTAAAATTTATCTTAAATCACTTAATACTTGCCTTAAATTCTGTACGTAAAGAATCAAATGTGCAATTCATATTGATGTATATTTTATATAAAGTTTATGTTTTCATTCCTTACAGTGTAATACTGGTTATAAAACAAATCAAATTCTTGTTTCTGGAGTACGCCAAACCAAACCTTTATAAAAACAATAATTGTGGTTATGTTCTGGATTATGTGTGCCTACTCTTCTTCTTTTATTGTTTTATACATTTATGTTCTGTTGAAGGAGTATTGAATTGACGTCCATGGCCGTCTTTATTTGAACAGCGCGTTGTAGTAGATGTGGCAACCCCGACGAACTGTCAAATAGAGGGCCTTAAACTAATCGATTAATCGAGTGTAATTGGTGTTGCCTAAACTAAACGTGCGAAATGCTCCATAGAAACGTCAAATTTGTTTATAAATAAATGCTAACGTCTAATTTAAAGTTGGGGTGAGAGTTTCTATATTAATCGCTGTTAATTCAATAATTTACCCTCAAGGTCTTTGAAGAAGTGCTATCTCTAACGCCAAAGGTGTGGATTAGTCAATATCGACATGGAAACAAAAAATAAAAATTTCTGGTGGTTAAAATCAGCCCCTAGCAGTCTTCCAGATAAAGATGAAAATACTACTATAATTCCTAAATTAGAGCTGCCTCCTTCAACGAATAATCTGTTCGATGATAAAAATAGTAATGTAGACTCTGATGTAGATGTTGGAAGTATTATAGAAGAGATAAATAGGGTAGCTGCTCAAAGTCCCTTGGGGCCTTATGAAAAATCAATTGGCGAACGAAGTGTGGACGATTTAATTAAAGAAGCTGAAAAAATATACATGGAAAGTTCCAAAAGCTTTGAGCAGTTAAGCCAAAGAAGCAAAACATCACAAAACCTATCTGATTTACTATCCAACCTTTCAAAAGATTCAACACCTACACCAAAAAGTGTTAGTCCATTACCAATGGATCCTGATCCTCAAGAAATCGAGATGGATAATGCTAGTGAAAGTGATGATGATTATACTGAAGACTTTTCTGAAGAGAGTAAAATAGAATCTGCCAATTTGTCTCCCACCACCAACAAATTAAAGGATTTAGATTTTTCATTCAATAAGGAAAATATTGATGAAAACAAGGATAAGGTTAGAAATGATTTATTATATGTACTAAGGTGCCTCACACATTAAATTCAAGAATGTTTAATTAGTATTCACTCATTCATTAAGCATTACAATCCCTAGGGACTATAGCTAATACAATGGCATTCAAAATCCTATTCTTGGGTAAGGTGGATTACTCCTCTGTCATTTATAGCTTGCTGTGTGCCTTTGCTACTTTTGTTGCTTGCCTTTGCTGCTGACTCTTCCATTTTTTCCTGTCCTTCCACTGAACTTTCCAGTCTTTAATTTTCATTGCTCTTCTAGGCCTTCCTCTACACTTAAGCCATAGTGCTGTCCAGATAGTTATCATTCTCAATATATGAGTGTGGGCGTCTCTATATGTCATATCTTAAGAGAAGAGATTTTATGTATCTGACTAGGTTTTCTCCCCTTTAACAAGTTCTTTGCGGATGGCACATACTGTCTTTACCAATAAACAGACCAGGAAAAATGAAAGAATACCCATGAACGATCATATCAAGCACATATTTTGGATTTGCTGCCTTTTTCTATAAATAACAAACCAGAGAGATAGATTATTAAGTGTTGTCTACTAAGCAAAAACGTTATCCAAGACATACGCAGTTACATATTTATAATTGACAGAGTGAGACGGCGATACAATTGTTCAACGTAGTTATATTAATTTAGTAGAAAATTTAAACTCACACTTGACTACTTCTGTACTTCTAATGTCATTCTTAGAAAAACATTCAACATCAGTAGAGATAATGATTGTATAAACTACTATTCGAGTAATCGTGCTGGTCAACTATAATCTGACAGATTCAATTTCTGTCACTTTGACAGTGAAACTGGGTTAGGTTCGGTAGAGTTTATAAATTTTAATAATCAGTCGTATTTACTTGAATAAACTCAGTTCTTTTAAAAGCTATTTCGATATTAGGTATATTGCAGTTTTGGTTTGGTAAGTATTTATTTAATTAAAATAAGTCAATAAAATTTGTAAGTAATCATCTGTCAATATGGTTAACTTCTGTCTATGAGTTTGCCAAACGTGTACATATTACTCTGACTTTTCAATCATTGTGTATAAAATTACAGATTAGTATATTTTTACGAATGTACATTTATTTGCAGATAATGTCTGGAAAATGATCTGGATACCAAAATGATCTGAATTCATTAAGTTTACTTTTATTTAAGTCACTTAATGCAGTTGACATAAACGACATTTTTTAAATTCCTGTTACTATTTACTTCCGGCAACTTTAACATGGAGAAATTCATAATACTACATTTTTTTCTTACTCATTATTTTTGTATTATTAATCTATATCAAATAATTAATTACGGCAGTAAAAGTAACATTTATTACCAATAAATAAGGTATTATAAGAAAAAGAATAACATCACAAAAAATTTTTGACACATTTACGTAGCGAAAAATTGTATGGTGGAGTAGTAGTCACATCCATTTTTTTTACAGTATTAACTTAGTTTAGATTGACCAGAATGACAATGAAGGACTCAACAGCAAAGGTTAAAACAGTGGATGGTGAAACAAAGAATATCAACATAGAACATGGGGTAAGACAATGTGACAGCCTATCGACAACTCTCTTTAATATAGCCTTGGCGGGAGTAATTAGAAATACAGGGCTAACAAAAAAGACAATAATCCAAAGCTCTACACAAATAATAGGGTATGCAGATGACCTAGGATTGATAGCCCGCGACAAGAGAAGTCTAGAAGGAGCATTGCTAGCATTGACAAGAGAGGCAAAAATCAGGGGGTTAATAATTAACCAGAAAAAAACAAAATACTTAATAAGTACGAGAAATCAAGACCAAATAAATAGAATAAAAGAAATAAGAATAAGTGATAATGTATTCCAAAGGGTTGACTGCTTTCAATACTTAGGAGTGATAGTAGGTGGTCAAAACAGAAGAAGCATTGAGATAAATGAACGAATTAAAGCAGGGAATAGGGCATTCTGGAAATACCACAAGCTACTTAAAGATAAAAACCTGAGCAAAAAACAAAGACAAAGATATATAGAGCGGCAATTAGACCAGTCATCACCTATGGAGCAGAAGCAATGTGCCTTACAAAAAAAGATGAAGAAAAACTGAGAATAATAGAAAGAAAAATTATGAGGAAAATACATGGTCCAATTAAGGGGTCATATATGTTTCTCGAGCTTAAAAAGTAGTCTAAATGTAATGATAAATTGTACGAAAACTATTGGGCTAATTGATTTAATTTTTTTTTAATTTTTAAGGTGGACATAAAACATATGTTAAAAGTTAAAAAATAATTAAAAACATGGCGGCTGCGTCCAGTGGCGTAGAACGTGTTTTTTTTCAGGTCAAACGGTGGGCATGATAACTGCTTAACTGTTCGTCCGATTAACTTCATTTTTGGCATACATATTCTAAATTAGATTCACTATCGTGTGACGAGAGCTTTTTTGATTAAATTTAACCATTTTCGAATAGCAATAAAAAAATAGACTATTTTTTTGGTGAGAATTATGACTTTTTTTAAATTTCGACCATTTGCGTAATCTTTTTTTTTTCTTAAATTCCTCTTGTCACACGAGAACTATTACTTTAAAAGATGATAACAAATAAACAATTTTTGTGAAAAAAAAAACACGTTCTACGCCACTGGACGCAGCCGCCATGTTTTTTATTATTTTTTTACTTTTAACACATGTTTTATGCTCCTTAAGAGTCCACCTTTAAAATTAAAAAAAAAATGAAATCAATTAGCCCAATAGTTTTCGTACAATTTATCATTACATTTAGACTACTTTTTAAGCTCGAGAAACGTATATGACCCCTTAAAACAGATCAAGGAGAAATACGAATTCTGATGAATCACGAAATAAGAAATCTAATGGAAGCGAAGGAGAAGACATAGTGAGATTCATTAAAGCACAAAGACTAAAATGGTTTGGCCACATCCAAAGAAGAGGAGTGGATGAACTAATTAGGCAGATAACAAATTGGACGCCAGTAATAAACAGACCTAGAGGAAGACCGAAAATAAGATGGGAAGATCAACTGCGAGAGGATATATCCAATATGGAAATTACAGGCTGAAGAGAAAAAATACAGAATAGGAAAGAATGGAAACAGATCACAGAGAAAGCAACAAAACGCGAAAATCTATAAAGGATAATGAAGAGGGCTTATGCGGACCAATCCACCACATGAAATGGATTAAAAGAGCTCATGAACCTGAGCGACCTATACTCTACTAGAGTGACCGGTCTATATATATAACTTAGTTTAGACGTTGTTTTGACAAGAAATTTTTGATTTGATTCGTATGCATATCATTGATGACGCATGGGTATTCTTTCATTTTTCCTACTGTATTTTTAATATGTGTTAATTTTTTCCGTTCAGAGTATAAGTCTTAGGATCAGACATCCACACGCAATGTGTTAAGAGTGTAGGTGCAAAATTTTGGGCTAATGCTTTTTAAATGCATTAATTTTTTTTTCGAAATCTTGAGAAAACTACTAAGTAGTTTTGAAAAATTTAAACACAAAATGAAAGATTCCATTATTACTGAGGGCCGAAAGTCCCTTAAAACTTCTATAATGTTTAATTTAATAAGTTACAGGGGTAAAAAAGAAGAGAAAATTGAGTGTGATTTTTAATTTCAAATATCTTATTCGAAAGAAACTTTTTGTTTATTCTAAGTAACTTTCGGCCCTTGCTGATAATGTAATCTTTCATTCTGTGCTTAAACTTTTCAAAAATATTAATTAGTTTTCTCAGGATTCAAAAAATGAATCCATTTAAAAAGCATTGGCCCGAAATTTTTCGCCTATGCTTTTAATTCTTCTTCAATTTTGGCATTTGTTTTCATTCTCCTTTCTCCCTCTCTTGTTATTAATTAATACACACACCGGCAAAATTAAAGGAACACCTTAAAAATGGGACATGTTTGATTGCCTAAACCAGTTGTCCGATTTGAGTGATTTTTTCAGTATTTTATAGCCTTATTATTTAAGAATATCGGTGTAACAATAGTCTTGCTAGACAGGTAAATGTCATTTTATACCAGGTAAATCAATCATACTGTGTTTTTTCCTTAAAGTTTGGAACACCCTGTGGAATATTCTAGCATATATAAAATATTGAAATTAAAACTCAATTGTAGCCTTAGGCTTTCTTAACATTCTCGTTTTTGATTCATTTGCTTACGTTGGATAATAAAAAGTTAGGTACTTTAACAACTAGCCATGTTCTTCATCAATACAGGGTGATTCTAAATAAGTGCGACAAATTGTAAGGGATAATTCTGCATACAAAATTAATGCCCGTTTATTTTATAAACATATGTCCGCAAATGCTTCGTTTACTAGATACAGGATGTTGAGTTTTTTCTTACAAACTGACGATTTATTTATTGCTCTAAAACCGGTTGAGATATGCAAATGAAATTTGGTAGGTTTTAAGAGGTATTTAATGCGCATTTTTTGACATACAATTAAGAATTTTATATTCACTATTGGCGTGCATACAGGTGTAAACATTTTAGATACCTATATCCCGTATGCACGCCAATGGTGAATATAAAATTTTTAGTTAACCTCTTGTTCTAGTCTAGTTATCTCTTAAAATCTACCAAATTTCATTTTCATATCTCAACCGGTTTCAGAGCAATACATAAATCGTCAGTTTGTAAGAAACGATTCAACATTCCATATCTCGGAAACGAAGCATTTGCGGACATATGTTAATAGATCAAACGGCCATTATTTTTTCATGCAGAATTATCCCTTAAAGTTTGTCGCACTTATTTAGAAACACCCTGTATTGATGAAGAACATATCTAGTTGTTAACGTACCTAACTTTTTTATTATCGAACATAAGCAAATTAATCAAAAAAGAAAATGTTAAGAAAGACTAAGGCTACAAATGAGTTTTAATTTCAATATTTTACATGTTAGAATATTCCACAGGGTGTTCCAAACTTTAAGGAAAAAACACAGTATGATTGTCACACCTGGTATAAAATGACGTTTACATGTCTAGCTACAATATTATTACTAATAATATCTTAAATAATAAGACTATATATAACATACTAAAAAAATCACCCAAATTGGACAACTGGTTTAGGAAATCCGAGTCATCAAACATGTCCCATTTCTAAGGTGTTCCTTTAATTTTGCCGGTGTGTATATCCATTGTGTGTAAATTTTTTTGATGACAAATGTTATCACTATTTTTATTTTAGTTTTTAATCTCTTGATTAATTTTATCGTTTATGACTCATGTATTTTTTAACATTCTTTTGTAGTTTCTGTTTCTGGTTTACTATTTCTTTCATATTTTCTATAAACATGTGTTTATTGTTTTGTGTTTTACTGCCTTAATGCTTTTGATAATTTCAATTGCATTTTTTGAACTCATTTCATACTCTACTCTTGACTACTGTATTAGAATATGCTTTATTTTCTAAAAAATATGCTTACATTGTTTGAGATTTCTGAGGTCAGAACCCCATAGGTGTGCCAGAACATTTTATTTTATTTGTTTGTTTTCTGGGCTTGGTTCTGGCCTTGGTTCTGAACCTTTAACCACATAATTACATATTAGGTATAGTTATCTCAAGCTCAGGGGAGTAATGTGAAGTAAATGTTTTGTATTTACTCAACACACATACTACGCATTAGAATAGTAAAAAAATGTGAGATATCTTCCAAATGCCAACTGGACATTTGGAAAATATTTACTATTCTAATGTTTTGTCAACTCTGTGGGATTCTAACGTCAGAAATCTTGAAGTAAGTGTATTTTTATAGTAAAAAAACCATGTCTTACTTTCTTAAGTATTTGGGAACATATTTTATACTCTTTTTCTTTTAGACTCCTGTGGCTGAACAACCTTCTATCTTCGAATACAACAGTAAAAAGATAACCAGTATGATCAAATCTCAATCCCTTAGTACCTTTAAGGATCAATCTTCACCTCAAATAGGTATGGTAAAAAGTCAGTCAGATCTGGTCACATTTAATAACCATATAGTTGGCATACCTATAATGGAAGTTGAAAGAGAGCAGTATCAGGAGATAAATGAGAAATTACAGAAGTTTGAGGATGAGGAAATGAAGAAGCAAGGTGTGATTCAAGATTTAGAATTGCACAATAAATTGTTAAAGCAAGAGATGGAAGAATTCAAGGTAAGATCAATTTAGATTTTGCATTCACAACTGAATTTATAGATATAAGTTTAAGGAAACTTTCTATATGGATTCATATTCTATCTTTTATGCTTGCCATGTTTGTTTTAAAACTTTTTTAGCTTTTTCATCATTATGTTATTTGTCTTCCAGTAATACATATTTGTTGTTCCTTCATCAGATAGACCTGTCTATCTTATCTGTGGAACTTATTTTATTTAGCCAACCTCAAATAAAGTATTGCAGAAACATACTAAACGAAAATGGGAATAGAAAAATTCATGGTACATTACCCGTGTTGAGCTGCCCCCCCCCACTTGCAAAAATTAAAAAACAAATAGCACTGATTTATGAGCTTTCATATTCCGCGAATTTAAAATTTTGAGCTTATTACACTGGGCAGGAATTTAATATGTGCCCCTCCTTAAAAGTTATTTTTAATAAAATAATTTTCACCCCCGCGAAGGGGTGGTATCCACCCTCAGGGTAAAAGCGCAAGGTGGCACCTTTATTTATTTTCCTTTATTATTATACCTTTATTTCTTGAGGTATCCTCTAACCACACCAATTTTCGTGAAAATCGATGAATTTTCACCGAAATTAATAGTTGATTTTTAACTTCAGTGACTGCACTGTACAAAAGAAATTGCAATTTATTAATTTGAAATGCGCGTATTTTGGAAGCTCATAAATTATTAAACGATATGTTGTCGCCAAATAATTAATTTAATTCATTTTAAGTACATACAACTCTCTCTTAAACCGGGAAGATGGGGTGGTTTTCTTGCGAAGGGGTTGTAGCTTGTAGCTCAATAATCAAAATGCGCTTGATTTAAGAGTTTATTCTTAGAACTTATAAGCTATACAAATTATATCCGCGATACGATATATTTTAATTTTCTCAGCATTTTTCTCTTAAGTTCAATCAGTTAAAGGGTTGTTTGGGGGTGAAGGGAATGAACTCAAAAATCGAAACTATATCACTTCGAGAGCTCATAAATAACTCGTAATTCTTCCGCAAAGATCGATTCAATATCCCTATTTTTAAGTAGTGAGGGGGGGCTGAGTCAGCCTAAAATATTAGATTACTGCCCAGTGTAACGAGCTCAAAATGTCATCATCAGATCTGATGTAAGTACTCATACCAAAACAACCTGAAATGAATTGAGTTTGTTAATTAAAAAAAAACGCAGTAGAGTACCATTATTTTATTCAGTCGAAGCAAGTGTTCAATTACTACAATAATAATAAGGCACAAAAATTAAACTAAAACATTTAGAAACCATTTTATTACAACTTAAAGCCTACTTGTATAAGCAATAGGACATTTTAAATTTATTTTGAGTAACTCTGTTGTTAGTTTTATTCACAATATTGCCACAGAATAAGAGAATTAATCCATTTATTACTTTACAAGCTGTCTGTAGGTATAGGGTTATTCACTATATTTTGATCCCCCTGTAAACTGCTTTATTTACAGAATTAGAAAAAATGTAAAATACAAAAGTTATTCGATTCTTAAAATACTTATAATTTTTTGACATATATATCATACTAGTGACGTCATCCATCTGGGCGTGATGAAGTAATCGACTATTTTTTTAAATGAGAATTGGGGTCGTATGCTTGCTCATTTGAAAGGTAATTCAATTCTCTATTCAGTAATATAAACATTAAGATAATTATTTATACAGGGTGTCCAAAAAACTTTTTTTGAATTAAATTATTTGACACAAAAGGAAGAATGTATGTAATATATTTAATTTAAAATACATTTTACTGCTGTTAGAAAACAAATAAAAGTTTATTGCACAAATAAACATTGATTTTTGCTTAAATTCAATGTTCAAACTGCCAAGAGGCAGATGGGTGGCAGCTTGAACATTGAATTTAAGTGAAAAATAATGTTTATTTGTTCAATAAACACTTATTTCTGTTTTCTGACAGCAGTAGAATGTATTTTGAATTAAATAAATTACATACATTCTTCTTTTTGTGTCAATTAATTTAATTTAAAATTTTTTTTTGGACACCCCGTATAATTCATCACGTTAATGTTTATATTACTGAATAGGGAATTGAATAACCTTTCAAATGAGCTAGCACTCGACCCCTATTCCCATTTAAAAAAATAGTCGACTACGTTATACCCAAATGGATGACGTCACTAGTACGATATATATGTCAAAAAATCATCATTTAAAAATCGAATAACTTTTGTATTTTACATATTTTTCTAATTCTGTAAATAAAGCAGTTTATAGGGGGGTCAAAATATAGTGAATAACTCTGTACATTATCTCCAGATGTGTGAATATTTGTGGTATAGATAAAAGAACACTTAACAATAGAACATTTTGCAACATCCTGTATATGTGTTTGTGTCATTTGATACAAATTCAAATAATAATTTATTTTTATTAAAAACACCAGTTAACTTTAATGTTTTTATTGACTGCAGCATTGTTTTATTAGACTGCTTCCGCAAAGGTTCAGTCAAGGTTTTTAAATCCACCCTATATTTCGTTTGACGTATTCATGCCTTTTGAGCTGCTTCCGCTATGACCCGAACAGCTGCAAGTGCTTCTTTAGCTGCTGGATTGATGAAATTTGCCGGAAGAATAAAGCCAAACCTAAAAACGAAATAATTGATTAAAAGAATGTATAAAATAAAATACAATATTTAAGTTATAAGTGCCAACTTAAATTTTGATAATTGCAACAAAGATGTTTACATATATTATATTTTAAACTAAACTTATAGCCCTCTGTGGCTCAGTGGTAAGAGAGCCTACCTTTGGATTCAGGGGTTGTGAGTTCGAATCCCATTAGGGATAGGACATTTTTCATTTATTCAAAATTAATAAGTGATAATAGTTTCTATCCTTGTAGGATCGGTACTCACGGAGGGATCGCAGACGTTCGGATACAATTAGTAATTATGGTCTCTTTGTAAAGACAATGAAGTCGACTTCTCAAAGTAACAGGACATTTACTCAACACACACACTACACCCTACATTAGGTATATGATTGCAAAATCAACTGTACCATGCCAGTGGCCTTAGTTGTACAGGCATTAAGCTAAATAAGAAAAAACTAAACTTGCTAAAAATAGAATTTCTTGGATACTTATGGAGGAGGCTTATGTCTAGCAATAAACGTGAGAATCTGGATGCTGATCAATTCTTCTTATGGTGCCCATCCTTTTCTGATATTGGTGACCATATTGTCTATCATTACTTTGTTTGCCGCAGCTCATATGTGATAATTGTGTTACACCAGTTCCGTAAATTTTGTAGCCCCGAAATACGTCTTCTATACCTTCTATACTTGATTTTCAACTTGACATTAGCCAGGCCAGATCGTCAATAAATGATATAGGCAGTTATTGTCTATGCCTTCATTCCATAAAGCAGAACTGTGTTCAGTACAGGGCATTTTGTTTTTAATGATATTATGTTTTAGTGCATGGAAATAAATGTCATCCTGACGAATGCTGATTTTGCTTTTACTGTTCGTTGTTAAATTTTTGTTGAGTGGTCTTGTTGGTTATTTAGATTGGTGCTGCTATATGTACTACAATGCTCGACACCTTCGATCTTTATTAATGGTTGTAAATCGTCCACTTTATCTGCAGATATCTATTTATCCGAGAGATATATTTAGAGGAAACACTGTACCTAACAAGAGACTTCACAGCCAGAACTTGGGCCATTGAAGACAACACTGGAACTCTGAGAGCAAACAGAGAAGATATAGCAGAGATATGAAGATCGTATTGCAGGGACCTATATAAAGATGATCAAGGCCAAGAACTTGTTAACCAAATCCCTGACGAGGTGGAAGAAGAACCTGATATACTCGAAAATTAAGTAAGACTGGCGATCAGTAAGCTCAAATATAATAAAGCACAGAAGTAACCGGCGTAAAATTACTTCATCTACTCTGTAACCAAATATGGCATTCCAAACAATGGCCTGAAGACTGAACAACATCTACAATAACGACAATACATAAAAAAGCAGCTTCTATAAATGCGACAATATTATAGAACTATTTCTCATATGCCAGCAAGATAATGCTACATATAATCAATGAGACCCTGAAAACATTCGTTCAAATAGAAATTCCACAAGAGTAAGCTGGATTTACCAAATGTAGAGGCACTCGAGAACACCAGTTGAATATAAGACAGATAATCGAAAAATCAAGGGAATCTAATATTCCACTACATATATTTACATATGCTTTATAAATTATAGTAAAGTGTTCGACAGGTTTCAGTAGAGACACTTATGGCGAGTACTAAAGGAATCAGGCGTATCACCACACCTATTTTCGCCCATAACTGAACTGTACGAACACACTACTGCATCAGTTAAGTGCTTGACACATTTTTAAACGAATTTCATCCAGAACAAGGATGTGTCAGACAAGGATGTATACTATCTCTACAATTATTCAATATATAGGTATGGGGAGAATATTATGAGAAGTGCACTTGAAGGATGGGAAAAGGGCATCTCAATAAATGGTCATAAAATAAACAACCTACGTTTCGCACATGACACAGCCCTTCTTGCAAATAGTCAAGCAGAGCTGATTGATCTCATATTACTGGTCTAAAACGGAAGTCAAATATTTGGTCTGCAATTAAACATATCAAAGACAAAGATCCACATATCCACAATCATCCACACATCACCACAATTGAACGGTTAAGGTTGTGAGTTCATAGTTATGTCTGGGATCATTAATCACAAAAACAGGGTTATTTCAGGAAGAGATTAAACGTAGATTTGATCTAGCAAAAGTTGCCACAGCAAAAATGGCCAAAATATGGAAGGACTGTCAAATTTTAAGAGCGGTAAAGATGAGGTTGATCAGTATTCCTTTATCTCTACTTTCCAGAGCTTCCATAAAAATACATTCAGAATAAAAGTTAAATAGCAGGAGGGATAAAATACATCCGTGTCGTATTAAAATTATCAAATAACAAATTTATCAATTGATATTGGAAAATATGATTGGTATGACAATGTTTATAAAATAGATAAAAGAAAGTATAAAATAAAAAGAAATAATCTTACCTTCCATTATCTCTAAGTTCTATCGTATAAGCATATTTCATGCGAATAGTTCCTTTAGCCCAATCATCTGATCCTCCTGAAGCTGGATACAACGTATTTCCTGCTGGTCCAATGGTGTAGTTAGGTCCTCCAGCATTGCGAATAGCCGCAGCTGCTTTCCTAGCTACAGATTCCAAATCTTGATGATCTGGAGGGACTGCCCTATTGTAGCCCCACGGATACAGTATGAATTGGCCGTAAGAATGGAACGAGATGTAAGCGCGCCACTTAGCTGGGGTTCCTAAAATAAAGAATTAATAGTTATGTATCCATTGTTTACCGTATTTATAGGCCATTGTCTGGAATTATTTCTCCCTGATGTTTTTACATCTGCAATTTGATAACACCAAGATCCACATCTACTAGGTGGAAAGATAAATAAACTCCTTTAAAATGAAAAACAGGTTTTTTTAAGACAACCTGTTCTCAGAAAACCTGTTTTCAGAAAACCTTTATTCAATATAGTCTTCTTCAGATTTGTGAACACGGGAACACATAATAATCGGAGGGGGCCAAATCGGGAGAATAAGCCGGATGAGAAATAAATTCGAAGCCCCACTCATGAATTAGTGCCTTTGTTATAACGCTCTTGTAAGCCTGCGAATTCTCTTGAAGAAACAACATTTTCTTCTTCTGCATATGGGGCCGTTTATTATTAAGTTCCTGCTTCAATTTGTCTAATAATGCACAATAATATTTGGCTGCTGATAGTTTGACTTTTTTCAAGATAGTTAATTAAAATTATGTAATCCCAAAATGCAATGGTCATAATCTTTCCGTTCCATTAAGCCACTTTTGGCCGCTTAGGAGCACTTTTGCCGGCTTTAGTCCACTACCGTGGGTTCATTATATTCTCTGATGCGTAGGTTTCTTCAACGCTTACCAATTAAGACCAAAAACCAGATGAGTTGGGCTTCATAAGGTCCAAACAGTGCTGAGACATGGTCACCACGGTCATGTTTTTTGTCAATGGCCAGCAAACGCAGCACCCATCGGCAAGATAATTTTTTCATATCAAAAACTTCGTTCAAAATATAAATATTGTGATCTTTTCTAATTCTATGGCATCTGCCAACTCAGGTACCTTCACTTTACGATTAGCTAAAACCATTTCATCGACTTTTTTCACATTTCAACATTTGAAATGTGATGATGATGAACATATATGTGCGGATTGTGATATTCTACTAAGCACTCTGTTTCTTCTTCAAGTCACATATTATGGTGTTTTTTTTGTTTTGTTTTATGGCATAGACTTGGGTGTCAATTAGCCAGTCACAACTTTTTGTTTTCTATTCATACATAAAGAAGGCAATGAGGTCTTTAGAGTTCCATAGCAAACTCTTCCACAGCTCTCTACTCAGTTCAAAAGCTGCAGCTGGCCGCTATGGACTGTCCAAGTTGCTCACCACATTTTTCCATTATACATCTTCTTCTTCTTCTTTTTTCATATGAACATAATATATCAAATTATCAGGATTAAAAGTTTAGAGGTTAATTTTAGTTTCACTAGTGTTGGAAAATTCTCGAGAATGAAAAATCGGAGAATATTCTCGATATGGAGAATTTTCTGAGAATGAACCCCATGACGCGCTTAAGAATATTGTTGAAGATGGAAAATAGGATATTAAAAATCATGATCTTATATACAAAATTTGAGACGAAACAACAGTGTTATTTGTATATAAAAAAATACAAAAACAACAGAAAACACAAAATTTCTTTGATAAAAAAATTAAATTTTCTTCTTAACAGCAAATAATCGATGTGGTATGATAAAAGATGAGGCCTCGGATTCAGAATCTATTTCTATAATTAGCTCATCCTAGTCACGTACATTCTAAATTTCAATGTACTGATGAGAAGGTGTGAGATTTTGTTTTTCACGAGTGGCCATAGAGGAGTGGATAAAAAAACCATAAGTACTGAAACTTTTTTTAGTCGCTGCACTGGATCAAGGCATGCTTAATATATCAACTGCTATTTTAGTTAATTTTGTTCCGAAACATGTACCTTTTCACCATATGATTGGGTCTAGTTTTTTAATTGATTTTACAACGTATGGTTTTCCAAAAAAATCCCTCCTTAGACCGATAAAGTGCTAAATCTGCCATTATTTCAGCCGACTCATCATCATATTTTAAAGTTGCTAAATTATCTACAAACTCAGTTTCCTCAACTTGTTCTTCTCTGCTTAAATGAACACCATTCTAAATATTTGCATGTTAATATTGCACCAAAACAATAAGTATTGACACTGTAAACAACCTTCCTAGAGGTTCATGGAATTGGCAAAAACAATATATAGTATTTTTACTACAAAAACGTTATTAAGTAGGTCAAAATTTTTGACGTAAGAGAACTGTCAAAACATTAGAATGTGACTTTTCATTATTGTCATGTTTATTATAAACATGGCAATAATGAAAAGTCACATTCTAATGTTTTGACAGTTCTCTTACGTCAAAAATTTTGACCTACGTAATAACGTTTTTGTAGTAAAAATACTATACCTACATATTTTTTAAATTATAATAATTTGACCCGTATCTAGTTTTTATTTTTGTTTCGGTTTTTGAAAATATAGAAAATTTTTGATGAGAATATTCTCGAGAGAATTTTCTGGCCGAGAATATTCTCTTGAGAATATTCTCTTCTAACATCACTAAGTTTCACAGATAAATTTCATTAAACAATCATATATATTTTTGCTATTCAGAGACAATAGATGGGATACATTGAAAGGTGGAAAAACATTACATTTTATTAAATCTTCGATTAAATTATAGGTATATGTAATGTATTTTGTGCACTCAAAGAAAGTGTGATTCAAATCACCCACCTTCTGACATTCAGTACAAAGATTTGAATCAAAAACTTTAATTCTTGATAGATGTAGAGGGAAACAAGCATGTCCAAACTTCATTCTAATTAATGTTGTTATATATCTTCGAGGTACTACATAATTTTTAAACCAATATATATTTGGAACAGAAGGTTGAATCAGTGCATACTGAGATTTGGATTGTTTACAAAGATCTCGCCATGATTGACTCGCATTGATCTTGTCTTGTTTGATAGGTTACAACTCCTCTTTTGTTCAGTAAAAGTAGTGTTAACATTACGTTTTGTTCTAATCATCCAATGTATCTGAACTAAAACTAGAAGGAATACGGTAAGACCAAAAAAGCCAGGAATAAATAATTACAGATCACGACCTATAAACCGTGAAAAAATGTATACAGTGATGAGCTCGTTAATAACCGGAAAAATAACGCAAAATATGGAAAATACATTAAGTTGTGAAATAAAAAGAAATGAAACTAGTGGAGGTAGGAAATTATCGATATAAACGTATAAATTAACATCACATTACATAGTTTCCCACCTTTTGACGTCTCTAACAGGAGTACCTATTTTATAAAATTCTCCTGTCACAGTGACAGTTGTCATACTCCTCTGATACGTCTAAAGGTGGGAAACTATGTAATGTAATGTTAAATTATACGTTTATATCGATAATTTCCATCTCTACTAGTTTCCTCTCTTTTTACTTCACAATATATTATTTTAACTATTTAGAATGGGAAATAAGCCACAATATTATTAAAAAATGATTTTTATTAACGTTTCATTTTTATTAACGCAATATCATTTTAAAGTCTTCTACTTTAAAATGTATCATATGTATCTGAATTGCCGATATAAATGAGTCAAATTAAATAAATTATTAGAAGAATTTTTTTTTACTAAGCAACAACATTTTTATTTATATTAATAGTATTTTGTATTTTGACAACGGCACCCGATTTGGGCGTCGAAACGTTAATAAAAATCATTTTTTAATAATATTGTGGCTTATTTCCCATTCTAAATAGTTAAAATTGTAAAAATGCCACAAGAAAATAGCTTCAGAACAACAACAATATATTATGTTTTCCATCTTTTGCGTTATTTTGCCGGTTATTAGCGCGCTCATCACTGTATTTACAAAACATTGGCCGTGAAATATACACTCATCTAAAAGAATTATTTCTTAACTCTTCTAAACATCTAACCGTAGTAAATATCCAATAAAGCTGCTGAACAGTATTACTCTTCAGAAAATATGCTGGAAAAACTTAGATGCACATTGTATAATGTTTCTACGTTTCACCAACGTTTTAAACATACATATTTGAATATTTTAGATAAAAGTGTACTTGAACGGTATTAAGATAGGCAGTAAATTATATTTTACTCTTGGTTTCAAATAAGTATAAGGCTAAATATAAATACCTGTAATAAATCGTTGAATAGCTGCTGTCTCTGGTTCCGAAAATGGCCCACTTCCTCCATAAGTTTCAGTACATGGATTTTTTGATGCTCCCTGTCCTCCCCATTTATAACTATAACATAAAACCAGTGAAATTAAAATTTGAATCAAATATGTTTTATAGAAAAATATAATGACCAAACAGAATGGTTTGCTGATTTGCCCAAATTAATACAAAACATGAAGAGATCACTGCGGTCCTTCATAGCAACGGGGGCTGGACTAAAAACTGAACAAATCAACCCCTATAGCACAGTGCATAGTGTAATGCTAACAAATCAGTAGGGCCACTTCTCGAAAAATCTTTTGTTCTTTATGTTCCATTTTGGTGAAAATGTCACCAAATTCATCAAAAATTTTAGTCCTTCGTGCAGATGAATGACAGTTAACAGCACCCTAAGTTTGCCGTGATTAGTCGTTATCATCGCGCCGTCAAATTTTTTTCTCAGGAGTGGATTGCAAAATTGGAACCGTCCAAATTCGTGAGTGAGCTAACTGATTCTTTAGCATTAAACTGTGCCTATCGGGTTGAAACCACCCCGAACTCAGTCAATACTATCAAATTCGGAATTCATTAGTTTTACCTTAAAAACATGTATCGCACTATTTTTTTCACAAAATTGAACAAATCACCCCTATAGGGTTGAAACCACCCCGAAGCCAGCCAATAATTTAAAATTCGGGATTAATATCCCAAAATATATAATTCGCGATCTGTAATACTTAGTTTACTAAGAAAGTCAACATAAGTGTATATGTAGATATGTACATTACGGTATACCGCAACGTTACCACTCGCATCACAATTTTTGAATGACGTCAAAGACGATTTTAGTCTCGTCAAAATTCTATACCGAGCGATAAGGAGTCATCATCATTCTCTTTACCTTATCCCTATGCGGGGTCAGCTTCCCTAATTGCATTTCTCCACACAATTCTATCTTGGGCCATATCAATGTCAATCCCGTTTACCAACATGTCCTGGCTTATCGTCTCCCCCCAGGTCTTCTTTGGTCTTCCTCTCCTACTCCTTCCAGGAATCTGCACTTCAGCTATTCTTCGTATTGGGTGATTAACGTCTCGACGTTCAACATGACCAAACCATCTTACCCTATGCTTCTCTCATTTTGGCATCAATTGGTGCCACATCTAGACTTCCTCTAATATACTCATTTTTAATTTTATCCTTCTTTGTCACTCCACTCATCCATCTAAGCATTCTCATTTCCGCCACATGCATTCGTTGTTCCTCTTTCTTCTTCACTGCCCAACATTCGGTTCCGTACATCATAGCCGGTCTTATGTTTTATAGAATTTTCCCTTCAGCTTCATTGGAAATTTTTCTGTCACACAACACACCACTCGCTTCTTTCCATTTCATCCATCCAGCCCTAGTTCTACTGCATGCATCTCCATCTATTTCTCCATTACTCTGTAATACCGATCCCAGGTACTTAAGACTATTGCTTTTTACAATCAGTTCACCATCCAAAGATACCATTTTATTTGTAGTAACTCCATCTTTAAATGAACATTCCAAATACTCTGTTTTTGTCTTACTAAGTTTTAAACCTTTTTCCTCCAGAGCTTGACTCCACTGTTCCAGTTTTGGTTCTAAGTCTCTTTCACTATTTCCTACTAACACGACATCATCAGCATACATTAAGCACCATGGAATGTTCTCCTGTAGTTCCGCTGTTATCTGGTCCAAAACTAATGAGAATAAATACGGACTAAGCACAGAGCCTTGGTGCAATCCTACTTTCACATGAAATTTACCAGTCTCTCCCACACCTGTCCTAACACTAGTCGTTACTCCCTCATACATATCCCTCACAGTCTTTACATATTCACCAGGAACTCCTTTCTTATTGAGTGCCCACCACAGAATCTCTCGAGGGACTCTATCATATGCTTTCTCAAGATCAATGAATACCATATGAGCGTTTGTTTCTTTACTCCTGTATTTCTCCATCAACTGCCTTATAATAAAAATTGCATCTGTTGTTGATCTGCCCTGCATAAAGCCAAATTGATTCTCGGATATTTCGGTCTCTTCACGTATCCGTCTATCAATTACTCTTTCCCATATTTTCATGGTGTGGCTAAGCAGTTTTATAGCCCTGTAGTTTGTACATTGTTGTATATCTCCCTTGTTTTGTAAACAGGTATCAGTATACTGCTTCTCCGTTCGTCTGGCATTTGTCCAACTTCCATAATTCTATTAAATAGACCTGCTAGCCACCTTGTTCCTGTCTCTCCCAATGCTCTCCATACTTCCTCAGGAATATCATCTGGTCCTACCGCTTTTCCTTTCTTTATTTTTTGAAGCGCTTGCTCCACTTCCTCGTTTGTTATTTTGGTGACCATTGCTGCTACTGTCTCCGTTGACTCTACAGGCTGTCTGTAAAATTCTTCATTTAATAAGCTTCAAAGTACTTTCTCCATCTCTTTTTGACATCCCTTTCGTGAACTAGTATTTTATTATTTTCAACTCGGATACATCTAATCTGATTAAAATCTTTTGCTTTCTTTGCTCTCTGTTTGGCTATTTTATATATCTTCGTTTCGCCTTCCCTGGTATCAAGTTGATCGTATAGGTTTGAATACGTTTCTGCTTTGGCTTTTGCTACTTCTACTTTCGCTTCCTTTTTCGCCACCATATAGTCTTGAAGATCTGTGTCGGATCTGGTTTCATGCCACTTTTTAAATAATTTTCTCTTCTCTTTTATTTTTCCTTGTACTTCGTTTGACCACCACCAAATCTCTTTATCCTCAAACTTTTTTCCTGACGTTTTCCCAAGTATTTCAATAGCAGTCTCTCTAATACTACTGGCCATTTTTCTCCAAATTGTATTAGAGCTTCCTTTCATGCTCCAACATATTTTTTCTACTATTCTTCTCCTGAATATACCTTCCTTCTCATCTTTTAGCAGCCACCACTTGATTTTTTGTGGTCCTCTCCGATATTTTTGTTTAGTTTCGCTTTTTACTTCGATGTCCAGAACAAGCAGCTTATGATGTTGGCTTACTGTCTCACTAACTATTACCTTGCAGTCCTTGCATTCACGTATGTCTTCTTTCCTTATCATGAAGTAGTCTATTTGGGATTGATGTTGTCCATTTTTGTAGGTAAAAAGTTGAGTTTCCCTCTTTTTAAAGAATGTGTTAACAATCGCCATATCCAATGCTGTTGCTAATTCAAGCATGTCATCTCCAGCTTCATTTCTAGTTCCAAAGCCTAATCCCCCATGCCCCATGTATTGCTTCGTATCCTGCCTTGGCTTGGCCCACATGTGCATTGAAATCACCTCCACCGGGCGATAAGGAGTATTCACTTGAAAAATTATCAAAACAAAACGTGCACGTAGATGAAAGCCACTACCATATTGAGATGATTACTGAGAATACAAAGTCAAAAATACCTGTTGACAATTTATAAGAGAACTTGTAACCCACAAATTTTCAAAATGAAGTATGCAAAACAGGACGTGTTTCTATCCAATCCTATTCAAAATGTGTAAATATACCTACCTATGTAAAATTGAACAGAAATTGAACGGAGACTAGCTAAGAATAAAACTAAGAAAATGTACCTATGTAAAATATATATGATTTGTATAAAATTTATGGAAAAACATTTTGCCTTGTTGGTAAAGAAGCGTTTATAACACGTTTATTGATGGCTTTGAGTAATACGTAACACACGTAAATTTTAAAAATTAAATCACCTGTTTAAAGATTCCTGCTTGTTTGACTGGCTGACATTCACAACATACAATCTTCCAATATTTCCTACAATAAGATTAATAATCTAGGATACACATACGCAGGTATGTATATAAAAAATATTATGATAGATAAAGATAGATGTATGCTAAGAAGACCAATCTTTTGAAGAGGAATCGTTTACAAATTGTTGCAAACATATTTTATATGATGTTAGTGTACATGATGTTCAGCAACGAACGACTATAATATAGTCCTGTCGCCAGTAGGGGTACAACGGCCTCCTTAATTCAGATGGACTTACCCAAGTTTTCTTTATGTATTTTGACCCGTATAACACGAATTTTTTGGGTAACAGTCGATCCGGATGTCGATAAGATTGTTATAAACAAAGAACTTGAGGAATCACGTAACAGCGATTTTTCGGAAAACAAAGCATTTTTTTTGTATATTTTGAGTCATTCTAAGCAAAAAATGTTTTTACAAGTTTTTTCGTAGGATGCATAGTTTTCGACATAAACGAGGTTGAACTTTTAAAAAATCGAAAAATTGCAATTTTTGAACTCGAATAACTTTTGATTGAAAAATAAAATAGCAATTCTGCTTACTGCATTTGAAAGTTCAAGTCAAATTCTATCGGCATTGATTATTTTCATTGCTAAAAAATAATTTTTTTATTGTTAAACAAAGCTATAAACACATAGTGATTGAATGGTGTTTTCAATGCATTTCTAATTTGAAATCGAACGAGTAGGCGCGCATACAGAATTTCTACGTATATTACGTACATTAAAACGCATGCATTTGGCACGGGAAAACTATGTGTTTATAGCTTTGTTTGACAAATAAAAACTTAATTTTTAGCAATGCAAATACATAATCAAAACCGATGTAATTTGACTTGAACTTTCAAATGCAGTAAGCAGAATTGCTATTTTATTTTTTAATCAAAAGTTATTCCGGTTCAAAAATTGCAATTTTTCGATTTTTTGAAAGTTCAACCGCATTTATCTCGAAAACTGTGCATCCTACGAAAAAACTTGTAATACCATCTTTTGCTGAGAATCACCCAAAAAATACAAAAAAATGTTTTGTTTTGCGAAAAATCGCTGCTATGTAATTCCTCAAGTTCTTTGTTTATAACAAACAATCTTACCGACATCCGGATCAACTGTTACCCAAAAATTCGTGTTCTACGGGTTAAAATACATAAAAAAAACTTGGGTAAGTTCATCTGAATTAAGGAGGCCGTTGTACCCCCCCTGGCGACAGGACTAAGATGTCAATAAGGCCTTATAGATATATATTCACGTAGAAGTGCAGAAGTCGTATTTCCAATGTTTGTTGTCAACAGAAGAATTTTAAACGCAAATAGTACTCAAATACATATACGTGACACGTGACACTTTATTACTGCAAAACTGTTCATTTTGTTAATCAAATATTTATACAGGGTCCGCCAAACCTCTGGTTTTCTTTGATTACGGCTAAACTATGAGATATACAAAAAAATGTTTATAACAAAACTAATGTGTATCAAAGACGTCTATAATTTAAAATTATTTTGTGAGTCAGAACGACGGTATGAACCAAAGTTGTATTTTTTTAAATGGAACACCCTGTATATTAAATCATTTTTGAATATAATATTTAAAAACATGAAAAATTTGTATAAGGTCTTATAGGCCTAAAGTTAATAATTTTCGAAATATTTACATTTTTATTGAGGCAAATGGTAATATTTATAGGGTCGTGGATTATGTTTCCCAGGTAATAAAAATTTAAGTAATAAGTCAAAGTTTTTATAATATAGTGTTATTTTTAAATAATTTAATATCTTTTACTTTTAGCCATAAAATATACAGTGTGATCACTATTTGCAAATACAAAATTTTCTCATTTTTTTTAAACGGGACACCCTGTATATTAGTTATACATTTTGTAGTAAATATTACAACCTTTCTTTTGGTATAAGGTTGTATGTACCTAGCATGTTTAGTTTTGTAGATATTTTTTAAAAACTATAGATTTTACGTTTTTGCGGATTTTTTATTTAAAAAATTTTTTGCAAAAAAAATAATTATAATCTGGTTTTAGAAACATACACTAAAATATAAAATATGAAAATAAAAACGTAATTAAAGATTAAAATAAATCGTATTCTAGTACAATTCAATTGAATTTAATAACTTTAAATTATTTTACAAAAAATATTTTACCATACTAATGAATGCATAAATTAGTTACTAACTTAAATAAACAACCAAATTTTAAATCTACCCTAGTAATTTTTCTACCGCAGCAACTTTCCTGTACCAAATTAATTGTTAGTTATAATGTATTTACGAGTAAGATCAGTTAATAACTTTTTAATTTACCTACATCTTAAGAACGTATACAGTATGCTTTGCAACAAATGAACGTTATGGAAGTATATTAAGAAGTAAATAGTATCTATGTACCTACTCGTGTCCCAAAACAAATGTCATATCCACCAATTGTTCGGTTGAAAAATTAAAATTTAAAATATAAAAAATTGTTAGAAAAATTTCAACTACAAAAGTATTGACCAGTAAATACTCTTTATATTAATAAATAATCTGGCTGATACATTAAATTTAACATTCATTTGTCTCAAAGCATATTTTATAATTGTTATGTTCTCAAGATGTAAGTAAAAAAGGCAAATTAAAAGTTAAACTAATCTTGCTCGTAAATACAATATAACTAACAATTAATTTGGTACAGGAAAGTTGCTGTGGTAAAAAAATTACTAAGGTAGATTTAAAATTTGGTTATTTATTTAATTTATTAACTAATTTGTGCATTCATTAGTATGGTAAAATATTTTTTGTAAAATAATTTAAAGTTATTAAATTCAATTGAATTGTACAAAAAATATTAGCATACGATTTATTTTAATCTTCAGTTACGTTTTTATTTTCATATTTGATATTTTAGTGTATGTTTCTAAAACCAGATTATAATTATTTTTTTTAAAAACAATTTCTTAATAAAAAATCCGCAAAAACATAAAATCTATAGTTTTTTAAAAATATCTACAAAACGAAACATGCTAGGTACATACAACCTTATACCGAAAGAAAGGTTGTAATCTTTACTACAAAATGTAAAACTAATATACAGGGTGTCCCATTAAAAAAATGAGAAAATGTTGTGTTTGCAAATAGTGATCACACTGTATATTTTATGGCTAAAAGTTAAAGATATTAAATTATTTAAAAATAACACTATATTATAAAAACTTTGTCATATCACTTAAATTTTTATTACCTTGGAAACATAATCCACAACCCGATAAATATTACCATTTTTCTCAATAAAAATGTAAATATTTCGAAAATTATTAACTTTAGGCCTATAAAACCTTATACAAATTTTTCATATTTTTGAATAATATATTCAAAAATGATTTAATATACAGGGTGTTCCATTTAAAAAAATATAACTTTGGTTCATACCGTCGTTCTGACTCACCCTGTATAATCGAAAATAATTTTAAATTATAGACGTCTTTGATACACATTAGTTTTGTTATAAACATTTTTTTGTATATCTCATAGTTTAGCCGTAATCAAAGAAAACCAGAGGTTTGGCGCACCGTGTATAAAAGAACACTTTGTAAGTAGCTACCTATTACGTCATATTAGTTTTGTTAATATGTACAAACATAAGCTTAAAATATTTTTATATAATTCATAGATAAACAATGACCTGAGTTATTAAGAAAAACATTGTGACTTTAAGTTATTAACATGAAATCATCATAAGCCCCAATGAAGAAAAGGACACCTTAGGTCTGATGAGGTTTTAGTCTCTTTTGCTTCTTTCAAAGTTGTTAGTTATTGTTTTTTAGTTTCTTCTTTATTGTTATTTTCTATCTGAGTGCTGGTTTGTATTTTCTTCTTTTTTGTGGAGCCTTATCTTATAGTGCCTTTCTCGTAAGAATTCGGTATCGAATTCTGTTCTGAAAGAGACGGAGACATTTATACCCCAAAAAGTTAGATAAATTATCTCTAAAATATCGCTAAGGGTTGCAGCCACGATAGATTCAGTTGGATCGGTAAAGGTTTTGTCAAATGCAGCTGGAACATAAACTATTGCACAAACAGATGCAAGTGCAAAAATGCAATAATACTCCGCAATTATTCTAAGTGTCACCACTAGTTTATCCTAACGCGTTCAGAACAAACTAGTTTGTCTTGAAATCGGGTTTGGCCGGTAACATATGCATGAAGTCTGCTGACCCAGTAGAAGCAGAGTTGTAGCTAATAAAAAGTAGATTCTTATTCGTCAAATTCCAAATCGAATATTTCAATCTGAAATAACCAAAAAACGGTGCACTTTTCGGGGAAAACTCATTGCAACTTTTTTAAAGTGGTTAAAAACAGGTTTATTTTTGTTTTTAAACAAGACTTCTAACATTAAAAGTAAATGAGTTACGCTCAAAATATTGTTGGTCCCTTTTATTTTTTAGTAAAAAAAAAATCGCGATTATCACCCCCTAATTAGCATCCTAAATAGAATTAATCGTTACCGCTTCACAAGTTACTTTACTTATTTATAATTGTTTAATTTGTTTATAATTATGATATATAAGTTTAATTGGTACAAAGTGTTCATTTTTGAAAAACATTGGTTTAAAGTAAATTTAAAAATTCCTTTTTTTTTCAAAATAATTTAAAAATTATTAGTAATACCAAAAATCTCAAAGAGTAATAAAATGTACGTTTTGCTTTTCTGAATATTTTTGATTTTTTGTTTTCCTGTTAGACAAAATAATTGGTTATGCTATAGCTGTTCAAAATTTGCATACACTCGTGATTAGTGACTCGTTCAAGCCATTTTAACTACAGCCTTTTCAAAAATAATCACTTTGAACCGATAAAATGTACAGATCATAAAAAGAATACATAAGCAAAGTAACTTGTGAAACGGTTTGATTTGGCGAATAAGAACCTACTTTTCATTAGCTACAGCTCTGCTTTTACTGGATCTACAGACTTATACATACACCATTTTTTTCACTTTTTTATAAACTATATAACTCGAAAAGTATTGACTTATTGACTTATATCACAAAAGTTGCTTAGAATTAGTCATTTTATCCAATTCCGGACTTATTTTGACTGTATATTTTTTCACTCCCGAGAAGGGGGTATTTCCAAATTTTTGTAAAATAGGGGGGATGTAGAAGTGTAAACTTATTCTTATATAATAGATACTTTCAATTACGTATCCGCAAATTTTCACCCTTCCTTTATTTTTTTTGGGTCAGCTTATTCTTTGATCGGGCTATATGGATTCAGGAAACAAAACGATATAGGAATCCATCGGTAGATCGGCTTTAAGTATTGCAGGGGCTGCGACACACAAACGAACGGTCGAACAGACTATGCGAATTTATAAACGAAAAAGTTGACAATAAGTTAGTTTATTGTTGTTCTGAAGCTATTTCCTTGTGGCATTTTTATAATTACGTATTTTTTATGGGAAATAAGCCACAATTTTACTAAAAAATGAATTTATTAACGTTTCGAAGCCCAAATCGGGTTTCGTTGAAAAATTTTCGTTTCAACGAAACCCGATTTGGGCTTCGAAACGTTAATAAATTCATTTTTTAGTAAAATTGTGGCTTATTTCCCATAAAAAATACGTAATTATAAGTTAGTTTATGTATGTAAAAAAACCTGCATTACTTTCATTGGACAGATTATTGTAACTAGATTTTTTTCGATGGCTTTATACAGTATGAAAAAGGGCTAATTCTACATGAAGAAATAATGCCGGTTTGCTTTATAAACATATGTCCGCAAATGCTTCGTTTCCGAGATACGGGGTGTTGAAATTTTTATTTCAAACTTCCAATCATTTATTGCTCTAAGACAAGTTGAGCTATGAAAATGAAATTTGGTGAGTTTTACGAGGTAGTTATTGTGCATTTTTTGACATACAATTAAGAATTTTGTATTCATCATTGGCACGCATACGGGTAATAGTCTGAATTTTTTTAAAGAAAAAAATAGTACGCCACTGAGATATTTCAAATTAAAAATTATTTTTAAATTCCACTATTAATTTTTGATAAAAAACCTTTCTTGCCTTTTTTTCACATGGTGCACCGTTTTTATGCAGAAAAATAAAACATCCTGACGCGTATTTTTCATTTCTTAATACATTATTAAGAAATATCCAATATAATAATACTAAACTGGAACAATAACAGAAAATATTATTAGTAAGTTTTTAACTAGGTGAAAAGCTGCAAGAAATGTTTAAAATGATCTCCTTAATAGCCACTTTACACGATGCAAGTAATTGCGAAATTTATTGCACAAGTTCTTGCAGCAAGAACTTCTGCAATAGGTTGCAACTAGCTTTCTGCAATAAAGTGATTACACAGTGCAAGTAATTGCATAAACTAACATGAAATGGATAGAAACTTTGACATACCATAAATTTTGGGTTATGTTGTTTTTATAAATTAAAAATGTAATTTTTTGAGTAGAGTTATCAGATATATTAGATTGAAAATGTTAGATTATAATTTGAGAAAAGTATAATATGTATTATGTATAACAAAATCAATTAATACCTAATGCAAGTATACCTATAATACATTATTCATTTACAAAAGGAAACAAGTTGTTAAATACAAAAGAAATAAAAATAGAATATAGTTTCTTTAATCCCTATGTTGCATAATTAAAGTTATCCCCCAGAATAATGTTATCTGTGAAGCGTGAAATTGGTAAAAAGTTCCTCTAGTTTTGTCAAAAATTGTTTAGTTTGAAATTTAGGATGACAGAATGTCAAAACAAACAGTGTAGCCTTAAAAGTTACTAAAAATATACCCAAATTGCAGAAAAAATTGCATGAAAAATAGGACATGTTCTATCTAGCTGCAACTTCTTGCAGCAAGAAATTGCTGCAAAAAGTTGCAGCTTTTATGTGCAATTCGCGTATGACACGATGCAATTTCTGTTGCTGCAAGAAATTGTGCAATTAATTGCGCAATTAGTTGCATGGTGTAAAGTGGCTATTACAGGTGTAACAGAAGAATTTTATATTCATCATTGGCGCGCGTATGGGTAATGGTCTGCATTTTTTTGTTAAGAAAAAAATAGGACGCCACTGAGATATGTCAAACTAAAAATCATTTTTGAATTCTTTGTTCAATTTACGAGAAAAAATCTTTCTTGCCTTTTTTTCTTACGAGGCGCCGTTTTTATGCAAAAAAATAAAACATCTTTAAGGCTGATTCTCACTATCATGCAAGGCAAGTGCTCGGCATGGGCAAGGCATCGGCTCGGCAAGATACATTTTACATAAAATCTTATGAACTTCACGGGATATAATTCACATTATGCGTGCCAGGCCCCGGCAAGCGACGGGCTTTGCATGCGACGTTCTTTTCGAAGCAATCTTTGCCTAGCATGTGCCGTGAAGGTCACGACAGTGTGAATACATTACCGGCAAGCAATCTGCAATCTTGGTTGTTTAAAAGCCGTTTTATACAGACGTTAAAGAAAAGAAGTTTTGTTTTTGAAGAGGTCCCTCAATATGCGTCAATTTTTCTTCTTCTTTTGGCATCACAACCCTGGATGGGTCTTTGCCTGTCTGGCTATGTCCTTTCATTCGGATTTCTCTTGTGTACTTTTTCCTCATTGTCTTATGTTCGTCGTCTTCCACGTCATCCATCCCTCTCGTTCTGGCCCTTTCTTTTTTTTTCGCCTTCCTATCGGCTTTCATTGTAATATTTTCTTTGTTGTTTATTCATTGTCTTTTCTCTGCACATGTCCCAGCCATGAGAATCTTTGACTTTTCACAAATTGTACAATATTATAACCTTCATTCAATTCATTAACCTCGTTGTTTCTACTGATTCTCCATGTGCCGTCTTCCTCTTGCACCGGGCCATATACTTTTCTCAGTATTTTTCTCTCGAATGTACTAAGTTGGGCTTCATCCCTTTTCATCATTGTTCAGGTTTTACAAACATAGGGGTCTAATCAATGTGCTGTAGATAGTTATTTTGGTAATGTCAAAGTACTGTCAAAGTATAAAGACGTATTTAAAAAGTTCTTTCCAAAACTTTAAACATTTCGAAGTTCTAAACCTTTTTGAAGGATCAGACAGGCTGCCGACGAGTTTGTACAACATCGAATATCTCAAAAATAGGTATACATTTCGTGGGGCAGAAAAGTAAGTTAAAAAAAAAACAATTATAAAGAGGACCGATGGAGGTAAGTCCAAATATTTACTCAAATCTTCCGCTGTTTGATAATTCTGATATTGATATTGATCAAAATAATGAAAATTTAACGTGCAATGCCTTAAACGGCGTTTCTAAAACACCTAAGGCCATAGCGGAAAAGAAAAAACAGAATAACATGGAACCAGAACACGAATCAGAAATAGTAGAGAAAAATAAAACTAAAAACAAAAATAAGAAGGCAGCAAAACGTCAAAGGCCGAATGAGTGCCAGGAAGATGAAGATTCAGTGGCTGAAATGAAAAAGCAACTAAAAGAAAAGGACGAAGAAATTAAAAAACTCAGAAACCAAATCCATCAATTGAATGAAAAAATCAATGGACTACAAAATACAATAATAAACTCTCAAGAAAAAGTAATCGAAACTATAGATAAAAGATTCGACGAACTTAAAAACGAAAACCAGACAATCGATATACAAATAAATGAAAAAAAATCGATGACAGCAATCCCAAAGAAAAAAATTGAAGATACTAATAATAACATCGCAAATACAAAAAATTTACCCATAACACCCACAACAAAAACAAATGAAGATTTCCCTTCCCTGCCAAAAAAGGTCGGAAAAGACAACAGCGTGCCATCAACATCTAAGGTACAAGAACTATTTCCTTCCCTACCGAATAAGGGCAGGGAAGAGACAATGGAAACAAGCGAAATTGATAATATCCTTATCACTGAACAAAACAATCAAGAAAGCACTATAAACAGGTCCAAACCAAAACCACCCGTCATAAAACTACAAACAGTAAACGAAACAGGAACAATATTGAAAATTGCTGAAACTCAAAAGATATACACAGACAATAAAATCTCCAAAAACGGAAGAGAAACACTTATTCAAACAAAATGCCCTGAAGATTATAGAAAATTTACCCATATCTTGGAAGATTATAACAAAGAAATCAAAATTCAGTGGATCGCCTTCCCATTAGACGAAGATATCAATCCCAAAATGGTTATTAGAGGACTTCCCTCAAATACAAAACCTATAGATATACAAACGGAACTATTAAATAAACATGAAACAAATACAATTAACGTAACAAACATGAAGTCTAGGAAGGCAGACAAAAAATCTCTGCCAATGTTTATAATTACAGTGGAAAAAGAAGACGTACCCAAAGCCAAGAAAATTACCAACCTTATGTACATGAGAGTAGTAATAGAAGATCTAAGAAAGAGCAACGGACCAACTCAATGTTTTAATTGCCAGGGCTTCCACCACGCCCAAAATGCATGCTTCAAAGACGCTAGGTGCGTAAAGTGCGGAGAAAATCACAAGAGTAAATTCTGCCAAATTCCAGCAGAACAAAAAGCAAAATGTGCTAATTGCCAAGGGCAACACCCGGCAAGTTATAGAGGATGCCCAAAGATACCTGCCTGGGGAAGACCCAGACAAATAACAATAGAAAACAGAACACAACAACCTAAAAGAAACAATGGGCAATCGTACGCCCAAATCACCAAACCAACCCAAAACCCAACAACAGATTCGACCATATTAATTTCAAAAGAACAACAAAAAGGACTGGCCACGATGATAGAAGAGCTAGTCATAAAAACGGTAAGTGAAGCGATTAAAAATGTAAAAATAGCACTGAACTAAGGCACGAAACTAGGGGATACCTGAAGATAGGCTCCTGGAATTCAGGCGGCATAAGAACTAATACAAACGTGCTGGACGAATTAATAAATAGATATGAAATGGATGTCGTAGCATTGCAAGAAACTAAACTAACTCATACCATCAATATCAAGTTTCCAGGATACGACATCTACAGGAACGACCACAGAGCAAATTCAGGAGGAACTGCTATCCTAGTGAGAAAAGGAATAAATCATACATTACAACATACGCCACCACTAAACACTATGGAAGCAACAACAATAAAAGTCCAGATGAGACAAGGTGAAATAAGGATCACTTCAGCATATGTAAGGCCAACAGATCCTTTAAACGACGACGACCTGAATACGTTCCTGAACGCCGAAGAACCGTCCATAATAATAGGAGACCTAAACGCCCGATCCCCTAACTGGAACGATAGAGCTACAAACAGAAACGGTAGAATACTGAATAATTATCTAGTGAACAACGAAGACACCATGGTGATTGGGCCCATCGAACCAACATACTTTCCTGGAAATGCTCTACCAACCCATTTAGATATAGTAGTGGCCAAAAGCCTAGGACTACAAACAGACATCCGAACCTTAAACGAAGGATCAGCAGACCACAACCCCATACTCATAGAAATAGGTACATGGGAAGAAGATAACAGAACAACAAAGAAAAGAAAGAAAACCAAGTGGTCTAACTTCAAACGCCTAGTGAGCATAGGAATTGGAAACATTCCTACAATTGACAATCCACAAGAAATAGAGGAAAAAGTCCTAGAGCTCGAAAACATCATAAAAGAAGCACTAAGAAATAGCACTACTGAAGAAGAATATGAAATTCATATGGGAAGATTTAGAGACATAAATCAGGAAATAAAAGAAATGATAAGGGAAAAGAACAGAGCCAAAAAGAGAGCCAGAAGAACAAGAAACCAGGAAGATAAAAATAGGGCAAATCGACTGAATCGACAAGTCAAACAGGCACTAATAGACCATAGAAGCCAAAAGTGGGAAAACTACATAAAAGAAATGGAGGAAAGGAGCCAAAATATGCAAGAAATATGGAGGCTCCAAAGAACTTTAAGAAACGATAGAAAACCCATTCCCCCACTACATGGAGAAAATGGGATCGTCTACACAGAAGAAGATAAAGCCGAGGTGATGAGAAGGACACTTGAAAGAGAGTGTACACTGAATTATCACCAAGACGAAGATATAGACTTTATCGAAGAAGTCGAAGAAACAGAACTAGAAACGCCCGAAGAACAAGAAGAAATAATAAATCCCACATCACCAAGAGAGATAAGTGAACTGATTCGAAAAAGTTCACCAAAGAAAGCACCTGGTCCAGACGAAATCACTAACAGAGCTCTGAAGTATCTTCCCTCGAAAGCAGTTGTGTATTTGACAAATATAACAAACGCAATACTAAGATACAGGCTCTTCCCAAATCGATGGAAGGAAGCCCATGTAATTATGATACCCAAGCCAGGAAAGAACCACATATTTCCTCAAAATTACAGGCCGATTAGCTTACTTCCAGCAGTCAGTAAGATAGTGGAGCGGGTCATCCAAACCAGGCTCCAATCAGAGACAGACCGGCTAGGCATAATCCCAGAATCACAGTTTGGATTCAGAGCTCAACATTCCAGCGAACTTCAAATATTAACGCCCGGTTTCCGAAAGGATGATCATCTCAAAAATTATGTAATCGACGATTAACAATAGATTAAATGCGTCAGAAACGTCAAACAAACTAGTTTTAACAACAGTCGATCACCTGACAAAAGATTAATCGTTAGTTAACAGCCGATCATGAGTGTTTTGAGTCTGCGAAAGGTCGATTAACCAGTTTCGCTTGTCAAACGGCGGTAAAAATGAACTGTTACCTAATCTGCGACTATCCGTTGATTAACGGGCTGTTAAGAGTTTTTTTAGTTTTTTAATTACTGTAATTAACAAATTCCGGGAAAAAATTGTCAAATAACACATATATAAATGATATAAATCATATTATTCAATAAAAATAAGATTTTTTTATGGAAGAAATAATTTAAAATATTTATTTAACTTGCAGAACATGGATATCTCGGACATTTTTTATATTTGATTATATAATTTATATTTTTTTTCTTTTAAAAATGTAAAATAACAAGGATGCTAGACTCATGGAGCTATTTTTTGAGAGGCCAGAGCTCTAAAAAGCAGAACATAATGATTATAGCGATGTAAATAAGAGGGAAAACGTGTGAGAAATTATAGCAGCTAACTTTGAAGACAATAAAACAGCCGGTAAATAAATTAAAAATAAATATCAAAAGTAAATATATAGACCAAAAATAAAAATAAGATTATAGAATATTATAGATCATAAATAAACTGTTTTATATCTCCAAATCTGGTCACATTACCTAGCCTCATTTTTAAAATGCTCCCGTTCAATTCTTGCACCAAACAAAAGTGACAGTACGTAAGAGAGAATGCACCTTTAGAATCTAAAGATACAAGTTTGGATTTAGAGGTTAATATAATCGAAATTTTGAAGGATAACAGCCAATTGTGACAGTATCGCTACCAAATCGCATGTCAGATCATCGATTACATGATCTATGATCATGCAATTTTACAATAATTGGCGTTTGAGAAACCCATCACAGGTTAACAGTTGATCAAATCTGACAGCCGATTAGATGATCGGAGATTTGAATAACGTTTCGGAAACCGGCTGTTAGACTTACCGAATATATAGTAGCTGGATTCAATGACCAACAATATACGGGAGCAGCCTTTCTGGATGTAAGCAAAGCCTTTGATAGAGTGTGGCATGAAGGACTGACATACAAAATGAGAGATTATGGATACAGCGGGGCCATGACGAAACTCATCTCCTCGTACCTAAGCGACCGGAAGTTCAGGGTCCGGATAGGACCAGTTCTATCAGAACACGGAATGCCGGAAGCTGGAGTACCACAGGGGGCAGTTTTATCACCCCTTCTGTATACCATATATACAGCAGATGTTCCAAGAACACCCGGAACATTGATCAGCCTTTATGCAGACGACACTGCAATTGCTGCAAAACACATGAACCTAGATATAGCTGTAAGAAATCTACAGACGGCATTGGATACAATAGAAGAATGGAGTATCCAATGGAAAATAGCAATAAATCCAGATAAGACCCAAGCGGTTATCTTCAAAAAGAGAAGAGATAACCCGGAAGAACAGCTAACATTGCAAGACAGACCCATCGAATGGCAAAACGAAGTTAAATATTTAGGAGTCACAATGGACCAAGGTCTTACATTCACATCACATGTCAACGCAACAGTCCAGAAAACAGCAGCGGCCAGATCGGCAATAAGAGGACTCACAGGAAGAAGAAGCAAATTAGCTATGAAAACAAAATTAAGACTGATAAATAGCATTATACTGCCAATAATTACATACGCATCTCTTGCATGGGGTCACATAAGTCAAAGTAACAAAAAGAAGATACAAGCGGCACACAACAACTGCCTCAGAGAAGCTGCAAACGTGCCCAGATACGTCGCCGAACGGTTCTTATTTAGAGACCTAAAACAAATAAGAGTACTGGATATTATGGAGGAAAAAGCCAGAACAAAATTTGCTGAGCTAGAAGACCACCCAAACCGGATCTTGCAAGAGATATTAAGGTATGATGTGTACCATAGATGGAAACATAGGAGACCCAAACAACAAATATTAGTAAATATATAATAAAGGCTAGATAATCGTAGCTCTATCAAAAGAAGACAACTTGCTCACCTATGGCATCTCATTATATTTATTAATGTTGATTTTTATAATTTTCAGACATCCCTCAAAAAAAATATACAAAAAACTTCAAAACGGCTTCAGCCACTAAACAAATCAATAAAATATTAACAATAGGCGAAAGCCACAAAAAAAATATTAGTAACAAAACCCAAAAAAGGGCATGAGGGGCCCACATCCTCGAGCGCCGAGTCGCCGAACTGGACATAGCCCAGAGCGGGGACTCGGCGCCCGAGCAAGCAAAACAGATCGAAGATAAGTCACTAGAGATAGCGGGAATAGAGCGCCTCACGCTGGCCTGCATTGATCGGGGTAGGATTTCATATGGGAGTCCGTGTACCCAAGACTCCCATATGATAAGCACTTTGCTGATTGAGAGCCCCTATAGCGCATCAGAGTGCTATCGGGGGGTAAGTGGATGGTCTGGAGCATTGAAGCGGGGTGGAGTGATTCCTGCTTACGGGAGTTAATCCTCCTCGCCCCAATGAATTGTATCACCCGAATGTCATTCTCTAGGGGTGAGCAAGTCTCTCAGGCTGGGTTAAATCACTATGCTTGCTTGCTTGTTATTTTGGTTCTTTTGTCTAATAATTTCGATGTCATCAATATTTTAATAGCATAGTACAGGGGTGGCCAAGCTCATTGATACTCCGAGCCATTTTTCAAAATTTGAAATTTTTCGCGAGCCGCAATTAAACAATTAAGTATCTAAAAAGTGTATAAAAGGTATTAAATTTTTCTCTTACCGTTTGGATTTCACGAATTTTAAAGTGAAATAAAATGGTTCACATCGTTGTTTCAAATATGCAAATAATTCTACAAGCAGTCTTTACTAATTCAGGATACTTCGATTCTTCATCATCCTTCCAACTTTTTCTGGGATGGCCTATTGATCTTCTATCGCCTCTCAAAAAACACCGTCACTATATCTTCCTCTGATCTACCACATGACCTGCCCATCTTATCTTAGCTTTTGTATGTCTGACGATGTTTTCAGTATCACTCTCCTGTCAATTTATCTCTTTAAGGACCAAATATCATTCTGAGGACTTTGCTTTCAAATACCAGCAGCTTATTTATTTAATTTGTGACAACATAGCCGATCTTCAACAACTTGTCACTATAATCGGAGAATACAGTAAGATAATGGGATTAGAGATTAATATCAAAAAGACCAAATTCATGATCATCTCCAGAAACATGGATGCACTTTAAAACTCCACCGTAACACTGAATACCAAGTCCATTGAAAAAGTGAGCAAATTTAAATACCTGTGAACGTGGTTTTTAAAGACTGGTCATCGGACAGGAAAGTAAAAGGTCGCATTGAGCAAGTTCGACAAGCTTTCGTAAAATTTAGGAAGGTACTGACCTGTTCAGAGTTCGATCTTCAACTGAGACTAAGGTTTACTAAGTGCTACGTATGGTCGGTGCTGCTATATGTCGTAGAGGGCTGGACACTCAAAACGAGGGATATAAACAGATTAGAAGCTTTCGAAATGTGGCTTTATCGCCATATCCTAAAGTTACCATGGACAGCGAAAGTCAGAAATGTAGATGTCCTTAAAAGAATCAACCAAGAACGCCAACTTTTCGAAACCATCAAGAAAAGGAAAACTGTGTATCAAGGTCGCACCATGCGAAATGAAGAATACCAGTTTCTCCAACTTATAATCGAGGGTAAAATTTAAGGCAAGAGAGGAATTGGACGCAAGAAAATGTCCTGGCTCCGAAATATAAGGCAATGGACAGGGATTAACGATAATCAATCTCTGATACATTTTGCAAGAAACACAGAGTTAATGAAAAATGCGATCGCTAACATCCATTACTGGATTTGCATCTGAAGAAGATTTATTTCCCACTGATGTAGAGTCCAAGTTTCACTTCCAATTTAACAATTGGGCGAATAATTGGCTGTATAGTCTGAATTTGTTTGTTTTTTTTTTAGCAGCTTAGATCTTAGTAATGATGATAGGGAGCATAATTCTCTATTCCACGCAACTATCCTTGCTAAGACCTCTTTTTATAATGTGACTGTCATGTGTGATTGATTACCGTTCCTAGATATTTAAACTCTTTTACTATTTAGAAGTTGTGGTCATTAATTGTGGTCATTAAAAAACTTTAAGATGTCTTTTATATAAATTTAGATATCTACAAAGTATATTAGATATTCATCATTTAAAAATTATTTATTTCTCCTTAGTAGAGTCACGTATAAGGTATGGAATTCTTAGTTGGGGTGGCATTGCAAATACGCACCTAAAGCAAATGAACATTATACAAAGAAAAATATTAAAAATTATTTACAATAAAAAACTAGGGCACAGTACTGACGATCTGTTTATTGAAGCTCAAGTGTTAGATATAAGGCAATTGTTTGTACTTGCAATGTTCACTAATCTATATAAAAATAAACAGTTACTTGTACCACTAGAACACACATACGATACCAGAAGTAGATCTCAGTCCTTTATTAGAACAAACTTAACAAAGAAAGTAGTTGGACAAAGAAACTTTGAATACCTTCAAATAAAAATATATAATTTGCTTCCTCAAACATACAAAACCTACTTAATTACTATAAATTCCTTTAAATTAATAAAGTGCATATTTCAGACGTATTTAAAAATAAATAATAGAAAAATGTTTAACCATCTTTTTGAATAAATAAATAATATAAATCTGTAAACCTGTAATTAAACACAAAAAAAAAAATAAAAAATAAACGCTCAAAAATTGATGAACTTCACTTCATACCATGTTCTTTTTGTTTATATTAATTTGTATTGTTCTTGCATGTAAAAATTTTACTTCTTAAAAATAATAATTATTATATCCAACACAATAAAATAATTGTTATGTTGTATATCTAACACAACTATACTAAAATGGCCCATGCACAACTTAATTGTTTTAATGGGTTCTATGGTTTGTTTGCGTTGAATACATAACAACATATCTAAAACACATAGATATTATATTGCATAATAATTATATATTTTTTTATATGTGTATATTTTTCAAGTGAATAAACGTTATTATTATATTATAATAGTTATGTTCTGCCTAACTCTTGATCTTAGATTTTTGGTTACTAGCATGTATTTCGTGTTCCCTTCATTAATTCGAAGGCAGACTACCTGTTTCTTCCTCGAGTTGTGAAAAAAACCTCTCTCACGTCTCTTGTAGAATGATCAACTGCACCTATATTATCAGCAAAGGCCAACAATAGTTTTGATCCTCGATTTGCAAATACTCCTGTCAGCTCAGATGATATTTTACTTATTAGATATTCTAAGGCCAAACTGAATAGCAACGGTGATAAGGGGTCTCCTTGGCCAAGTCCTGATGTTACGCTTAGTCTTTTATATTTGTTGCCACATTTTGAAAAAAAAAATAAAAGTAATTCAGAGACATTTATTGAGAGCCACAAATAATCCTTCAAAGAGCCACATGTGGCTCGCGAGCCACACTTTGGCCACCCCTGGCATAGTATGTACGATTCCCCTCTGGAAATACGTGCATTAATTTCGATCCTTACGGAATTCTTCTGATTTCTGTGCCCAGATATGTGAAGGCATCCACACGTTCAAGAGTATAGTTGTCTATTGTGATATAATTTTCATTGTCAGGTGTTCTTTTGACGGTCATGAAATTCGTTTTTACTTCGTTTATTAAAGCTCCCTTTTTCGTGCTTCAGGATCAATATTTTTGAACGCTTCAGTTAGTCGTGTTAAAGTGTAGCACTACATCGTCTGCATATGCAGTAATTTGTACTGTCTTGGTGTTTCATTGGTATTTCTGATAAGTGACTCAAGAACTAGGTTGAATATTATGGTTCAATATGCAGCAATAAGTTGTTAAATTCATCCACTGTCATTCGGTTATATTTAAAAATTTTTGTCTGATCGTCTAAAAATTTCGGAGTGTAAGGTTGCAAATTCTCCTTATTTTGTGCGTTTCTTTAGCATTTTAAGCACCCAACAACGTCTTTTTCTATTTCTGCAATATTTGTTTCCATTTTCTGTTTCTTTGTCTAATGTTAGAGCAATTTTTATTAACGTTCAATTTCAACATTGTTCACTACACAAAACAACCAACCCGCGGCAAGCCTTTCGCAGTGTGAATTTTCTCCGAAAACCTTGCCCGTGCCTTGCCGTTGCCGGTCCGATTCCTTGCACGTCTAATGAGAATCAGGCTTAACGCTTACAAAGTATTTGCGGTAGTTTCCATATGCACAGAAACTTAGTTCAAAAACTTTGTAAACGTTAAGATGTTTTATTTTTTTGCATAAAAACGGCGCCGCATATGAAAAAAAGGCAAGAAAGATTTTTTGTCTCAAATTGAGTTACCAAGCAATTCAAAAATTATTTTTAACTTGACATATCTCAGTGGCGTACTATTTTTATCTTATGTTTATAGAGCAAACCGGCATTATTTCTTCATGTAGAATTAGCCCTTAAAGTTTTTCATACTTGACTAAGACTAAGTTTTCACTCTAATGGCATATGAAAGAACATAATGCTATTCTACACCCCACCAGAATGAAAACAATGGGAACCTTCTCTGGTTACACCTCCGAGGCTTCTACAATATGCAAGCCATACGGATGCTGAGACTAAGGAAGATGAGGGAATTCTACAATTTACAATTCACGTCCCATCTGCTCAGCGCAGTAAAGTTCCAACGAGAATGGTTCCCTTCGTACTCCAATCAGAGTAAATGTAAATCAAAAATGAATAACCATTTTCAATTTCGTTGCAAAACGAAAATACAGCCGAACCATATTCTAGTCCAATCAGAGAGGGCAGCAAGCACCTCTACCGGTTTCGAAACTTATTAGTCTCTCATCAGGAGGCACATATGCTGCTCTCCCTGATCCAACCAAAACATACCCCAGCGTGCAGTCCCGCACCGCAACGAACGAAATGGCATAGATGCCCTAGCGGCAACTGCTACAACAAGACTAAGTTTTCACTCTAATGGCATATGAAAGAACATAATGCTATTCTACACCCCACCAGAATGAAAACAATGGGAACCTTCTCTGGTTACACCGCTGGTCCGGGACTGCACGCTGGGGTTTGTTTTGGTTGGATCAGGGAGAGCAGCATATGTGCCTCCTGATGAGAGACTAATAAGTTTCGAAACCGGTAGAGGTGCTTGCTGCCCTCTCTGATTGGACTAGAATATGGTTCGGCTGTATTTTCGTTTTGCAACGAAATTGAAAATGGTTATTCATTTTTGTTTTTCATACTTATTTACTAACACCCTGTATAATGCAACCTAAGGTTTCTATTCTTATACAGGACAAAATTTGTATAAAATAAGTTTAACGATCTTACCCAAAGTTCCTGTTTAGATCCGTCCCCGCACATTGTCCAGATCTCGCTCTGTTCTTTCTCCAAAGTCTGTCGACGTTGTGAGTGTACTCGTAACCATCGGGGTTAACCAATGGGGTTATATACCAGTCTATATTCTGCATGTACTTTGGCTCATTGTCAAAACTGGCTACTAGATAATTGATAATGTAGGTTGTGACTGCAGGTGAGATCCATTCTCTAGCGTGGACGCCTCCATCTATCCATACGGCTTTGTTGGATGAATTTCCGTTAGAGATTTTTATTAACTAAATTAACAAGTTTATATTAGATTGAGGCGTGTAGTCGTTTCATTTGTTACCATTATTGAACAATTTTATTCAAACTGCACACAGCTGCAAAATTACCGGAACACCTTAAAAATGGGACATATTAGATGTCTCGAATTTCCTAAACCTGTTGTTGGATTTGAGTGATGTTTTTAATATGTTATAGCCCTATTATTTAAGAAAATCGATGCAATGATATTATTGCTAGACAGGTAAGTGTCATTTTATACCGGGTGTAACAATCCTACTGTGTTTTTTCCTAAAAGTTCAAGACACCCTGTGGAATATTCTAACACATATACAATATTGAAATTAAAATTGTAGCCCTAGGCTTTATTAACATTTTCTTTTTGATTCATTTGATTATGTTGGATAATAAAAAAGTTAGGTACGTTAACAACTAGCCATGTTTTTCATCAATAAATCTTTATTTTCTGCTTAGTTTAATAGACAAGTCCAAAGTAGGATGAGGATAAGGTATGACTATGAGAATTTACCAAAGATGTCAAATTGTTAACAGTCAAAAAGTGTCTGGTTTCTAGTGAAAATTTGTAGATCTATTATTTAAAGTTTCAATCATAGTCTAAGAGCTGGGAGCGGATTTTGTGCGTGATAAGTAATATGGAAAAACTATATGGGGATATCTTGAACTAGTTGTGTACATTAATTTCCCCAATGGCCGGAAACCAGAGTGGGGGCCGAGGGTAGATATAAGGGGTCAAAGTCGCGGTTTTTATTTTTTTTGTGACGCTCTTGATAGAGATAGTGCACCAAAATTTGGGAATAAGTAGGTCATGACGTAACTAATTAAAATCTCCAGGGGCGGAACGCTGCGTGGCCGACAAAGGGGTGGGCGAAGGGGTGAATATAAAAATTATAATTGGGTTTTTTGTGACGTTCCTCATCGAGATAGTGCACCAAAATTTGGGAATAAGTAGACCATGACATAACTAAGTAAAATCCCCAGAGCTCGAAACCAAATTGGGGGACGAGGGTAGTTATAAGGGGTTAAAGTCGCGGTTTTTATTATTTTTTTTGTGACGCTCTTGATAGGGATAGTGCACCAACATTTGGGAATAACTAGTTCATGACGTAACTAAGTAAAATCTCTAAGGGCGAACGCTGCGTGTCCGACAAAGGGGTGGGGACAGGGGTGAATATATAAATTATAAGTGGTTTTTTGTGACGTTGGTGATCGAAATAGTGCCTCAAAATTTGGGAATAAGTAGATTATGGCATAACTAAGTAAAATCTAAAGGGGCGGAACGCTGTGTGGGGGACAAATGGGTGGGGGCAGAGGTGAATATAAAAATTATAATTGGGTTTTTTGTGACGTTCGTGATCGAAATAGTACACCAAAATTTGGCAATAAGTAGACCATGACATAACTAAGTAAAATCCCCAGAGCCGGAAACCAAATTGGGGGACGAGGGTAGTTATAAGGGGTTAAAGTCGCGGTTTTTATTATTTTTTTTGTGACGCTCTTGATAGGGATAGTGCACCAAAATTTGGGAATAACTAGTTCATGACGTAACTAAGTAAAATTTCTAAGGGCGAACGCTGCGTGTCCGACAAAGGGGTGGGGGCAGGGGTGAATATATAAATTATAAGTGGTTTTTTGTGACGGTGATCGAAATAGTGCCTCAAAATTTGGGAATAAGTAGATTATGGCATAACTAAATAAAATCTCCAGGGGCGGAACGCTGTGTGGGGGACAAATGGGTGGGGGCAGAGGTGAATATAAAAATTATAATTTGGTTTTTTGTGACGTTCGTGATCGAAATAGTACACCAAAATTTGGCAATAAGTAGATCATGACATAACTAACTAAAATCTCCAGGGGCGGAACGCTGCTTGGGTATAAAGGGTGGTGGGTAGGGTTGAATATACAAATCTAGGGGTTTTTTGTGACCCTCGTTAACGATATAGTGTACCAAAATTTGGGAATAAGTAGATCTGAAAAAACTAAATAAAATCTCCAGGGGCGGACAAGGGTGAATACGCAAAATTTTTGGGTTATGCTCGTCATCGAGAATATGTCTGTAACTTGCACAATTGATTCATTGTAGAATCAAAATCCAAAAGGGCGGACAGCTAGGTGGGGTCAGCTAGCTTTGTTAAAAACGGTGTCACAATATTTTCATAAAAAATGTAGAGAAAAAATTAAAATTTCTTTTATTTTTCAAAAAAACAATGTATAACATTGATTTATGCAAATAATTATAATTATTGTTCTCGAAATTTTTATTATTAATTGATAGAAACAATGATGACATTAGAAAAAAATTCATGGTTTTTCATTGGAAAATATAATTTTATTTATATCTACAAGTATTAAGAGGCTACATCAGTGTGTCATTAATATTAATTCGAGCGAAAGTTTTGCCGCACCGTTTTTCGAAAGTTTTGCGAACCTTTGGCAACAGTGCGTCGGAAGTAGGTGACACTATCAAAGACAAAATCACAATATTGTAGTAATATGCATTGTGATAACGGTGACTATTTCTCTATGTTGCCAAATGTTGTCAGTTAAGTTCGATTTCTTGTTATAGATAAACGATTTTAGTAGTTCCAATGTGACACAAAATCTAGGCATGGGATAAAAAGTTTATTCGAAACAAGTGTAATTTTTTGTTCTTCTTTATTTATTTAATTATTAAAGAATCTTCATTGAACAAAATAATTCATAATCATTTTCGTTACAAGCAATTTTTAGAACACACGAAGCATAAACGTTTTCGTCCATTTTTGAATACAAAGATACAACCGTTCACTCAAAAATCACATAGGCGTTACATGCAAGGCGTTATTTCGATATTAAATTCAACGCTCCAAGGAATTCGTGTCGGAACTAACCCAAGCGGATGATGACGCAGGAATTTCAAAATTTAATTTCGGTAGGAAATTTTAAATATAGCTTAAACTATTTAAATATAATGTTGTACAGTTGGAAATTTTTTTAAATTGGTAAATTTTTAGGAAAAATAACCCCCACCTAGATCGCCCTTCTGGATTTTGATCATAGATATTTAAATTAATCAATTGTGCAAATTGCGGACACATTCTCGACGACGATCATCACCCAAAAGTTTTGCATATTGACCCCTGCTCGCCACCTCTTTGTTCCCCCCCCCGCAGCATTACGTCCCTAGAGATTTTGCTGTTACGTCATGATTTACTTATTCCCAAATTTTGGTGCACTATCCCGATCACGAACGTCACAAAAATCTCTTATAATTTTTATTTACACCCCTGCCTTACCGCTTTGTTCCCCATACAGCGTTCCGCCCCTAGAGATTTTGTTTAGTTACGTCATGACCTATTTATTCCCAAATGTTGGTGCACTATCTCTATCACGAACGTCACAAAAAACCTCTTATAATTGATATATTCACCCCTGCCCCTACTCCTTTGTCCCCAAAAGCAGCGTTCCGCCCCTGGGTATTTTTCTTAGTTACGTCATGAACTAGTTATTCCCAGATTTTGGTGCACTATCTGGATTATGAGCGTCAGAAAAAAAATAGTAAAAACCGCGACTTTGATCCCTTATAACTACCCTCGTCCCCCACTCTGGTTTCCGGATCTGGGGATTTTACTTAGTAATGTGATGGTCTACTTATTCCCAAATTTTGGTGCACTATCCCAATCAGGAACGTCACAAAAAACCTCTTATAATTTTTATATTCACTCTTGTCTCCACGCCTTTGTCGGCCACGCAGCGTTCCGCCCCTGGAGATTTTAATTAGTTACGTCATGGCCTACGCACTCCCAAATTTTGGTGCACTATCTCGATTATGAGCGTCAGAAAAAAAAAACAATAAAAACCGAGACTTTGACCCCTTATAACTACCCTCGTCCCCCACTCTGGTTTCCGGCTTTGGGGATTTTACTTAGTTAGGTCATGGTCTACTTATTCCCAAATTTTGGTGCACTATCTCTATCAGGAACGTCACAAAAAACCCCTTTAAATTTTTATATTCACCCCTGTTCCCACCCCTTTGTCGGCCACGCAGCGTTCCACACCTGGAGATTTTAATTAGTTACGTCATGGCCTACTTATTCCCAAATTTTGGTGCACTATCTCGATCATGAGCGTCAGAAAAAAAAATAATAAAAACCGCGACTTTAACCCCTTATAACTACCCTCGTCCCCCAATCTGGTTTCCGGCTCTGGGGATTTTACTTAGTTATGTCATGGTCTACTTATTCCCAAATTTTGGTGGACTATCTCGATCAGGAACGTCACAAAAAACCCAATTATAATTTTTATATTCACCCCTTCCCCCACTCCTTTGTCGCCCACGCAGCGTTCCGCCCCTGGAGATTTTAATTAGTTACGTCATGACCTACTTATTCTCAAATTTTGGTGCACTATCTCTATCAAGAGCGTCACAAAAAAAAAATAATAAAAACCGCGACTTTGACCCCTTATATCTACCCTCGGTCCCCACTCTGGTTTCCGGCCGTTGGGGAAAGTAATGTACACAACTAGTTCAACATATCGCCATATAGTTTTTCCATATTACTTATCACGCACAAAATCCGCTTCTATCTCTCCGACTATTAAGCTCCTATTTTTTTTGTTGTTTGGTGGAAATGGAACGCGCTACAAGGAATTTAACCCGCGATGAGTGTGTTCAATCAGCGATCTTACATAGCGAAGGACTTAGCTACCATGCTATCGGCTCCTTAAATTAGTAACAATCTTTTGCTAAAGCACGATAATTCAAGAGCTCACGTTCACAAACTGTAAACGAATATTTACAACAGGTAAATCTTCTGACTTTGAATTGGCCATTGCATAGTCCAGATCTTAACCCGATCGAACATTTGTGTGACATAATTGGTAGAAGACTACGACAGCGTTTGCCACCTCCTAGAACCTTACAAGAGGTAGAAACAGTAGCTCTAAAACATATGCGAATTAATTAAAACACAAAGTGTTAAGAAAGCCTAAGGCTACAATTGAATTTTTTATGTATATGCTAGAATATTCCACAGAGTGTTCCGAACTTTAAAGAAAAAACACAGTATGATTGTTGAGTATAAAATGACACATACCTCCAGTAACAATATCATTACATAGATTTTCTTAAATAATAAGGCTATAACATACTAAAAAATCACTCAAATCGGACAAAAGGTTGAGACGTCTAACAAGTCCCATTTTTAAGGTGTTCAGTTAACTTTGCCGCTGTGTGTATATAACAACCTTAGTAGGTTTAAGTTTTTTAGAAATTAAAAACAACGTCTTTAAGTTCCCCATTCTCAAATGTTCAAATGCATGTGTAAACTGTTACTCAGTTATAGGGTTTATTAATGATCTGCCCCAATACAGTTTCTCAGCTTGAAACTTTTAAAAAGTCATTTTAGACGATAATAGATTAGGCGACAATACGAAGGCCCGTTGCTTATTATCTGGACCGTCATTGGGATGGGCATGGATATGAATAACAGAAAAAAAAAACAACAGTTTGACCAAAAAACATTACATAAGCTTAACTATTAAAATTACCATGCTATAAAATAAAATTAGAGCTAGTCTACGTCTGCATATTTAGTCTGCGTCTGCATATTTCTACTTTTAGCCCGAATAATGAAGACTAAATGTTAATGTAAACATTTTTTAATAGGTACCTCGAGAAAAACGTGCGTCTGTGTTTATAATACACAGTAACACGGCAGAAGTATTACATACCTTTTACAGTATATTAACAGTATATTAGATAGTATAGCCATATATTATGGTACACTACAATAAAACTTTGTAGTAAGGGAGGCAAGGATGCTAAACTTGCAGTTACTAAAGCGTTATCGGAACCTGTTGGGTTTTGAAGATTAGGTCCTAAAATAAAAAAAAAGTTAAGTTAAGTTTTTCACATTAGTGGGGATTTTCTATTTTTAAATTTAATTTTCGGTTTCCAAAAATCGTTTTTTCCGGTTATAGCACCATCTATCCCTGATTCTAAAAAATGTCTCGAATAAAAGTTACTTATTTTTACGTAAGGACTCCACATATATATATATATATATCGGGTGTTCTACAGCATTCGCCGTTTCCCGCATCCTATTCGCCATGCTTTTCGGTCACGAATATCTTCCTCGTTGAGTTGTCTACTGTTCATTGCTTTCTCTACATCTTGTATCCATGTTCTCTTCGGTCTGCCTCTTTTTCTTCTCTCGGGTGGTACATACTGGATCATTTTCTTGGGCCATCTTGTTGGTCCCATTCTCTGGACATGCCCGTACCATATTAATCTTTTTTGTTCTATTCTGTCTATAATATCCTTTTCTACTTCCATTCTTTCTTTTATTTCTTCGTTTGGGATATGCTGCAGTTTAGATATTCTGCAGCTTCTTCTAAGCGCGTCCATTTCTAAAGCTTGAAGTCTTTTATTTTGTCGGTCTTTTACTTCCCACACTTCCGAGTTGTACAGGACAATTCCTTCCACGATAGTTTGGTAGATTTTTTTCTTTGTCTGATTTTGCAGTCCTGTACTCCACCAAATGCCATTTAGCTGTTTTATAGCTTTTCTTCCTTGGCTTATTCGATATTCTATATCTTGATCGCATGTGGAGTTTTTGTCAAAAATTGAACCTAGATATTTAAATTCATCACATCCTTTTATGTATTCCCCTTCTAATTCTAAGTCTTCAGTATCACCTCCGACTACAAGGTATTCAGTTTTCTCCATGCTCATTTCCAAACCCCATTTTTGGTACTCCTCTTTCAATTTTCTAATCATGTAACTGGCGTCATCTTTATCAGCAGCAAGGACTCCACATCTGCAATAAAAAAATAGGGGCTCCTATTTAAGATTTTAAAGTAACTCCCCACCCCACCTCCATGGGGGTCGTGTTTGGTGTCATTCGATAGATTTTTGAAAAATATTTAACACGTGTTTTTCAGTTTTCGAACTGGTGTTCATTTCGCGAAATATTCGTTTTTTTTTGTGAAACTTTGTACTCGCCCATTTCCTTAAAATCTACGTAAATCGTCAGATTTTTGAAATATACACTGTTCTTCATGTACTTAACTTCTTCTTCTTCTTCTTCTTCTTTTTGTAAAGACATGACTCTGTCTGTTTTTCAATGTGCCTCTAGTAAGTTGTCGTTCCATCGTTTTAGTGGTCATCCCACTGATCGTCTTCCTATTGGAGAACCGTCTCTCGCTGTCCTGACTACCATATTTGTTGTCATTCGGCTTATGTGGTCATTCCATTCTATTCTTCTGTTTCTTACCCAGTTATTAATGTTATCCATTTTGCATCTCCGTCGTATATCTGTACTTCTAGCTCTGTCCCATAGAGTCTTACCATCGATTTTTCGAAGGGTTTTCATCTCCGCTGTTTCGAGCCATCTTTTTGTCCTCTCTGTGTCGGGTCGTGTTTCTGCCGCGTATGTCATTATTGGTCGGATGACTGTTTTGTAAATTCTGCCTTTCATTTCTTTTCCGATATTTTTATTTTTCCATATTGTGTCATTCAGGCAACCTGCAGCTCTGTTTGCTCTGTTCACTTGATCTTCCACTTCTGTTTCGAGCCTTCCGTAGCTAGATAGTGAGATGCCTAGGTATTTAAACTCCATCACTTGTTCTATTATCTGATCTTCCAGCTCCAATTTACATCTTATTGGATCTGCTGTTATAACCATGCATTTTGTCTTTTTTGAGGAAATTAACATGTTAAATTTTCTGGCGCTTATATTGAATTGGTGCAGCATACGTTGTAAATCATCTTCACTTTGAGAGATTAGTATTGCATCGTCCGCATAGCAGATTATTTTAAGTTGTTTTTCTCCCATTTGGTATCTTTTTCTAGTTCTTACTTTTTTTATTATTTCGTCCATGATCAGGTTGAACAATAAAGGACTCAAGGAACTTAACTTACCTTGTCTTAACCTGACGATTTAGATTTTTTCCAAGGATATATTTTTTTACGAACTGTTACAAGCGCGCGCCCCTGTATTAAGATTCCATATATGGTAGGGGTACATTTACAGAATACAAGGTTTCTCCCCATGCAATTTTCTGATGCGCTCGAGTAACTGCAAAAATCCCCGCTTTGGCTCCCCTACCATTGAGGGCAGTTATTACTAGAAAAATGTAAACTCTACAAGCTAAGTCTATCTTAAATTACCTTAATAGGTCGTCCCTGAACTGACTGTCCAATAGTTCTCACTGTACAAAGATCTGGATATGTTTCACCTAAGTAGTCCAGAAATCTGTGAATATCAGGTACTTTATGATAAGCTCTCCATGTTAGACGGTGACCTAAAATTTTGATAGTATTTTAATGATTTATTTACATATAAAATGCGTCAGAGAAAACGGGCGGCCTACAAAATTGGTCATTTTTGACGTCTCGAATTTCCTAAACCTGTTATCCGATTTAAGTGATTTTTTTAATATGTTATAGCCTTATTCTTTGACAATATCGCTGTAATATTGTTTTTTTCTTTTAGATATTGTTGTTTTCGTTTAGATTTTACTATTTAATGTCTTTCCAGCAAGGCCTCGTCATGACTACTCCACCAGAAATTCAAATTTTGATGTCTATTTACCGATCCCGTCCTCTGAGTTAGTAAAGAAATCTATATTATATTCCGCAAAAAAACTATACAACCATCTTCCTTTACAACTCAAATCTGCAACATCTTTCCCCAAGTTCCGTAAAATGACAAAAGCTCATCTATCTAAAAGACCATATTATTCAGTAGAAGAGTTTCTTAATGACTAACTAAGAAATTACAGTAATGTACAAGTAACCAAACTTATCTATATGTGGGTGTCACATGCAGCAGCTTAAACTTATTAGTTCCTATGTCTATAAATAGTTTACTTTGTTGTATGTTCACTTTGCAATTTCTATAAATTGTTGCAATATATCGATTTTGTTTTTTTTTCTTTTACTTTATTAACTTATATTTTGTATTTATGTATATTTTTTTTATATTGACGATTTATCAAATTTCAGAAAATTGTATTTGTTATTGTTATTGTTAGATATTATTTATTTATTTTTTTCTGACTTTAATTAAGCTTTGTCCATAAAATTTGTATAATTTTCAGTGACAATAAAGCATATTTCTATTCTATTCTATTCTATTCTATTTAAGTTATAGGGTCTTATGTGCCTAAAAGGATTAGCAAATTTTACCTATACCGGCTCCTAGTCTATAACTCTTTGTTAACCAAAATCTCTTGGTTCCGTTAACAAAAATCCATTGTGTCACATCGATGGCATAGAAGCAATACCTCGTAAGTACCAAAAATTCAAAAATCACGCATTTGGCGCCGCAGTACTGATTTAAACCTTTTCTACCAATCACCAAAAGTATAAAGGCGTAAAGCAATGAATATCGTAATTTTCATCATGTGTCAATACCTCACCTAAATATTTTGACGTGCAATACCTCGTATGTGTTTATTTTGCTAGGGTAGTTAATGTCGATTATAACGTAAAATATTGTTTTGCAAGTTTATATTATAAAGTTTACCAGTCTGGCGATTGGTAGAAAAGGTGTATGTCAGTATTGCGGCGCCAAAAGCGTGATTTTTGGTACTTACGAGGTATTGCTTCTAGGCCATCGACATGAAGCGCTGTGAATCGGACGGCTTTAATATGCGCAGTAATTCTTGCCTAGACGTATACTCAGAAAACTCTCAGAAAACTAAACTAATAGTACCTAATCAGTAAAGAACCAATCAGATGTAAAATAGAAATTGTTGGTATCAGTGTTGAACAAGTAATGGAAATAAAATAAAGAAAAGAGAAAAGTCCCAGACACAAAATGCATTATTAAAATAATAAGAAATAATTATTTAAATCTGAAACTTTTCTTATTGGAACATTGGAACCCCTTTCTGGTAACATCCTTAATCTCTGACTTTTACAATTTATAAGATGAGAGACGACGAATAAAGAAAGCGAAAAGGACTCTACAATATGCAGTCAGATTCCGCTTTCATTCGTCTAGGAAAATGTCCGAAAGGAAGTTCCTAATACTCAAAATCTGAGTAAACATAAAAGTGAAAGATAGTTTATGTTTCCTTTCGATTCAGAGGCGATACACAATCTCCAGACAGCTGTTTCTGTGTTACGACGTCCTCAGTAGAACTGAGTGCACACCACACCTCTGAATCAAAACGAAACCAAACTATTTTATTTAAGTGGAATTTCAAAAATAGTTTAAAATCCACTTTTAGGACGCTGTAGTGACATCTCTTAAAGAAAAGAGAAAAGTCCCAGATACAAAATTTATTATTAAAATAATAAATAATTATGTGAAGACATTAAAAGACAATTTAACGTATTAGGGGATTGCACTTAGAACGAAAACATGCATTGTTTCGAAAAAATTCAAACAAGCTTATATTTTTCTAAAACGTTTTGTGTTAGTTTATATACACGTTAAAGTAAAAATTTCTACTCGATGATTTGACCGCTAATTGTTTATTAATTGTTTAAACAATAACACTTGTTTTGTATAAATAATTTTAAAAATATCGATAAATTCATTATTTTACTTTGATCAAATATGTTTCTGTTTTGTTTTTGATTATGCTTAATCCGAATATGGCATTGCAATTTGAAAATTCTTATACAGAAGCTCTTTACAGTGTGTCTGCGTAGCTAGGAACCACATGGAAAACTTTTTTATTATCAATTTACGAAAAAAGTTATTCTTAATAAAATGCTCTGTATAGTCAAAAATCTAAAACTCAACCATCAGATATCAAATTTGATCAATTTTATACGAGTTATGTCAAAAATATGAATTTCGTTAAAGAGTAAAGTACCTTTATATTCCAGAATATCAAAAAATGCTATTATGAAAAGTTTTTTGAAATTAGAAACTATGTCTAAATATACAATTACATAAGTATTTTGTATTTTGACAACGAAACCCGATTTGGGCTTCGAAACGTTAATAAATTCATTTTTTAGTAAAATTGTGGCTTATTTCCCATAGAAAATAGTTAATTACAATTACATCATTCTAATCGAAAAAAAAAAAAAAAAAAAATCAATTTTTTTTCAAATTACGGGTACTCATCATCATTTTATTACAATTATGGTAACTATTTTATTATCACTTTAACGAAAAAAAGTTATTCTTCATAAAATGCTCTCCCTGGTCTAAAATCTAAGATACAATCATCAGATATCAAACTTTTTTAATTTTATACGAGGTATTTAAAAAATATGAACTTTTCTTAAGAGTTAAGTGCCTTTATTATTCACAATATTTTAATTAGAAGGATGTAATTGAACACTAAAACAAATTTTTAATTCCAAACAACTTTTCTTAATAACAATTTTCGATATTGTGAAATGTAAAGGTACTTTACTCTTGAGTGAAATTCATATTTTTTGACATACCTCGTATAACATTAATTAAATTTGATATTTGATGATTGCATCTTAAATTATATACGATGCAGAGTATTTTATAAAGAATAACTTTTTTTCGTAAAACTGATAAAAAAAAGTTATCAATAGGTTCCAAGTTACGCAGACGTACTGTATAAGAGCTAAAAAAAAATTTTTTGCTGAACATTGGTTATTGTTGAAGCTTATTATTAAATGTATTTTAGGTAAGTTTTGCAGAAAAAAGTTTTGATCACTTTATATAAACATTTTTTTAGCTGGTAATGTTCGGTTTTTGTATTACATTTTTGTTATCTTTCTTAATTTTCTTAAAAAGAAATAGTTTATTTCATTTCTAAAGTAAAATAATTTAGTGAATTTTAAAGATTACATCCTAAGCTTTAAAAAAGAACTTATAAAACTGTAATAATAGATCTGTTCAAACTTGAGTAATACCGTCTTAAAGTGGTGGTAATTCTATAAAACTACGAAGATTTCAAACATTACTATTTTTGAGACGTCATATCATTTGAATTAAATTTTTGAGATTTTTTTTAATGAAACATCATTTAGAAAGATGCTTGAAATGTAAGTTGTACAAAATTGAGAGTTTTATAAGAAAAATTGTAATAGTTACACATTTTTAAATCATTTTTAAACAAAATTCATGTAAGGCTCACTTTCCGCCCACACCGTACTTATGCCCATACATTTTATTTCTTTCTATTATAACCAAAAAATAGCTTATTTATTCTTCTTTCATGTTCAATTTGTAAAATTTTATTTGATCAATTTGTTAAAGAATTACATTAAAATTACTCAACCGTGCACTTCGCCGTACGTTAGTTTACAGTGCGCCAATGTTTACGAGAAGGGCGACTTTAGCGTTATAAATAGAAAATTATAGAAGATACAGATTTAATTTTAGAAAATTCTTTATATAAGGTTTTTTTTGTAAAATTTTCTGAATTTTTCAATGGTCAAATCAGTTTTTTTCTAAAATATATATTTTCGGAGTTATTTAAAAAAAACATCTAATTTCACAGTTCATTTGTTTAATAAAAAATGAAGCACCCACTTCTCGAGTAGAACTTTTTGATATGTTGTTTATTAAACATTTCTTAACGAAATTACAAAAAGTTCTATCTTGTTTGATTTTTTCCGAAGTGAAAATCTATATGCACTCCCCTATATAGTGTATAAACGAATGGACAGTAAATAGAAAAAAGAATGGAATAACCACGTAAGCAGAATGGGGGAGATACGTGTGGTCAAAATAGCAAGAGATAAATCACCAATCGTTAGAAGAAATATCGGCCGACGCTGCAAAAGATGGAGTGACACAGAGGCGTGCGGTCCATGGAAGCGGGGGAAGCGCCGCTTCCCTATTTATTCGTCGATATAAGAAAATATATTATTAATTAATATTTAATAATAAAATTTTTTCCCTAATCCAAATAATCTACATATTACCTAGCCAATAGGCATTGAAAAATATTAAAAATTAATCGCGTACGAACGAACTCAATATGCACACAATTCAACTATTTGGTCCACTCCTGGCAGAAGCGCATCTCAAAATCGCCGCTTGTCATGCAGTTGTCCGTTTTAAAATTGGTCAGGGTTCAATGACCGCAGCCACTAGTCGCGCGAATTTTGGTATGCCATGGAAGCGCTCGTCGTATCGCCTTCCCGAAAGTGAGATGCTCCGACTGTTACTGCTGCTAAGGGCTGCTTAGGTATTATTTCAATCAACGGTATTACATACATTCGCTTAAAGAATATTTGGATTTAAATTTTTTTCAGAGATATTTCCTTTTACTGATCTTTTATTTGACATTTTACAGAAATCAAATGGTATTGCATTTTGTATAAGACAAATTGATGACTTTATTAATACGATAATTAAAAAAACGAGAGCAGTTTAAAAATATTTGGGATAAAACTGAACATATGGGGTTTGAACATGAAAGAAAAATAATGAAGATTGATAATTTCGGAGACAGAGAAAACAGAGGAAACAAAGAGACCTTTTGATAATATTCTACACCAAATGAATTCTAGCTTTCAAAATTTTAACGATTTAAAATTTGTAGAATTATATATAATCTTAATATTTCTAATTATAATTCATCAAAATTTCCCACAGAGGAATTTATGTCATTACGATTAAATAATCTTTGCATGATAAAGCTTTGCATTCTCAGTTAAGTATCATTTATGAAAGAACTGACATGAATGATAAAGAAATACCCAGAAATCTGGGATTTCTTTATAACTACTGGTTTAAACAAGTCGCTGTGTGAAGTGGTCAAGTTGTGTGAATTAGTACTACTAACTATCCCAGCCACAAGTGCATCAGTTGAACGAAGTTTTGCAGTATTAAGATGCATTAAAAGTTTCAAATTAAGAGTTTAAAAGAAATTCAACAAGCGAAGACAGACTTTGAAAGTTAGCCCTATTATCCATTAAAAAAGACTGCATTCAACAATAATCAGAAGTTGATAGGAGAATAGACCTCGAGTACTAATAAGTGTCATTTTAGTGAAAGTTGTGTGTTGTGGAAAATGCCTCGGAGTATATTTTTTTTTAAATATGATTCTTCTTTAGAAAACCAAGCCCGGCGCGAGGACTCAAGTCCCGAGCTAGCAATACAGATCAATGATAGGTCACTAGTCACTAGAAATAGCGGGAATAGAGTGCCTCACGCATTCACGCGTCACGGATTTAGTGTGTGAGTCCTTGTACGCAGGACGTCTCACATAATTAAGTACTTTGCTGATAGAGAGCCCCTGCGCATCAGAGTGTTATCAGGTGGAAAGTTGCTCGACCCTCGACCCTTAAGAAAATATTTTTATATCCTTATTGAATCGCTTCCTATTTCGAAAAAGTCACCGCACGCCACTGAGTGACAACCTTCCATAGAGGTATCAATCCGCTAATGCTAATGGATAAGCAGAATTGCTTATAAAGAGGAAGAAGAAGTATATAGATTCATACATTCAAACATACCTAATATTATAACCAACCTTACCTTGTCTGTCTTCATTTTCTTCTAAGTGGGGTGGGTTTTCTTCGTCAATAGCTTTTTGTACATCTTGCATAACTACATCATAGTTTATATGTTTGCGTTTTAACGTGTCTTTGACTGTATCTACAGAGTTCGGCTTTACTAGAAAGTCGAGACTAGTTCTATTTCCTCCCCACATCGAAATATCTAAAAAATAGAATAAATGAATGAATACAATAAAAAAAATTCACTAAGCTGTTTTGAAACAAGTGCTGCAATAATTAATTTTAATTTGGTTATGATTTTTGGAATGTTCAGCGTCAGCTTCATTGTGTCGTTCTCCATTATATGGGGAATAGACATGCAGATGACCAATAATGATTCTTGGTCAACATGCATTTACTAAAACAATTGGACATTGTTAGCTTCTGATCATTTGATTTAATTATGTAAAGTAATGTTCTTATCAGTTAGGCCACTCTGGTTCTCATGGCCTCAATTACAATTGTCATTTTATCCGTTAAGATTGTGCAAGTACTGTCACGATAGATTACTTTTGTTTCAAATTATCTTTATTCGCATCGTGGATTGGTTATCCATTTAGAGTATTGTAATTGTCAACCAATTATACATCTATAAGTGTAAGTGGCTTTAATATGGAAATACCCTCCAACGAATACATAATTTTTGAAGTTATACAGGGTGAGGCAGATAAAGGGCCTATTAGAAATATCTCGAGAACTAAAGGTAAGAAAATCATGAAAATTAAAATATAGGGGTTTTGAGGTGTGAACTATTTAATGAAAATATTTTGGTCTCTTTGCTACTTCCGGTTATACCGGAAGTTGATTGTAACTTCGTTTTTTTTAATGGGACACCCTGTATATTTTTACATTTTTAGATTCTCCTCGATTTCTTCTTTCTTAAAATATAAGGTTTTGTAATATTATACAAGGTAGGTTAAAAGATAATTACATTTTCTTATTAATTTCGTAGCAAAATTCGCACCCTGCAAGATTGTAGTAGTTTAACATAATAAACTTTATTTATGTTTAAATGATTTTTAATATAGTCTATTGTTGGGATTTATTGGTATAGTTAAATTTTTCATTTTAGTATACAGGGTTGGTCGAAACTCGGAATGAGTATTTTCTGAGTTTTCTTAATTGGAACACACTGTATTTTAGTATTGTAATGAAATGTTATTTTATGGTACTTTTTAATTTCTTAAGCATTCCCTATACCTAACTGCTTCAATTTGTGAGTTATTGTTGATTCAAGATAAACATTAATTGCAACACAAAATATGTGAAATTGTATTAGGTTGGCCGTGAAAATATTCAATAACAAATAATTTTTTGGAAATAAATACATATTAATCTAGACTGATACTTAAAATTGACAATAATGGTTGAGATATCAAAATACCAACGAAGTTAAGACTGGTAGTACGATTAACAATTAAGCACAAATTAAAGCAGTTAGGTATAGGGAATGCTTAAGAAGTAAAAAAGTACCGTGAACTATCATTTCATCACAATACTAAAATATAGGGTGTTCCATTTAAGAAAACTCAGAAAATACTCATTCCGAGTTTCGACCCACCCTGTATACTAAAATTAAAAATTTAGCTATACTTATAATTGTTAACAATATTAGACTATATTAAAAATCATTTGAACAAAAATAGAGTTTTTTATGTCAAACTACTACAATCCTACAGGGTGTGAATATTAGTACGAAATTAATAAAAAAACGTAATTATTTTTTAACCTACCCTGTATAATGTAACAAAACCTTATATTTTAAGAAAGAAGAAATCGAGGAGAATCCAAAAATGTAAAAATATACAGGGTGTCCTATTACAAAAAAAATGAAGTTATAAGCAACTTCCGGTATAACCGGAAGTAGCAAATAGATGAAAATATTTTCATTAAATAGATCACTTTTCAAAACCCCCTTATTCCAATTTTCATAATTCAGTTGCCTTTAGTTCTCGAGATATTTCTAATAGGCCCTTTATCTGCCTCACCCTATAATATATAGTAATCATGGACGTACTTTTTTTTCTGTCATTTCATAATCACGTTTGAGATCAACTGTAAGCGCCATTTTTAAGTCACAGTACTTAAAATCGCAGCTATGTACAAATGATACGAACTGGTCGGTATGACGTTTACAAACATAACTATCATTGTATTAAAACTTACTTATTAAAACAGTTAAGTGTTTACCATAGGCGCCCATACACACGGGCAGGGGGGGCCGTGGCCCCCCCTAGCTTTTCGGGAAAGAAAAAAAATTAAATTTATATTACATAAACGCATTTTTGTCAAAACATTATTGGATAATTTTGAGAGATAAATTGGAAACAACATATTTATTAATAAAAAAAATTCACATATTGGGTAGTTATTAATAGTTTAACAGAAAATCTTTGTGTCTGCGACAGTGGTCTGTATGGAATGTGCATAATACACATTTCCCACAATCACGGTATGCTACTAACAAAAACATTGACAGAGATTAGAGGCGTGGGAAACATATACACTGTAATCGACACCCAAAATTACAAATTAAATGAATCATTTATACTGCAAAAAAACCATATCAGCAAGAATTCCGATCTCTGATCGATAATCACTAATGAGCCATTTGTCTTTAACAACTGGTATAAAGTTAAAAATTATATTTTATATTTTGAAAAAATTCATACTGAAAAATAATTTTTAAAATTTATTGAACATAGTCAAATTTTAGTTTGCAAAAGTATTTTTTTAGTAAGTAGATTATTTTTAAAGTGTGCATTATGATGAACAGAACAATTTTATTTAAATGAAAAACAGGTGATCTTTCATGATGAATGAGTGTTATATACAGGGTGTCCCAAAAGTAGCGTAAAGGCCGAATAATTCGCGAAATGAACATCGGATCGAAAAACTGAAAAATACGTGTTCAATAATTTTCAATAATCTATGCGATGACACTAAACAAGTCCACCACTTCAACCCCTGGGTGTGGAGCGGGGGTAACTTTAAAATCTTAAATGGAACCTCTAATTTTTGTTGCAGATTTGGATTTTCCTTGTAAAAATAAGCAAATTTTATTCGAGCCATTTTGCGAATTGTGGATACCTAGATAGCGCTATAATCGGAAAAAACGGTATATCTTGATACCACAGCAAAATTATAGAAACGGTCTAATATCTCGAGAAATATATGTACTTCCAAATAAAACTAAAAAACACGTGTTTAATATTTTTCAAAAATCTATAGAATGACACCAAACAGGATTTTTCATTCCACACTCTGGAGGTGGGGTGAGAGTTAACTTTAAAATCTTAAATAGGAACCCCCGTTTTTTCTTGCAGATTGAGTTTCCTCCTCAAAAAATAAGTAACATTTATTCGAACTTTTTTAGAATTGTTGACGGATGGCGCTATATTCGGAAAATGCGATTTATTTGCGCCATCTATCAACAATTCTAAAAATGTTTGGAATATGTGTGCCTTATTTTTCATAAGGATTCTATATCTGCAAAAATAAAGGGGGCTCCTTTTTAAGATTTTAAAGTAAAAACTTGGTTCGACACATACTCTTGGTTAGTCTGCTCGCCAAAGTTGAAGGGAAGGCTTTGCAAGCATTGTATTCTTTTCAAACGGGTTTTAAAGAGAGGCTCAACTTTTGTGGTACCCATGACATTTCCATTTAAAAACTTGGTCTAGTGTTTAAATGTATGAATAATTCCTCACAACAGGGTTCAAACTAGGGTTTTTAGGTGGTTTAAACTACAGTAGACTCCCTCTATAACGAGAACTGAAATGGTGAATTAATTATCTCGTTATAAGTAAGCGGATCTCGTTATATCAAACAATAATAATATTGAAATCTTTTGATGCCTCTTACGTAGTTTATTATGTGTCGATGGTCAACCTGAACAGTGAACAATGAGACTTCGCCGCCATAAATTGTAAATTTCCTATAGTATTCAATATCGGTCGATAAACAGGCAGATGTTTATTACAGGTGGCCGAGTTTATTATAGCACTGGCCTCGATAATAAGACAGATGTTGGGCATTTCTATGTACAGGTAGTTGGGGCATTTATTTATTTATGACCATTACAACGCTAAAAACAGGTAAAGACAAGTATTCTTCGATTTAAATTTTCCTCTTTATAACCAAATATGCCTCGTTATAGAGCGTTATAGTTCAATAAGAATTTCATGGGACACCTAATGTACCTCGTTATAAGCGAAACCTCGTTATATCCGTGTTCGTTATAGAGAGAGTCTACTGTATATATTGTCATCCGAAATATACAAAATGTAATGAGCAACATCTTCACGTTTGGCCCCCCCCCTAAAAATTTTTATATGGGCGCCCTTGGTGTTTACCTACAATTGTTTCTAAATGTAAACTTACCAAAGATGCAAGCAAGCAAGCAATTTGATTCAACCCGACCCATGGGAGATGTTCACCCTTTCGAAAAAAAAGGACATTCGGGTGTAACAATTCATTGGGGCGAGGTGTTTTGGCCCGAGTATAAATACAGGGATCACCCCACCTCGCTCCAATGCCCCAGGCCATCCCTTTCCCCCCTATAGCACGCTTATGCGCGATAGGGGCACAACTATCAGCCAAATGCTCTTCACAATGGAACCCTGGGTAATAGGATTCCAATGTGGTACCCTAATCGAATGCAAAACTAGGCCAGCGTTAAGCGCTCTAAGCCTTTTATCCTCTTATTTACTTATCCGCGGGAACTAAAATTGCTTGCTTGGGCTCCAAGCCATTGTACCGAGTCCTAATGGGCTCCGTCCAATGGCTTGACGCTCTAATTTTATGTTGGTTTTTTTATTTTGTGTGATTTTTTTGGTGGCTTACGCCTTTTTTTTTAATTGTATTGTGGTTTTACCTGATCATCTGTCTGGTATCTCGGATGGTTTCCTGGACTACCGTGGTCACTATGTTGGTGACTAGTTTGACCAGGTATTCTTCGTCTGGGAGGATCGCTGTGGTGGCTTGTTGGTTTTCGCCCTGCGTGACTTTGGCATAGGAGACTCCGTTTGCTTGTTGTCGTCTGTAGATCTGTTGTTGTGGCCTCTGTTGTGGTGGTCTATACCAGGTTGGACTTCTCGGGCATCCTCTGTAGCTTGCGGGGTGACTTCCTTTGCAGTTTGCGCAGGTTGCCTTTGTTTCCCTGGGTCTTTTACAGGTCTTCGTGTCGTGGTCTTCTCCGCATTTCACGCATTTGGGGTGTTTGTGACACGCGTTCTGCGCATGGTGGAAGCCTTGGCAGTTGAAGCACTGCGTTGGCTCTGTCGCTTTTCTTAGGTCTACTACCTCTATCTTCATGTGACACAGATTGGTGATCAGCTTAGCCTTTTCTACGTCCTCACGATTCAGAGTCAGTACGAACATCGGTAACTGCCTTTTGGGACCGACTCTTGTGGTCATATTCTTGGCTGCTTGGCAGACTATTTGGTGTCTTGCTTCCATCTCTTCTTGGATTTCCTCCTCGGTGGTATTTGAGGGCAATCCTTTTAAAACCACTTTGGGTTTTTTATCCTCGTCTACTGGGAAGGCTACCCATTGTAGCATTTTGTCCTTGTGTGCCTTTGCGTATTCTTCTATTACCCTCACCATTTTCTTGTAATCTTCTAGGTTTTTCGCCTGGATGAGTGTTTCTTTACCGCTCCTGGAGATTTTGTTAGTCGTATAGACTTTTAGTCTTTGGGCTATGGTGAGGATAGCACCTGTCTCATTCACGCTCTGTAATTTAATTACAGGCGGCTGTCTGTGAAGTGTTGCCTGTTGTTCGGGCAGCACGGTGGTATCTTCGTTTGTTACCATGTCCTCTGTCTCTGAATCGTCAGATCGCCCCAAGGCAGGCGTCTCACCATCTGTGCTTGGTCTTCGTGACAGTGGTGGGAAGTTTTCTTTTGCCCTCGGTTTTTTAATCGGCGGTGGCTTATCGGTCGCTGGGTTATTTTCTACCTTCGGTATGGGCTTTGCCTGTTTTTGGCGTTCTAGCATCAGGTTTTTCTGGGCTTCTCGTAGCTCTTCGGTCAGTTCGTTCATCTGGCTCTTCATCTTCATCGTCGATTCTTGTAGTTCCGCTCTTTTGGTCTTTTGTCGGGTTATTTCTTCGTCCTTTTCCTTCAATTGCTTCGCAAGCTGGTCTTTCGTCCTTCTCATCGATTCCTGTAGTTCCGCTCTTTCGGTCTTTTGTCGGGCTATTTCTTCGTCCTTTTCCTTCAGTTGCTTCGTGTGCAGGTCTTTCATCCTTCTCAGGTCTTCTGTTAATCGCTCTGTTAGTCGCTCTGCTCCTTCTTTTTCCATTCTAGTCATTTCTAGTTTCATCTCGATTGTCTGTAGGCGAAGTTTGTCTAACTCCTTAAGTCCTCTTTCCACAAGTTCCTCTCTTGAGTCTTCCTCGGATTTCATCTCGGTATCTTCTTCGGTTTCCTCTTCGCTTTCATCGGTTTGTTGTTCCTGAAAAAGTCTAAGATCCACTTTGCGTGGATCTTCATGTGTTGGCGGAGTGGCCATAGGGGGGGGGGGGGGTGATCGAGACTTAGCTCGATCAATCGTCTGGGGGGGAGAATCCCTAATCTTGGCGAACCTTTTTTTCCGCCGACTGGCCCGACGCCAGCTCGGCTTCAGGGTTGGTTTCCCTACCCCTATCGCGGTTGTTCACGTACCCAGACAGAACTGGGTACGGGATCCTCTTGATGTTCTCGTTTTTACTGACCTAGGGGCCGGGGCTGCCCGATGTAGATTCCATAGAACTACACCTTGCAGTGTCTACCCTTACGGAGGCACAGTAAAAATCCCGTAGCGGGCTCCCGTCGAGCCCGCTTTGCTTCTTCTGCTAACCGATCTCTAGCTGTGGCGTCTCAGAGAATCCAATAAAATCAAATTCCCTAAGTTTCACCACATCCAGTCGATCGGCATTTGCCTCTCCTTCTTGCCTAAGGCTTAGAAGTGCACGATTTCGCTATCACGCTTACATTCGTGATGGAATGAAAATTCCTGCTAATCGTACAACCTCTTTCACCGTTGGCTCCTCGTCGTCTTCTCGCCTCGGAGAGTGAAAACGCTCAACTGTTACCTCGCTTACATTCGAGGTAGGACTAAAAAGTCCCCAGCCGAACAATCCCCACTACTCGTTGGCTTCTCTTCGCTGCTTCTCTGCTCCGCTCCGCTCGCACGCGTGTTACCCGTCCAGTGGTCGGCACTAGACTCTACTATACTTACTACTACTTACTGTACTACTTCTTACCAAAGATGGGTTTCAATTGAACAAACCTCGTAACAATTGATTTTGTGTTGATTTTTTTGTGTAATTACATCAGAACAATAAATTTGAAAGTCACAAAATGTTTACTTACGATGAGCATCTCTGAGATTGGCTACCACGCGAATTTGGTCGTTATCAAATATGTCTATACTAGCTTTCCACAATTGATTTCCACTGTATGATATTCTGCCTTGTGGAGAAAGTTCCGGATTGATGTCGCTGTTGTCTTGCTCTATACCATCATCGATATTTTTTACATCATATTTGGGTTCTTCAACCAATACTGGCTCAAGATTGAGTGGAAATCCATTTTCTTCTCGAATTTCAAATGATGGAACTAAAAAATATAAGTTTAAATTATCAGTGGTGAACGGGTTATAATAATTTAATAAAGCATCAGCATATTTACATTTTTTAATAAGAGTGTAGGCGCAACATTTTGGGCCAATGCTTTTTAAATGCATTCATTTTTTTGAGTTCTGAGAAAACTAATAAGTATCTTTGAAAAATTTAAACGCAGAATTAAAGATTACATTATTACCGTGGGCCGAAAGTCCCAATCCTCTGTCTAATAATCTAATCTAATCTAATTATTAGATAGAGGTATCGTGACACAAGATCTAATCATGTTATGGTTGACGCAGATCTAATCATAAATGAGCAAAACTTCGAAGCGGTCAAAGAGTTCATATATCTAGGGACATCGGTTAACCCCAATAATAACACATCTGAGGAAATAAAAAGGCGAATAATAATTGCAAACAGGTGTTATCATGGTATATCGAAGTACTTATCTAACAAACGTCTGTCTAAAAAAACTCGTATAAGGCTGTATAGAACATTGATAGTCCCCGTTCTCACATATGGATCAGAGGCATGGACGCTAACTAAAACAGATGAATCCGCTCTATCGATTTTTGAAAGAAAAGTGGTACGCAAGATATTCGGAGCAGTCTGTGAGAACGGAATATGGAGGCGTAATATGAATGGACGGGGTAACACAAAATGCCGAGAAGATCGGAGTTGGCAACTGGAAAATGCAAGCAAGGGACAGAACAAAATGGCGTAGAAAGCTTGATAAGGTCGAGGCCCTCTAAGGGCTGTAGCACCAAGATGATGATGATGATAATCGTGGCACAAATTATAAAAAAGTTGCGATTATATACAGAAAAGGTCATCGAAAATTGTTCTTTTGTACGACTAGTTTTATTCCCAATGGCATATATTTTAATGATACAGATATCTGTCACTGATCCTAGTGTGTCCAACTCCAGTTCAGTCGAATTCGGGACAAGGCTGAAAAAATACCTGAAATCTGGGACTTTTTAAAGAAAATCGGGCCATTTTTTAAACATAGAACTTTAATATCGTCATTTTATTGATTTTAACATTTTTATGTTGACATGTGTAGATTAATATGGGATTAAAGGTGTAGGCGCAAAATCGTGGTCCAATGTTATTTAAATGCATTCATTTTTTTATCCTAAGAAAACTAATAAATATTTTTGAAAAACTTAAACGCAGAATGAAAGATTATATTATTACCGATGGTCGAATGTCCTTTAGAATAAACAGAAAGTTTCTTTTGAATGAAATATTTGAAATTAAAAATCTCACCATTTTTTCTCTTTTTTTAACCCCTGTAACGTTGTAACTTATTAAAATAAACATTATAGGGGAGTGCATATAGATTTTCACTTCGGAAAAAATCAAACAAGATAGAACTTTTTGTAATTTTATTAAGAAATGTTTAATAAACAACATATCAAAAAGTTCTACTCGAGAAGTGGGTGCTTCATTTTTTATTAAACAAATGAACTACGAAATTAGATGTTTTTTTAAATAACTCCGGAAATATAAATTTTAGAAAAAAACTGACTTGACCATTGAAAAATTCAAAAAATTTTACAAAAAAAACCTTATATAAAGAATTTTCTAAAATTAAATCTGTATCTTCTATAATTTTTTAATTGTAACGCTAAAGTCACCCTTCTCACAAATATTGGCGCACTGTAAACTAACGTACGGCAAAGTGCATGCTTGAGTTATTTTAATGTAATTCTTTAACTAGTGGATCAAATGAAATTTTACAAATTGAACATGAAAGAAGAATAATTAAGCTATCTTATGGTTATAACAGAAAGAAATAAAATGTATGGGCATAACTACGATGTGGGCGGAAAGTGAGCCTTACATGAATTTTGTTTAAAAATGATTTAAAAATGTGTAACTAATACAGTTTTTCTTATAAAACTCTCAGTTTTGCACAACTTACCTTTCAAGCATCTTGCTAAATAATGTTTCATTCAAAAAAAATCTCAAAAATTTAGTTCAAAATGATATGACGTCTCAAAAAATGTAATTTTTGAAATCTTCGTTTTATAGAATTACCACCACTTTAAGACGGTATTACTCAAGTTTGAACAGATCTATTACAGTTTTATAAGTGCTTGTTTAAAGCTTAGGATGTAGTCTTTAAAATGCACTAAATTATTTTACTTTAGAAATGAAATAAACTATTTCTTTTTAAGAAAATTAAGAAAGCTAACAAAAATGTAATACAAAAACCGAAAATCACCAGCTAAAAAAATGTTTGTACAAAGTTATCAAAACTTTTTTCTGTAAAACTTACCTAAAATACATTTAATAATAAGCTTCAACAATAATAAATGTTCAGCAAAAAAAAATTTTTTTAGCTCTTATACAGTATGTCTGCGTAACTGGGAACCTATTAATTGATAACTTTTTTATTATCAGTTTTACGAAAGAAAGTTATTCTTTATAAAATACTCTCCATCGTATATAATCTAAGATGCAATCATCAAATATCAAATTTAATTAATGTTATACGAGGTATGTCAAAAAATATGAATTTCACTCAAGAGTAAAGTACCATTACATTTCACAATATCGAAAAATGTTATTAAGAAAAGTTGTTTGGATTTAAAAAATTGTTTTAGTGTTCAATTACATCCTTTTAATTAAAATATTGTGAATAATAAAGGCACTTAACTCTTAAGAAAAATTCATATTTTTTACATACCTCGTATAAAATTAAAAAAGTTTGATGTCTGATGGTTGTATCTTAGATTTTAGACCAGGGAGAGCATTTTATGAAAAATAACTTTTTTTTCGTAAAAGTGATAATAAAATAGTTATTATAATTGTAATAAAATGATGATAAAAGTATCCGTAATTTGAGAAAAAATTGAATTTTTTTTTTCGATTAGAATGATGTAATTGTATATTTAGACATAGTTTCTAATTTCAAACAACTTTTCATAATAGCATTTTTTGATATGCTGGAATATAAAGGTACTTTACTCTTTAATGAAATTCATATTTTTGACATAACTCGTATAAAGTTGTTAAAATTTGATATCTGATGGTTTAGTTTTAGATTTTTGACTATTCACAGCATTTCATTAAGAATAACTTTTTTTCGTAAAATTGATAATAAAAAGTTTTCCATGTGGTTCCTAGCTACGCAGACACACTGTATAAGAGCTTCTGTATAAGAATTTTCAAATCGCAATGCCATATTCGGATTCAGCATAATCAAAAACAAAATAGAAACATATTTAATCAAAGTAAAATGATGAATTTAACGATATTTTTAAAATTATTTATACAAAACAATTGTTATTGGTTAAACAATTAATAAACAATTAGCGGCCAAATTTGCGAGTAGAACTTTTTACTTTAACATGTATATAAACTAACAAAAAAAGTTTTAGAAAAATATAAGCTTGTTTGAATTTTTCCGAAACATTGCATGTTTTCGTTCTAATTGCACTCCCCTGTTATAGAAGTTTTCAGGAACTTTTGTCCCTCGGTAATAATGTAATCTTTCATTCTGCTTTTAAATTTTTCAAAAATACTTATTGTTATAGTTTTCTCAAAATTAGAAAAAAAAATGAATGCATTTAAATACCATTGGACCAAGATTTTGCGCCTACACCCTTGCCACAATTGGTTGTAATGATAATTATAATTTGAGTTTTCGTATAACTATAATACCAACCACGATATACATGCATACGAGTTGAATGTGGTATAATGCTTAGAAGAGTAACGTATTCAAAATTTCAAAATATAATTTTACCAAAACATTAAAAATGAGGATTACCCGAAAGCCTTGTCCGGGACGCCGGGACACGACTTCGTAATTCGGGCCATGTCCCGGATTTTTCGGACTAGTTGGTCACACTACTGATCCATGATATTGTTTAATATTAACTCCGTTTTTGGTAAAAAATGATAATTTATTGAATGTTTTTCATCTCGAACAAAAATTATAAATATGCAACGCCTGTTTCATTAGTGTTTTACAAAAACAAAAATGTGGTGTAACATGAAAAGAAGTCCTACTACAAGTTGAGGAAATATGTCCAGTATTATTAGAGCTTCCTGCTCTTGGAATACTTAAAAAACCTCAGATCATAAGTTTGCGAATAAAGAAACCCGATGGTCAAGCTCCGTTCAGGAAACAATAAAGGAGAAGAGAAATTATATAGCAGGAGCAGTAGCAAAAGCTGAAACAGAAGCGCATACGAGCAACCTAATGCCAGGGAAGGTATATATCACGTGGTATACCACGGAGATAGCACACATACGTAAACGGTTGCTGCCCGATAACCGTAGTCAAGCAGTGTTTACTGTGGTTAAGTTTTGGATGAGTGACCGCTTTAGGAACACCTCATGTTGTTGCCTTACTTTACATTTTTTTAATTTTTGGTATTGTTTTAATAAATGTTTTTGAAACGTAGTATTAAAATTAGTTTAATATTTAAATAAAATCCAAATAAACTGTTTAAAGTTTATTTATTTCCTTGAAATCATATAATAGAAGTAGGTATAACTTCTTACGTGCGTACAAAGTACACACACACATTATTTTTTGTTTTGGTTATTAAATACGTTTGTTTAATAAAATTAAAGTGGTAAGGGAGAATAGAAAATGTTGGGGGCATATAAAACCACCATAAGACCAGTTATGGTATATTGAACTGAATGTTGTGCAATTAAAAAGACAGTGAAACAACGAATGAATGTGGAGGAGATGAGAATGCTTAGCTGGATGAGTGAATTAACAAAAAAAAATAATAAAATTAGGAATGAGTATATTAGGGGAAGTATAGGGGTGGCACCAATTGATGCCAAAATGGGAGAACATAGGTTAAGATGATTCGGGGCTGTTCAACGTCGAGTCGTTATTCAACCGGTACGAAGAATTCCTGATTTGCAAATTTCTGGAAGAAATAGATAAGGAAGGAAAAAGAAGATCTTGCAGAGGTGCCTGGGCAGGACATTTTGCTAAAGGTGATAAAGACAAAGAGAACGATGAAGATTGGACGAGGTGATAAAACAAGTAAAACTGAAAAGAGAATATCAAATGGCAGACAAAGAAATAAAAAAATGTGTTGTACACAGAAAACATAGTCTGCTGTGGGATCTATATAGAAATATACAGTGAGGACGATTGAGTTGGAATAAATTAATTTTCTCGAGAATCGGCGACTCTGGAGATAAGTCTCGAAACAGGTTAATTTTTATTTTTAAATTATAATTTTTTGGCATATATATCATACTAATGACGTCATCCATCTGGGCGTGATGACGTAATAGATGATTTTTTTTAAATGAGAATATGGGTCGTTAGCTCATTAGAAATGATATTTAATTCTGTATAATAATTATTTATACACAATGTTCAAAAAAATTTTGTTTGAATTAAATTAATTGAGACAACAAGAAGAATGTATGTAATTTATTTAATGCAAAATACATTTTACTGCTGACAGAAAACAGAAAAAAATGTTGTTTAAAAAATAAACATTGCTTTTCGCTTAAATTAAATGTTCGAACTGCTAAGAGGCAGGTGAGTGGCCGCTTTAATATTGAATTTAAGCGAAAAACAATATTTATTTATCAAATAATAGCTATTTATAATATAATATAAGAAAGGAGATACTATGGTTTGCGAAAATTATGGAGAAATATCTCTATTATGCGCCGCGCCGGACTAAAAATATACGAAATAATAATAGAAAGTAAATTACGTAAGATGATAGAACCTAGACTAGCAGATGCACAAAGTGGATGATCAGAATGAACGAAACTAGACAGGTGAAGAAGATATGGGAGGAGAGAAGAATAGGGAAAAATCGTAGAGGATGACCAAGAAAAACATGAAACAAAAGCATAAATTAGATCCTCGAAGAAAGGAAGACAGGGAGTTAGGCGAAGGAAATCATTCAAGGGAGGAAAGGCACTTTTAGGGGAAAGGAGGAAAGTGTTATTTTTAATAAAATAATTTTCACAAGTTGGCACTATGTCACTTTTGTTTCTTGAGGTATCCTCTAACTACTCACCAATTTTCATGAAAATCGATGGAGGTTCAACGAAATCGGAGATGAAAATCTTCAGTGACTTCATTAAATAAAATTGAATTCATTAGACGAATTTTTTTTTGTGTTACCAAGTAACAAAATAAACTAATTTGTGGAAATCGAAGCGTCAAAATAAACGTATTTTCAACTGGAATCATGGTTAATTCCCAATAAAAAATAATAATTAAATGAACAGTTCAATTCAAATAAATAAATAAGAAAAAAAAAACAAATTGGTTAAAACACAAATAATGTGTCAATATATTACTCTAACTAAACTGATAACTTATTTTGAATCAAGTTAAAGAATTGCATATTAATTTTATTCATCCCGAAATTACATATTCTTTAGATTCGATTTTTTGTTTTGGAATTCCTAAGATAAAATTGAGATAGTACCCACTCACCTTGGAGAGGTGTCCGACCTAAAGCAGATTCCACAACGACACCAAACACAAACAAAAACAAAAGGCGGCGCCTCATTTTAATGTGAGCCGCGACTCGAAATATTTCTGCTTTATATACAAACCACTATCGAGATGTTTGACCCGTTTCTGATCAACGGTACCCTTTGCGTCGCCTTGTTCGAATGACTACAGACTAACAACTAATCGCCATTACCATTTTCAATACCTATCGCTTTTTTTAATACACTACAGGGAAATAAGCAAAAACTAGACCATGTTGGGGACACTGAATTATCCAGGTATCTGATAACTTTTTTAGTCATTGTAGACCTACATATTATAGAAAGAAAACCTACTTGTTTCCTGCCGAGAGTTCGGGGCTGTTTTTTAATTATTAAATAACAATTTAGTGCAAAAAACGCGATTTTTCGATTTTTGCACCCCATTAAAAAGCTAAATAGTTGACATAAAATTGCAAAAGCTTCAAAACGCTGATTTTTTAAATTTAAAAAGTCAAACTGCAAAATAAGTCAAAATATTTCTTTGTTAATAAATTTTATTGAAAAAAACGTAAAGCTTGGCGTTTCACACAAAAGCTGTGTATTAGGGCATTCAACAAACCCTCTAAAGAGACCCAACAATTAATTAGTTTAAAAGTTATTCTATTTATTTATCCCAGAGACTTTTGTTTTGCAACAACATAAGAGAGAAAATAATGAAGATATGGCAATTCTGCATGTTCCAAAATGAGAGTAGAAGAGTGATGCTATCAAAATGTATTAAAATAAGAAAAAAAATTATTTATTTTAGTCAAAAATTGTAATGCCAAATTTTTGAAATTTTGTAGTTTATAAACATTTAGAATAACTTTAAAAATATTGTCAGTAGAAAAAATCTTTTTACATATTCGAAAAGCTGGTATTTTACACGAATTTTCAAAAATGTAGTTCAAATGGTGACTAGTAGTAAGTGAAGGGGGATCTGGGAGCCTACAAATCCACGAGTTCAAAAACTTAAAACTACCATCATTTTCTATACCTCGGGATCTACTTAATGGATTTTGATCTTTCCTTTTTAATTTGTATGTACTTTTTGTGTAGGTACATTACAAATATGCAATTTGTCTAAACATTTATTAATTAATAAACAGTCTAATTTTAAAAACAAAAGATGTAGATCTTTGAAACACACTCAGTGATCAAAAGATCCAAAGTTACTGGTTTGGACGACCACTTGTACGAAAACAAACAGATGAAATAGAGAATGCGGAAAAATCCCTTTACGAATAATTGACACATCCACTACTTCGGGCTGGGAAAAATTTTTTGAATAGAATCAAAGATCCAAACACCAGTTCTTAGAAATGTGTTTCGCCCTCTTCAACCTCTCTGGAAATAAGTTGTTATGTCTAGGTCTCGAATGTTGTTTTTTGATTGGAATGTGTCTGAAGATATTCAACCTCTCATCTTCACTGATGAGCCCAGAGAGGTTAAAGAGGGTGAAACACATTTCTAAGAACTGGTGTTTGGATCTTTGATTCTATTCAAAAAATTTTTCCCAGCCCGAAGTAGTGGATGTGTGAATTATTCGTAAGGGGATTTTTCCGCATTCTCTATTTCATTTGTTTGTTTACAGTCCAATTTATTTAAACAAATTTTTGAAAAAAATATTTGTTTCCCAAAAATCTATTTTTGATCATATCATTATTAATCATAGAAAAAGTTAAAGTACACTTTAATAAATAAATTATCTTTATTTTAAGAATATTTTTAAATAAAATAAAATAAAAATGTATACTATTTTTATTCAGTTGCAATGTGAAGGCAAAACTGTCTTATTTTCACTGTCTAATTTATTTATTAAAGTGTACTTCAACTTTTTCTATAAAATTATTAATGATAGAAAATATTTAGGGTCAACAAAGACAGAGAACTGCTATTATTAATGATAGAAAATATTAGGGTCAACAAAGACAGAGAACTGCTAAAGACTGTTAAACATCGAAAAATGTCTTATCTGGGACATATAGTGAGGGGAAGTCGATATAAAATATTACAACTGATCCTTAAAGGCAAAATAGAGGGCCGTAGAGGTGTAGGAAGAAAACAAGTTTCTTGGTTAAACAACATTCGAGAATGGACTCAGATACCAAATGCTGGACAATTATTCCATATTGCAGAAGATCGAGAAGCCTTCGCAATGGTGATCGCCAACGTTGGATACTTCTGATATGGCACGTGAAGAAGAAGAAGAAAATATTTACGTATAGATATAAAAGAGATATAGAAAATTTTAGTAGTTGGAAATTGTTTGTTCGGTATTTGAACTCGATGTTGTTCTGAAGCTATTTTCTTGTGGCATTTTTATAATCAAGTATATTCAAATGGGAAATAAGCCACACTTTCACCTAAAAATGATTTTATTAACGTTTCGACGCCCAAGTCGGGTGTCGTTGTCAAAATACAAAATAATACTAAATAAACAAAAATGTTGTTGCTTAGTAAAAAATTCTTCTAATAATTTATTTAATCTGACTCATTTATATCGGCAATTCAGACACGTATTATACATTTTAAAGTAGACGACTTTAAAATGATATTGCCAATATTGATGAGTTGCGTTCCTGGGACGACTTTACTAAAATATAGTTCATTCGATTACATGAAATCAATCCCAACTCAAGAATATCCGCCACAAAAAATCATAGCATGTGATCTTATTTATTATTAGTTCCTAGTGTTGATTTGATTTGTTTTATGTTCAATTTGCAATTTATATAAATTTTTTAATATATTGTTTTTGTTTTTGTTTTTGTTTTTGTTTTTGATTCACTTTAATACTCTTATACATAATATACTGTATCAATAGAAAACCAACACACACCAACAGATATCTCAATTACAAATCAAATCATAACATCAACGTTAAAAAGGGAATCATTAAATCTTTATATGATAGAGCCAAAATTACTTGTTCTAACGAAAATTCATTTTTTGAAGAAAAACAATTGTTAACATCTGTTTTATTAAAAAATGATTATCCCATATCGTTTATAAATAAGGAATTGTCAAGATTGGATCGAATGGAACAGAACAACAGTTGTCTAAGTTACTTAGAACGGGATCCTACAACATTCACAAGAAATAATACGAGGAAAATATCAATACCATATGTAAAATGACTATCCGAGAAACTTAAAACAATAGGAAATAAATTCAACATATCAACAACATTCAAAACAACAAACACATTGAGATCTATTCTATCTAAAACTAAACCTAACAGTGAACAAGAAAGAACAAAGAATTGTATTTATAAAATACCTTGTGAATGCGAACAATTTTATATAGGTGAAACGTCAAGACCATTAGACGTTAGAGTAAATGAACATCAGTCTTATATAAAAAATAGAGAATTTGATAGATCTCAAATATGTCAACACGCATGGGATAATGAACATAGAGTTCAGTGGAGAGATTCAAGTATAGTCCTAAAAGAAGCAGATAGTAAAAAGAGAAAAATCAAAGAAGCTGCTCTAATTACGCTAAATGAAACCAATTGTGTCGCAAATTCCTCGGTAGAATGCAGTAGGATGTGGTTACCCATATTAAAGGAGGAAGTCAATAGAAAGAAAATACCACAATTAATAAATCAGTAACATATCGAGTTAGTACATTGAGTATTTTAGTATTATTTAAAATTTAAAATATCAAGTCAGAATTCGGTATTAGTTTTGAGAGTAAACTAAATGTAAACCCAAATACTTACGATGTCGGGATAGTATCACGAGGTTTTTCCTGGTTTTCCCTCGTGATTTACTATGGAATCTCTAACGCGAGAATTTCAGTGCCACCGTTGCATTTGGTTGTCTTTTTAAAGACAGATCACATGCTATGATTTTTTGTGGCGGATATTCTTGAGTTGGGATTGATTTCATGTAATCGAATGAACTATCTTTTAGTAAAGTCGTCCCAGGAACGCAACTCATCAATATTGGCAACATCATTTTAAAGTCGTCTACTTTAAAATGTATAATACGTGTCTGAATTGCCGATATAAATGAGTCAGATTAAATAAATGATTAGAAGAATTTTTTACTAAGCAACAACATTTTTGTTTATTTAGTATTATTTTGTATTTTGACAACGACACCCGACTTGGGCGTCGAAACGTTAATAAAATCATTTTTAGGTAAAATTGTGGCTTATTTCCCATTTGAATATACTTGATTGAACTCGGTGGATTTGTAAGTTCCCTCTAGTCACCTTTTGAACTACATTTTTGAAAATTCGTAGAGGGTCCTGTGAAAGTACAATTTTTGTGCAAATGTTTTGACAAAAAATGCAAATCCCATTCTTTAAAATGGCATTAATTAGATTCCTTAATTATTATCAACAACTTAGCTGTAAATAAAAAAACATGGCGAACTTTGGCCCAAATTGACCTAGGCCAAATTTTTTTGTTCGAAATTATTTATTACAAAATTACAAAATTTTTGTTACACAATTTAAAAAAATGGCATTCAGATTATTGACTATAATAAGTAATTTTTTATCCTTTTCTAATACATATTGATAGTACCTATAAGTCTTCTACTTTCACTGCGGGCACCCGCAGGATTGTCTTATCTTCATTATTTTCTGTCTTATGTTATTGCAAAAAATAGGTCTCTGGGATAAACAAATATAATAACTTTAAACTAATTAATGGATCGGTCTCAAATTTTGAGGATTTGTTAAGTACCCAATACAGAACTTTGGGTGAAACACCAAAGTTCTATGTTAGTTTTAATAAAAGTTATTAACAAATAACGATTTTCACTTATTTTACAGTTTGCGAAGCAACAAATTGACTTTTTAACTTTTAAAAATCGGCATTTTGAAGCTTTTTCAATGTTATAAAAAATCAAATTTTGTAATTTTATGTCAAGTATTTAGCTTTTTAATTGAGTGCAAAAATCTAAAAAATCGCGTTTTTTGAACTAAATTATTGATAATTAAAAAACGGCTCCGAACGCTAGGCAGGAAACAGTAGGTTTTTCTCCTACAGTTTTACAATAACTAAAAAAGTTATCTGGATAATTCAGTGTCCTGAGAAAAACCATATTTCCCTGTACTATATACGAGTGATCCTGCATAACACAGGATAAATATAAACCCAGGAATGTTTTCAACTTATGTCGATAATGAGACGAAGGTGAAGAATAAGCCACAACAACTTAAATAATTTCAGCGAGCCTACAGCAATCAGCATCGTATTGCAAAATATTTCTTTGGCTTGCTTGACATCCCCTTCTGTCCCCTGAAAACGATTTATTATTTTGGTTCCGAAATAATAAAAAGTACAGAGCCACCCAAAAAATTTAAGAAATTTTTTATTTCTTTTTGATTTTTTTCTTATTTATATCAAATAATATCTATTGTATATTGTGTCAGTTACTTTTGTAGCACGTAACCCGACATTATGATTAGTAACAAATGGAAAACAAGGAAAACTTTGAGAAAACAATAAATGTATTGAAAATTTTGATGTACTATTATAGTTACAGTTATAGTAATAATTGAATTATAGAGTCAAGAAAAGACAAGTATCACTCATTTCAAAAATGTATGTTGCCATCACGATTCTAGATACCACTTATCATTCGGTTTGGCATAGAACTAATCACATTTTGGATGTCCTTTTGGAGAAAGCGGTCCATCCCTCAATGAAACGGCGTTATCGAAATGCCTCCCACTTTTTCAGGAAAATATTTTCATACATGAAATGCCTCCCAGGTACAATCGAAATGCCTCCGTTTCGTTAATCATTTAGGCTGATATTTTGTCTATTTAATCTCTGTATAATGAGACAATGTTGCCAAATCATAATTTAAATAGGTACTATCTATCTATTTTGATTTATAAAAAATTAACATTATAATCCTCTTGTCTTTTGTTTACTTCAAGATAAAAAGTCATCTTCATAATAATATAATCTTCATAATAATATGTTTTAAAATTAATTGTCCTGTATCCCCTAAAGTAATATCTTCAGACTTTGAAATTTCCATTCATAATAGTATCCGTATGGCATTTCCTGAAGCAGATCTTCATGGATGTCGTTTTCATTTGGGCCAGGGATGTTACAGAAAGGTTCAAGCACTGGGTTTACCTCCAGAATACCAGAAAAAAGGTGTTGACTTAACTGAAATAACGAATTTTTTTATTTATATTTTTTGTCTTTCATTCTTACATCCTGAAGATGTGAGCGATTTTTTTGCTATAGAATTGGCAGAAATTAAACCAGTGGATGAAAGAGTCACCCAGTTTTGTGAATATCTTGTTGATAATTACATATCTGAAAATTCGACATTTCCTCCACATCTTTGGGCTCATCCTAACATTAATAATTTTATTGATATAGTTTTACAATTTCAAATAAATACCTACACTAAAATGAATTCTGTTTCGACACAAAAATAGTTATTTTCCTAACAAGTGCAGAAAGTCATTCTTTTCCGCACGCGACTGCAGTTTGCCGAACGACGCGAAGCGGGAGTTAGGAACAATATTTTTTCTAAGAGTCTTTAAAAAATTACCAAATCTTAATCAATTAATTTAATTAATATGAAAATACATACACAAATTAATTCTTTGACAAAGTTGTCAAAGCAAACTTTCAATATAATTAGTTAGCATGACGACGATCTTGGTTTTCATGACGATGATTCAAAACGACGGTTATTGTCTACCGATTTGACTTTCGAATATTACGACAAAATAATTTTATTTCATCGAATTGTCGCGTTAATTTCATTAAAACAGGAACACAATAAGATATATTTGAAATAAATTAGTAAATAATATCTAAATATTAGTTTATTGCATGTATTATAATTACTTTAAGGCCATATTAACATATCTAAATTAACACGCGTGCGGAAAAGTAAAAACCGCGTGCGGAAAAGTAACACGCGTGCGGAAAAGTAACACGCGTGCGGAAAAGTGAAACTTTCTAAACTAAAATGCGTGCGCGAAAGTAGACATTTTTGCACGCTCGTAGATAAAAATTGTTGCGGAAAGTACAGCAAAAATAAATTTTCTAAATGAAAAACTTTTAGAATTAAGAGATTGTAAAATAAATAGATTGGAATTTGTCAAAGTAGTACCTATCATATAAATTTAGGAAAAATATTTTGTAACTTTATATTTCTATAGATACACATTTTGTAATATTTTCCAAATAAGTTTTTTGTGATGTTATTTTTAATAAATCTATAAAATACTTTTTATGATTTTGTATTTTTTGTCAAATTAATAATAACAAAAAATAATGGTTATTATAATTATAATGGTTATAAACTAATTCTATATGTATAAGTTAGTTGAAATTTATAAATATTGCCTAGTGTCAATAATGTATAATACATAAAGGTCGAAAATAAAATAAATTAAATAACAAATTACCAATTTTACCAAAAATGTACAAAGGGATGAAGATGTGGCAACATCTCAACTTCACATAAAGATTAGAAGAATGTAATTTATTTAGAAATTGGGAGGCAATTCGTATGTGACCATTTTAGCGACAGGTAAGAAACCCCTTTTCGGGAGGCATTTCATATGCGCCCCAATGAAAAGCTTTTGAAGCTCTTCATATATGTTGTTGGACAATGGACAGGTATACGACATCTTACAATTCTTTTGACTTTTGAGAATGCTCCATATTTGCTCAATAGTATTAGGTCTGGATTTTGAGCAGGACAGTCCATTTTTGCAATATTAACACCTTCAAAATGCTGTGTTACAATCCTTGCCGTGTGTGATCTCGCATTATCTTGAATTATCAGAAAACCATTACCAATAAACCCAGCCTATGGCATCAAATTATGTTGTGGGATCTCCGTTTTGTATCGGTGTGCTGTTAATGTACCCTTATCAATCAAGACGAGATCCGTGTGTGCCTCAAAAGAAATCCCTGGTCAAAGCATTAGGGAACCACCACTAAAGCCAACCCGGTGTGACCGAGTGCAGGCAGCATAACGTTCTCAAGCCCCTCTGTGAACCTTATTTCGACCATCTTTACCATATATTAATATTCTATACTCATTCGTAACCAATACTTTTTCCCAATCGTCTATTGTCCAAATTGACGTGTTCACGGACAAATGCAAGTCTGCGTCTTTTGTGAGCAGCAGTAAGTAATGGCTCCGTTGCTGTATTGCAAGCTATCAAACCCTGTTCTGTTAATCTTTGTCGAACAATAGAAACGCTTATTACTTTCCCTTGGGCTTGATGAATATGGTTTTAGAGCATTCTGATTAACAGCTTGTGATTAACAATATCTGACCTTCTACATATGATCCCAGTTTTCATCGACTGGACAACCCAGATATTTGTGTAAATCAACCTGTTCTACAGTGGGTGATCATATTATTAGAGCCACCTCAGAAAATTTTACTTTTGTTTAATAATGGTATGTAAGTTTTTTCTTTATACGGTCCACTTTGCCTTTGAAACTTTAGAAATGGATGCTATGTTTCTGTTGGAGTGAATAGTATTGAATATTAAAGTTTTTATTTCTGCTATTTTCCTTGGTGCGATGTCTTTGGATTTCTCATGATGTTCTGGTACCTCTAGTATAACGAACGCGCAATTTTTACTAAATTCACAAAATATAGTATAGGACTGTTAAAATATCACTAGAGAGCAATGGAAACTCACAAAGTTTATTGTGGTAGGGGAGCCCAAGCAGGGATTTTTGCAGTTACTCGAGCGCGTCAGATTATCATATGGGGAGAAACCTGGTACCCTGTAGATGTACCTCTACCATATATTGGCTCTTAACACAGGGGAGTTCGTTAAGGGGGGCCCGAAAAAAAAAATCTATCCTTAAAAAAACTCGAAATTGTCAGATTAAGATAAGGTAAGTTAAGTACATGCAAAAGAGTGTATATTTCAAAAATCTGACGATTTGAGCCGGGCGTAAGGAAATGGGCGAGTCCCAAAATTTCACAAGAAAAAAGCGAATATTTCGCGAAATGAATGACAGATCGAAAAACTAAAAAATACGTGCTTAATATTTTTTAAAAATCTATCGAATGATACCAAACACGACTTCCCACGGAGAGGGGTGGGGGTAAATTTAATATTTTAAATACGAATCCCACGATATTTCGCGAAATGAACATCGGATCGAAAAACTATAAAACACACTTATTCAATATTTTTGAAAAATATATCGAATGGCACCAAACACGACCCCCTACGGAGCTGGGGTGTGGGGTTACTTTAAAATCTTAAATGGGAACCCTCATTTTTTATTGCAGATTTGGATTCCTTACGTAAAAATAAGTAACTTTTATTCGAAATATTTTTTCGAATTATGGATAGATGGCATTATAATCGGAAAAAACGATTGTTGGAAATGGAAAATTAAATTAAAAAATGGCAAGCGCCCACTAAAATGGAAAACTTTACTTAACTTTTTTTGGTTTTAGGACCTACTCTTCACAACCCAATAGGTCACCAAAGCGCTCGAGAGACTGCACATTTAGCATACTTTGCTCCCCTACCATTATAACTCTAAACACCAAGAATACAAAATAATAGGCACACGAGTTGCAAGCCAGGCTGGGCAGCACTGACAAACAGTGGCATCTGAGTCACGCATTGCCACACATGCGTGTTGGAAACAAATGGAAACAAATGCATGTATATATATGATACAGCTCAATTATATACCCTTCCTCTAAAACATTGAATTTTACTAGGTGGCTCTAATAATATGATCACCCACTGTAATTGTTATAATTTACTTACAATACTCCCCTTATATTAGGCTAGAAATTTTTGGCGTTTCTAGTTGGAAATTTTAATCTAGTAAACGGCTATAAAATCTAAAATCAAAAATAAACATTTAAATCTTTGTTTTAATTGTATTGTTCATGCATTTTTATTTTGTTTTTATGTCATTTCTAGCCCCCTTCGCAGTTGTGAACTGTATTTTCCATTATTTATTACTGTCGATTTTAAATGACGGTGGACGGTGGGATCATAAAAGATACACCTTTTCTATAAATAATTATAATTCTATAAAATGTAATTAAAATTCTATAAATACACTCACCGGCATAAAATTCCGCCACCCAATATTTTTGATTAAGTTTGACAATTCATAACTTTATTATTTGTACTCCGATTTTCAAGATTCTTGCATCAGTTTGTAGGTACATGTATTGATGTCGTTTGTTATTATTCCTGTAATAATTTTTTTTGCTTAGATGGCATTATACGGGGGTGAATGGAGGGGTTGTATTTTCTCCAAACTGTAAAAAGTTCTGTGGAAAAATTTGAGAGCTGATTTTGTTTCATACTCCTTTTGTATTATCCTGGAGTTATCCCTAAGATTTTGTTTTCTGAATTATCCGAATATCTCTTTTCTTATAAAAGCGGTAAATAAAAACACTGCTTTGAAGGTTTATTTAATTAGAAATTCCCCCCATTCATTTAATTAGAAATTCATCTCATAAATTCTCAATAGGATTGAGATCTGGGCTGCATGCGGGCCATTGTAATCTTATCAATCCAACCGTTATTTAAGATACAATCGGAAAAATGAAAGATTACCCATGAACGATCACATCAATCACCTATTTTGTATTTGTTTCTCTCTCGTTTGTTATTTATAGAAAAAGACAACAGATACAAAATAGGCGATTGATATGATCGTTCATGGGTAATCTTTCATTTTTCCGACTGTATATATGTTTACGAATCAATCAGTGTTTTTATTTACAAAAAATTGTACAGCTCTTCAATTTTTCCATAGAATTTTTTAAAGTTAGGAGAAAATACAACCCTTATAATGCCATCTAAGCAAACATTTTTTATTACCGGAATAATAACAAACGACATCAATACATGTACCTACAAACTGATGTAAGAATCTTGATAATCGGAGTACAAATAATAAAGTTATAAATTGTCAAACTTAATCAAAAATTTTGGGCGGCGGAATTTTGTGCCAGTGAGTGTATTTATATAATTTTAATTATGTTTTATAGAATTACAATTATTATTAATTTATATTTATAGAATTTATAGAAAAGGTGTATCTTTTATGATCCCACCGCCCACCGTTATTTAAAATCGACAGTAACAAATAATAGAAAATACAGTTTAAAACTGCGAAGGGGGCTAGACATAAAAATAAAATATAAATGCATGAATAATTTATATGCCAGTTTTCTTTGCCTCTATCTCCAATTTATTGAAAGTTTCCTTCACATTGGTGACTGTGTTTCCCACAATGTCAATGTCATCCGCGTATGCTAATAGTAATTTTGGTACATTTACTGTCAGTAATTATATTCTAATTTGTGCTGTTCTTACTTTCTCCAGGATTATATTAAAAAGGAGAGGTGACAGCATATCTCCTTGTTTCAGGCCACTGCTTATTTCGAACGATTCTGGGAGTTTGTTACCTATCCGTACTCTGGATCTACACCCGTTTACGCATATCTTAACAAGCTGGATAAGTTGTTTTGGAACTGAAAGTTCTGCCATTGCATTCCACATCTGATCCCTTTTAATGCTATCGTACGCTTGTCGGAAATCTATGAAGAGATTATGGATAGTTCTGTTGAATTCCCATCCTTTTTCAAGCAGCTGTCTTAGAGTAAAAATCTGGTCTATGATCAATCTATTTTTTCTGAAGCCGGCTTGGTATTCCCCTATGAAATCTTCTACAAACGGTGTTAGCCTACTTAATAGGATGTTCGATAAGATTTTAGACGCCGTATTAAGTAAGGAGATGTCTCTAGAATTAGAGCATTGGTTTTGTCTCCCTTTTTATGGATGGGATTATTACACTTTCGTGCCATTTGTCTATGTAAAGTTTCTCCTCCGTACTTAAGGAACTCAGACGGTATGTTGTCGGAGCCTGGAGCTTTTGCGTTATTTAATTTGAACAAAATATAAAATATTCAATATAGTAAATAATAAAAACAAATCTGACGCCTCAATGCCGCAACTGTGAAATAGGTGTTACCAATTTATGCCAAATTTCTCCTTCGTCGTATCACAGTTGTTAAAGTGTGATCAGGACAAATGTGCTTCATAAAAAGAGCTGTATAGTCCATTTATACAAATTAAATGAAAGAAGTTACGGTATATTTCTTTAAGTTTACTTTAAAAAAATCTGTTCAAATATTATTTCTACGCGTACATAAAAAAAAGAATGTGTGTGTACTTTGTACGCACGTAAGAAGTTATACTTCTATTCTATTATATAATTTCAACGAAATAAATTTACTTCACAGTTATAATACAAAAAATTAACAATAATTACCAAAAATTAACCAAAACTTCACAATGCCTAAAATTAAAAAAAAAGAATATGAATCGTCCGGGATTTGAACCCGCGATCTCTCGATCTCTGGTCCAATGCCCTACCAACCAGGCTATCAAGGCGCCTGTTATTGACGTTTCGCATATACATAATTACACATCACGGTGACAAGTGAAATATAAAAATAGATATTTTATTATTTTACGCCCAAGGAAGACAAATCCAAAGACACAAAAATTATAATAAATAATACATTTACTAAAAAACACTAATATATTATTTTAATGGCTTATTTGAGCTGATACATAATTTGAAAGATTAGCAACGAACATACTATTGAACGTAAAGAAATAAATTATTAATCACCTAGGTAGATCTTGGCCATAGAAATAAGTTGCTTTAAACTGCAGTTAAATAGGTATATCGCAGTAAATACTTAAGGCATTATAATAGCTGCACATGACGAATAGAGGAGAATTCAACATGTAAGGTTAGTTCTAGCTTGTGTATTTCTGAATGTAATCGAATTTCTTACTGGATAAGACGGATAAGATTATAATAAATATACAATAAAATGTTTTAATAATACTCATCTTACTCCTGAGGAAGACAAATCCAAATACACAAAAATTATAATAAATATATTTACTAAAAACATTAATATATTCTTTTCACACCTTTTCTTGCACTGATATATTTATACATAACTAGAAATATTTAGCAACTAAACGCCATACTGTCTGTGTGCGCATGCGCGCAGTATTATGAAATTTTACTCTCAATCGTGCCTAAAGAAGTATAACTTCAAAAATATGCCTAATGGCTGTAATTCCAGCGTACTTGGCTGAACAATTCCAAAAAGCAACAGAGCTACGAATTCAGAGGCAACAGTAGCGATCAACGGGTAGCAACAAATGCGGTCCAAGATTGCGGCTGTAATTTTGAATATTTTGTCGAGATATTTGGCACACATATTCGTAATATAATAAAGAATGGCGGTACAGAGCCCAATTCCAGAAATATGTTAGTATGTGGAAATTACTCTATACCTAAATAAAATATTGCAAAAAGGAGCCTGTACCGCCATTAAGAAGAACAAAAAAATACACTTTTTTCAAATAAACTTTTTTATCCCATGCCTAGATTTTGTGTCATTTTGGACTTACTAAAAATTTTTATTTCTTACGAGAAATCGAACATATTATAACTAATAACTAATTAGGCAACATAGAGAAATTGTCACTGTCATTTTGACAATCCTGCGTCAGATTTTATCGTGTCTGTTCTGTTATCTTTATCGATATCTGTTCAGTCCAGTAGTGTATCATTTTAAGAATTCGTTATTGTTGTTTCGTAGGAAAGTAGTGTTTATTTATAGTTAATTTATTATATTTTTGTGTAATATAACTAAGTTGTTGGCCTATTTGAAAAATAGATTATTGTTAATTGTGAGTTTTAGTTATATGTAGGTAAGTATATTTTACGTAAATATATTTCGAATTTTAATGCGAGTATATAAAGTTTTAGGAGGATTTTTTATTCTAAAAATATTATCAATAGTTTAAAAAATGGGAAAAGTTCACTTAAAGTTATATTTAAAAAAAGGAGTTGAAACTAGGTAGAGTGCATTTGGCGCTCTATGAACTAAATAAAATAAGACGGCTCTTGTTTCGCTTCACAACGAAATGACTATTTATTATTGTTTTATTATTGTTTCGTACAAATACCTATTAGACCGAGCAGTATCGTCGCCCCCGATAGCGAAATTATTCCGATTCGATTTTATTGCACAAACTTACTCAAAAAGAGGTCCTTATAACATAAATACAGGGTGCCGTGGTCGAAAAATTGTTAAACAATTTTTTTAAACAAATTCACAAAAATAATTTTTTCATTTCGAACAAATTTTTTTTTTAGATAAATTGGCTTATTCTGAACAAAAAAAGGTCTCTTGTCATTTTTTTCTAAAATTGATTGTTGTCGAGTTATATGCGATTAAAAATTTGAAAAACGCGAAAATGGCCATTTTCAAGGCTTAATAACTTGAGTAATCATTATTATGAAATTCAAAAAGTGACCAAATCAAGTTTCAAACCCCTTCTTCAAGGTCCTGAAGAGATCTTTGTCATTATTTTATTACAAAGCTGTTATTTTTAATTATTAACAATTAGCGCTATAGTCCAGGATGTATCCGTCGCCTCCGTTAGTGAAATTATTCTGATTCCATTTTTTTACAGAAACTTACTCAAAACGAGGTCCTTATAACATATCCACAGGGTGCCGGGCGGTGCAGTGGTCGAAAAATTGTTTAAACAATTTTTTTTAAACAAATTCACAAAAATATTTTTTTTATTGCCAAAGATTTTTTTTAGATAGTTTGGGTTATTCTGAGCAAAAAAGGTCTCTTGTGATTGTTCTCTAAAATTGATTGTTGTCGAGTTATATGGCCATTTTCGCATTTTTCAAATTATAAATCGCGTATAATTCGATAACAATCAATTTTACAAAAAAAATCACAAGAGACATTTTTTGCTCAGAATGTCCCAAATTATCTAAAAAAAATTTGTTTGAAGTGAAAAAATTATTTTTTTGAATTTGTTTAAAAAAATTGTTGTTAACAATTTTTCGACCACGTCACCGCCCGGCACCATGTGGATATGTTATAAGGAACTCGTTTTGAGTAAGTTTCTGCAAAAAAATGGAATCGGAATAATTTCACTAACGGGGGCGACGATACATCCTGGACTATAGCGCTACTTGTTAATAATTAAAAATAACAGCTTTCTAATAAAATAATGACAAAAATCTCTTCAGGACCTTGAAGAAGGGATTTGAAACTTAATTTGGTGACTTTTTGAATTTCATAATAATAATGTTTAACCGAGTTATTAAGCCTTGAAAATGCCATTTTCGCTTTTTTCAAATTTTTAATCGCATATAACTCGACAACAATCTATTTTAGAAAAAAATGACAAGAGACCTTTTTTGCTCAGAATAAGCCAATTTATCTAAAAAAATTTTGTTCGAAATGAAAAAATTATTTTTGTGAATGTGTTTAAAAAAATTGTTTAAACAACTTTTCGACCACGGCACCGCCCGGCACCCTGTGGATATGTTATAAGGACCTCTTTTTGAGTAAGTTTTTGCAAAAAAATCGAATCGGAATAATTTCGCTAGCGGGGGCGACGATACTGTCCGGTCTATACGTGAACTTAAAATTTTCACCCATTTTGGTTTATTTTTGTAAATATTTATTTACTAATAATAACATTTTTTTCTATTATTTCCATTTAGCGCGCCTATGAGTAAAGTTGTCAAAATATTGATTTTAGATAATGTCAAAGATTATCACTGTTGCCAAAGTTTAGCAGACCTTACGAAAAAAAGTATAATACTATCTCTCGAAGTTATATTGATGACGCGCTACTGTATGCTCTTAATATTTTGTATTGGTATCATGTGACGTCACTTGGTATGACGCGGATGACGTGCAACGGTATTTATACTGTACGAACCATAAGTATGTCAAAACTTTATTACTTGATTTCTATTTTCTAAACGTAATTTTTTGTGCAATTATAAAAGCATATTATATAAACTGAATGGGAAAATCCAAGGATCATCTCAGAATTATCATTATTAACTTACATAACTGATTTAGAGAATTGACGTAACTGAACTTCCCCAATGTAGTCCAGAGAAATAAGGTTTTTCTAGTGACACATCCCCCTCCAGGCCGAAACCAAATTTTTTGAGTAGTATGGACATCTATATTATTAACCTATATGTTTCCTGCAGCCGATTTTGATAATATACATAGTTATAAACAAATGAAGATCGAAAAACGGTAAATTATCGCTTTTTTCGTCTATTGCCAAAAAGTTAAGCACTTTAAACAAATTTGAGAGTAAGAAACTCATAAATCGTATAAAAAACTTCAATATGGCATTCGCTAAATATGTCCAACCTTATTGGTTGCTTAGAAAATTGCAAAATAAATCATAAATATTGAGTTTTTATAAATATTCGTAACTTAGGTAAAAATTAACTTAGAATCTTCTTATTACACGGAATGCCGAGACTTCTTGTACTTAAATTATATTTTAAATTTCAAAGCAATTGGTCAAATAGTTTAAAAGTTATTTAATTTATTTTTCCCAAATTCATTTTTTTTGCAACACTATAAGCCAAAAAATTATGAGGTTACAATAATACTTCGGACAGTTTATGAAAGAAGAACATTTATACTATTACCTTAATTAAAAATAAATGACAAAAAATTATTTTAAACAGTGTAAAATTATTTTGCAAAAACATGTCCATTTTTGCTTATTTATAAACAATTAGAATAACTTTTTAACCGTTACCCGTAGAAAAATTATTTTTTCATATTTAGAAAGACTGAATTTTTATACATATTTAGAAAGAAAAACAACTGTTCTAGGACATTTAGGGACAAAGTTAGCCCCCCCATTTTTTTAATTCACATGTTTTTGCAAAATTATTTTGCAATATCTATAATTATTTTTTGTCATTTTTTTTAAATTAAATTAAAACTGTAAATTTTCTTCTTTCATAAACTATCCAAAATATTACTGTAACTTCATCATTTTCTGACTTACAGTGTTGCAAAAAAAATTAATTTTGGATAAACAAATTAAATAACTTTTAAACTATTTAATCAATTGCTTTGGAATTTAGGGTATAATTTAAGCACCATAAGTCTCAGCATTCCATGTAATAAGAAGGTTCTAAGTTAATTTTTACATAAGTTATGAATATTTATAAAAACTCAAAATTTATGATTTATTTGGCAATTTTCTAAGTAACCAATAAGGATAGACATATTCAGCGAACGCCATATTGAAGTTTTTTATACGGTTTATGAGTTTATTACTCTCAAATTTGTTTAAAATGCCCAATTTTTTAGTAAGAAACGAAAAAAGCGAAAATTTACTGTTTTTTGATCTTCATTTGTTTATAACTATGTATATCATCAAAATCGGCTGCAGGAAACATATAGGTTATTATTATAGATGACCATATTACTCGAAAAATTTGGTTTCAGCCTGGAGGGGGATGTGTCACCAACACGATATTTTTTTTCCTTATTTCTCTGAACTAATGTAAGGATGTAAGAAAAACAAATATTTGTAAGTATCCTTGCAAATGTCGTTGAATGTTATACTGTTTTTGACTTTATTTTAAAGATATTTACGACAAAAACCAATATTAACATAATTCAACTATGCGTGAATGATATTTTTACGACTAATAAATATACAGTGCTACTAAATACATAATAATGTTAAATTCAATATACTACCAACAAAATTAGCTATTTGGACACTGGTTTGTGTAAACCTTCCCAATTTTTTAAATATTGTCGCCCCATTTTTTGTTATGGGTATGAGATTCATTCATGTAAATTATGGGACGATTTTCTTTCCTATGATGTTTAATATTCCTAAGAAAATGTCTGCGAAGCACTTGTGTATCAGGTGTTTTCAATAGAATTTTTCTCAAAGTTTCATATAACCCTGTCTAAAAACTGTCTTCACTATATTTTTTTGCTATTTGTCGCAAAGTAGGACCTCGTTTTTTCGTGACAAAAATGTATTATTTTTCGACGAAGTAATCCTCTATTTTTTCTTGTTAGACATCGAAAATAATATAGAAGCACCTTCATATTGAAAAATATAGATCATAGTAGGTTCTCACTTGCTAGTGTTTCCCGAATATTTGTAATTTTATTTCTATAAGGATATCTGATGATTCCGTGACCCGTCAAAATAGCCCGGTCAAAACAGCCCCGTCAAAAAAGCCCCGTCAAAATAGCCTGGACACAAAATAGCCTCGACAAAATAGCCCGCAAACAAAATAGCCCCGACAAAATAGATCGCACACAAAATAGCCCCGGTCAAAACATCCCCGGCTAAAATAGCCCCGGCTAAAACAGCTTCTTAGTAAACACCTCCAATAAAAAGTTTTACCTTTTAACGGAGTACCATTTATTTTAAATTACTATTCTAATTGGGAAATAAGCCACAATTTACTTAAATTATTTTATTAACGTTTCGACTTCCACTTCGGACGTCGTTGTCAAAATACAAAATATTAATAAATTAAACAAAAATGTTGTTACTCAGTAAAAAAATTCTTCTAATAATTTAATTTAATCTGACTCATTCATATCAGTAATTCAGACGTACAATATGGTGCAAATGGAAGGAATAAATTCGTTATTTCGTAAACCCGCGACGTTAAGGAAAAATCCTGAAATAGATCGATTTTTATTTTTAAGCTCATTTGAAAGGTTATTTAATTCTCTATTTAGTAATGTAAACAATTACATAATTGTTTATACAAGGTGTCCAAAAACTTTTTTTAATTTAAATTATTTGACAAAAAGGAATAATGTATTTAATTTAATTTAAAATGCATTTTACTGTTGCCCGAAAACAGAAAAAAATGTTTATATCATAAATAAACATTGATTTTCGCTTAAATTAAATGTTCAAACTTCCAAGAGGCAGAGAAGACAGTACTCGAGTTCTCTGAAAACACCATTTTTATTTAATGTGGTTAAGATAAACATCTGAATAGAGGATAATTACCATTTCCGAAAAAATGTATTTTTAAGGAATTATTTCATGATGAATTCTGAAGGGAGCTTTTTGTCGGGGCTATTTTGTCGGGGCTATTTTGTCGGGGCTATTTTGTCGGCGGGCTATTATTCCGCGGCTATTTTGTCTACAGGCTATTTTGTCGGAGCTATTTTGTGTGCAGGATATTATGTCGGGGCTATTTTGTCGGAGCTCTTTTGACGGGGCTATTTTGACGGGGTACCGATGATTCTAATGTATAATTGAATCCCAAAGTTGGATTCCAAAATGAGTGTAATTTTGGAAAATATTACTCTATAAACTTACGACGTTATATTTCACAATAAAATACTGAAACCTTTTGATTAATTATTTATATAGGAAATAAGCCACAATTAAAATGAAAAAAATAATTTTATTAACGTTTCGACGCCCAAATCGGGTGCCGTTGTCAAAATACAAAATATTACTAAAATAAACAAAAGTGTTGTTGCTAAGCAAAAAAAAAATCTTCTAATAATTTATTTAATCTCACTCATTTATATTGGCAATTCAGACATATATTATACATTTTAAAGTAGAAGACTTTAAAATGATATTGCCAATATTTATGAGTTGCGTTCCTGGGACGACTTACTGAAAGATAGTTCATTCGATTACATGAAATTAACCCCAACTCAAGAATATCCGTCATAAAAAATTATAGCATGTGATCTGTCTTTAAAAAGACAACCAAATGCAACGACAGTAAAAAATTCTCGCGTTAGAGACTTCATAGTAAATCACAAGGGAAAACCAGGAAAAACCCTGTGATACTATCCCGACATCGTAAGTATTTGGTCTTACATTAATTTACTCTCAAAAAATAATACCAAATTCTGACTTGTAACATGTTTAAATTATAAATAATATTAATAATACTAGATATATAAGTAATACGACTTACTAATTTTGGTATTTTCTTTCTATTGACTTCCTCTTTCAGTATGGGTAACCACATCCTACTGCATTCTACCGAGGAATTTGCGACACAATTGGTTTCATTTAGCATAATTAGAGCCGCTTCTTTGATTTTTCTCTTTTTACTATCTGATTCTTTCAGGACTATACTTGAATCTCTCCACTGAACTCTATGTTCATTATCCCATGCGTGTTGACATATTTGAGATCTCTCAAATTCTCTATTTTTAATATAAGATTGATGTTCACTTATTATAAACAAACCTTTTGTTTTCAATACTTTACCACTTCTAATACTACAAAATTTATTACGAATCAATGTTACTACAGCTGTTTCGGCAGAGTGCCTTTCTCAAGTGATGTGAATAAGTTGAGGAGTGGGGAGCTGTTTGTCTCAATTTGGTCATTTAGATTTACATCTGTATTTTTTAATTTATTAATTTTCATCGATTGTAATAAGGATAGCTTAAGGCCTTTATTTTCAATATGGAGAATTTGAAATTGGTGATTAAAAGAATGATTATGATCTCTAGTCTATAAGGTAAAGTGCTTACGTAGAATCCGTTTTTCTACTATTAAAAGCCCTTTTGTGTTCTGCTATACGTTTGGTAAAGGTTTTACCAGTTTGACCTATGTAAGTTTTTGGGCAGTTACCACATTTAAGTTTGTCTACCCCACTGCGTAAGTGATTTTTAATTTGGCTCTTGTTATTCCTTTCTTTTTTATGTGTTTAGCTATTTTAGTTGATATTTTGCCTGTACATATTATAATGTAATCGACTAGAAGGTACCTACTGGATTTTTTCTCTGATGGTGGAGAAACTAATTTCAGGACTTTCTTATGCAGTTTTGATTTAAAATTTTGTTTATTATTCGTTGCATCCATTGTTTACTGCTATTTGTTATTAATATTCAATTCTATCTCGAAGTTATATTTTAACATGGGAATTTCTGTTAATATGTGGTATCTAACATGCTATGGTAGGCTGGCAATTATTTATGTTGTATAGGGTGGGATGATGAATTGTGTAGGTATAGCTAGTTATGTCGGTATGGGTGGGTTTATGAAATATGGAGAACTCATGTCTGTTTTCAAGTCTGATAATTTTTAAATGTAGAAAATTTATAGATTGATGCTGTTGTTTGTATTGTAAATTCAATGTGACTACAAAGTGAATTAATGTGAGCCAAGAATTGGTTAAGTTGGTTCGTGTAAAGTGTAAAGTATACAGTATATTGTCAACGTATATATCAATATAAAAACTGTTTGAATACGAAGTGTTCTGAAATCTTTGTTTCTAGATTATCTATAAAAATATCTGATAATAATGGACTTAAGCATTGCCTATGGTAAGTCCTGTACTGTTATTAGTATTCAAAGATTATTAAATTCAAAGTACATAGTTCTGATTAAAGTCCTGATTAAGATTTCAGATGTAGTGATTGGATTTGTAATAATATGGTGTAAAAGGTTTTTACTAGAGCAGTAAGATACAAAAGTTTGTGTAGAAGGAATATTAGGAACAATATTTTTTTACTAGAATACTAGAAAAAACAAAAAATACAAAAAGAAAATGTATTTTATTGACTAGTTCTATTGTGTTCTTGGCGGTAAATTTAAGTCAACATTTAGTGTATTTAAAAATAACCTCTAACAGTTTTTTTATACTTTAATGATGGAGCTATCTAAAACCTGAAAAAGGTTATATTTGCCTGATATAATACATTTTCAATTAAGTTGTAAATTTGGGACTGTCTATACTTTTACTACTTCACGTGCAATCGAGGAGAGTTTTAAAATATCCGTTAACGTACACTTTTTTTAGAACTAATCAATTATGCACCTAGTTAATATATTCAGAACACGAGTTTTATGTTTTAACACTCCTTGTCGAATAAATTGTTTTAAACATTAAACTTCTTCATTATTTGTGGGTTACAGATGCCATATGTAAATAGCCTGGTTTAATTTAGTTACAAACAAACAAAAGGTTAATAAAAAAAGATGATAAAATGATAGATTTTATCATTTTAATCTTTAATGAGATATTTTTCAGTAGTTGCAATATATTTTAACCATAATTATCTATTGTCATCCCCAGATCGAACAAATACACTGCGCGTCAGAGAAAACGGGCACCCCACAAAATGGGTCATTTTTAATGTCTCGTATTTCCTAAAACTGTTGTCCGATTTAAGTTATTTTTTTAATATGTTATAGCCTTATTTTTTAGCAATATCACAGTAATAATATTGTTGCTAGACAGTTATATTGTCATTGTATACCGGGTGTACCAATCAAACTGTGTTTTTTTCTCAAAGTTCACCACACCCTGTGGAATATTCTAGCATTTATAAAATACTGAAATTAAAACCCAACTATAGCCTCAGGTTTTCTTAACATGCTGATTTTTTATTCATTCGCTTATGTTGGATAATAAAAAATTTAGATACTTTAACAACTAGCCATGTTTTTCTCAATACAGGGTGTTTGTTAATAAGTACGACAAACTTTAAGGGGTAATTCTGCATGAAAAAATAATGACCGTTTGCTTTATAAACATATGTCCGCAAATGCTTCGTTTCGGAGATACGGGATGTTGAATTTTTTCTTACAAACTGACGATTTATTTATTGCTCTAATACCGGTTGAGATATATGCAAATGAAATTTGGTAGGTTTTAAGAGATAATTATTGCGCATATACAATTAAGAATTTTATATTCACCATTGGCGTTCGTACGGGTCATATGAGAATTTTATGTGAATTCTACAGGGTGTGAAAGTTGCTACGAAATTAATAAAAAACGTAATTATCTTTTTAACTACTCTGTATAATATTACAAAACCTCATATTTTAAGAAAGAAGAAATCGAAGAGAATCCTAAAATGTAAAAATATACAAAGTGTCCCATTAAAAAAACGAAGTTATTAGCAACTTTGATGATTACATGAAAATATTTTCATTAAATAGATCACTCTTCAAAACCCCTTCATTCCAATTTTCATGTTTCAGTTGTCTTTAGTTCTCGAGGTATTTCTAATAGGCCGTTTATCTGCCTTACCCTATATATTATTAAAAAAATCACTTGATCACTTTTCCTCTTTTCTCGATTAGATATTAGCTTTTATTGTATAGTATATAAATTATTGTAATCTGAATACATAGTTAGTTAAAAATAATCATATTAATTAACTGAATTAATAATTTAAGCAATTATACAAGTAACAGTTATCAAGAACATTCAGAAGCCATCTCTAAGTTAATGATGACAATGTTATTGTCAAGTACATCTCCATACCAGTGAGAATTTTACTACACGTAATTTGCCGTGTAAAGAAAGAAAGAGTAGGGATAGCCGTAAAATATTTGCGCCTACGCTCTTAACATTTTAGTGTTTAAATTAAATAACTATGCTATTAATTTTAATTAATTTCCATAATTTTAATTGAATTCCTTAATTTTAATTAAATTCCAATATCAAATTTAAATTTAACAAATCTTTAATTTAATTAAATTAAAATTTAATTTTTCGTTCACGGTTTGTTGTGTGTTGCATATGTATGCAGCGTATGATATTTTTGATGGTCTGCTCTTCATTCGGCTACTGTTGGTATGTTCTTGTTGTTGACTTCTGCTTTTAGTATTGGTTTCGTTTTCATTTCTTATAAATACGATAATAGAAGAACCGCTTGGATTGACATGAAATTTGGCATACGCATAACTTACATATCAAAGAAAAAAAGTGATAGTGTGCCAATGTGTGCTTTTGCCCTGGGGGTGACTTTCACCCCCTCTTGGGGGTGAAAAAATATATTTTCAAAATAAGTCCGGAAATAGGTAAACTGACTAATTTTAAGTAACTTTTGTTCTATAGAGCTTTTTCGATAAGTCAACACTTTTTGAGTTATTGGCGAGTGAATATGTTCATTTTTCAAGTAACTCAAAAAGTAAGTATTTTGTAAAAAAACGTTCTTAGCAAAAATATAGCCTGTAAAAAAGTAAAAAAATGGTGTACGCGTTAGGTCTCTGGACCTCGTAGAACCAGAGTTATAACCAATGGAAAATATATTCATATTCACCAAACTTCAAATAGAATATTTCGACGTGAAATATCCAAAAAATTAAGCACTTTTTGGGGAAAACCCATTATAACTTTTTTAAAGTATTTAAAAAAAATCTTTATTTCTGTTTTTATAAAAAGTTTCTACCATGAAATTTGAGCAAGTTACGCTCAAAATAAAGTTGGTCCCTTTTGTTTTGGCAAAAAAAAATCGGGAAGACCACCCCCTAATTAGCAACTTAAATGAAATTAATCGTTACCGCCCCACAAATTATTTTACTTATGTTGTGTTTATATGATCTATTCTATAAGTTTCATCAATTCAAAGTTTTTATTTAAAAAAAATTGGTTTTAAAGTAAAATTTTTAAAAATTTTAATTTTGAAATATATGCTTTTTTTCAAAATAACTTAAAAATTGTTAGAGATACCAAAAATCTCGAAAAACAAAAAAAGTCAGCATTGCTTTTCTGCATACCATGTATTTTTTGTTTTTCTGTTAGACAAAAATTGATTAATATTTGGTGTTTATAAATTTGCATACATTCGTGATCAGTGACTCGTTCAACCCCTTTTAACTACAGCCCTTTCAAAAATAAGAACTTTGAACCAATACAATTTACAGATCATATAAACAATACATACACGAGTCAAGAAACTTGTGAAGTCGTAACGATTAAGTTCATTTGAGATACTAATTAGGGGGTGATTTTCCCGATTTTTTTACCAAAAAAAAAGGGACTAACTTTATTTTGAGCGTAACTTTTGAAGTATTTTGAGCGTAACTAAAAATGAGGCTTTTTTTAAACACTTTAAAAAAGTTATAATTAGTTTTCCCCGAAAGGTGCTTCATTTTTGGTTATTTCTCGTTAAAGTATTCCATTCGGAATTTGACGAATATGAACCTATTTTTCATGAGCTATAAACTTTGTGAGCTACTGCTTCTACTAGGTATAGAGACGTGATATATACACCATTTTTGTAAATTTTTTACAGGCTATATTTTTGTTAAGAATGTTTTTTCGACAAAATACTTATTATTTGAGTTATTTGCGAAAAACCGTCTAAAAGCGTTGTTATTTTGTTGAAAAAATGAACATATTTACTGGCAAATAACTCGAAAAGTATTAACTTAGTGAAAAAACTCTATGGAACAAAAGTTACTTAAAATTAGTCAGTTTATCCATTTCCGGACTTACTTTGGACGAATATTTTTTCACCCCCGAGAGGGGGTGAAAAGCACCCCCAGGGCAAAAGCACATATCGGCACAATTTCACTTTTTTCCTTTGACTTGTTAGCTATGTGTATGCCAAATTTCATGTCAATCCAAGCGGTTCTTTAAAATTTAGAGGTTTTGCAATATTTTACCGTTAAAGAACGTACTATAAATCTTGTATGATTAAGGTAAAATATCTTGGTATTCATTTGGACAGAAGTCTCCCATGGAGGAAACATATCTGGACGAAGAGAAAGCAACTAGGTCTCCAATTCAGAAATATGTATTGGTTAAACATTTTATGAGCTACAAAAATGTTTTATATAATTTTTTTAGTTAGATGCATTGTTTTTAAGGTATTCGCAAAAAACCGTTTGAAAAGGTGTTATATTTCAATGAAAATGGCCAATTTTCAACCACGAATAACTCAAAAAGTATTGAGTTTTCGAAAAAAAAATTATAGAACAGTTTTTGCTTAGAATTGGGTTCTCTAGCAACTTCCGTAGTTGTTTAACCAAAAAATTTTCCACCCCCGAGAAGGGGTGGGAACCGCCCCTCAAGACAAAAGCACACATCGGCATAGGGTAGACTTTGAATAAGGAGATATTTTCAGGCTATTCCTAAAAGTTCATTAAAATCCATGCAGTAGGATAGAATTCGGAGGTAATAACCTGTTTTTGCTCTCATTGACTGCCCTAATAGTTTGATTTATAATAATTAAAATGGCTACTAATTAACGATTTTTACTAGCATCTGTTTTAATTTATTCAATCATTATTTTTGTTCTAACATGAGAAATTAAAATATAATGTTTTTCGACGTCATACGTATAATTATGACTGATGTCAACTAGCCACGTATAAGGAATACTTTATCTCTTACTATCTCATAACTTAATATGTTTTCTGTCTTTTGTGGTATTTTGCCGGGTCTTAGTGCACTCATCATTGTATAAAATGTAATGCAAGAAAATCAATTATTTTAATTTAAGAGATTTGCACTCAATTCGGATTAAAATATTGAAACATTCAGTATGAAAAATAGATAAAAATAATAGTAGTATGTTTATTTCCGTATTACATTCTTAAAAATGCAACACTCGTAGAAAGGTCATTTTCAAGGAAACTTCGACCTATTAGGATTCATAATGTACCTATTATTAATTATAAAAATGGTATTTTCCTGGGAATTGAAAACTGAAACCAATGTGGTTATCTGCAATTAAAGAATATCTTCATCCATATAATATAACCATCTATAATTGCACCTTATATAAAAAAACCATTATATACATATAATTTTTCTACAACCACTATTCAAAGTGCACTTTTCTGCACGGTTTTATGTTAGCAAACTTGATATTTTCTCACAGTATAAGATATTTGACATTAGTGTGCAGAAAAGTGACGTTTCTGTGCCGCAAAGTGACGTTTCTGTGCCGCAAAGTTCTTTTCTGCACAGTTGACTACCTCATTCTGAGTAACGTTATATTCTGTTTACATCCGTGGACTACCGCATTCTGAGTAACGTTATATTCTGTTTACATCCGTGGTTAAACTTTAGACAAATATATAACCTATAAGACAATTATTATATTTTACCATAGCATAGAAACTAAATTATGGATGTTACAACGGTTTTATTTTACAATTTTATTCTTATTAAACATTTTATAATTATCAAATAACCAATAAGGATTTAGCAACCTGTGCAAGAGACGTCGAATGAAGTAGGTTTTGTGTAAATCTGTGACTGCATAAATATAATGTCAATAATGTGTAATAATTGTTTAAATTTAAACAAATTAAGGCAGTGCATTAATTTTTTAACTGATTTCTGTGCAATTTATTTAGGTATAAGGAATTTAAATTGATTGGTAGGTATTAATTAAATACAGTTTAAAATTTATCACATAGGTACCTATTATAATTAATCGTCGTTTGGAAATTGTGATTTTTATTTTTAAGAAAAACTTTGCTTGTAGAAAAAGTATAGTGTGAAACACGTGCAGAAAGGTAATTTCTCACTCGTTTGAATTGCGGCACTCGCTTGCGCTCGTACCGCAACTTTTCAAACTCGTGAGAAATTAGTACCTTTCTGCACTTGTTGCACAATATACTATTTCTAATTTTATTTAATATTGATTCATGTTTGGTAATGCAATGTAACTAAGGCGAAAAGGGGAATTTGAAAGTAAAGAAATGCTTAAGGAATTATCAAAAGGAATACAATGGGAGGAGGTATATTACGTAGATTATATAAATGGGAACAGCAGATTCTAAGAAGTTATACACATAAAAGTAGGAACAAATAAAGAAGATTATAATGACAGAGAATGAATTTATGGTTTAGGTAATTCGATAGCAAATTCATAGAAAAACAAAATTGTTTATTTCATTTTATTTAAAACAAATACTATTAAAATAGAAGGTTGCGTTTCGAAGAATTTTATTTAAGGGCGCAAAATTTCGCGCCAATGTGTTTTAAATGTATTCATTTTTTTTTTCGAATCCTGAGAAAACCAATAAGTATTCTTTGAGTTTTCCTTAGTTTTCAGTAAGTACCTTAATCTTTATATTATTTGCATTTATAGATCACCTGACTCTTCCGTGGAACTATTTTTTCAGAACCTGTTTAATTTGTTAGATGACCTGCCCCATAAAAGCAGAAAAATTTTATGCGGGGACTTTAACATTAATTATGCTGCTGCTTGTGCTACACAAATATCCCTGGTCAACATATTTGAATCGCATGGTCTAACAATGCACATTGATTCTCCTACAAGGATTACAAAACTTCATCTACCATAATTGATTATATTGTCTCAGATTTCTCACCCCGTGATGTCTGCGCTACAACTGTTAATGCGGGACTATCTGATCATGAAGCGGTTTATACGAAGTTTAACATCTTCAGCAAGCCCTCTTCGAAAACTCGACGTTTAGGCAGGATTTTTTTCGCTCGGAACTTTCGTAAATTCCAAAATTTATGCTTAACCTCTGAGTGGCCTTTTCCTTCTATGAACGTCGATAATAATTTCAGTGACTTTTTGAATAAGCTTGTCTGTATCTTCAATAAAGCATTTCCTTTAATCACAATTAAGCCAAAACATCACAAACCCTGGACTACCAAAGGTGTCCGCATATCAGCCAAAAATATGCGTTCACTGTACATCAAGAAATTTACTACCAACTTCTCTGTTACTGAATATATCACCAACTACAGGGCAAATCTATTTAAAACTTATAAAATCAGGTAAAAAAATTGTACTATCAAAATCGTCTGAGAAGCTCTAAAAGTGTTGCAAAAGAAACTTGGTCCATAATAAACGATCTTCGAAATAAAACTCAGACAGCTCAAAGATTTTTCCTTCCAGACCCAAAAAATCTAAATGAATACTTTGTTAATGTGAGTAAAAATATAACATCAACTATTGTGTCACAACAAGATCCCATTTCCTATCTCCCTAATTCACGAAAGGTCTCGAATTCATTCTGTATAAGACCGGTTGATAAATCTGAACTGATCCAAACATTCAATAGTGTCAAAAGCAAATCTTCCTGTAGTACCGATGGACTATCCATAAAAATTTTCTCAAATCTCCCAGACAGTGTGTTGGGAGTCCTCGTCTCTCTAATTAATGATTCTTTTGAGAAAGGTAAATTTCCAGAGGGCCCAAAGACGGCCATCATTATTCCTCTTCATAAGGGTGGTGAAAAATCTAATGCCTGCAATTATAGACCTATTGCATTACCACCGGTACTCTCCAAAATTATTGAGAGACTCATAAAAGCCCGACTTATTCGTTTCTCGTTGATAACAATATTTTATAACAAAATCAGTTCTGGTTTTTAAATAATAAATGTACCACAGGTGCCATGTTTTCTGTACTACATGAGGTTTATCAAGCATTAAACAATAATCTGTTTACTGCCACTGTTTTTTGTGATTATGCCAAAGCTTTTGATTGTGTAAATCACGATATTTTGATAAAAAAAAATAGATTTCTATGGAATTCGAGGTATTTCTTTGAACTGGTTTCAATCTTACTTGGAAAATAGGAAAAAACTGGTTAGAGCAAATGATACAGACTCTAGTCTCAAAAATGTTGTATGTGGGGTACCACAAGGTTCAGTATTGGGTCCTCTACTTTTCCTTATCTTTATTAATGACTTTTCTTTTTGCTGATGATACCAGTATCACTTGGAGCAACTCAAATATTGCAACTCTTCATGCTACTATAACTTCTGATCTACTTACAATAAAATCCTGGTTCGATTCAAATTTACTCTCTTTTAACGTAGATAAAACAGTAGCATTATCCTATAAAGGAGCTCTTCAACCCTTACCTCTTCATAACAGCCAGATCAGTTGTCCAATCCTATCGTCCAATAACAAATATTCAGAATTCATATCCGATATTGAACAGAATAATTATATCACCCAGTAGATCGCACGAATTTATTTGTTGTTATATTCACACATGTGGATTATTAGTTTAGATACAAATTGGTCAATTATCAACAATATAATTTGGAAATGATACGAAAGTGCTGACGAAAATAGAATTATTTAGCTTGATTAGATATACAAATCACGCGGGCATCGTGTCACCGATGACCCAATTTAAGCTTCTATAAAACTAACAAATCTCGCCTAGAGAGAGAGTCTTCATCAGTCTTCAACTAAACGCGTTCCGGTAACGAGTCATTGTTCAACAGTTCTCCCGGGGTACAAATACCCTAGTGTCGATTCTATCAATAAATACCTTTATCGCTATTTGGTGTTTACATTATACATGGTCCTTATCGAGAAAAAAGGAGATCCTACAACTACAGTCCACACTAAACAAACCCAGTAGCAGATAGACGACGCTAGGCCCGGGAGAACAGAAGCAGCAGAGCCAAGAGCCGAACCAGAGCCCAAGAGCCGAACCAGAGCCAAGAGCCGAACCAGAGCCGCAGAGCCGTACCAGAGCCAAGAGCCGAACCAGAGCCAAGAACCGAACCAGAGCCAAGAGCCGAACCAGAGCCAAGAGCCGAACCAAAGCCGCAGAGCCGTACCAGAGCCAAGAGCCGAACCAGAGCCAAGAGCCGAACCAGAGCCAAGAGCCGAACCAGAGCCAAGAGCCGAACCAGAGCCAAGAGCCGAACCAGAGCCAAGAGCCGAACCAGAGCCAAGAGCCGATCCAGAGCCGAACCAGAGTCGCAGGGCCGAACCAGAATCAGGAGAGCCTTTACGTCCAAAATAAAAAAAAAACCGTAAGTTTTTGAATAAGTTTACCCCCAAATAACCCCAGACTATTTAATTTATACATATATACAATATATCTTTTTTTTCTAGTACATTCTATACAATATTTTTCATTTAAACACAAACTATTTAACTTATACATAGATATTTTTTTTTCCTATATAATAATAATAAACGGTATTTATCCCTAAAAATATTTACTACATATTTATTTTATTTAAAAAATTTCATAAAGAAAAAACGTATACTTTAATAGGTACATATTGCTGTTGTAGTTTATTCAGATTGCATAATTTTAATTAAACATCGTAGCCAAAAGATTTCAATTTATATTTGTGTAACATAATATTATATAACATTAACCTACATGTATAACTGACCTACAGAAAAACTGAGTGTCAGCAAGGTCAAACAGAATAACATTCCCTCATCATTTAAACGTGAATCATAGTAATTGAAAATATAAACAACATTTTAAAAATACGATAAAAACACTTACTACTGGATAAAAGTAGGTGAATTTTTAACATGGAAGCTGTACACAACAACCAGGCGGAGATCGGATCAGAGATTAGTAAACAAGTATCGTCTCTTAAGAGAGAACCTGGATCTCGCAAGAATCAACAATATATTAAAGAGCGTCAGGATAGTTTGGAGGATTATTGGACAAGATTTGTGCATAACCACGAGAAATTACTAGAGAGTGGAGTAACGAAAGACAAATACTTCGAAACAAAATACTACGATCAGGTCTTTAAGACATATATTGAGGGAAAAACCCTATTGGAAGAATATGGAAGAAATTTGAAAAGATGAAAGACAACAAAAGTAAAGGAGATACAGATAAGAAAACAAAAAATCGAGGAATTATTACAAGAATATGAACAAGACTTGCAGTACGATGAAGAACTGCAAGCAGAGTCAACAGAACACATGGAGAAAATAAATACACTCGTCATCGAAGCAACAGTAAATGAGGAGCTAGACGTGTTAGACAGTGAAGAAGTAGAGAGAATAAATCAGCTAAGGAGGAAGGTCAGGGAAACTGTAAAGAAAATGGATGGAAAAATGGAAAATTGCCTGGGATGCAACGGCCAGACAGCACACAGAGAAGAGATGGTGTGACATTACCGCAGGTAAAAATCCCTGTGTATTAAGGAAGATATGAAACGTGGAGAACTTTCCACGATCTGTTTACTAAAGTAATACATGAAAACGACCAATTGTCGAACGCAGAAAAAATGCAGTACCTAAAAACTCAAGTAAGAGGGGAAGCCAACAGGATGATACAACACTTACACATATCCGAGGCTAACTACGAAGTGGCATGGAACATGTTAAAGGAAAGATATGAAAATCCGAGGATGATATTGTTTAAACTAATAGACAGGATGCTACTAGCGCAGGAAGTAAAGGAATCTTCTGCTAGAGCACTGAAATCATTACATGACACCTTCCATGAGTGTCTGGAAGCCATAGGAGGATTAGGAACAGACACGGAAGCGTGGAGCCCATTGATAGCGCGAATTAGCATAACAACATGGGACAATGAAACAAGGAGGCTATACGAAAACCACATCGGAGACAGTAGAGAGATACCGACGTACAAATCAATACAAACATTCTTACAGCGACGATTCCAAACACTGGAACTGCTGGAGTCAGAAAAGAGACAAGAGAAGCAAGGAGGATCGGGTAAGAAAACAAGAATGAGTTGCGTGATATGCAACGGAGATCACGGAGTACCATACTGCAGAGAATTTCAGGAACTCAATGTAAGAGACCGGAACAGGATAATACGAGAAAAAGAATGGTGTGCGGATTGCCTAGCGCATAAGAAGGAGAAACAATGTTTTTCACAGATGAGGTGCAGACAGTGTGGCGGAGAACACCACAAAATGTTGCATTATGAAAAAGTAAACACAGGCAACAGAAGAACCACAAATGAAACAAAAGGAGAACAAACACAAGAAAGAAATGGAAGAGAATCAAACAGTAGAAGAAACGGGTACCAATCGGACAGGTACAGAGGAGGAAATAATTATTCCAACAACGCCAGAGAACAAAATAACGGAAGACGAGAAAACACGCAAGAGAACAATGGGCAAAGAAACAACAACACACAACAAAGAGGGCAGAACTCAGTTAACTGTGCAAGCCATAAGGAAGGTGAAGCATTACTAGCCACAGCAGTGGTACGCATAAGGGATGCGAAAGGAGAGTCTCACATGAGAGCATTGATCGACCAAGGGTCACAATGTGCATTTATAACAGAACAAGCGGCGACGGCGCTAGGAACAAAAAGGCAGCCAATACAGGCGACCATATCCGGAATAGGCTCGTCAGGGGAAAAGACAGCCAACTGGAGTATGAAACTTTTGATCGGAACTCATTACCAAAGTGACTTCGAGATGGAAATAGAGGCACTGGTACTACCGAAAATAACAAGGGATTTACCGGAACAGGACATAATCCTACAGGACTATAACGAGAAAAATGCACTACTGGCAGACCCAAGATACTACAGGGTAGGAAAAATAGACTTATTGCTAGGAGTAAAAGAATATAGTTACATATTGACAGAAGGGATGCACAGAATAAGTAATGGACTCCTAAGTCAAAACACCAAACTAGGATGGATAGTTTCGGGGATAGCACAAGAAAAGGAGACTACAAAAGCAGAAGTATGCTGTATGATATCCAGACAAGAAATGGACATACAAATAAAGAAATTCTGGGAATTAGAAGAAGTAAATCAAGAAACAAGTTTATCAGTAGCAGAACAAGAATGTGAAGAAATATATCGACAGACAGTAAAAAGAAATGATGAAGGGAGATACGAAGTGAGAATTCCGTTTAGGGAAGACGTCACAAAGTTAGGAGAATCTAAGCAGCAAGCATTCGCCAGATTGATGCAACTAGAAAGGACGTTTACAAAAGACAAACAGTTAGAAGCGAATTACAGACAATTCATGGAAGATTATGAAAACCAAGGTCATACGGCAATAGCAGAAAACCAGGGAGACGGTTACTACCTACCTCATCATCCAGTGAGAAAGGAGGACAGTACTACAACAAAAATAAGAGCCGTGTTTGATGCATCAAGTAAAAGCTCATCAACAGTAAGCTTGAATGATATTATGCACACAGGGCCAAAATTACAACAGGATTTGACAGATATACTATTAAGATGGAGATCCCATAAGGTAGCATACTCAGCGGATCTGGAGAAAATGTTTAGACAGATCAGAATGGCAGAAGAAGACCAAATGGATCAAAAAATACTCTGGAGAAAGGACACAAAGGATCCAGTGCAAGAATATAAATTGAAGACGGTGACATACGGCACGGCCGCAGCACCATTTTTAGCGTTAAGAACAATACAACAATTACAAGAAGATGAAGGAGTGAATTTCCCTATGGCATCGAAAATAATAAAAGAAAATATGTATGTAGACGACATCCTAGGAAGAGCGGAGACGTTAAAAGAAGCAGAAGCAGCCCAAAAGGAACTAATACAACTTTTCAAGAAAGGTGGATTTACACTTAAAAAATGGTTGAGCAACGAAGAAAAAATAATGGAGAACGTACCGGAAGAAATGAGGAATGTAGACTCCAAAGCATTCAAGCAAGAAGAAGTACGAAAGACGTTAGGAATACATTGGTCACCTAAAGAAGATACAATCAGATTAAAAATAGAAATAACGACGACAAAGAAAATAACGAAAAGACACTGTCAGAAGTAGCAAAACTATATGACCCACTAGGATGGGTAGCACCAGTAGTAATTCAGGCGAAAATGTTCATACAAGAACTTTGGGAGCAAAAGACCAGTTGGGATAAAGAATTAACTAGCACGCAACAAAGCCGGTGGAAAGCATATCAGGCACAATTAATAAATCTTGAGAAAATAACAATACCCAGGTGGAACAATTTAAATAAAACAATCAGAGTAGAACTACATGGATTCGCAGATGCGTTTTTGAAAGGATATGGAGCGGTAATTTATTCAGGGGTGCTAGGCCCGGAAATTAAAACGAATCTAATGATAGCAATAAGCATAGAACGCGGTGTAAGACAAGGCGACACACTCTCGCCAAAAGTATTCATAACTGTTCTGGAATATGCCTTTAAGATGCTCAACTGGGACAATAAAGGGATCAAAATAGATGGAGAAAAGTTAAATCATCTTCGTTTTGCAGATGACATAGTCCTTATAACTGATGACCTAGGAGAAGTAAAGAAAATGCTAAATGAGTTAGACGCTATCTGCTGGAAAATAGGCCTGAAAATGAACTTTTCTAAAACTAAATTTATGACTAATCTGATTCCTAGCGGACAGCTGATTATACGCGAACAAGAAGTAGAACTAGTGGAAAAGTACATTTACTTGGGTCATGAAATTAGAATTGGCAGAGATAACCAAACATGCGAAATAAAAAGAAGATTAACTCTTGCTTGGGCAGCCTACGGAGCTCTGAGAGACATATTTAGGAGCAGTATACCGATCGGTTTAAAAAGACAAGTGTTTGACCAATGTGTGCTACCGGTAATGACATATGGAGCAGAGACACTGACTCTAACCAAGGCAACGGCGTCGAAAATGCGGGTTGCTCAAAGGCGCATGGAAAGATCCATGCTGGGCGTAACTCTACGGGATAAAATAAGAAATGAAGATCTCAGACAAAAAACCGGTATCGCAGATGTTGTAGAACGTATCACCAGGCTCAAATGGAACTGGGCAGGACACGTCGCCAGGCTGAAAGATTCAAGATGGGCACGAAGGCTGATGGAGTGGAGACCAAGAGAAGATAAACGAAGTAGAGGAAGGCCGCCTACACGATGGACAGATGATATCAGGCGGATTAGTAAAAACTGGCAAAAATCAGCACAAAACCGTGAAGTGTGGAAACAATTGGGGGAGATCTATGTCCAGCAGTGGACGTAAATTGGTTGGATGATGAATGATAGCAAAATCGAAAGTCGCACCATTGAAAGGGAAAACGACATTACCAAGATTAGAATTGTGTGCCGCGGTACTATTAGCAAATTTAATGAAGAAAACCCTACAAGCATTGAACAGGGAGAACACGGAAGTATATGCATGGTCGGACTCAACAATAACCCTGGCTTGGATAAAGGGATCGTCAAAAAGGTGGAAAATGTTCGTCGCCAACAGAGTAGAGGAGATAAAAGGAGTTATAGGGCCAGAAAATTGGCATAAAGTGGATACGAAAGAAAACCCAGCGGACATCCTCTCACGTGGAAGTACCGCATCAGAGTTATTAGAAGCAGAGTTATGGCGGAAGGGACCAACTTGGCTGACAAGTAAAAAAGCACTTAGGCTGACGGCAGAGGAAATACCTGAAACAAATTAGGAGGAAGCCAAAACGAAAGTAACGGCGCACATGGCAACGATAAAGGAAGACATATGCGAGAGATTCTCGAATTTAGAAAGAATGAGAAGAGTAGTATCATGTTGTATGAGATTTGCAAACAACTGCAGAAAGAAGGACAAAAATCAAGGACAACTTACAGTCCGAGAATTTGAGGAAACATTGTTAAAAGTGATAAAGCTCACACAGCTCACCAACTTCAAGCAAGAAATCAACAAGCTGGAGAAGAAACAGCAACTAGACAGGAAGAACAAACTAGCATCATTGGTACCATTCCTGGATAAACAAGGGATTCTAAGAGTCACCGGAAGGCTGAGGCACACGAATCTACAGTAGGCGGAAAAACATCCTATAATTTTACCAAACGACAGTGCACTAACAAAATTAATTATATCGGAGAGTCATACAAGAAATCTACATAACGGGCTACAACAGACATTACAGTACATAAAGAGGAAATATTGGATAATAAACGGAAGAAGAACTGTGAAAAATCAACTAACTAAATGTATAAAGTGTAGGAGGTATAAAAGTCAAGTAGCACAACAGCTAATGGGAGATCTGCCGAAGGACAGAGTGAACCCGAGTCATCCCTTTACGAATACATGGATAGATTATGCCGGGCCGATAAAAATAAGTACTACGAAAGGCAGAGGACAAAGGAGTTATAAAGGATACATTGCAGTATTTGTGTGTCTGTCAACAAAGGCAGTACACCTCGAGGTAGTAAGTGATATGTCTACAGATGCGTTTATTGCGGCGTTCAAAAGATTTACGGCACGCAGAGGACAGTGCATCAACATTTACAGTGACAACGGAACCACATTCGTAGGAACGGCAAATTTACTAAAAAAAGAAAATCAAAACATAGAGGACGAGATAAAACAAGGATTAGTTGCACTAGGCACCCAGTGGCATGTCATACCTGCATATGCGCCACACTTCGGAGGATTGTGGGAAAGCGCAGTGCGAATAATGAAATATCATTTGAAAAGAATCATAGGGGAAACAGTATTAACATATGAAGAACTGAGTACGGTGCTAACACAAATAGAAGCCTGTATGAATTCGAGACCATTATGTGGATCATCAGAAGACCCAGAAGGGAAAATAGCAACTACACCAGCTCACTTCCTTATAGGGAAAGAAATATTATCACCGAATCGGGAGGAAGAGCTCACGACGTATTTGAAGATGCCAGCAAGGTGGCGAATATTGGAAAAAATAAAAAGAGATTTCTGGAAGATTTGGAGGCAAGAGTACCTGCAACAGTTGCAACAAAGGAATAAATGGCATAAAACGCACCCAAACATAAAAATAGAAGAAATAGTCATAATTAAGGAAGAGGATACACCTCCAGGCAGATGGCCATTAGCAAGGGTAATAGAAACACACCCTGGAGCGGAGGGATTAACCAGAGTAGTGACAGTGAGAAAGGCAAACGGGAAAATAACAAAAAGACCTATACATAAGCTGATAAAATTGGAAGAAGAGAAACAGGAAAAACCAAAGAATACATCAGGATCAAGATGGAAGAAAATACTCATCGCAATAATGCTTTTAACACTATTAAAACCCATGAATGCAGAACTGTATAAAATATACAATCCGGAACCAGGGTTATTTACAGAAGACCTTGGAGAGGTTTATATAGACCGGGAACATTCCGAATAAAGGTGCTACTCGAAAAAGGAAGAATTCAAAAGGAGCACCAACTGATAGGAAGTATGATACAAGGCATACAGGATCTGTGTCAAGAGACAAAAATCGTAAACTGTAAAGATATAATAGGGAAGTTCGAGGAAGGACAAAGGAAGGCGGAGTCAGTAAGTGAGGCGTTGACAGTAGAAATAAAAGGAAGAGAAAAAAGAGGAATATTAGGAACAATGTTAACCTCCATATTTGGAGTGAACGACGAAGCCTATAGTAACATTGAGGCACTAGACAAAAACCAGAGAGAATTGATAAAGGGGTCACAGCATCAGGCAAAGATAATGTTAGAAACAATAACGTCAATAAACCACACGGAGATGAGGATAAACGAACAACTGAACAAGTTCCACAAAGCACTAACAACCGGTCTACAAGACATATCCAGAGGCCTCAACGAAGTAGAGGACAAAGCACAAAGACTAGAAACCGAATATAGCACGTTACGAATACAAACTATAGCATTACAAGTTACGGAGTTCATAAACGAATATATTCAATTTTACGAGGGAATATTAAACCTTCACTACAACCACGGCCATTTCATTGATATAATAAAACCGGGTCAAATAGCCAAGTTAATAGAAAGAGCAGGGAAGATACTACCACAAGGAGTAGAAATACGACGACAACCCATTATAGAAACAGAAGTCAGCCATGACGACAAATACATAAAGGTCATCGGCTACTTCATAGTGACAGGGAGAAATAATTACAACATGCTCAAGGTCACTGCGATACCACTTAAGGTCAAGGGGTCAGTGTTGCATTCATTTGTCGCCCCAAGAAATCTACTGATTGTAGATTATAACACTCTTCACTACTTCGAATTGACCGCAGAAGATAAAGCAAGATGCTTACAGTTGGCACGGGCACAGATAGCGTGCTCCCCAACGGCTGTAATGAACATGGATACCAAACCAAACTGTATACTGGAAGAAATTTATGAGCGATCTAAGTATAGCACATGTCCAGTGGTTACCCGGGCAATACATTAAGCTCAGTGGAGTAAGTTGGGTACCCCCAATCTCTGGTTAATTATCACGCCGAGCCCGATACACATGTCCATTATCTGTGATGGAAATCGGAACGAAAGAGTTCTGGAGCGAGTCACATTCCTGAAACTCTCACCCCGATGCATCGCCCAAACGAAAAGCATTACACTACTCCCCACTAGCAGTGGAGTGGAGACAGCGATAACCAGTTACCTAAAGACTCCTATCACTCCCGTAGCACAACTGGTGACGATGACACGACGTAAGTTAAGTACGACCCAACCCACACATATTAACATACAAGGAGATGAGCTCCGTACTATATTAGTGGAAGAAGAGAGTCTGGAGCAAGAAGTAGCGCATACGCCTTGGCGAAAGATACAAGAATCACATTGGGCTTATTTAGCGGCCACCGGGATCATTACTACGATAGTGGTGATTGGGCTGCTCACATTGTGGAAATACTGTCCTGTTACACGAAAATGTCGCTCAGTTAAAACACTTAGTCGGAAACTCGAACACGACGTACCTGCATTAGCTCGGAACCGGAAAAACGACTCCCCGTCGACTTCCAAAGCCGACGTCCCTCTCACCACATTTTTATCCAATAGATTTTATCCAATTTATCCAATTTTGATCTAAATATAGAGTCGGACATTGAAAGCTAAGTTAACAGTTGGAGAAATATTGATTATTCTTAAACTATTTATTATTAAACTATTTATGTTATAATGTTAGAAATATACCTATTATATCTTACGTTTATGTTATACTTGTAAACTTTGAACACTGACACTTGGGACAGAGTTGCCGGCGGACAGTATGTCCAATAACAAATATTCAGAATTCATATCCGATATTGAACAGAATAATTATATCACCCAGTAGATCGCACGAATTTATTTGTTGTTATATTCACACATGTGGATTATTAGTTTAGATACAAATTGGTCAATTATCAACAATATAATTTGGAAATGATACGAAAGTGCTGACGAAAGTAGAATTGTTTACCTTGATTAGATATACAAATCACGCGGGCATCGTGTCACCGATGACCCAATTTAAGCTTCTATAAAACTAACAAATCTCGCCTAGAGAGAGAGTCTTCATCAGTCTTCAACTAAACGCGTTCCAGTAACGAGTCGGTGTTCAACAGTTTTCCCGGGGTACAAATACCCTAGTGTCGGTTCTCTCAATAAATACCTTTATCGCTATTTGGTGTTTCCATTACACACCTATTTATCTGAAAGACCATATTATTCAATAGCAGAGTTTCTTTACCAATAACTAAGAAAGTACAGTACTTATTCTTATATTTATAAGTAGAATCTTAATCTATATTTGAGTGTCATATGCAGCAGCTTAACTTAACTTAACTTATTAAATTTCTTAAGGTAGATTATGCAATTTGCAATTTTTTTTAAATTTTGCAATAGTTTGTTACTGTTTTTTGTTTCACTTCATTATATTTTATTTATATTGACGATTTATATCATTTTAGTAAATTGTATTTGTTATTTGTTATTGTTTTTATTTATGATTCTTGTAAGCTTTGTCTATAAAATTGTTAAATATTTCATGACAATAAAGCATATTTCTATTCTATTCTATGTATTTTTAAAAAATTTAAACGCAGAATGAAAGATTACATTATTACCGAGGGCCGAAAGTCCCTTAGAATAAACAAAAAGTTTCTTTTGAATGAGATATTTTAAATTAAATATCACACTAAATTTTCTCTTAGCTTTTCACCCCTGTAACTTATTAAAATAAACATTATAGAACCTTTCAGGGACTTTCGGCCCTCGGAATCGTTGTCGTCGTCACAGTTATTTTTGCTGTTACCCTCGAGACTTGCATATTTTCTGACGTTTCTTGTTGAATTGTACATTTATTTTCTTCTGAAGATAGTTGTTTATTCGAAATAATTCAATTCTCTATCATTTCAGTCCAATCATCATTTCTCCATCAACAGTCCTAATTTTATTTTTTATTTCAGTTAGAATTACAACGCACTCAAAGGTCATTAGAGCAAACCAAAGCAGCTTTAACCTCCAAAACATTATCATCTCCAGAAATGAACTTGGAACTGGAAAAGGCGCTGGAAAACTTAAAGGACTCAAAAGAGATAAACACAGCCTTACAACTTCAACTAGACACTGTAAACAAAAGCCACCAACTTCTGAAGAGTTCTTATGACGATTTATTGATTTCTAATAGCAGTCTTCAACGGCGACTTATAGAAATAGATTCTAGTTTAGACAAATATAAAGGTGAGATATTACAACTGCAACAAACCAAAGATAAATTAATAGAGAATGAAATAAATTTAAATAAGTTATTAGAAATGGAGAAACTTCAAAGTAAGAATATTAAAATACAACACGAGAAAGATGCCAAGTGTATCCAAGACTTGAATAGGCAGATAAAAGAAATGGAACGAATAATAGCTAGAAAGCATCCTGATTCCGTATCGGCCTTAATAGTAGCTGCCAAAGAAAATGCCACAGATACAAATTTAACTGCAAGAAAGGTTCTAGAAGATAGGATTAAGTCTTTAGAACAGGACCAGCTTACAAGAGAAACTCAGTCTTCCAAAGTTTTTATGGAAATTCAAGAAAAGTTCAACCAAATGAAGGCCAAATACGAGAACCATATAGAAGACTTAGAGTTACATGTCAGTGATCTAAAAAATCAGCTAAAACGACGTGGTGATACTTACGATGTTTACACCCAAACCACCGTGGATGATAAAATTCCTCAAAAGGAGACTTTTACAACTTTCACACAGACTGATGCTACTCAAAGTGTACCAAATACTCCCGCTCCAACTCCACCGCCTGTAGTAAGCAAACCTCAAAAGCATTCAGCTTCTAGAAAAAATGAAGATACTCACCTCCTAGCAACAATTAGAGGCCTGCAGGCGGATCTTTCAAATAAAGAGAAGGTGATACATAGACTTCAAAAAGAAATTGATGACTTGAAGAAAACCAATAGACGACTACAAAAAGAGCGTGAAGGCAGTTTAAAAAACTTAATCGATAAGAAAGAGTCGAAGGGTTTTCCTGAAAGACTAACGTTACAGGCTAGATCTAATAGTTGCAGTTCTGAGAAGGATTTTCGGAAAGAAGAAACGGTACTGCAGTTAAAATGCGAGCGAGACAAACTTAAACTTCAGTTAAGCAAGTTGGAAGAGGATTTTCAGTGTCTGCAGAACAAGCGAATACAAGATGTAAGTTTTTCTTTTATTTAATTTTATTTCAGGTTTAAAAAAAAAAGGTCACAAAAAGTATCACATAAATTATGTATTAACTCTAGCTCTAGAAGTTTTGATTACTTACTTTACTTTACTCCTCTTGATTCCATTTGGAACATAGGGCCTCTACAGTCCCCCTCCATTCATCTCTGTTTCTGGCCAGGGCTTTCACCGCTTTCCATGTTAACCCATTGTCTTATAGCTCTCTGGTAATATTTCTCTTCCAGGATGTCATTGGTCTGCCTTGTTTTCTTTTTACAGTTGGCTGGTAATCCAGGGCTTGTTTGGTTATATCATCTTCATTTTTCCTTAATGTGTGTCCAATAAACTTCCATTTGCGTCTATTTATCGTTTTGGCTATCGGCTCTTGATTAGTTTTTCTCCAAAGTTCCTTGTTACTTATCCGATTTGGCCAATATATTTGCATTATTCGTCTAAGGCATCTATTTACAAATGTTTGAACCTGTTGTATAATCTTTTTCTCTATTTTCCAAGTTTCTGCTGCATATAGCAAAATGCTCTTTACATTTGTATTAAATATCCTGATTTTGGTTTTGGTTGTTAATTTATTGGACTCCCATGTTTTCTTCAGCATATAGAACGCATTTTGGGCTTTAGTTATCCTTTCATTAATTTCCTCTTCTATTCCACCGCTAGCGTCAATTATGCTTCCCAGATAGCAAAACTTCTGTACATTTTCTACTTCTTCTCCTTCAATGAATATACCCATTTCTCTTTCCGTATTTATCTTCATAAGTTTGGTTTTTCTTGTGTTAATCTCTAATCCTATTTTTCTTGCTTCTTTTGTCACCTTTTCTGTTTTTTTTCTGCATATGTTGTCTTTTTTCGGACACCAGACCTATATCATCCGCAAAGTCTAGATCTTCAAGCCGACCGAAAGCATTCCATCTAATTCCTGTTTTATTTTCGTTGCCTTCTTCATGACCCAGTCGATTAAGATCAAAAATATGGTTGGAGATAGAATACACTCCTGTCTGACTCCACTGTTTATGTTGATTGGTTCTGTGAGTTTCCCATTGTGCATGATTTGTACGGTATAGTTTTCATAGAACATTTTAATAATTATTACGTATTTTAATGGAATTCCATATCTCTTATCCACATTTTTTCTCTGTTAATCCGGTCAAAGGCTTGTCTAAAGTCAAGGAAATTTATGTAGAATTTGCTCTGCCATTCTATTGTTTGTACTACAATGTTTCTTAATGTGTTACTTTGATCTGTGCTTGCTTATAACGTTCAGAAAGATATAACGTTCAGTGGCTCAAAGACGGAAATGAAAGTACTGAAGAATATAAGACCAAGTTAAAAGAATTATATAATAAAACTTACAACACAGAAAATGCCACGATAGAAGAGCTGTGGGACAAATGCAAGTATGTATATACACAACCAGTAAATGAAACGATAGGAATACAAAAAAGAAGTAATAAACCATGGCTATCGAGAAGCATGTGGGAAAAAATAAAAGAAAGGAAACTACTTAAATGTAAAATGCTAAAAAATGATCTAAGAGATAGGGAACAAATGAAGAGAGTATAAAGAGAAAGAAGTTAAAAAAAGTGCGAGAAACGACAAAAGACAATATAACGAAGAATTGTTAATAGAAGCAGAAACAGCAGCAAAAAACAACGACATTTGGGAACTCTATATAAAACGACGAAAAAGCTAAGCTCGCGCTGAAAAATTAATGTGGAGCATATAAAAGACAAAAACGGGAAAATATTGAAGAATGAAAAGGAAATAGTTGAGAGATGGATCGAACATTTTAGAGAAGTATATGCCAACAGAATAATAGAATACGAAATGGAAAATGGAGAAATAAAGGAAGAACCACCGAATCGGAATTCACAAAAAAAGAAGTTAGTAAAGCAATACAGAACTACTGAAAGCAGATAGAGAAACATCGGAAGAAATCCTGTATATACTAATAAACAAAATATGGCAGGAGGAGAGAATTCCTGATGATTGGAAAAAAGGTATAATTGTAAAGATACCCAAGAAGGGAGATCAAACGAATTGCAACAATTGGCGAGAAATAACACTACTTTCTACAGTGAGTAAAGTCATGACAAGGATGATACTAGAAAGAATGAAAGAAACTATTGACCACACATGATGCACAGAAGTTTTGATTAGTATCACCAAAATTTTTTTGGAAAAGCTAGGGAATGAGACGTAAGAATATTTAACAGTGGTTTATTCCAGTAAAATGAAAAGTCAAAGACTAACAGACAAAAAAAAAATGAAAATAACAACTATTTAACAAAAATGAAAAAATACAAATCTATAAAATAAGGAATTTCAAGGACAAATTGAACATTTTTGTATCTGATATATTAGCACCTCTGGTCCTAATGACGCCCCTCATTCTCTGTGGAAGCTTTCTTATCGGAGACCGTATGTACTCCACATCCAAATTTTTCCATTCTTCCGTTAAAACATTTCACTGTTCATCAAAATTATCTGGAGCAACAATACGGGCTCTTATGCGTCTTTCTAGGTAGTCCCAAACATGCTTAATTGAGTTTAGGTCTGGGCTGACTGCTGGCCAATTAAGAACTTGAATTCCAACCTCTTGAAGATACTGAATTGTTATTATAGCAAGTGCGGGCGAGCGTTGTCTTGCATAATGACGACATTTTCTTCAAGAACCTCTCTTATACAGTCGAACCCGCTTATTGGAATAGCTTTCGTGCCAAGCAAAAATATTCTTATAACCGGGATATTCTAATAACCGATCATTGGTGGCTAGCCGTAATAAGTGTAGCTACCGAATATACGTAATAATAGTACATACTATGTTAATATTATGTACATGGTTTTAGGTCTTTTTATGTCAGTAATACAATAGCGTAACGTATTTATTAAAAAACCAAATTACATTATATTATGTGGATACATACAGTAATTAATATGAATTGTATGCAATATATAGATTATGTAAATATTTTCGTATCAAAATACATAATATACTTAATAAGAAAATTACTTATTTAGTTTTGAAAAATAATCGGTAATTGTAGCTTGTTTTTTTGTTACATAAAATACTAGTCACTTTTGTTCCTCTGAATTATATAAATTAGAAAAATTTACAATGGTTTGGCCATCCCGAAAACATTTTATAACTTTCCAAGCAATTAGGATGGGCGAACTTTTTCTTAAAAATTTTATAACATGCAACTGGGTGGCAATATGTATAGTTTCTAGACAAAGGAAATTATTTTACGACTGGATTTGTCGGTAAACGATTGAATTGGTACTCATAACAACGCACTAAAATATTTATTACCTATCTGACAAACCCAAATAATATAAATAAAACAGCACTACAGGCCTTCGAAGCCCTTGGCGAAAAACCATAGTACAAGACATAATTTAAATTTTTAGGAAATTTGAAATTGTAGGTAAAAATTTATTCGTCGATCTGAAAAATATTATTCTAATAAGCGGTATTGTTTTATGAATACGTATTCCAATAAACGGATAAATGTATTGAGGAGTAAATGGAAACGTTTCGGGACCTCGAATTTATATTCCATAAACCGGGATATTCCTATAACCGGTACTCTAATAAGCGGGTTCGACTGTATATCGATCAGCTGTCAGGGTTCCCCTGCGAAACACTGGTAATTCTGTCACGTGCAAAGTAGATGCCTCCCCATATCATAATCGAGCCACCTTTAAAATGTCTGGCTGCTCTTATGTTACACTGAGCAAATTGCTCACCGGTGCGTCTGTAAACCGGAATACGTCTGTCGGATCCACAAAGAGCAAATCTTGAGTCATCAGTAACAAATAGTTTAGCCCAATCGTTAATATCCCAATGGACATGTTCTCGTGCGAACCTTAAACGTGCCATACGGTGTGCCCTCGTTAATAATGGAGTAGTAGCAGGCATTCTGGCTCTGATTCCAAATTCCACTAATCTTTTTCTAACCAAATGGATACTTATTCGAACATTACGGACCATGCAAAGATCATTATTTCGCAGTTGTCTAGCTGTAACATGACGTATACTATACGCAAAGTCTGCAGACGTAAATAACGGTCATCTACGGGGTTCGCGCACCTGGGAAGTCCTGGAACTGGTCTTTTTGTGTAACCTCTAGTTTCTCTAGACTTTCTTAAAGCTCTTGAAACGCTGGATTGATGGATTCTATGACATCAGCAACATATTGCTGCGATCGTCCATCTCCAATAAAAGCTACGATTTGGGCTGCTTGTTCTGACGTTAAATTACTCATTTTTTTGTAAGAACGCACCTCCTCATTAAAAAATCAGCAGACGTAGTGCACATATCAAATTCTTAAACACAAATTTCCAAAATAAGTAGTCCCTCTTATCAACGTTTTGTTTACTTTTTTCGTCAAAAACACTCTTCAACTTGAAATGTTATGGGTTTATAGACACCTAAAGGAGACCATAGACGACAATTGTAACATTCTGCTAAAAATTAAAAAATACTTTTAAACATTTTTTCTGTTTTAAAGATTATGCGATACTTTTTGTGATTAGTGTATTATACCGGGTGGACCAAAAGTCAGTTAACCGTTTTGTATATTAATAAAAGCAAAAATAACTGAAGTAAAAAAGACGTTTATTGTTTATTATTTATTGTAAATAAGTAGGTACAAAGAAGTGCATGTTTTACATTTTATGTTCAAAACGTAAACCACCTTCATCAATACATTTTGGCAACGCTTATACACAGTGAAACAATTCTTTCTGCAGACTTCCAAGTTGGCATGGAGAACTTCAAACTGGCAAAAACTTTATCTTTAAGTACTCCACAAAAGGCAAAATCACAGGTCTTCAAATCTGGCGAACGCGCGGGCCATTCAATTGTGTCTCTTCTCCCTATCTAATCACTAAACTGGTCATTTAAAAACTCACGAACTTGCAATCCGTAATGAGGCGGTGCACCGTCTTGCTTAAAATATCGAATACCTTGTAACTGTGGATTATTTGCAAGGCCCTTCACAGAGCATGATATGTTTTCTTGGAGACGCCGCAAACTTGCACGTGACTTTTTTGATAGCGTTAACTGACTTGGTCCACCCGGTATATAGTTGTTTTTAACGTGTTCTAGCTCACTGCTCTTCAAGAAGCTCATGAGCAAGAAGTAGCCAACTACATGGCCAATGTGAATCCTTTAAGAGAACAGCTGGAAATCCATCAGATGTCTTTATCGTCCCTTCAGTCTCAACTCACTTCTGCCAGAGAGGAATTGGCAATTGTTCGAGTTGAAAGAGATCATCTCAGTAATCGCTTAATGAGTGTATCTAAAAATGGAATGAATGGTACCGAGGATGCTGTGGAGGTGCCTCCTTTACTCCAGAAGGTTTGTGAATTTAAAAATAATGTATTATGTTTTACTTGCTAACACTTAAGACCGCATGTCTCATCTAGTTTTAATCCTCTGAACAAATTATGATATCCTGTATTAATAGCTATGAGCTCTGAAAAGTTCATTTGCTTCAATTGAGTACATCCTTATCACTCTCTCAGGTTGCGCAGCCACGATATTCTACGTCTTCCTATGCTCCCTTTTCCTTGAATCTTTCTCTACATGATCAGTTGGAGCAAGTTGTATCTCTCTACGTGTAATATGTCCGAGATATTACAATTTTCTTGTTTTGATGGTATTTAAGATTTCCATTTTATTCCTCTTTCTCAGAGCCTCTTTGTTTGTGACGTGTTCTGTCCACGATATTTTCAGAATTCTTCTGTATACCCACATTTTGAATGATTCCAGTTTTTTATTGATGCCGCATTCAAGGTCCCAGCTTCTATATCTCTTGAGCTGAGTACTTTGTCCATTTTGTTAAAATTTGCTCTTCGATATGCTCATAAATGGTTTCTTGTTTTCTTGACGTTCATTGTTACATCGTATTCTTGTCCATACTCAGCTGTTCTGATCACCAGCCTCTGAAGATCCTCAATATTTTCGGCTAAAATGACAGTACCATCCACATATCTGATGTTGTTAATGGAAACTCCAATCAATGATACTTCAGCTGTTTCACCTTCAAGAGCTTTTTTCAGTATCTCTTCCGAGTAGGCTTAAAAGTAATTGGCGACAACAGGTATCCCTGTCTCACCCCACGTTTCATTTCAATTTCCTCTGACAGCTGTTCGTTAACACGTACTTTTGCTCGCTGCTTATAGTATAAATTAGATATGATCCTGAGGTCATTGCAGTCTATCTTCTTTGATTTCAAGACATGCATTAATTGTTTATGTCATACTTTGTCGAATGCTTTATTACAGTTAATAAAACACGCATATATATTTTGATTTATAAGAAACCTAGTGCAGATTTTACCATCTTATTCCGCTACAGCCTTTACATAATACCAAATATAAAAATAAAACCGTTTGGCAATAGGCAGTACAAGTATACAGTTATTTTCCAATACATTATAAAATATTACATAAATACACACACCCAAACTTATATGGAATCATCTGATATTTCTTATTATTTCGTGCGAATGTAAAAAAACCAACACACGAAGTCAAACATAATTTATTTTAAAGCAATTTAATAACAAATACCTAACAATTAAATAAAATAATAAAGTATTTAACAAACAAATTAAAACTAGTTGTTTTAAAGTCAATAGAATAAAAAATTTCAATGTAAAACTGATAATGTTTAAATGGTTTTTATTTATTTATTTATTTTTGGTAGTCAGTGTTATAACCTGTAGTCCTATGCAAGCTTCAGTTTACGTGGGCACGCTCCTAATCTTTCAACATTGTGTTGTGGTAGGTTGCTCCATTCTTTAAAAGCAGCTTATACTAGCCGTGCGGTGTTTTGTGGATTATCCCGGCGAGCTCTAATTTTTCTTTTAAGCATATCCCACAAATACTCTATAGAGTTAAACTCGGGTGAGCAAGCAGTCCACTCCAAACAAGGGATAACTTCTGCTTCAATGATGTCTCTAGTCACTCTAATGGTATGTGGAGGTCCATTATCATGCATGAAAATTAAATTTTCTCCTGTTGCATCTCTCCAGAGCCTAACTACAGGTTATCAACGTACCTGTGAACAGTTAAAGTTGATTGGATGAAAATTAAAAGAGTTTTTTTTGCGGATCACAATTCCTTTCCAGAACATTATACTTCCCCTTGTATATTTGTGAACAGATCTGACAGTTTTCGTTCTTGCTTGTCTTCTTCGACCTCTAAGTACACGATTTCGTGGGTCATCTGATTTTACACCAATCCTGACTTTTTCTGAAACTAGCACATTTTGTCAATTCGAAATGTTCCAGTTTTGGTGGTGAAGACACCAATTTAGGCGACCAATCTTGTGCTTCCTGGATAACTCGGGAACTCATAACTGTCTCCTGCTGTATACTTCTTGGCACTAACACTTCTTCTTATCGTTTGAACTGAAAAAGTTACACCTGTAGCTTCCAAAAGCTGCCTTTTGAGCTGCAGGTGAGAAATGATTGGGTGTTTACCAGCTGATTGGAAAATTAAACGATCGTGTCAAGCCGTTATTACTTTTTGGCGACTTTCCCTTGCTTTATTTTTAAGTTTTCCTAGTTCCTGTAACCTAGTATAGGTTTTGGACAGAACGCCCTGTATTACGCATCGCTCTACAGCTATATTATGTCTCTCTGAGAACATTACTTTCTCCACAAGACCAATATCTTTCCTTGTTGTAAGTTCTATAACCCCACATGAGGCATATTTTCGTTTTTGGGCGCAAATGTTAGTTTATTTATTTTCGTTTACTTTTCAAATCAAGCAAATAGCCTACACCTACAGGGTGGGGCATTAGTATGACAAAGTCCAATTACTCGTTTGTCGTAAGAGATACGAAAAAAAGTTATTTAGGTAAACGTTGGGGCACTGATAGGACCATAATTTAAAAATATTTTCAAATATACAGGGGCGTGCGTATTGACATGGTGACGTAAACTTATGTTTTTTTAAATGGAACACCCTGTATATTTTTACATTTTTGGATTCTCCTCAATGTTTCCATTCTTAAAATGTATGCTTTTGTAATATTATATGAGGTAGTTTAAAAGATAATTACGATTTTTTGTTAAAACATTTACACCCTGTAGAATTATAGTGATTTGACATCAAATTTTTATTTTACGTTCAAACGATTTTTAATATAGTCTACTATTGTTAAGCATTAACAGTATAGCGAAATGTTAAATTTTAGTATACAGGGTTGGTCGAAACTCGGAATGAGTATTTTCTTAGTTTTCTTAAATGGAACACCCTGTATTTTATTATTGTAATGAAATGATATTTTATGGTACTTTTTTATTTCTTAAGCATTCCCTATACCTAAGTGCTTTAATTTGTAAGTTATTCGTGATTCTTTAAGCCAAACATTAATTGCAAGAAAAATTACGCGAAATTTTATTAGGTGGCCGTGAAGATATTCAATCAAAAATAATTTTTCGAAAAAAAATACATCATAATCTGGCCTAATCCTTAATTTATTAATATTGGATGAGATATCCAAATAAATCCGTAGTTAAGATTGTTGGTGCGCAAAATATTAATAAAAACATACAATATTTTACCTAGTCGGATATGACACTAAATTTTCTTAAAAATTTGATAATATACTATTTTTATAGTTCCAGCTGCTTTGTTACCATTACTAATATGAATTTTTTTAACGAGGAACTGATTAATAAGATTTTTGTGCTAGTGGAGTATAACAAAAATGTGCTACTAGCAATAAGAATCTTCATCAGAAATTCTCTGATAGACGACAACTAAGAAAATAAACTTTTAAAAATATACTAGAACGGTTTCAACGGACTTGACACTTAGATTATGATAAATCTGATCGAACAAAAACTATTGTAAGTGAAGAAAACAGGAATTAAATGTAATCCTTAGTGTCACTGAGGATCTGCATATTAGTACAACCGTTCTTACAATCTAAGTATCTAGTCTGTTGAAACCGTTTTAGTATACTTTCAAAAGATTCTCTTTTTGGTTGTTGTCTATCAGGGAATTGCTGATGATAAACTTTTATTGCAAGTAGCTCATTTTTGTTATACTCTCCTAGCACAATGCCATTTTAATCAGTTCCTCATTAGAAAAATTAATATTAGTAATGGTAACAAATCAACTGGAACTAAGTATAATGTCAAATGTTTAAGCAAATTTTGTGTCATAGCCAACTAGGGAGAATTTTGTATGTTTGATTAATATTTTAAACACCAACAACCTTAACTACGAATGTATTTGGATATCTCATCCAACAGTAATAAATTAAGGATCAGGCTAGATTATTATGTATTTTTTTCGAAAAATTATTTTTGATTGGATATTTTCACGGCGTTCTAATAAAATTTCACGTAATTTTTGTTGCAATTAATGTTTGGCTTAAAGAATCACGAATAACTTACAAATTAAAGCACTTAGGTATAGAGAATGCTTAAGAAAAAATAAAAAAGTACCATAAAATATCATTTTATTACAATACTAATATACAGGGTGTTCCATTTAAGAAAACTCAGAAAATACTCATTCCGAATTTCGACCCACCCTGTATACTAAAATTAAACATTTCGCTATACTGTTAATGATTAACAGCAGTAGACTATATTAAAAATCGTTTGAATATAAATAGAAAATTTGATATCAAATCACTACAATTCTACAGGGTGTAGATGTTGCTACGAAATTAACAAAAAAACGTAATTAACTTTTAAACTACCTCGCATAATATTATAAACCATACATTTTAAGAAAGGAAACATTGAGGAGAATAAAAAAATGTAAAAATATACAGGTTGTTCCATTTAAAAAAAAACATAAGTTTGTGTCACCCTGTCAATACGGACGCCCCTGTATATTTTAAAATATTTTTAAATTATGGTACTATGTGTGCCCCAACTTTTACCTAAATAACTTTTTTTCATATCTCTTACGACAAACGAGTAATTGAACTTTGTCACACTAATGCCCCACCCTGTATACCGTACCGAGCTGTACCATCTGATTGTGTTATCGATTTATTTATTTTCAATAAGAACCTTTATTCTTCGCAACAATAACAAGTTTTTTCGAAAGAAATAAATATTACTTTGCAATACATGGTGATTCCATATAAGTTTGGGTGTGTGTACCGAGTGTCCCAATAAGAATGGCTCTCGGCCATATCTCAGGAACGGTTAATAGTAGAGCTTTGAAATAAAAAATTGTATAACAAAAGTTGCCTCAGGAAAAGCCTGGAAATTATTTCCATAATTGTGGGTCCACCGCTAGAGGGCGTAATTGAATATCAAAAATAAAAAAATCTAAATTTTACAAAATTTTCCTAATGAAGGGGCACTGGAAATCCGATTATTGTATTCTTCATCAAATTCTGCGCATATTTGATTTAACAAGTTTAACTCTACCTTTGCAAATAAGAGGTGGAGGTGAGTGGGAACCTTGTTATGAAAAAATGGCTGTAAGTCCGGATCTGCTAAATCAAATTTTGAAAACTGGGTCTTGTTGAAGACAGATCTTTTTCTTCAATGTCAGCGTGATAATTTTGAACCATCCTAATAAGTAATAAGCCAGCTGGGAGGCGTTATTTAATTTTTTTCAGAAATCTAGTTTTCTTTGGAAAATATTAAATACAAGTATGCATTTTTAATCATACTTTATAAAATTAGATTAAATTAGCAATAGAATAGCGAAAACCGCATGTCGATACCTTTTGTCTATCTCAAGATATCTCGAGAAACGTGTAAATTTTATACATAACTGTTACTATCACCGGTTAACTAAGTTAATGAAAAGTAGTGTGCTGTGGAAAAAAAACAAAATAACATTTTCCAGATGTCAACGTATAAAAATATAATTAATTAAAACAACAATATAAAGAGAAACAATACTATTAAAATTAAATATAACACAGAACAAAAAGAACTACTTAGTGACGACCTAAATATTCAAATTGTTGCCCATCATATACTACTCTAGAATACATTATCCAGAGAATACTAAACGCCATTCAAAGCATATCGAGAGCAGAAATTGAGACTGCTGTTCAATCTACTCTTGAAAGAGTAAATGTTTGCAACGAAAATGATGGGCAAAAATTTGAACGTTTATGTCATCACTAAATAGTTGTTTCTATTTCTTTGTAATAGGGCTTTTCAACGCTTCTCATTTGTTTCGAGCCTCTGTCATATGCCGTATAATCCGTGTATAATATTAATATACGAGATATGAACGAGGCTCGAAACAAATGAGAAGCGTTGAAAAGACCTAATATACGTTGACAGCTGGAAAATGTTTCTTTGTTGTTTCCATAGCACACTACTTTTAATGAATTATTTCGTTTACCGGTGACAGTAACAGTTATGTTTTTAAATTTACACGTTTTGTAAGATATCTCGAGATAGAAAAAAGGTATTAACATGCGGTTTTCGCTATTCTGTTTATAATTTTGTCTAATTTTGTAATATGGTATTAAAAATGCATGTTTGTATTTAATATTTTCCAAGGAACACTAGATTTCTGGAAAAAATTAAATAACGCCTTCTAGCTGGCATATTACTCAGTAAGTTGGTTCAAAATCACAACTTTTACATTGGCGAAAAAGATCTGTCTTCAACAAGACCAAGTTTGCAAAATTTGATTAAGCAGAACCGGACTCACAGCCAGTTTTTCATAACAAGGTTCCCACTCACCCCCACCTCTTATTTCCAAAGGTAGTCCTAAACTTGTCAAATCAAATATGCGTAGAATTTTATGAAGAATACGACGATCGGATTTCCAGTGCCCCTTCATTAGGAAAATTTTGTAAAATTTAGATTTTTAATTTTTGATATTCAATTACGCCCTCTAGCGGTGGTCCCACAATTATGAAAATAATTTCCAGGCTTTTCCTGAGGCAACTTTTGTTATAAAATTTTTTATTTCAAAGCTCTACTATAAACGGTTCCTGAGATATGGCCGAGAGCCATTCTTATTGGGACACCCGGTACATACTGGTAGGGGAGCAAAGTATGCTAAATTTGCAGTCACTCGTGCGTTATGGGGACCTATTGGGTTGTGATTATTAGGTCCTACAACCAAAAAAAGTTAAGTAAAATTTTCCAATTTAGTGGGGGCTTTCCATTTTTAATTTATTTTTCCATTTCCAACAATCGTTTTTTCCGTTTATAGCGCCATCTATCTATAATTCGAAAAAATGTCTCGAATAAAAGTTGCTTATTTTTACGTAAAGAATCCAAATCTGCAATAAAAATTTGGGGGTCCCATTTAAGATTTTAAAGTAATCACCCTACCCCTCTCAGTGAGGGGGGGTCATGTATAGTACCATTCGACAGATTTTTGAAAAATATTGAAGACGTATTTTTTAGATTTTCGATCTGATGTTCATTTCGCGAAATATTCGCTTTTTTTGTGAAACTTTTTGACTCACCCATTTCCTTACTCGTCAGATTTTTGAAATATACACTCTTTTGCATGTACTTAACTTACCTTATCTTAATCTGACAACTTCGAGTATTTCTAAGGATATTTTTTTTTTTCGGGCCCCCTTAACGAACTTCCCTGTGTTAAGAGCCAATATAATAATATATTGGCTCTAGTACCTCTACCATAATATATACATATTATGGTAGAGGTACATCTGCAGGATACCAGGTTTCTCCCCATATGATAATCTGACGCGCTCGAGTAACTGTAAAAATCCCCGCCTGGGCTCCCCTACCATACTATACAGATGAAAACAATAACATAAAAACAAGTTAACAAATTACATACGTTTCACACAAATAGTAAGCCCTTATAAATTACTTTTAAAACGACTGATGGAGTTGCCAAACAGTTGTAAATCGTAAAGGGAGTTAGCTAGATTCAAAACTCTGGGTATGACTGAAAAAAGTGAATAATTAAATATATGAAAGGGTACATAAAATTTTCGCATTTGTCTAGTGGAGCGAGGTAGTACGAACAGTCCAATCTTATTGAGTACAACTGCATATACCATTTAAGATATTGAATAGTAGTAAAAGATCTCTTTGTTTTCTCCGGCTCACAAGAGAAGGGACCTGCAGTTGATGTTGCCATACAGTGTAATCCTGATACGTATGAAGCTTAAAAGCAATATAACGGAAGCAATTATTTTGAACTTGTTCAAGTTTCCTAATGTAGACCAAGTAGTGTGGGGATCACACTGAAGAGCAATAATCGAGGTGAGTCCTGACCAAGGAGATGTAAATAACTCTAATACTGGATACGTTTGTAAAGTTACGAATTGTTCTTTTTACAAAACCCAACATTTTCATAGATGTTTGAATAACATTGATGATGTGAGTATTGAAACAAAGAGAATTATCCAGTGTAATCCCCAAGTCCTTGATTTTATTTACAGTATTGCGCAATTGACCATCAATGTAATAGTTTGATAATATAGGGTAAAGCAGCATTTTCAGTCCAGCTGGATTTTTGCAAGATTGGCCTGAATCCAGCTGGATCCAGTGCGGATCCAGCAAAATGTGGAATCAAAATAAAAACACGATTTTACTGTTTTTTTTTGTCTATATTCTAAATTTCTAAACAACAGAAACATGAATAATTTTGTTTTTTGGAAGTTAGACCTTAAAAAACATATTTAACTATCGTCTTATCGTCTAACCTACTTCGCACAGAACTACACATATAGCTAGTTGCGGAGAAAGCCCTTTCGGCCTCTATGCTGGTTGGTTTTAAAGTCATCAAATAGCCATAAACCATGGACAAATTATCTCCTTTCGCTCCTTCGGTGTCACAATTGGTCATTTCCTTTTCCAAAATCTTTTCATAATATTTTTGATAACCAGTTTTGTTTTGTTATAAAAGTTTTCTCTTTCTCGTTTCAATTCAATCTCAAGCTCTTGTTCTAAAGTCAAATTCACGGGCTCCGGATTAGTTTCCTTCCATTATGTCCTCTTGCACTGGTTTCACAATCAATTGTTTATTTATACGACTTAACAAATTTTTCATCTCTTGTCACATTGCATTCTTTTTCGTTATGGGGAAATAACCAGGATTGTTTGGTCCTTCGTCATACTTTTTTGGATTTTGTAAGTACATTAATGTACCTGTAACTTCAGAGAGGTGCCGTTCCGCGATTCTGTTGCGTAGTGCTTCCTATAGATCGGCGCTAAGGCTAGAGACCTGGCTATTTAGTTTGTCTAAGACTTTCATGGTTGTGTCGGCCGTTATCAAAGTGTACTCTCTTCTGCAAAGAGCTTCTACAGCCAGTTTTACCGGTCAAAGAGTGGGATCAATTCATTGTTTATTGACCACTCGCCAGCAGAGAATTTTGTGGCAGAATCAATGTCTATCAACGCTTTACGGATGCAAACTTTTAGGCTGTAGAAACTTTCCAGCATACTGAGCTACTGCTAGCGCGATAGAATGACAAGCTGCCGACTCACGGCTTTGAATAAAGAGGCTTATGAATACATTAAGTAACTTATTTCGAATTTGACACGTTTGCGGATCGGCGCTGCTGGATCCAGCATGTAAAAAATAGCGCTGGATCCAGCCGGATTGCTGGATGCTGGATCCAGCAATTGCAATCTCTAGGTGGTAAGCACGGTTAAAGTTAATTACATGACATTTGCTGGAAGGTTCATACCGTTAAATGAACACCATACAGAGAGGTTAGTCAGTTCTAATTGCGATATGGTAGCATCATAATGAATTTTTTTTATAATTTTAAAGCACTTTAAACCACCAGCAAATAGTAAGCGCAGTTCCACGCGCTAAGAATTTTGAACGTGCGATCGTTAGAACGCACGATGACATTTCAGTGGTCGCTCAAGCAATCCCATGGTAACAATCACATTACACGGCGGCTTCACCGAACGTTCCATTGTGAAAGTTACCATGGGATTGCTCGAGCCACCATTGGAATGTCATCCGTGCGTTCTAGCGACCGCACGTTTAAATTCTTAGTGTGTGAAACTGGGGCGAACAGGCGACACAATCGTGAAAACAGTTGGTAATATCATTAATAAATAGATTAAAGAGTAATGGACCCAAGTGAGACACCTGACTTAACTGAAAAAGTTCGTGAGTAGAAGTGGTTCACTCCAACCTGTTGAATTCTTTCAGTTAAACAACCCTGTAACCACTGCAACAAAGATCCACTTATGCCATATGAGCTGAGCTTGTGAATCAGGAGTTCATGGTTAACTCTGTCAAAGGCATTGGAAAAGTCAGTATAAATTGAATCAACTTAAAGTCCCTCTTCCAAGGCTTCAGACAGAAAATCTACATAGGTCAATAAACTCAATTCTACAGATTTCATCATCATCATCAGGCCATAGTCATCCACTGCTGAACATAGGCCTCATAAAAAAACTTCCATTCAGATCTATCTTGCGCTGCTGCAATCCAGTTGGTACAAATCCTCTTTATCTCGTCAGTTCATTTTGTGGGTGGTCTTCCCGGGTTTCGTCTATCCGCTCTCGGTCTCCACTCCAAGATTTTTTTGGTTCACCTATCATCTTTCATTCTAGCAACGTGTCCTGCCCACTTCCATTTAATTTTGGATATGTGTTTTATAATGCCGTGCTAGGTCTAGTTTGCATGGAGGAAGAGCTCTGAATTGGGTAGGGGTTTTTCAGTACTTTGTGAAAGACAGACCTGGATGGGGAAGTCCTTAACCCCAACACGGCGCGTCCCAATGGCTGATAGGGAACGTTCCTGTAGATATACAGGACAGGTACGAATAAGGCTTCGCCAAATAAGTACCGGCGGATCAACTGAGGACATGACACAGGACAGCAGCTGTGTCATTAGTGGCTCGCGGCTAAGGAATACAATTCCTAACAGGTGCGATGCCATAAAGTCGCAGGCGACAATCAAATAATGATTTAACCGGCTGCGATACTGCGAACCTAAACCTAAATAAAAACCGAATGTGCGCCGGTATAAGCAATCAACCGTTACCAGGAGGTACGGAAGGGCACTCTATTGTCCTGGGGTTGAGAAATCGGCCCCGAAGGCGGATGAGCTGAAAATTCAGTCAACGGCAGTGGAATCAGGAAAGCAACGGGAAACTACCTGATTATAACTTCCCTAGTAACTCATGATGACAGATGTTAATAATGTAAATATATTTACTAATCATGGGACTCGGAATCCAAGATTCGGCGTGGGAAACAGCAGGGTTTCCCCAGTCGTCAGCAAGCGAATTCCCTGTAATTCATCAAATTTGGTAAAAGATAAGGAATGTTTAATAGCGACTTGGAATATTACAAGTATGTTTGAGTCTGGAAAGATTCACAATACGATCAAGGAAATGCGAAGGTTAAATATAAATATCTTAGGTATAAGCGAGATGAGGTGGCCGGGTTCTGGCCATATAACGATAGATAATTATGAAATTTACTACTCTGGTGAAGAAGGTCCGCAACATAGAAATGGTGTGGCATTTATTTTAGAACAAAATGTCGCAAAATCAGTAAAAAATATCGTGCTATACTCAGATAGGTTAATAATGTTACAAATAAAAACAAATCGTACAGACTTAAACATCATTCAGGTATATGCACCTACACAACAATATGACGATGAAGTTGTCGAAAGCTTTTATTCAGATCTAGACTATTTATTATCACTCACAGGAAGCCAAGATATAAACATTGTATTGGGGGATTTCAATGCCAAGGTTGGAAGAGGTAGTGAAGAAGATGTCGTTGGCAAGTTTGGTTTAGGAACGAGAAACGACCGTGGAGATAGAATGATTAGATTTTGTGTAGAAAAACAATTAGTAATTTCCAACACTTTTTTTGACTTGCCTAAGCGACGACTTTACACCTGGAAATCTCCTATGGACACTTACGGAAGAATAGTAAGAAATCAAATTGATTATATCTGTATATCAAAAAGATATAGAAATGCTATCTTGTCCTCCAAAACATATCCAGGAGCGGATGTACCCTCCAACCACAACTTACTAGCAGCTAAAGTATTACTTAAATTTAAAAAGATTAAAAAACCCAAAATATCTCCTAGGATCAGCAAAGATAAACTTTCAAATGCGGAAGTGAAAGAAATAGTAACCGATAAATTAGAAGATCAGTTTCAGAAATTGGGAAATAAAAATTCAGAAGAACAATTATGGGAGTCATGCAAAGAAACATTGGAAAAAGTCCAAGAAGACCATCTAATGGAAAATCAGCGTAGGAATAAGCAACAGTGGATGACAGAAGAGATATTGAATTTAATGGATGCAAGAAGAAAATATAAGAATGCTAATCTGACAGAATACAAAAAGCTAAACAGTATGATTCGAAGAAAAATAAGATCAGCTAAATCAGAGTGGCATACACAACAATGTAAAGAAATTGAGAACTACGAGCGTATCTATGACGCATTCAATATGCACAAAAAACTGAAAGAAGTTGCAGGACTGAATAAAAAATGTAATCCTCCACTAATCGAAGATAAAAACGGAAAAATTATAATCGATATCGAAGGTCAACTAATACGATGGACAGAATATATAAAGGAATTATTCGATGATGAAAGAAGCGAACTAGAAACGCTAAATGACATAAGCGGTCCTCCAATATCTAAGGAAGAAGTGCAATACGCTATAAAGAACGCAAAAAACGGGAAGGCGATCGGACCAGATGGGATTTACGTAGAAACACTAAAGCTTTTAGGTGTCGAGGGCATTAAGATACTTACGAAATTGTTCAACTTAATCTATGAAAGCGGAAAAATTCCTAAAGATTGGCTTAAATCCTCATTTGTTGTACTACCAAAAAAACACAGAGCCACAAAATGCAGCGACTATCGCACCATCAGCCTAATGAGTCATGTATTGAAAACGTTTCTTAGAATCATTCATCAAAGAACATATAGAAAAATTGAGGAAAGAATCTCAAGTACTCAATTCGGTTTTCGCTGTGGCCTTGGAACGCGTGATGCACTATTCGCAACCCAAGTTTTAATTCAGAGATGCAGAGATGTAAATCATGACGTTTTCATGTGCGCGATTGATTTTGAAAAGGCCTTTGATAAAGTTCGCCATGAAAAAATGCTACATATTCTCAAAACTACCGGTCTGGACGGTAGGGACATTAGAATAATCGCAAATTTGTATTGGGGCCAGGCTGCATGTATTAGGGTTGCGAATCAGTGCTCTGAAGAAGTAAAAATCAAGCGCGGAGTTCGACAAGGCTGTATATTGTCACCAATGTTGTTTAATCTTTACGCTGAAACAATCTTAAATGAAGTCTTGGAAAACGCAAAAGAGGGAATACTCATTAATGGTATGCTTATGAACAATATCAGATACGCAGATGACACCTTGTTGCTGACTGGATCAATTGAACATCTTCAAGCGTTATTGAATCGAATGGTGGCATTCTGCGCGATATATGGACTCAAACTCAACGCAAGAAAAACAAAGTTTATGGTTATTAGTAAACAGGCAGCCGTAAATAATAATAACTATAACGTAACAATCGGTAATGACTCAATTGAACGAGTAAGTAATCTTGTATATCTGGGTACTCATATTAATGAAAGCTGGAACCCTAGTACAGAAATAAAAAGTAGAATTGCCAAAGCAAGAACAAGTTTTATGAAATTTAAGAAAATCCTGTGCAGTCATGATCTAAATTTGGAACTTCGCATAAGAATGGTCCGATGTTATATATTCCCAGTACTACTTTACGGGGTTGAAGCATGGACACTGACAGAATCGCTTTTAAAAAACCTAGAAGCATTTGAAATGTGGGTCTACCGCCGTATTCTGAAGATCAGTTGGGTAGAAAGAGTCACAAACGAAAGGGTTTTGCAACGTTTGAATAAAAGTTGCGAAGTAGTGAACACGGTTAAAAGGCGCAAATTGGAATACTTTGGTCATATAATGCGTCACCCAGAAAAATATGACATACTTCACCTTGTCATGCAAGGTAAAATAATGGGAAAAAGAAGTGTGGGCCGCCGTACAACTTCTTGGCTTAAAAACCTACGCCAATGGTTTGGGAAAACTAGCACTGAACTATTTCGTGCGGCTGTAAATAAGACAATGATTGTTAATATGCTGCACAACATGAGAGCCAACGATCGACAAGCGGTCTCGGCACCTTAAGAAGAAGAAGTTTTATAATGTCTTCTACACCACTTCTACGAATTTCTTCGTTTCTTACCATACATATTTACCTATGGTAAAAACAATTAGTGATAGCAGTCCCGGCGCCGGCGCTAGGGTATAAGGTGCTCGCCTGCAAAACTAGCATAGGCGGCCTTAAGTTTTTTTAATTAGTATGTTGTATTACACCAGCAGAAGAAAGCTCATTTTGGCGCCCCCCCCAAACAGGGGCGCCCCGGGCGCCCGCCAGCAGTGCTTTCCTTGCAGGCCGTTATCGCCGGCCCTGAGTGATAGGAAGTAATCTATACTTCTTTTTTCATTATGACGTGTAGTAAGTTTTAGTTAGACGTATTTTTTTTCGCAATTTTTGCGGCACTTTGTAAGTTCACCTATCATCTTTCATTCTAGCAACGTGTTCTGCCCACTTCCATTTAATTTTGGATATGTGTTTTATAATGTCTTCTACACCACTTCTACGAATTTCTTCGTTTCTTACCATACATATTTACCTATGGTAAAAACAATTAGTGATAGCAGTCCCGGCGCCGGCGCTAGGGTATAAGGTGCTCGCCTGCAAAACTAGCATAGGCGGCCTTAAGTTTTTTTTAATTAGTATGTTGTATTAAACCAGCAGAAGAAAGCTCATTTTGGCGCCCCCCAAACAGGGGCGCCCCGGGCGCCCGCCAGCAGTGGTTTCCTTGCAGGCCGTTATCGCCGGCCCTGAGTGATAGGAAGTAATCTATACTTCTCTTTTCATTATGACATGTAGTAAGTTTTAGTTAGACGTATTTTTTTTCGCAATTTTTGCGGCACTTTGTAAGTTCACCTATCATCTTTCATTCTAGCAACGTGTCCTGCCCACTTCCATTTAATTTTGGATATGTGTTTTATAATGTCTTCTACACCACTTCTACGAATTTCTTCGTTTCTTACCATACATATTTACCTATGGTAAAAACAATTAGTGATAGCAGTCCCGGCGCCGGCGCTAGGGTATAAGGTGCTCGCCTGCAAAACTAGCATAGGCGGCCTTAAGTTTTTTTTAATTAGTATGTTGTATTAAACCAGAAGAAGAAAGCTCATTTTGGCGCCCCCCCAAACAGGGGCGCCCCGGGCGCCCGCCAGCAGTGGTTTCCTTGCAGGCCGTTATCGCCGGCCCTGAGTGATAGGAAGTAATCTATACTTCTTTTTTCATTATGACATGTAGTAAGTTTTAGTTAGACGTATTTTTTTTCGCAATTTTTGCGGCACTTTGTAAGTTCACCTATCATCTTTCATTCTAGCAACGTGTCCTGCCCACTTCCATTTAATTTTGGATATGTGTTTTATAATGTCTTCTATACACCACTTCTACGAATTTCTTCGTTTCTTACCATACATATTTACCTATGGTAAAAACAATTAGTGATAGCAGTCCCGGCGCCGGCGCTAGGGTATAAGGTGCTCGCCTGCAAAACTAGCATAGGCGGCCTTAAGTTTTTTTTAATTAGTATGTTGTATTAAACCAGCAGAAGAAAGCTCATTTTGGCGCCCCCCCAAACAGGGGCGCCCCGGGCGCCCGCCAGCAGTGCTTTCCTTGCAGGCCGTTATCGCCGGCCCTGAGTGATAGGAAGTAATCTATACTTCTTTTTTCATTATGACATGTAGTAAGTTTTAGTTAGACGTATTTTTTTTCGCAATTTTTGCGGCACTTTGTAAGTTCACCTATCATCTTTCATTCTAGCAACGTGTCCTGCCCACTTCCATTTAATTTTGGATATGTGTTTTATAATGTCTTCTACACCACTTCTACGAATTTCTTCGTTTCTTACCATACATATTTACCTATGGTAAAAACAATTAGTGATAGCAGTCCCGGCGCCGGCGCTAGGGTATAAGGTGCTCGCCTGCAAAACTAACATAGGCGGCCTTAAGTTTTTTTAATTAGTATGTTGTATTACACCAGCAGAAGAAAGCTCATTTTGGCGCCCCCCCCCAAACAGGGGCGCCCCGGGCGCCCGCCAGCAGTGCTTTCCTTGCAGGCCGTTATCGCCGGCCCTGAGTGATAGGAAGTAATCTATACTTCTTTTTTCATTATGACATGTAGTAAGTTTTAGTTAGACGTATTTTTTTTCGCAATTTTTGCGGCACTTTGTAAGTTCACCTATCATCTTTCATTCTAGCAACGTGTCCTGCCCACTTCCATTTAATTTTGGATATGTGTTTTATAATGTCTTCTACACCACTTCTACGAATTTCTTCGTTTCTTACCATACATATTTACCTATGGTAAAAACAATTAGTGATAGCAGTCCCGGCGCCGGCGCTAGGGTATAAGGTGCTCGCCTGCAAAACTAGCATAGGCGGCCTTAAGTTTTTTTTAATTAGTATGTTGTATTAAACCAGCAGAAGAAAGCTCATTTTGGCGCCCCCCCAAACAGGGGCGCCCCGGGCGCCCGCCAGCAGTGGTTTCCTTGCAGGCCGTTATCGCCGGCCCTGAGTGATAGGAAGTAATCTATACTTCTTTTTTCATTATGACATGTAGTAAGTTTTAGTTAGACGTATTTTTTTTCGCAATTTTTGCGGCACTTTGTAAGTTCACCTATCATCTTTCATTCTAGCAACGTGTCCTGCCCACTTCCATTTAATTTTGGATATGTGTTTTATAATGTCTTCTATACACCACTTCTACGAATTTCTTCGTTTCTTACCATACATATTTACCTATGGTAAAAACAATTAGTGATAGCAGTCCCGGCGCCGGCGCTAGGGTATAAGGTGCTCGCCTGCAAAACTAGCATAGGCGGCCTTAAGTTTTTTTTAATTAGTATGTTGTATTAAACCAGCAGAAGAAAGCTCATTTTGGCGCCCCCCCAAACAGGGGCGCCCCGGGCGCCCGCCAGCAGTGCTTTCCTTGCAGGCCGTTATCGCCGGCCCTGAGTGATAGGAAGTAATCTATACTTCTTTTTTCATTATGACATGTAGTAAGTTTTAGTTAGACGTATTTTTTTTCGCAATTTTTGCGGCACTTTGTAAGTTCACCTATCATCTTTCATTCTAGCAACGTGTCCTGCCCACTTCCATTTAATTTTGGATATGTGTTTTATAATGTCTTCTACACCACTTCTACGAATTTCTTCGTTTCTTACCATACATATTTACCTATGGTAAAAACAATTAGTGATAGCAGTCCCGGCGCCGGCGCTAGGGTATAAGGTGCTCGCCTGCAAAACTAGCATAGGCGGCCTTAAGTTTTTTTAATTAGTATGTTGTATTACACCAGCAGAAGAAAGCTCATTTTGGCGCCCCCCCCAAACAGGGGCGCCCCGGGCGCCCGCCAGCAGTGCTTTCCTTGCAGGCCGTTATCGCCGGCCCTGAGTGATAGGAAGTAATCTATACTTCTTTTTTCATTATGACGTGTAGTAAGTTTTAGTTAGACGTATTTTTTTTTGCAATTTTTGCGGCACTTTGTAAGTTGCTTTATTCTTTGTTATTTTGAATCAACTCTTATTCACTTGTTTTATAGATTGGATATTTGGAAAAACAATACGTCGACAGGGAGTATAGGCTCAGATCGATGATATACAATTTGTCTCAGAAAGGAGTGGCGAACAGGAGCTGCCAGCAGTGCTTAGAGAGACAGCAGCAGTTGATTTCGTATAAAGCCGAAATGGATCAATTATTAACGACCGTCCGAGCATTACAATAATATGGATAAGTTTTATTCATTAGTTTTTAGAAGTTTTTTTTTATGGAAACTTGTTAATGAATGTATTGTTGTTAAAAATAAACTTTTTTATTAATTTTTAAACAGCCAAATTCAATATCTGTAACATTTTGGAGCATTGCTTAGAAATAACTATCGGTTGGGATCCTAATCTTTAAAGATATTTCATCTTAATTAACATTGTAGACTATAGACCAACAGACAAGCATATTGCATATTTTATTTTAAGTCTGTTTTTGAAGTATATTTTTTCCCTTTGAAAAGTTTTATACTTTTTATTGCTAAATACGTTGTGCTGGACTATTATACGTATAATCATTGTCAAGTAACGTGCATATTGAAGAGCTGCAACAAATTAGTAGAGAAAATCATAAAATAATTACACTTTTATAAAAAAAAAGAACTTTTTATAATACCACATTTTTTATTATTTATAGGCACAATATAAAAATCATAATAAAAACAATTATTTTTCAAATCAAAATGTCAATTTTAAAATCCAAAAGGGTTTCCGATGTCGGGAATCGAACTTGAGCCTCCTGGGTAAAAGCCAGGTATCCTAGCCACTAGACTAGGCGTTCTCAACCTTCTATAGACTGCGTATGTACCACCTGAAGTATGCTGAAGATTTTGGCGTACCACCAATACCGGTGGGGAGTACTATTTATTTCTAATTCTCGGTGTATGACACAATGTATATTTCGGCATTCAGGAACAATTTTCTTTATTTGTGCTGCTAGCCCTATAAATTTACCTGATATATGAGTTCCGCTGTAGTGTTTGATTCAAGTGGTTTGCAGAACAAAAACTCTTCTATAACTTCTTTATAAAAATCGAATCGTACAAATACGAGTAGCTGTGCCATGTTTGGATTATCTGAGCTTTCGTCTACTTGAAGCGCAAAATATGTGGATTCTTGAAGTTTTAAACAAAGTTGTTCGTCAATATTGGAAGAGATATCAGTAATTTGCCTTTTCACTGTGTTGTTTGACAATGGTATTTTTTTAATTTCTTTGGCTGCCTTTTCTCGCCTTTTCTGCCACTGTTTGGGCCATTTCCATAGAGGCCGGTGGTAAAAGACTCTCACCTATTGTGTGAGGCTTCTCATCCTTTGCAATTCTATACTTAGCAAGGATGCCTTTACTAAGTTAGTATCATACTTACAAGGCTAGTCATGCATTTATTATCATTCTTAAAAAAATCAGATTCTCTTTTAAAAAATTCGATCAGCCTATCAAACAAATCAGGGTGCCTTGTGTCTTGGTGACATATCAGCATAGAAATCATCATGCTCTGGTTCGAAAGCGTTTCGAACCACGCAACACATTGAGGAATATGATTGTCACTAGTTTTTGTGCCAGACTTCACTATAAAACTATACTGGCCTGCGGTTTAGGTTTTTTAACACTATCCTTTGAAGTCCTAGGGTTCACTAAAAACTGCTTTATAGCATATGGAAGCACAACAACTGCACTAGAACTGGCGCAGACAGAAGTCCAGCGTAATCGCTTGTTTCACTCACGTGACGCGTACCACCTGAAATCTTCCCGCGTACCACGGGTGGTACGCGTACCACCGGTTGGGAAACCCTGCTAGACCGTTATTTGACATATGTTAGATCTAAATGTCATTATATTATTTAGATTTAAAATGGAATAAAATAAAAATATACTAAAACTCAATGCATCTATACAAAGGCTGTTAAATATTGAATTTTAATCGAGTTCTGAGTTATTCTGAAAATTTCAGGTGTCTACGTAATCTGGAAGTATGTTTAAAGTGGATTACAAGCCAAGTATATAAAAACGTTTTAATAGTCTGATTTTGCTTAAAACATTTAATTAGAAAGACAAACAATAACGACAATAGAACACTTTTTTACGGCAACATTGTAATAATTTAGTAGGTACTTAATATTTCCTGCTCTAGCCTTAGTGATAGCCTGCATCCTTCTAGGCTTGCTTCGCAGAAGCTCTTGGATGGTTTCTCCATTTCAGCTCCTGTTCAGCAATGCTTAATTCTTCATTTGTGTTTGGAGGTGGATTTCTTGCGCATATACAACGTTTTAGCATGTCCCGGGATTTGTATCAGGACTCATTGGTGGCCAGTCTAAAACCTCAATCCCAACATCTTTTATTTTGGGGGGCGCACATTTTTTGGTCAAAATAACCACGGAAGTGGCTAGAGAACCTAATTCTAAACAAAAACCACCTTCTATGGATTAGCTCACATTTTAATACAAAAATGTAGGGTTGTTTCAGATAACAATTTTGTTTTTTCTTTCATTACTGTAGCTCTTTATCATTTTCGAGTTACATGGAGAAAATGGAAGATTTTTAAAAAAATTTAAAAATGCGCTCTATAATTTAATCTTATTTTTTTCAAAAACCGTTCATTTTAATCCAGTCCAACTTTTTGAACATAGAAATAACACTATAATAAAAGGTATTGTAGAAGTAAAACGATGCATTTAAATCTGGTGGATTAGGGGTTAAATATACTTCGCATTTTATCTTAAAATAAATTAGTCATCATTTTTTTTGCACCATATCTCGCTTAGTTTGAATGTAATCCACATTTAACAGTGCTCGTTTTAAAGTTCTTTTCAAGCACTAGAAACTATATTAGTAGCATTATACTCTTAAAATCGACCATTCTCTGTTATTTTAAGTTGCACACTAGTTTGAGCATGCACCAAAAAAAATCTCTTTTCGCCTAACATATCTCTTTTTTATTATAACTGGAAGATTTAAGAAAAAACGAATCTCTTGGATTTTTCATAAACTACAAAAATGTTTTATATAGTTTTTTTCGTTAGATGCACAATTTTTAAGGTATTCGCAAAAAACCGTCCGAAAAGGTGACATTTTTCAATGAAAATGGCAAATTTTCAACAATGAATAACTCAGAAAGTATTGAGTTTAAAAAAAAATTATACAACAGTTTTTGCTTAGAATTACCCCCCACCAAAGGGTGGGAACCACCCCCAATATAAAAGCGCACATCGGCATAGGGTAGACTTTAAATTAGAAGACAAGTAGAGGCTATTCGGGTTAGCGCACATCAGGCTAATTCGGAGGTAATATTCTGTTTTTGCTCTCATTGACTGGTGTAACTGTTCCTGCGGCAGGTGCACGGGCATTATCATGCATTAGCACAAAATTATACCTAATGAAGCCGGCATATGGAAAAACATGCTCTTCGAGTATGTTCTACAGTCAGCATTTATTCGAATATTCACCTCAATAAGCTTCATACGACTCTCTCAACTAATGCCATCCCATAGCATAATGGTATATAATGGTACCGGCACCATTTTTGAATGCAACTATTTCTGTGAAGCTCGTTTGGATTTTCAGGACAGGAGCATTGTACTCATTGACATATCCATTGAGGAAAAAGTGAGCCGTCACTGAAAATAATCCCATCTAAACCACCTTCATACCAAAAACGTCATCTTGGAAAAAGTTTTTCTCAGTAAGTGATCAGTTTCTTTCAAATGTTGGCTTAATTGAATTTTACAGTGGGAAAATGCATATTTATAAAGTGAACGACGAGGATTACGTTTGACAGCACGAATAGTTTTTGGTTTCCTGGATTTTTCCTCTTTGTAACAGCTGCGTCTTCTCTAAATTTCTTTATCCATCCGTGCGCAAACATCGCAGAAGCATCAACTACGCGTCTAATATTGTACTGCGCACAAAAATGCTGCGAGTAACTGTAAAAAGTACTAAAATCTACCCTGAGACAGCTTGTATTTTGTTCCGTTATGATCTCGATTTCAGTATACATTTCTTATTAATCCAAAGCTCCAAAATTTTCTGATGAATATTGTTTTAATGTTTGTAGGGTATTAATAACAAAGAACAACCATATAGTGTAGGAAACAGGTTGAACCTCGCAAAATGGACACAATTCCGGTTTTATTTTTTTTTCTGGTATATCAAGGGGTGCTTGTTATGAGACTACCTTTTTCTTAAAAAATTTCGCCCCGCAACCCCCTTTTTCATCCCTTTAAAGGGGGTAATTTGTGGTTTTTGCGAAACGTAGCCCTTCCTGTATGTTTTGCAAAAAATTTACTTAATAGTAAAATGAAGAGGACTATATTTCCTACTATTTATTTCCCGACAGCATGTGTCACCCACCGTTTAGCGGGGGTGCGCCCCAAAGTTGACAAATTAAAAAAAAAAATATTTTTCCCTAACTGTAATGAAAATTAAGAAGAAACCCTAGGGAAATTAATCTCAAATAAGTGGCTTTTTTGGTATAGGTTTCATTTAAGGGGAATTGCCCATTTTTTAATTAAGGGGTGTTACATTTTAAAAAAACCCTTTTTATACCATCTGAACCGCCTATGCTAGAGTAAAAAAACTTTCAGCGATTATCCATGTACTGGTGTTATTTACAAATTTCTATAATGCACCCACCCCCATTTTTTTTCCGGAATCACCCCAAAAAAAAAGCAGAATTAATAAAGAAAGTGATTTTCTTGGAATCCTGCGCACACCATGCTTTTTATTAAAATGCACATAATATATCATTTTGTGCACGTTCTTATTACCCATGCATGGACAACAAAAGCGATTTATAAATTCAACACCTGTGGCCAAAAAAAATAAATAAAGGGGGGGGTTGAAATTTTTTTTGCTTTTTAACCCATATGGACATATGCTCCATCAATAGGGTCTTTCATAAAAATATATATGATTATTGCAACATCCCTGCGGAAACTACCCCTATCCTTGAAAATAAACTGCAGAAACTACCCCTATCCCTTGGAGAGGATGTCTTGACGATTTTCTCATTACATATGCATTTTTTTAAAACAAAACTTATACAGAATTAAAGATCACTATTTTTACTACAAATAAAGTCCTATGCATTTTTTTCGTATAAGTAACTGTTACGGCACAGTGGCGTCGCAAACCTCAGAAATTCTTTGTCGGGCTCCAGTTTTTGTTTTTTTTTTCGTCACCTATTCATTTTATGGATAACGTACTTATGGAAAATAAAAGAACACACTGTCTGCTACACATTATGACCTATGCATATTTTATTTTCTTTGCACCCTAAAACCACAGCGGTGGCCCAAAATCAATTTTTGATTATTTGCTTTATTAATTCTCTTTTTTTTTGGGGTGGTTCCGGGGAAAATATGGGGGTGCATTATACAAATTTGTAAATAACACTAGTACATGGATAATCACTGAAAGTTTTTTTACTCTAGCATAGGCGGTTCAGATGGTATAAAAAGGGTTTTTTTTTTAAATGTAACACCCTGTAATTAAAAAATTTGCAATTGCCCTTAAATGAAACCTATATAAAAAAAATCAGCCACTTACTTGTGATTAATTGCCGCAGAGTTTCTTCTTAATTTTCATTACAGTTAGGGAAAAATATTTTTTTAAACATCTTTTTTAAAAATTTGTCAACTTTGGGGCGCCACCCCCGCTAAACGGTGGGTGATAGACATATGCTGTCGGGAAATAAATAGTAGGAAATATAGTTCATTTTACTATTAAGTAAATTTTTTGAAAAACGTACAGGAAGGGCTACCTACGTTTCGCAAAAATCACAAATTACCCCCTTTAAAGGGATGAAAAATTTCTTAAGAAATTTCGGGGCGAAATTTTTTAAGAAAAAGTTAGTCTCATAACAACACCCCTTATATACCAGAAACAAAATAAAACCGGACTTGTGTCCATTTTGCGAGGTTCAACCTCTATTTCCTACACTAGTATGCTTCGTTTATAATTAACTTTTTTTGCTAGTGTACTTTCTATTTTAACTTTTTTATACTGAACTTTTATGTAATTTATCTTTAGATTAAAGAAACGGCCTATCAGTATTTATGATATAATCAACCAATGTTTCTATTGTCATTTCTACGCAAATCCGTTGTACTTCAGTGAAATGGACGTTGTGCTATTCTCGCAATGAAATGTGTATAGTTGAGAATATAGAATGTTGTGAAATACTAAAAATCTGAACTTATTATTAGTATTATTAATTCATTTGTTCAGGGATACTAGATGACTATTTCAAGAACAAAGAATTATAAATTTTTAATATTAAATTTAAATTCGACGCCTATACTTTAAAATATTTGTAATAGCCTATGTTTTTGAATGTTTTAAATCTCTGCTCCAAGTGAGTGTAGAATAATAAACCCAAAAAGTTGGAACAAAACAGGTGAATCTAAAACCAATTTCAAATTTGTAAACATCACTGCATCACGATGGCTAGACGACATCAAAGCAAAACTGGGAAGAAACTGGCACCGAATAGCACAAAACAGAGAAGAGTAGATAACCCATGGGGAGACCTTTGTCCAGGAGTGGATGCAAACAGGCTAAAAAAGAAGAAGGAGAAACATCACTGTATGATTACTATTATATCATCTCTCACAGCAGTTACGGCTATCAGTTGCGTCTATTATTTTTTTTTCAAAATATTGAAATAATGAAAACACTTTTTTCTACGGCCGTGCTAAAAGAGCCACTTTCACGCACTCATTTCGTTTCCGAAAGTTGCACTTTCCCGCACGGCGTGCGTTAAAGTAAATTTTACCGCACTGCGTGCGGGAAACTAGAATACCTTGTAATATGGCATTATAATATATTATAATACATGCAATAAACTAATATTTAGATATGATTTACTAATTTATTTCAATTTTATCTTATTGTGTTCATGTTTTAATGAAATTAGCGCGATAAGTCGACGAAATAAAATTATTTTGACATAATATTTAAAAGTCATATCAGTAGACAATTACAATGGTTTTGAATCGTCGTCATGGAAACCAATATCGTTGTCGTGGTAACAAATTATATTGAAAGTTTGGTTTTGACAACCTTCTCAAAGAATTAATTTGTGTATTTTCACTTCTAAATAAAAATTGATATCCCACTATTTTTTGAGGCTTTTTTTCAAACGTACGGCTCCAGAAAAATTATTGTTCCTAACTCATGCGGAAAGTGTCTTCCCCGCACTCGACTGCTTGCCCGAACTCCGCTATCGCGTCGTTCGGGTCAACGGCAGTCTCGTGCGTGAAAGTATCACTTTCCGCACTAGTTAGGAAAATAACTATATTACTATGACTATTAACGTGTTTTTGGTGAAATTTTGTTGATAGAACTACCATAAATAATTTCGTGTTCATATGGTTTTAAATTTGTTTATACATTTTATATAAAGCTGTTCCTTAATTTCCTTAGGCTCTAAGTTCTTTGATTATGTTGGTAATAGTTCTCCCGTCTCTTTATTTGTTATAATATCTAGTCAATAGTAGAGCAGCCCTCTGAATCCGCAATGATAATCTCTAGTCTCTTCCTTCTGTGTTTGTTTTGGATATACACACTCTGAGGGTATACCTTCACTGCCTGATGCCTTACTTTTCTGAAGTTTTTTAATTGCCTGAGTTATTTCTTCATATATCGGGTATTGTTCTTCTATTTCAGCTGTATGCACCTCTATGTTTGATGTATTTATGCTAGATTTGTCGTTTAACAGTTGATAGAAGTATTTCTTTCAGGCTGTTAGGATTTCCTTGTCAGTACTAAGGCCACCGTGCTTTTGAACGAAGTGTCATGTTTTTTCTTGATACCCCCTTGATCACCAAAACTCCTTTAAAGAATTGTCTTATGTTGTTGTTCTTCCGATTTTCATCTATTTCTGAATTATTTGTTCCTGGTACTACTTTTTTCCTTTTCATTAGATTTCTGGTCTCTATTCTTGTCTTTTTGTACCTTTCATGTTGTTCGACGGAGTTTGTAGCATGCACCTTCTGGCCATGTTTTTTTCTATCGATTTCAGTAAATAAGATCGAACCATTTTTTAGGGTTCTCTTTTTATATCCTAGTATTTCATGTGATACGCTTGCCAAAATTAATTGTATATTCACCCAGGCAGATTCTGTGTTGGCGTTATTTGTATAGCGTTTTGCAATTTCTCCTTTATCTCATTATCCTGCTAACATGTTTTTGAAGTTGTAAAAATAAACATATTTGTTATTATAAAATAAATAAATTATTGGTCTAATACGTTTTGCAAAAAACCTTACATAAACATGTGCATGTTTTGAATATATCAACAAAATTTTACGAGTTTAAGGGGAACAGGGCAAAATGCAAAATTTTGACGCATGTCAAAATTTTCAATGTGTTTTAAATGTATTCATTTTTTTCAAATCCTGAGAAAACTAATAAGTATTTTTGATAAATTTAAACGCAGAATCAAAGACTACTTTATTACCGAGGGCCGCAAGTTCCTTAGAATAAATAAAAAATTTCTTTTGAATGAAATATTTGCAATTAAAAATCACACTAAATTTTCTCTTTTATTTTCACCCCTGTAACTTAATAAAATTTACAGGGCCCAAATATAATTATTCGGTCCTCGGTAATAATGTAATCTTTCATCCTGCGTTCCAATTATTCAAAAATATTTATTAGTTTTTTTCAGGATTCGAAAAAAATAAATACATTTAAAACACATTGAAAATTTTGACATATGCGTCAAAATTTTGCATTTTGCTCCGTTCCCCTTAATTATCTTATGTTATTCTCAATCTCTTATGTATTTATTTTCAAGTGTCAAATTGTATATAAATATTTTTCACAAAGCTAATACTAGTATTATAACTAGTTTACAAATTAAGTAAAAATAGGATATTACTTTGCTACAATGCAATACCAAGATTAATGGAAAACATATTTTTCCACCTACCTCTACCGAAAGTATACTTTTCCGGACCTGATTGTAGGGAGCAAAGTTGTACTTTTCCTCCCTAGGGAGGAAAATATTTTTCCTCCCTAGGGAGGAAAAGTAAAAGTGACGTCATGGTATTTCATTCATGAAATATAACTTATTGACGCCCTGTATAATATCTATTTTCTATTACGAAGTATCTATACATTTTAACGTTTATTTATAAAACATCCTGTATTTTGCAGAATGGCAAAAAACAGTAAATTGTTATTTTGATTTAACAATGTTTACATTAATAATTTGACTTATATTTGACAGTTGACAGTTATATTGTACCTACTTGTTGTTTTAGTTCTAATAAATTTTGTTGGTTAGTTACATAAATAAATTAAGTAAAAATGAAAAAATGACTTGTTATTTGAGGAAGGTGGAAAACCCATATGTATAACATGGGAGTAAAGTGCCTTTTCCTCCCTTGAATGATTACTGCCCTCCGCTACGCGTCGGGCAGTAAACTTCATTCTCGGGAGGAAAAGTAGCACTTTCCTCCCTTGTTATACAAATAGCTATTTTAAACTATTTGTTTAGCCTATCTTATATTTCCGTTTGTCTTTTTATATACGTTTTTACCATGAGTGTTTAAATTTACTTACGTATTAAGTTTACTTTTGTAATAGAACCTTTTTTTCTATTTTTTTTTTCTTTTCAAATATCGTTTTTAACAGTTCATTTGTAGTCTATTCATATTAACAGTATAATTTAGTTAGTAAATATTATGTTGACCACGAATGACACGCAAGGAAACAAAAATTTGCTGCCCCCTTTTTAAAAATCAAGTTAAGGATATCGTGGACATATGCATAAATTTAAAAATAAATGTTATAGCTGGATTCCAAGAATTAAAGCGTTTGAGTTTACATCTCACAAATGGTTGGTCGTTAAATTTTTGAATGACCCTCTGTTAAGAGTTATGGCGTTGTTGGATGTTGGTAGATCATAATAATTGGTGAGAAAGCGGTCCCAGTAAACTTGGCGGGTGTTGTGTAATCATGTATAAGAAGCCAGAGTGCCAAATTATATCAAAAACTTGGCTTACATGTAGAAACACAGTAGAGTAGTACTTTTTGTCTTCCAGGTCTTGTATTATTTTGTTGGTAACTCGTATTACTTAATTGGTAACTGTAAGCAACCGACAGTTGTTGCGTCGTTTTTATTAAAATCATGATATTCAAAGCGTTGTTTTTGTGAATTGGTACGATTTGGGGCTTTATCAAAAATTTGTTAGTTAAATTAGTTTAATCCATTATATCTCATTATACCGGGTGTCCACTTATATTTTCCCCCATTTTAACTGCCTATAACTTCTAAACGGCTAAAGATAGAAATATGCGGTTTTCGCTGAAATGTTTTATTTTAGTAAAAGTTTTGTCTGATTGGACTGAATTTTTTATATCGCTTTCAAATACGAAAAGAAAAATGGCGGATTTTTGAAAAAAACGTTGTTGACTTTCTTTTAATGGAACACCCAGTATATTTTTTTGTAAATTCAAAGAAAGGTCATTCACCTATCCAGCGATATAAAGTTTTTCAAAATCGGTTGTCATATCACTGAGTAATTAATTTTTAAAATGAGCGGTGCAACGTGGATATCACATACCTAAATAACATAACTAAGCAAATTGATATTATGTTATGTGATTTCCACATTGCATCTCTTATTTTAAAAATTAATTGCTCAGTCATTTGACCACCGATTTTAAAAAAATTATATCGTTGGATAGGGAAATGACCGTTTTTTCAAGTTTTTGGGTAAATGACCATTTTTTATGTCGCTTTTAAATTAAAAATGGCGGAATTTTGGAAAAAAAACGCTGTTGACTTGTTTTATTGAAACACCCAGTATATTTTTTTGCAGCTTGAAAAAACGGTCATTTACCTATCCAGCGATATCAAATTTTTTAAAATCGGTTGTCAAATGACTGAGCAAATAATTTTAAAATGAAAGATGCAATGCGGAAATCACATCATTTTGCTTAGTTATTGTTATTTAGGTATGTGATATCCACGTTGCACCGCTCATTTTAAAAATTAATTACTCAGTGATTTGACAACCGATTTTGAAAAACTTTATATCGCTGGATAGGTGAATGACCTTTCTTTGAATTTACAAAAAAATATACTGGGTGTTCCATTAAAAAAAGTCAACAACGTTTTTTTCAAAAATCCGCCATTTTTCTTTTCGTATTTGAAAGCGATATAAAAAATTAAATCCATTCAGACAAAACTCTTACTAAAATAAAGCATTTCATCGAAAACCGCATATTTCTATCTTAATCCGTTTAGAAGTTATAGACAGTTAAAATGGGGGAAAATATAAGTGGACACCCGGTATAACAATAAAACACTGAAAACGTTTGTTTTCTATACTTCCACAACATTTATTATAACTATGTGACTACAGCTGTTTCGGCAGAGTGCCTTTCTCAAGTGATTTAGTTTACAATGTATTTGACTTTTTAAGATCTTTAACTGAAGAGGTTGAGGAGTGGGGAGCTGTTTGTCTCGAGTTGGTCATTCAGAATTATATCTGTATTGTACTGTATTCTGAATGACCAACTCGAGACAAACAACTCCCCACTCCTCAACCTCTTCAGTAAAAGACCTTAAAAAGGCAAACACATTGTAAACTAAATCACTTGAGAAAGGCACTCTGCCAAAACAGCTGTATGGTTCAGTCAATTTGTACTCTACGAGCTCCCTAGTTGGAAAGTTTTGGGGTAGTTCTGATGTCTTTCATTATATATGGATTTTGGGCTGCTGAATCCGAATATGAGGTTTGCGGACAAAATTTCTTGCCGGAACATTGGAAAAATCGCGAGAAAATCGAAAAAGTTCAGCTTTTTTCCGCTTTTTGCTCAAATCTCGAAAACTATTAACTTTTAGTAAATGATCTGTTAACAGAAATTAAAGTACTTAAAATTATCTACAAATATCACTATTTACTTTTTTTTCAGACGAATCGTTCGGTCTAAAGTGCAAGTTGAAAATTGCCAATTTTTAACGGTCTCGGCAAAACCCACTTTTTACATTAAAAAATTTTAGTTTTTATTAGAATGCTGTCATTTGATAAATTTCTCCTAGTTTTCTGTACAAATAGTAAATGTTAGTTCATAATATGAATATGGTATGTCTCTTCTCACAGCTTTCATGAATCCATTCCATCCCAAAATACCGAGAATGTCTCTGCTTTTCCCTTAAGGCCACAAAAATCAGGCACAGATGGAGTCACAGTTTCAGTTGGTGTGAACATTCCCTTCGGATCTTGATTTCTGATAAACCTTGAGGTTTTGTCCTTTCAAAATGTATTAGTTGAATAGCTCTCTGACTTCCATAAACGTCAGGTGCGGGTTTAGTTTTTAGCCGAGGAATGGATTGGTTAGGAGCTATTGCATGCTTTGGTGCAATACAAGAAATGCCACCCATGACGTAAAAAGTGTGGTATCCGTCGATTGTATGTACGTTAAACCTTTCTGTCCCAACGCTGCATATATATGTTTTTGAAAAAGTGGGTGTGTATTCCCAGCCGCCGTATATATACCGTCAAGGTGTTAATGATCTCAATTTACCAAAGCCGAAAATATGCGTTATAATATGGCTTATAAAATTTTAGACTCATTGGTGTCCCAATGCCGTAGAAATATGTCCGAAAATGTTAGATTATTGTTCCCAAAGCCTCAAAATGTTGGCACC